>NC_138300.1:112800000-113445000 GCF_965601325.2 Salmo salar
CTCTTTTACGCTGCTGCTACTCTCTGTTTATCATATATGCATAGTCACTTTAACCATACATCCATGTACATACTACCTCAATTGGGCTGACCAACCAGTGATCCCGCACATTGGCTAACCGGACTATCTGCATTGTGTCCCACCCACCACCCGCCAACCCCTCTTTTACGCTACTGCTACTCTCTGTTCATCATATATGCATAGTCACTTTAACCATATCTACATGTACATACTACCTTAATCAGCGTGACTAACCGGTGTCTGTATGCAGCCTCGCTACTGTATATAGCCTGTCTTTTTTTTCTGTTGTTTTATTTCTTTACCTTCCTATTGTTCACCTAATACCTTTTTTGCACTATTGGTTAGAGCCTGTAAGTAAGCACTTCACTGGAAGGGTCTACACCTGTTGTATTCGGCGCACATGACAAATAAACTTTGATTTGATTTGTATACGTTGACACTGAAACCTGTATGTGATCGAGGAGAGTGACAAATGGTCCATTGGGACACATTACTAAGGGGACACATCTACTATAGTGGGACATGGATCGGATGAAATCTTGTGTGAGTTTGATAATGACTACATGCCTCATACTGTCTAAGTATCCCACAGAGCATTGACATCATGCTCATGAAATGTGAGAGCAGACTTGTCAGAAACAGAGAGGAAACATGAGAATAGGAATTCTGTGTCTGTTTCTCCCTGAAGAAACAAATATGAATCTGTTTCACGTCCAGTTCCAGCCACAGTGTTGGTGTTCCATAGAGATAGATAGAGGACTTATCTTTGTATCTGTGCCATTATAGTGCCTTTGATTGCCTCAATGGTGCTGCCCATGCTATCTTTACGATTGGCTGATCCCTCCTGATGACCCAGTTGGACATGACTCCAACAGGGTCACCACGAGGGATCAGCCAATGAAATTAGAAGTCCCACCCAGTTGACTACATTTAAAAGGGTGGAAGCCCTCAATTGTGCTGCCCATGCTAATACTGCCTTTTGGCCACTAGAGGCCTCTATCGTTCTCTATGTGGTGTTCTAAAAAAATTACCCTGTGCATCCTGGGATGTATGTGGGCCCTAATTGATCAAACAAACCAACGCGGTGTCAAGTCACGCTGATGACCCTGTGAGGTTGGAGTGGGACATTGGGACACTGCCTGGGCCAAGGGAACACAAAAAAGTTTTTCCATTCAGAAGACGATAAGAGTGAAGTAAACGGCTGACTAGACTCATGAGAAGACCATCTTGTAATTGTTACTCATAAACACAACTTAAGCAGTGCAAGTGCATCTTAAGATGTGTCTGAAACATAAATGTCTTTGCAAATGTTCCTCCTTTCATACTTAACACTTATGACACTTTGCAGAGGGAAGAGGTCAAGTGCAGAGCCCCTGATCACTTAACAGTCAAAATATCTGACAATATACCTGACAACGTATCTGACAACTCACCTGGCAATATACCTGACAATATACCTGACAATATACCTGGCAATATACCTGACAATATACCTGACAATATACCTGGCAATATACCTGGCAATATACCTGGCAATATACCTGGCCATATACCTGGCCATATACCTGACCATATACCTGGGAATATACCTGACAATATACCTGACAATATACCTGACAATGTACCTGACAATGTACCTGGCAATGTACCTGGCAATATACCTGACAATATACCTGGCAATATACCTGACAATATACCTCTTCCCTTTGCAGAGGGAAGAGGTCAAGTGCAGAGCCCCTGATCACTTAACAGTCAAAATATCTGACAATATACCTGACAACGTATCTGACAACTCACCTGGCAATATACCTGACAATATACCTGGCAATATACCTGGCAATGTACCTGGCAATGTACCTGGCAATGTACCTGGCAATGTACCTGACAATGTACCTGACAATGTACCTGGCAATGTACCTGGCAACGTACCTGGCAACGTACCTGGCAACGTACCTGGCAACGTACCTGGCAACGTACCTGGCAATGTACCTGGCAATGTACCTGGCAATATACCTGGCAATATACCTGACAATATATCTGGCAATATACCTGACACTGTATCTGACAATCGAAGTCAAAGTAGAAACAATGAATGTTGCAATAATAACATTCCTAGCTCCACATTCTTTCAGCAAGCTTGGACCGGCTCACCAGGAACATGGTGTCAGTGAGTCAGCGGATTGACTGGGAAGAAGAAGCCAAACATCGGAAATATGGGAAAGTTGAGCTCTGTTGGAACAGGTCTGTTACGTTATTTATTATTTGTCTGGGGTCATATCCTAAGATTGTATTGTTGAAAAGCAATATGAGTGCCACGATCGTTAAAAGGAGTAGAACAAGGTGCAGCGTACTTAGAGTTCCACATGTTTAATAAATAAGAAACTCACCAAAAACAATACAGAAGAAAACGAAACGTGACGTTCTGTGCTGCTCACAGGCAGCTACACAAAAACAAGATCCCACAACTAAAGGTGGAAAAAAGGGCTGCCTAAGTATGATTCCTAATCAGAGACAACGATAGACAGCTGCCTCTGATTAGGAGCCATACTCGGCTAAACACAAAGAAATAGAAAACATAGAATGCCCACCCCACAGCCTGACCTAACAACCTAGAGAAATAAACCGTTTCTCTAAGGTCAGGGCGTGACAATGAGAGCGATCACGTAATTACAAAATATGATCTGTGTTATGTAGAGTTAGAACATGTTATATAAGTGTCACTCCACAATGATACAATCATACAAAATGCAGATTCTTTTAGAAACCACATTGTGGACCACTCAAATTGAGTTTTGAGACATAAAAACAATCATAGTCAAACATGGTACAGGCGTCATCTGCAGTGCATTCGGAAAGTATTCAGACCACTTGACTTTACCACATTTTGTTACGTTACAGCCTAATTCTAAAATTGATTAAATAGTTTTTTTCCCCTAATTAATCTACACACAATACCCCTTAATGACAAAGCAAAAACAGGTTTTTAGAAATGTTTGCTGAGAACTGAAATATCACATTTACATAAGCATTCAGACCCTTCACTCAATACTTTGTTGAAGCACCTTTTGCAGCGATTACAGCATTGAGTCTTTTTGGGTATGACGCTACAAGCTTGGCACACCTGTATTTGGGGAGTTTCTCCCATTCTTCTCTGCAGATCCTCTCAAGCTCTGTCAGGTTGGATGGGGAGCGTTGCTGCACAGCAATTTTCAGGTTTCTCCAGAGATGGTCGTTTGGGTTCAAGTCCGGGCTCTGGCTGGGCCACTCAAGGACATTCAGAGACATGTTCCGAAGCCACTCCTGCGTTGTCTTGACTGTGTGCTTAGAGTCGTTGTCCTGTTGGAAGGAAAACCATCGCCCCAATGTGAGGTCCTGAGCGCTCTGGAGCAGGTACTTTGTTTCATTCATTCATTCAAAAGATCCCCACAGCATGATGCTGCCACCACCATGCTTCACCATAGGGATGGTGCCAGGTTTTACTGAGGAGTGGCTTCCGTCTAGCCACTCTACCATAAAGGCCTGATTGGTGGAGTGCTGCAGAGATGGTTGTCCTTCTGGAAGGTTCTCCCATCCCCACAGAGGAACTCTAGAGCTCTGTCAGAGTGACCATTGGGTTCTTGGTCACCACGCTGACCAAGGGCCTTGTTCAGGGGCAGAACAACAGATTCTTACCTTCAGAATTTGATCCAGCAACCTTTTGGTTACTGGCCTAACGCTCTAACCACTAGGCTACCTGCCGCCCCTTCCAATAGAATTGTCTACTATCTGTCTCTTGTTATCAGTTGTCAGGTCTTAAACTGACAGTTACTGTTGCAGTGGATGAATAATGGTCATACTTTCTGTTTACTTTGGCTGACTGTAAGTAGTATTTCTTATGCTTATCTGCCAAAACAGAAGACAGATGTTATAAGACAACCCTCTCTAACCAGTAGGCAAGAGTATGGATTTTGGCATGGGTCAATGATGTAAAGAAAATAAGGCGTGACTAAAGTTTAAAATTCATGAGGGGAGCACTAGGCCAGCTCTGGCGCTCACTTCATCATTCCAGATTGGAATTTGTCTGGAATGGAAAGATCTGCTAGTTTCTTTCACTCTCTCTCTCTCTTTGTTCCTCTCTCTCTCGCCCTCCACGGTGCAAAAAGTCAAGCACGTCCTAGATCTTTTGCTTTTCGTGTTTTGTGTTTGCTTTTTTATGTATTGTGTAATTGATGTGCATATAGATATGTATAGTGTAAATGATGTGTATATACATATGTATCGTGTAATTGATGTGTTTATAGATATGTATAGTGTAAATGATGTGTATATACATATGTATCGTGTAATTGATGTGTTTATAGATATGTATTGTGTAGTTGATGTGTATATAGATACAGTTGAAGTCGGAAGTTTACATACACTTAGGTTGAAGTCATTAAAACTCGTTTTTCAACCACTCCACAAATTTCTTGTTAACAAACTATAGTTTTGGCAAGTCGGTTAGGACATATACTTTGTGCATGATACAAGTAATTTTTCCAACAATTGTTTACAGACAGATTATTTCACTTATAATTCATTGTATCACAATTCCAGTGGGTCAGAAGTTTACATACAATAAGTTGACTGTCTTTTTATAGCCAGCAGTATACCACCCTGCATGCCACTGCTGGCTTTCCTCTGAAGCTACGCAGGGTTGGTCCTGGATGGGAGACCAGATGCTGCTGGAAGTGGTGTTGGAGGGCCAGTAAGAGGCACTCTTTCCTCAGGTCTAAAAAATATCCCAGTTCCCCAGGGCAGTGATTGGGTGTTAGGGCACCCTACACTGCCCTGTGTAGGGTGCTGTCTTTTGGATGGGATGTTAAATGGGTGTCCTGACTCTCTGAGGTCATTAAAGATCCCATTGCACTTATTGTAAGAGTAGGGGTGTTAACCCTGGTGTCCTGGCTAAATTCCCAATCTGGCCACCTAATCATCCCCAGCTTACAATTGGCTCATTCATCCCCCTCCTCTCCCCAGGTTGGTGCTGTAAATGAGAATGTGTTCTCAGTCAACTTACTTGTAAAATAATGGTATAAAAATAAACAGCTTGGAAAATTCCAGAAAATGATGTCATGGCTTTTGAAGCTTCTGATAGGCTAATTGGAGGTGTGGATGTATCTTTAGGCCTACTTTCAAACTCAGTGCCTCTTTGCGTGACATCATGGGAAAATCAAAAGAAATCAGCCAAGACCTCAGAAAAAAAAATCTGACCTCCACAAGTTTGGTTCATCCTTGGGAGCAATTTCCAAACTCCTGAAGGTACCACGTTCATCTCTACAAACAATAGTACGCAAGTATAAACACCATGGGACCATGCAGCCGTCATACCGCTCAGTAAGGAGACACGTTCTGTCTCCTAGAGATTAATGTACTTTGGTGCGAAAAGTGCAAATCAATCCCAGAACAACAGCAAAGGACCTTGTGAAGATGCTGGAGGAAACAGGTACAAAAGTATCTATATCCACAGTAAAACGAGTCCTATATCGACATAATCTGAAAGGCTGCTCAGCAAGGAAGAAGCCACTGCTCCAAAACCGCCATAAAAAAAAGCCAGACTACGGTTTGCAACTGCACATGGGGACAAAGATTGTACTTTTTGGAGAAATGTCCTCTGGTCCGATGAAACAAAAATAGAACTGTTTGGCCACAATGACCATTGTTATGTTATGTTTGGAGGAGAAAGGGGAGGCTTGCAAGCCGAAGAACACCATCCCAACCGTGAAGCACGGGGGTGGCAGCATCATGCTTTGGGGGTGCTTTGCTGCAGGAGGGACTGGTGCACTTCACAAAATAGATGGCATCACGAGAAAGGGAAATTATGTCGATATATTGAAGCAATATCTCAAGACATCATTCAGGAAGTTAAAGCTTGGTCGCAAATGGGTCTTCCAAATGGACAATGACCCCAAGTATACTTCCAAAGTTGTGGCAAAATGGCTTAAGGACAACAAAGTCAAGGTATTGGAGTGGCCATCACAAAGCCCTGACCTCAATCCTATAGAAAATGTGTGGGCAGAACTGAAAAAGTGTGTGCGAGCAAGGAGGCCTACAAACCTGACCAGCTCTGTCAGGAGGAATGGGCCAAAATTCACCCAACTTGTTGTGGGAAGCTTGTGGAAGGCTACCTGAAATGTTTGACCCAAGTTAAACAATTTAAAGGCAATGCTACCAAATACTAATTGAGTGCATGTAAACCTCTGACCCACTGACCCACGAGGAATGTGATGAAAGAAATAAAAACTGAAATTAAACATTCTCTCTACTTTTATTCTGACATTTCACATTCTTAAAATAAGTGGTGATCCTAACTGACCTAAGACAGGGAATTTTTACTAGGATTAAATGTCAGGAATTGTGAGTTGAAATGTATTTGGCTAAAGTGTATGTAAACTTCTGACTTCAACTGTATGTATAGTGTAATTGTTGTTTGTTGATGTGTTTATCCCAGGGCTCATCTGCAAAAGAGACCATGGTCTCAGCATGACTCGGCATATGAAGGGCAAAAAAATACTAGTGAAAAAAAAGAGGGGTTTTTCCGGGTTATTTTTCCAGGGTAATTTTTCCGGGTTATTAAACTAATTGACCGACATCGGTTCAGTTACTTGAATTCCATTTAGTTATTTTGTTTTGTAAGCCCTACACGCTGTTTCTCCAGAGAGAATTCAAGTCACTCACAGGAGAAATCCCAGAAATCAAGTCAGGAACTATATGTGTCACGTCCTGACCATAGCAAGAGGTTATTTTCTATAGTATAGTAGGTCAGGGTGTGACAGGGGGTGTTTTGTGTTTTTCTATGTTTTCTATTTCTATGTTTAAGTTCTAGTTTTTCTATTTCTATGTTGGGGTTGTTTGGGTTGATCTCCAATTGGAGGCAGCTGGTCCTCGTTACCTCTGATTGGAGATCATATTTAAGTAGGGTTTTTTTCTTCCTGTTTTTGTGGGTTATTATTTGTGAGTAGTGTATATTCTCTCTGCGTCACGGTTTTGTTGTTTTTTATTTCAAGTATTTGGTGTATTGCAACGTTTCACGATAATAATAAATATGTGGAACTACAAACACGCTGCGCCTTGGTCCGATCCTTTAAACAGCTGTGACAATATGGGACGCTGGGCTAAAGGGAATTGTAGTTTTCATGAAGAAAATATTCAACATAGTTCAGCTCAGGAAAGTGGTAATTAACTACAATGACAATAATTAACTGCAATGACCATTATGCCTATTTTATTTCCGGCTTAGAGACTGATCAGAGAGGAAGAGGCGAAGCAAGAGGTTTCACTCACGCCAAAATAAATATGGGCTTATTTTAGACTTAATCTTGTCGCCTGCCTTCCCACCTTTGGGACGACTCCCATTGTTAGGGCATAGATATGAGCATCTTCTCATTATATACAGATCTCTGGACAGATACACTTTCATGCTTGCTACGTTTGGTTAGATACACACACACCGCATAGACCACATGAGAGAGGAATGTAAACAACACAACGAGGAGAGGGATAGAGACAGTTCATGAAAGTATGCCTTATCTACTTTGAAGAACTAGTAAAATTATTTTGTCAGACAGCTCTGCAGCATACTTGGGCAGGCTAGCTAAATAAGATGACCAAAGACAGTACAATATGGGGAGCACATAGCGTTAGATGGCCTGGCTGGCTGACTGCTACTGCCCGAGCAGAGACGAGATTATTATTTTAAGGAATTAAAAATAATAAAGTAATCAAATAAAAACTAAGTAATATACACAACTGAAATACAGTATTTTATTATTTCATAGTCAATTCCTATTTTTCTATTGATGTCTATCCAATGTGGACCTGACAGAGACAATTGTGTGTTCACTATTTTTGGCTATGGAATTTCCCTTAAAAAGCTGTAAAATCCTTGTAATGTCATTGTTTCACAATGCATTTGTTTATTTTTTTTTTTATTGAAACCGAAATCGAAAACCATGATAATTTTTTAAGAATCGAATTGACCTCAAAAAGCACTAATTGGTCAGTAACAGGACTGTCAGACTGCGATCAAGAGGAGTGGCATTTTGGAGATATTTTGGAGTGGAGGGGCTTGACCCCCTGGTACCTCCCCCCTGCTGACTCTCTCTCTTCCCTGTTTCCACAGCTACAGGGAGAAGATAGTTTACTGGGAGACGTCAGAGCAGGGCTATAGAGTACCAGCCGGAGAGAGGGGGTCTTTCAACGAAATCACCAGAACACATTCCAGAGCAACCTGGGCCGTGTACACTAGGCACCACCTTGTCAGTAGCACCCTCTGTTTGCACTGTAATGCTGGAGGGAGGGTTGGGACTGTGGGAGGGTAAGGAGAGCTGAGGAGTAGGAGAGGGAGGGTTACCCTGTTGTGATCCATCCTCTGTGTGTGTGTGTGTGTGTGTGTGTGTGTGTGTGTGTGTGTGTGTGTGCGTGCGTGCGTGTGTGGAGGGTGCTCCATTTCATATTATGCCTCTCTCTCACATACTTGATGGGAGGGTCAGGGATACCCTCCCTCCATCCCTCCATCCATTTATCATGGGCGTGTATCAAACCTAGATTCCTGCATTAAACAAAAGGGAAACTATAAAGAACCAGCCCTCAATTGTTATTACCATACAAGGCAGCCACACATTCCTGCCGAGGACATTTATTGGGTCTTAAAATCTGTTCCGCCCGCTCACCAAACTCTGGGGAATTCTAGTCCGCATCCCACATGGCACACTATGTAGTGCACTACCTTTGACCAGGGAACATGCTGGTCATAAGTAGTGCACTACCTTTGACCAGGGAACATGCTGGTCATAAGTAGTGCACTATATAGGGAATAGGGTGCCATTTGGGAAGCGGAAAAACGTATCTTGCTACAGGAGCAGTGTGGAATGGAGATTTGGAAGGAGAGATGAAAGAGGGTGGGTTACTGAACGAAAAGGTTAATGGGAACCATTTAGTTTGAACAACATGTGGAATAAACGTTTGGGTTATAGGGTCTACAAAGAGAAGTGTCCTCATCTAACACTGACACAGGGAGATTGCATTAGGATACTTACCCTAGATGTATATGAATATAGCAGACAACCAAGTCCTGCTGTTTAATGGATTGGTTAACGCATTGGAGAGGGGATCTCTCCAGAACATATAGGGAAGGATAAACACAGAAGGACAGAAGGAACATACATACCAACATTACATTTAAGAGCCTCTAATTGGTTTATTTGAAATACAGTGTGAGTGTGTCCATACTATGTGAGTGTGTGTCTATACTGTGTGAGTGTGTGTCTATACTGTGTGAATATGTGTCCATACTGTGTGATTGTATGGAGGAGTAATTATTGGTTTTAAAAGGATCGGCGTCCCGTTATCTGGACAGCTGTAAATCATGCAGCGCGTTATGTCAAGATCGCAGATTTTAGAGAAACAACAAATGTCGATACATATACAGTTGAAGTCGGAAGTTTACATACACTTAGTTGGAGTCATTAAAACTCATTTTCAACCACTCCACAAATTTCTTGTTAACAAACTATAGTTTTGGCAAGTCGGTTAGGACATCTACTTGATGCATGATACAAGTCATTTTTCCAACAAATGTTTACAGACAAATTATTTCACTTATAATTCACTGTATCACAATTCCAGTGGGTCAGAAGTTTACATTACATACAATAAGTTGACAGTGCCTTTAAACAGCTTGGAAAATTCAAGAAAATTATGTCATGGCTTTAGAAGCTTCTGATAGGCTAATTGACATCATTTGAGTCAATTGGAGGTGTACCTGTGGATGCATTTCAAGACCTACCTTCAAACTCAGTGACTCTTTGCTTGACATCATGGGAAAATCAAAAGAAATCAGCCAAGACCTCAGAAAAAAATTGTAGACCTCCACAAGTCTGGTTCATCCTTGGGAGTAATTTCCAAATGCCTGAAGGTACCACGTTCATCTGTACAAACAATAGTACGCAAGTATAAACACCATGGGACAACACAGCCGTCATACCGCTCAGGAAGGAGACGCATTCTGTCTCCTAGACTGGTGCGAAAGTGCAAATCAATCCCAGAACAACAGCAAAGGACCTTGTGAAGATGCTGGAGGAAACAGGTACAAAAGTATCTATATCCACAGTAAAACAAGTCCTATATCGACATAACCTGAAAGGCCGCTCAGCAAGGAAGAAGCCACTGCTCCAAAACCGCCATAAAAAAAAGCCAGACTACGGTTTGCAACTGCATATGGGGACAAAGATTGTACTTTTTGGAGAAATGTCCTCTGGTCTGATGAAACAAAAATAGAACTGTTTGGCCATAATGACCATCGTTATGTTTGGAGGAAAAAGGGGGATGCTTGCAAGCCGAAGAACACCATCCCAACCGTGAAGCACGGGGGTGGCAGCATCATGTTGTGGGGGTGCGTTGCTGCAGGAGGGACTGGTGCACTTCACAAAATAGATGATATCACGAGGAAGGGAAATTATGTGGATATATTGAAGCAACATCTCAACACATCAGTCAGGAAGTTAAAGCTTGGTCGCAAATGGGTCTTCCAAATGGACAATGACCCCAAGCATACTTCCAAAGTTGTGGCAAAATGGCTTAAGGACAACAAAGTCAAGGTATTGGAGTGGACATCACAAAGCCCTGACCTCAATCCTATAGAAAATTTGTGGGCAGAACTGAAAAAGCGTGCGCGAGCAAGGAGCCCTACAAACCTGACTCAGTTACACCAGCTCTGTCAGGAGGAATGGGCCAAAATTCACCCAAATTATTGTGGAAGGCTTCCCGAAATGTTTGACCCAAGTAAAACAATTTAAAGGCAATGCTACCAAATACTAATTGAGTGTATATAAACTTCTGACCCACTTCTGATGAAAGAAATAAAAGCTAAAATAAAACATTCTCTGTACTATTATTCGGACATTTCACATTCTTAAAATAAGTGATGATCCTAACTGACCTAAGACAGGGAATATTTTACAAGGATTGGCTTGAACTGTGACTTTTCTCTTGCATTTCAAAGATGATGGTAGAAAAAAAACGATTGTTTTTTTATTTTGTATTTTCTTCTACCAGATCTATTGTGTTATATTCTCCTACATTCAATTCACATTTCCACAAGCTTCAAAGTTTTCCTTTCAAATGGTACCAAGAGTATGCAGATCCTTGCTTCAGGGCCTGAGCTACAGATTTGGGTATGTCATTTAGGCGAACTTTAAAAAAAAGGGGGCTATCCCTTAACCCCCAACAACTTCTCCCTGGGCGCTGATGACGTGGATGTCGATTAAGGCAGCGCACCTGTGATTCGGAGGGATTAAACGCAGAAGACACATTTCAGTTAAATGCATTCCATTGTGCAACTGACTAGCTATCTCCCTTTCCTTGTTATATCTGTATGGTCTCAAACTTTCCAATTGAGCCTTGGAAACCGGCATACACAACACTATGTTGATTGGGAGGCAAGGCTTAACACCTGGTTTTAAAGCATCTAACGCACGCACGCACGCACGAACACACACACACAGCTTCTAACACCCTCCAGTCTGATGTGATCCACACAGAACTGCCAGCATTACCAGCAGCATACCACACTGCATACCACTGCTGGCTTGCTTCTGAAGCTAAGTAGGGTTGGTCCTGGTCAGTCCCTGGATGGGAGACCAGATGTTGCTGGAAGTGGTGTAGGAGGCACTCTTTCCTCTGGTCTAAAAAATATCCCAATTCCCTGTGTAGGGTGCTGTCTTTTGGATGGGATGTTAAACAGGTGTCCTGACTCTCTGAGGTCATCAAAGATCCCATGGCACTTAGGGGTGTAGGGGTGTTAACCCTGGTGTCCTGGCTAAATTCCCAATCTGCCCCTCAAACCATCACGGTCACCTAATAATCCCCAGTTTACAATTGGCTCATTCATCCCCCTCCTCTCCCCTGAAACTATTCCCCAGGTCGTTGCTGTAAATGAGAATGTTCTCAGTCAACTTACCTGGTAAAATAACGGATAAATAAAAACAATTTAAAAAAAGAGAGAGAGAGCTTAACAATAAGACTGACTATAGAGCAGGCTTTCCTCCAATCCTGGTACTGCTGGGGTTAGGATATCCACCTGCAATCAAAATGGGGTAGAACTTCATTTAATGGTATACTGTTTCCACTGGTATTTACCTGATAGATATTTGGAAATAGTGTGGTAACAATGCGTATTTTGGGGTTTAGATTAGCTCCTTTTCAATGAGCCCATCCTTCCCATTTTTACATCCATCAGCCACCACTTGTCCAGAGAGGTCGCAGTGAGCTACTGTAATAGGGTTGTCCACAGAAAGCACTTCTGACAGTGTTTATTGTGATTGGGGGGGGCACTTATAAGGCCCATGCTCTTCTAGTTTGAGAGCGGGAGTGATTGTGAATGCTTGAGTGAGGTTGTGCGGATGTGAATGCAGGCAGGTTTTTTCCAGCTCTGGAAAGAGGAAGCACTGCGGTGCACAATGGCAGGAAAGGGAAACTTGTAATGAGAATCAGGGTACAGCTGCTAATGTTGCTGGACAGAGGACCACGCAAGTAACAGGAAAGGATAGCAATCTGTTCTTATAACATCTGTTTTTATAACATTTCCTCCACATCTACAGTATATGTGATGAGTTTGCGACATATTTCAGAGATAAGATAACAAACATTAGGCTGGGTATCAGTCAAGCAAGACCTGATGAGAAGATTGATGATATGTGCTGTAGCCTACCACGCAAACGCACTATGGAGTTATTTTCCTTGGTTGACACAGACATGCTCAAGAAAGTCATATCACAGCTTAAGCCTTCTACCTGCCTTCTTGATCCTATACCCACCACCTTCTTCAAACAGTTTTTAATTGCATATCTGAAGAAGTGCCAGCTATTGTTAATCACTCCCTGTTCACAGGCACTTTCCCCACTGCACTAAAAACTGCTATGGTGAACCCTTCTGAAGAAAAGTCATCTAGATTCTTCAACTTTTAGCAATTTTCAGCCAATCTCCAACCTTCCATTCTTAAGCAAAATTCTGGAGAAATTGGTGTTCCAACAGCTAAATAATTTTTTAAGAGCCAACTGCATTTTGTTTTAATTCCAATTTGGTTTTGTGCCCATCACAGCACAGAGGCATTAAAGTGGTAAATGATCTTAGACCCAACACAGATGCCAAATAGCTCTCTGTCTTTGTACTCTTGGATTCAAGTGCTGCACTCGGCACTGTTGACCATGATGTCCTTCTGGACAGACTGGAGAGGTGGGTTGGCCTCTCCGGTCCAGTTCTAAATTGGTTTAGGACAAGAGTTTTTTGTCACCCTTGGTGAATGTAAATCTGAGAAAAAACATATCACATTGTGCGTTCCACAAGGTTCTATTTTAGGTCCAGTACTGTTCAGTTTATATACAGTATGTTAGCCCTAGGCAGCGTTATCAGAAAGCACAGCATTGATTTTCACTGCTATGCAGACGATACACAACTTTACATTTCTGTGTTACCAGAGAATTTTAGCTCCACTGATAAATTAATCAACTGTATCAGTGATTTAAATACTTGGATGGCTCACAACTTCCTCCAGCTAGGACTGAGGTAGTTATTATTGGCGCAAAAGCACAGAGAGAGAATCTGGCCACACATTTCAATTCACAGGCAATAAAGATAAAACACCAGGTAAAAAACCTAGGTGTCATTTTAGATTTTACCACCTGACGAACATTGCCAAGGTGCAGCCATTTCTCTCAGGCTGATACAGAGATACTCATCCATGCTTTTATTACAAGCAGGCTTGACTACTGTAATGCTCTCCTGTCTGGTCTATCCAGGAAAGCCATTGGTCAACTGCAAAACATACAGAATGCTGCAGCACGGGTACTGACCAAGACCAGATGGAGAGCACACATTACACCACACCTTACACTAAGTCTGAATTTGTCCTGCTAGGTGACCTAAACTGGGACATGCTTAAACCACCTGACTAAGTCCTAAAGCAATGGGACCCCCTAAATCTTTCTCAGATTATTACCAATCCCACAAGGTATGACTCCAAACACCCAGAAAAGGCTACTCTCCTCGATGTTATCCTCACAAGTAATCCTGATAGGTATCAATCTGGTGTTTTCTGTAATGACCTTAGTGCTCACTGTTTTACAGCCTGTGTTCGTAATGGCTGCTCAGTGAAAGGACCTGTCCTGATTTGTCATAGACACCAGCTAAAAAACTTTACTGAGCAAGCCTTAATTCATGACTTGGCCACTGTCAAATGGTATAAAATCAGCTTGATCCCATCTGTCGAAGATGCTTGGACGTTCTTTTTTTATATTATCAGTGGTATTGTTAACAAACACGCCCCCATAAAGAAAATGAGAATTAAAAACAGGTTCAGACCCTGGTTTGATCGTGAACTTGCAGAGTTACTCCACCTCAAGAATTTTATTTGGCGAAAGGCTCGGCACACTCATACTCAGGCTGACTCTCTCTCGTTCAGGCAAACGAGAAATTAGTGCACTCAGACTATCCGGAAGGCCAGAGATAGTTACTTTAAGTAGCAGTTCTATCTCTGTGGGTCTAACCCCAAGTAGTTCTGGAAACGGTTAAAGACCTCCTCACAGCTGACCATGTCCCTTAATTTTGATGATGAGGTTGTTACTGACAATAAGCACATGGCTGAGCTCTTTAATCACCACTTAATTAAGTCAGGATTCCTATTTGACTCAGCCATGCCTCCTTGCTCATCCTACATTTCCTCATCTCCCACCCCTTCTTATGCGACTATCCCTGAAGCTTCTCCCTCTCTTTCCCCTGCCCCACTACAAAGTTTGTCCCTGCAGGCAGTCACTTAGTCCGAGGTGCTAAAGGAGCTCCTGAAACTTTACCGCAAAAAAAACATCTGGGTCAGATGGTTTAGACCCTTTCTTCTTTAAGGTTGCTGCCCCTATCATCGCCAAGCCTATCTCTAACCTTTTTAACCTGTCTCTCCTTTTTGGGGAGGTTCCCATTGCTTGGAAGGCAGCCACGGTTCATCATTTATTTAACGGGGGAGATCGAGCTGATCCTAACCTTAGATAGCTCACCTAGATAGCTCACCTTGCCTTAGATAGCTCTATTGTCCCCCCCCCCCCCCCCCCCCCACATGCGGAGACCTCACCTGGCTTAACTGGTCCCACCAGAGATAAAGCCTCTCTCATCGTCACCCCACGCCCAGGTTTACCTCCACTGTACTCACATCCTACCATACCCTCGTCTGTACATTATGCCCTGAATCTATTCTACCACGCCCAGAAATCTGCTCCTTTTATTCTCTGTTCCCAAAGCACTAGACAACCAGTTCTTATAGCCTTTAGCCGTACCCTTATCCTACTCCTCCTCTGTTGCTCTGGTGATGTAGAGGTTAACCCAGGCCCTGTAGACCCCAGTACCAGACCTATTCCCCAGGCGCTATCATTTGTTGATTTCTGTAACCATAAAAGCCATGGTTTCATGCTTATTAACATCAGAAGCCTCCTCCCTAAGTTTGTTTTATTCACTGTTTAGCGCACTCTGAAATTTCCATCCCCAACTACCAAATTTACCACCAAGATAGAACTGCCAAAGGGGGCAGGGTCGCAATCTACTGCAGAGATAGCCTGCAGAGTTCTGTCATGCTATCCAGGTCTGTGCCCAAATAGTTCAAGCTTCTACTTTTAAAAATCCACCTTTCCAGAAATAAGTCTCTAAGCCCCCAGTTGTGCCCTGGACTCCATATGCGAATTGATTACCCCCATTTATCTTCAGAGTTCGTTCTGTTAGGTGACCTAAGCTGGGATATGCTTAACACCGCAGTCGTCCTACAGTCTAAACTAGATGCCCTCAATCTCACACAAATTATCAAGGAACCTACCAGGTACAACCCCAAATCCGTAAACACGGGCACCCTCATAGATATCATTCTAAATACACCTCTGCCGTATTCTCAGCGATCACTGCCTCATTACCTGCGTCAGTAATGGGTCCGCGGTCAAACGACCACCCCTCATCACTGTCAAACGCTTCAGCAAGCAGCCCTTTCTAATCGACCTGGCCCGGGTATCCTGGAAGGAAATTGACCTCATCCCGTCAGTAGAGGATGCCTGGTTATTCTTTAAAAGTTCTTTCCTCACCATCTTAAATAAGCATGCCCCATTCAAAAAATGTAGCACAAAGAACAGATATAGCCCTTGGTTCATTCCAGACTTGACTGCCCTTGAACAGCACAAAAACATTCTGTGGCGTACTGCATTAGCATCGAATAGCCCCCGCGATATGCAACTTTTCAGGGAAGTTAGGAACCAATATACACAGGCAGTTAGGAAAGCTAAAGCTAGCTTTTTCAAACAGAAATTTGCATCCTGTAGCACAAATTTAAAAAAGTTCTGGGACACTGTAAAGTCCATTCTGAAAGAGCTGCAAAATCTGGACCACTACAAATCAGCTGGGCTAGACAATCCGGACCCTCTCTTTCAAAAATTATCCGCGCAATTGTTGCAAGCCGTATTACTAGCCTGCTCAACCTCTCTTTTGTATCGTCTGAGATCCCTAAAGATTGGACAGCTGCCGCGGTCATCCACCTCTTCAAAGGGGGTGACACTCTAGACCCAAACTGTTATAGACCTATATCCATCCTGCCCTGCCTTTCTAAAGTCTTCGAAAGCCAAGTTAACAAACAGATCACCGACCATTTTGAATCCCACTGTACCTTCTCCGCTATGTAATCTGGTTTCCGAGCTGGTCATCGGTGCACCTCAGCCACTCTCAAGGTCCTAAACGATATCATAACTGCCATCGATAAAAGACAGTACCGTGCAGCTGTATTCATCGACCTGGCCAAGGCTTTCGACTCTTTCAATCCCCGCATTCTTATCGGCAGACTCAACAGCGTTGGTTTCTCAAATGACTGCCTCTCCTGGTTCACCAACTACTTCTCATATAGAGTTCAGTGTGTCAAATCGGAGGGCCTGTTGTCCGGACCTCTGGCAGTCTCTATGGGGGTGCCACGGGGTTCAATTCTCGGGCCGACTCTTTTCTCTGTATATATCAATGATGTCGCTCTTGCTGCTGGTGATTCTCTGATCCACCTCTACGCAGACGACACCATTCTGTATACTTCTGGCCCTTCTTTGGACACTGTGTTAACAAACCTCCAGACGAGCTTCAATGCCATACAGCACTCCTTCCGTGGCCTCCAACTGCTTTTAAATGCTAGTAAAACGAAATGCATGCTTTTCAACTGATCGGTTCCCTTTACCGCCCGCCTGACTAGCATCACTACTCTGGACGGTTCTGACTTAGAATATGTGGACAACTACAAATATCTAGGTGTCTGGTTAGACTGTAAACTCTCCTTCCATACTCACTTCAAGCATCTCCAATCACCAAAGCCCCATATACTACCAACCACTGCGACCTGTATGCTCCCGTTGGCTGGCCCTCGCTTCATATTCGTCGCCAAACCCACTGGCTCAATGTCATCTATAAGTCTTTGCTAGGTAAAGCCCCACCTTACCTCAGCTCATTGGTCACCATAGCAGCACCCACCCGTAGTACGCGCTCCAGCAGGTATATTTCACTGGTCATCCCCAAAGCCAACACCTCCTTTGGCCGCCTTTCCTTCCAGTTCTCTGCTGCCAATGACTGGAACGAATTGCATAAATCACTGAAGCTGGAGACTCATATCTCCCTTACTAACTTTAAGCATCAGCTGTCAGAGCAGCTTACCGATCACTGCACCTGTACGCAGCCCATCTGTAAATAGCCCATCCAACTACCTCATCCCCATATTGTTATTTATTTTTGCTCTTTTTAGACCCCAGTATCTCTACTTGCACATCATCATCTGCACATCTATCACTCCAGTGTTAATGCTAAATTGTAATTATTTTGCCACTATGGCCTATTTATTGCCTTGCCTCCCTAATCTTACTACATTTGCACACACTGTACATGTTTCTGTTGTGTTATTGACTGTACGCTTGTTTATGTGTAACTCTGTGTTGTTGCTTTTGTCGCACTGCTTTGCTTTATCTTGGCCAGGTTGCAGTTTTAAATGAGATCTTGTTCTTAACTGGCCTACCTGGTTAAATAAAGGTTAAATATAAAAAATAAGAAAACTATTTTGCCCTGTTTATCAAAAGTGTTGGAAAAACTTGTCAATATTCAACTGACTGGCTTTCTTGATGTTTATAGTATTCTCTCTGGTATGCATTCTGGTTTCCTCTCAGATTATGGATGTGTCACTGCAACCTTAAATATCCTCAATGATGTCACCATTGCCCTTGATTCTAAGCAATGTTGTGCTGCTATTTTTATTGACTTGGCCAAAGCTTTTGATACGGTAGACCATTCCATTCTTGTGGGCCTGCTAAAGAGTATTGGCATCTCTGAGGGGTCTTTGGTCTGGTTTGCTAATTACCTCGCTCAAAGAGTGCAGTGTATAAAGTCAGAAAATCTCCTGTCTCAGCCACTGGCTGTCACCAAGGGAGTACCCCAACATTATAGCTCAGGCAGTAGGAAGCTCTCTCATCCATTTATATGCAGATGATACAGTCTTATACTCAGCTTGCCCCTCCCCAGATTTTGTGTTAAACCCTCTACAACAAAGCTTTCTTAGTGTCCAACAAGCTTTCTCTACCATTAACCTTGTTTTGAACACCTCCAAAACAAAGGTCATGTGGTTTGGTAAGAAGAATGCCCCTCTCCCCACTCGTGTGATTACTACCTCTGAGGGTTTAGAGCTTGAGGTAGTCACCTCATACAAGTGCTTGGGAGTATGGCTAGACGGTACACTGTCCTTCTCTCAGCACATATCAAAGCTGCAGGCTAAAGTTAAATCTAGAATTGGTTTCCTCTATCGTAATCACTCCTCTTTCCCCCCAGCTGCCAAACTAACCCTGATTCAGATGACCATCCTACCCATGATAGATTACGGAGACATAATTTATAGATCGGCAGGCTAAGGGTGCTCTCGAGCGGCTAGATGTTCTTTAACATTTGGCCATCAGATTTGCCACCAATGCTCCTTATAGGACAGATCACTGCAATCTATACTCCTCCGTAAACTGGTCATCTCTGTATACCCTTCGCAAGACCCACTGGTCGATGCTTATTTATAAACCCTCTTAGGCCTCACTCCCCCCATCTGAGATATCTAATGCAGCCCTCATCCTCCACATACAACAATCATTCTGCCTGTCACATTCTGTTAAAGGTCCCCAAAGCACACACATCCCTGGGTTGCTCCTCTTTTTAGTTCGCTGCAGCAAGCGACTGGAACAAGCTGCAACAAACACTCAAACTGGACAGTTTTATCTCCATCTCTTCATTCAAAGACTCAATCATGGACACTCTTACTGACAGTTGTGGCTGCTTTGCGTGATGTATTGTTGTCTCTACCTTCTTGCCCTTTGTGCTGTTGTTTGTGCCCAATAATGTTTGTACCATGTGTTGTGCTGCTACCATGTTGTTGTCATGTTATGTTGCTACCATGCTGTGTTGTCATGTGGTGTCGCTACCATGCTGTGTTGTCATGTGTTGCTGCCTTGCTATGTTGTTGTCTTAGGTCTCTCTTTATGTAGTGTTGTGTTGTATCTCTTGTCGTGATGTGTCTTTTGTCCTATATATATATTATTTTATCCCAGCCTTCATCACCGTAGGAGGCCTTTTGGTAGGCCATCATTGTAAATAAGAATTTGTTCTTAACTGACTTGTCCCTCAGGTCCTCTGGTACTGGCCTTTTAACTATCCCAAAGCCTAGGACCAAGAGGCATGGAGAGATAATCATTTTATTATAACATTAAGTACAGAGAAATAGGCTGAGAAATTTGAGAATGCCCCCAGGTTCTGGAATAGCCTGCCAGAGAACCTAAGGGGGGTCGAAAACTAGGGACATATTTAAAAGAGATATTAAAACACACATTTTTAGCTTTGCTTTTCCTTAGGCTGCTTTTTTAGTCTTTCAGTTTTTATTGTTATTCTTTTGTTTTTTTATCCTCATGTATGTTGTGTAGTAAATATTAATGTTTTATTTTCATAGTTTTTCCTTATTTTTTTTCTTGTGAAGTGGAATGTCAGAAATGTGCTATATAAATAAAGTTTGAATAAGCCATTGACTGACCAATGCTATTGGTACTGAACCTATTGACTTCTCCCCAGTTCCTCTAGAAAATCCCTGAGTCCCCGGCAACACGTAGCAGTAGCGATGTGACAGATGTCAAACGAGCAGGTGATTTAGCTGCCACACAAACAGTCCTTATGCTATCACCTGGTACAAGGGTCATAAACGAATACTGACATTCAGTTAATTATTATCATCATCTCTCATCACAGCTGCCTAGAAGCTATGCACAGTACAATCAGGTACAGGATACTGTAAGTGTTTCTCAGAGCCTTGTCTCTTGGCTGACGACAACAACAACATCACAAACCTGTGTGAACACCTCTGTTTTTAAGCCTTACTGCCCAAACTTATATCTGCAATGTGGAAAAACCAGACCCTGTCACATACAGATTTGAGCCAATTTGCTACAGCAGGAAAATAAACCTGCAGCAACAGGAAATGTGAATCATTATGTGGATTATAATTAATGGAGATTTTTGTAGTGGTTGATCCATTTTTCGTTAAGGCAAATTAAGTCTGACATTTCAAAATGGAAATGACAAACTTCAGAAGTATTTTTAAATCTCAAATACACTACAAGTTTGCATTTCCTGCTGTGCAGGAAGATTCTTCGAAACAATGTCACTCAATACTCCTCTATTATTAGGAAGGCATCACTTATGCTCTAGAGGAGCTCAGAGGCAGGTATCCCAGGGGTTGGGGTGGGGTAGACTGGCTTGATGATGGCTCCATTAGTTAAAAAGAGGCTGCCTGGCTGCCGGACGGAGGGAGGGAGAGCAGAGGCAGGTACCGTGAGTTTACTTTGTGTAAGGAATGGATGGCTTTTATCTTTTTTGACAATTACCTTTTAATCTCAAGCTAAGAGTAGAGATATCTCACTATCACAGCTAGGAGATAACAGAAATAAAAATGTCCTGGACTTTGCACAGTCCTTAGACACTTTTTGAGAGCTTAGTATCAGATTCTGTTATTCCAGGGCAGATAAAGGATAACATTTGCTCCTTTTACCAGATATGTGTAAACAGTTACTAAGCACCTAACACTTTAAAAATAATAAAATACAAGGCCTCCCGAGTGGTGCAGTGGTCTAAGGCACTGCATCACAGAGCTAGCTGTGCCACTATATATCCTAGTTCCAGTCCAGGCTCTGTTGTAGCTGACCACTACCAGTTGGATACCATGAAAAAGGGGTAAAACATTTTTTTCAAAAGTAAACCAAAACTTATAATGAGATTATTACATAGGCTATTCCACTGGTAGCTACTGTGGTAAAGTAATTTAAATAGAGCATATGTCTCTCGATGATGTAAACCGTGACTCTTCACTGTTACATGGTATAAACAGAGAATGTTGTGTGGAATCCACTAAGGAGATGTGATGTCTGGCAGACAGGCAGCTATTTTCCATGTCTACGCTGACTCCTCACTCAACAGGTGCTGCTGGCTGCAGTGGTAGGGTTAGTTAGAGGAGGATGTTTTCAATGGAAACGCCCCACAGACACGAAGTGCATGTTTTGTTGGGACGCCAGAACTGTCAACAACACAGTCCCTGAGGACGTAGGAAGAAGGGATATTAAATGGGTCCAGAGGGAAGAGTATCCCTACTGACCCACCAACTAAAGAGAGAGAGAGAGAGAGAGAGAGAGAGAGAGAGAGTGAAAAGGGGGGAGACAGAAAGAAAGAAAGAAAGAAAGAAAGAAAGAAAGAAAGAAAGAAAGAAAGAAAGAAAGAAAGAAAGAAAGAAAGAAAGAAATAAAGAAAGAAAGAAAGCAGGTAGAAAGTATTGGAGCAGGTGGTAACGGTTGTTGCAAGGAGAGGACCAAGGTGCGCGTGGTACGTGTTCATGATGGTATTTATTAAAACACTGAATCAAAACACTGAATCAAAAACAAAGTGGAACAAAACGCAACAGCTCTGTCAGGCGAAAAACACAAGACAGAAAACAACTACCCACAAAAACCCTGTGGGAAAAGGCTACCTAAGTATGGCTCCCAATCAGAGACAACGATAGACAGCTGTCCCTGATTGAGAGCCATACCGGCCAAAACAAAGAAATACACAAAACATAGAAAATGGAACATAGAATGCCCACCCTAGTCACACCCTGGCCTAACCAAAATAGAGAACAAAAACCTCTCTATGGCCAGGGCGTGACACAGGTCCTCCCTGAAGCAATGGTTAGGTAGGTCAGTATGTCCTAGGTTAGGTTATCTCTGTTGTCTTGTTGAATGTAAATCGTGGGAAGAATCTGGATATGATGTGAGCAGGAGGCCCAAAGCGAGATTTGGTTAGGGGGCAGCGGACAGAAACATTCAGTTTTAAAGTACATTTTCTGCAGTTCTACACATTTTACCATGGGGCAGAGAGAAAGTGTTGCAGTTTTAAAGTTAATTTCCTGCAATTCTACCCATTTTGCCATGGGGCAGAGAGAAAGTGTTGCAGTTTTAAATTTAATTTCCTGCAATTCTACCCATTTTGCCATTTTGCCATGACTTACACCATGGTAATGATATCTGAGTGAGAGTGACTAACAAAATCAATGGGGGCCCCCTGGAGGTCAGGGCCCCTGGGAATGTGCCCTACGTGCCCGGTCGGTATTTACCATGATTACTACAAGTTTAGATAACTGGCTAGACTAACTTTTTAATCTAAGAATTGTTAGCTGACAGGGCTAATTGGATGACTGTCAGTGACTGACATAACAAGAGAGAAATTGCTGATGCACAACCACGTTTCAAATGTACACCTTGTGTATTCCACTATTCTAACTCTCAACAGTAACACTGAAACTAACAGGTATCTCTGATTGGCTCTGGCATCAGCCAGAGCCAATCTTCCACAGAAAGGGTTTGAGAGAGAGGTGGTAGAGAAACACATGAGAAAGTAATTTAAGTCAATATAGAGTTGAAAGAACACGTTTAAGAAGTTGACGGATTAGTGGGAGGAGATGAGAGACGAGGGAGTGAATTAGTGAAAGAAAAAGAGAAAAGGATGGAGTACAGAAACAGAGAGATACTATCCTCTCCATATCAAAGCAACAAATAGAAGGTATTGTGAATCATCTCTCTGTGAGGTAGAGCCAGGGTTCTCTCATGTATTCTAGCGCTAGTCAGCTGCAGCCCAGATTTTGAATGAGGATGCGGAGGGGAGGGAGGAAGGAGGACAGATGGAACTCACCATGTCAAAGTCTTTGGCCATTACCGTTCAGATTTTCACACAGCCAAAAAGCACTGTACAAAAATTACAATATTTACCTGAGTGCATGATTCCATGTGAACTGTTCTAAGGGATACAATGATACATTCTCTTATCAGAATATATAATTAGCCACTCTCTAAACCAGTTCTGGGAGTGCTGAAAGGGCTGTTCTTCAAAGTTACCAATGGCTTCAAGTCATGACTGACGTACAAAAACCGTCTTGTTATTGTGAGGTGAAGTGGGGTGAAGTGGGAGTTCTTTGGGTGGGCTAAACTACTTCAAACAGGTTACTGTTGCTATCATGATTATCTTTAAGGACGACCTATTTAACTACCTTTCACCTATTGATTTCTTGCTCTATAATCATCAAAGGGGTTGCCTTTCACTCCCATACCCCACCTAACCACCCACCCATGGGTATACAGGTTGAGCGAAATACTATTTACTATCATTTTGTCTTGTTTTTCTTACTCTGTTGTTTCTTACTACATGCGGTAGGCATTTTAGGGGGCAATCTTGCCCACATCATGATGACTTGCACTGGAGCACAAAACCATAGAGGTCAAAGGCAAGCTCTGAACAGAGTACATTACAGTAATGTTACAGTAAATCATATAGCGACAGAAAGGTCACATTCAAGACAACCCCACTTTAGCATATCTGAAGACTGATCACCACTGAAGATAGGCTGATTGCTTCAAATATTCAGGTAGGTCATAGATAATCATTCCAAGCCTCTTCCTTCCATAACAACATTCCTTAAAGGTGAGTCTCTTCTTGCCTCTCCCCTCCTTTCCTCTCTCAGTCACTCTTTCTCACTCTCTTTCGTTCCAGGGTGAAGGAATGTGGGTGGTGAGGGTTATCTGGTTCCAGACAGCTGATATTTATTTAGAGATGGCTGCTGTTTTTCCTCTCCTCAGAGTGTTTAAATACCTTCACATACCTCTGACCTTGACTTGTTACAGCTGGACCAGGCCCCTTTCTACCCTGCCCTGGCCTGAGTTCTGTTCAAGTACATTACACTCTCTCTTACAGAACCAAAGTCATTTTGAGACAAAAAGGCCTACCTGTAAGCTATACAGACCCTGTGTCCATTGCCCCCCAAAAAACTAAAACGGATGTTGTAGCAGCCTACTGTGACCATACTGATTAGAGCTTTGGAACAAACCTATTACCATAGAATGTGAAAGTGTGCCCTCTGCAGGAACTGAGACAAACTACTCCAGAACCTTCACATGGGTTTTCACTGGTTTATTTTCATACTGGGGACATGGATACACCACCAACTGCCAATTTCCCTCAAGAAGTCAGTTTCATTTCCCAAAAAGTTTTATGAGGTTGGTAGTGACGTAAAATGTGATGTCAGAGCAATGGTTTATCAAAGTACTGGCCACACTCTCTCTAATAAAACACAGCACATTAAGGGATAGCCCATGGTATTTCCAGTTGGTCCGAGTCTGTGGTTTATGCATCCCTTAGGCTGATCAAAAACATAGCACACTGACTGATCAAAGCTACTAAACTCAGCAAAAAAAGAAACGTCCTCTCACTGTCAACTGCAATTATTTTCAGCAAACTTAACATGTGTAAATATTTGTATGAACATAAGAATCAACAACTGAGACATAAACTGAAAAGGTTCCACAGACATGTGACTAACAGAAATGGAATAATGTGTCCCTGAATAAAGGGGGGGGGGGGGGGTTAAAATCAAAAGTACTGCAGTGCATCTCCTCCTCATGGACTGCACCAGATTTGCCAGTTCTTGCTGTGAGATGTTACCCCACTCGTCTACCCAAGGCACCTGCAAGTTCCCAGACATTTCTGGGGGGAATGGCCCTAGCCCTCACCCTCCGATCCAACAGGTCCCAGACATGCTCAATAGGATTGAGATCCGGACTCTTCGCTGGCCATGGCAGAACACTGACATCCCCGTCTTGCAGGAAATCACACACAAAACGACCAGTATGGCTGGTGGCATTGTCATGCTGGAGGGTCATGTCAGGATGAGCCTGCAGGAAGGGTACCACATGAGGGAGGAGGATGTCTTTCCTGTAACGCACAGCGTTGAGATTGCCTGCAATGACAACAAGCTCAGTCCGATGATGCTGTGACACACCGCCCCAGACCATGACGGACCCTCCACCTCAATCCCGCTCCAGAGTACAGGCCTTGGTGTAACACTCATTCCTTCAACGATAAACGCGAATCCGACCTTCACCCCTGGTGAGACAAAACCGCGACTCGTCAGTGAAGAGCACTTTTTGCCAGTCCTATCTGGTCCAGCGACGGTGGGTTTGCCCATAGGCAGTGTTGTTGCTGATGATGTCTGGTGAGGACCTGCCTTACAACAGGCCTACAAGCCCTCAGTACAGCCTCTCTCAGCCTATTGCGGACAGTCTGAGCACTGATGGAGGGATTGTGCGTTCCTGGTGTAACTCAGGCAGTTGTTGTTGCCATCCTGTACCTGTCCCGCAGGTGTGATGTTTGGATGTACCGATCCTGTGCAGGTGTTGTTACGCGTGGTCTGCCACTGCGAGGACAATCAGCTGTCCATCCTGTCTCCCTGTAGCGCTGTCTTAGGCGTCTCACAGTACGGACATTGCAATTTATTACCCTGGCCACATCTGCAGTCCTCATGCCTCCTTGCAGCATGCCTAAGGCACGTTCATGCAGATGAGCAGGGACCCTGGGCATCTTTCTTTTGGTGTTTTTCCGAGTCAGTAGAAAAGCCTCTTTAGTGTCCTAAGTTTTCATAACTGTGACTTTAATTGCCTACCGTCTGCAAGCTGTTAGTGTCTTAACAACCGTTCCACAGGTGCATGTTCATTAGTTGTTTATGGTTCATTGAACAAGCATGGGAAAAAGTGTTTAAACCCTTTACAATGAAGAGCTGTGAAGTTATTTGGATTTTTACAAATTTTCTTTGTACAACAGGGTCCTGAAAAAGGGACGTTTCTTTTTTTTGCTGAGTTTGTGTTTTGTATTGTATGAAAATACAATCTTTTCCAACCCCCAAGCAACCCCCCAGCATTTGTGTTGAGTGAGTCCGCCAGGTCAGAGGCCTTAGGGATTACCACTAATGTTCTTTTGATAAGTGTGTGAATTGGACCATTTTCTGTCCTGCTAAGCATTTGAAATGTAACGAGTAATTTTGGGTGACAGGGAAAATGTAAAAAGTACATTTATTTTCTTCAGGAATGTAGTGAAGTAAAAGCTGTCAAAAATATAAATAGTAAAGTACAGATACCCCCAAAAACTACTTAAGTAGTACTTAAGTATTTTTTACTTAAGTACTTTACACCACTGCCTAAGTCCTAGGTAGAGGAGAAGTTATTTTCCTCCACCCCGTGCTGACAGGGAGAGGAGAGATGATCTGTTGATTTGACTGCTGTGGTCTCCCTCTGCGATGAGAGCCAGATGCATGGCACACTGCCTGCGGTGCTCTCCTGTGGAAGATGGATGATTCCTCCTGATAGAAAGTCAGGAAGAGTTGACAGCTTAAAATGAAAATAATACATTGCTGTCACATTCCATAAGATGCCTGCATGTCCCAGGGTACCACTGTTGTCCCCTCGCTCTTCTCCCTCACTGTCCACTGTGTCTCATTGCCCTGTATGTATGCCCTGTCGCCAGGCCACACTGAACACAAACGCAGACTGTACTGTACATATCCAGGCTAAACAGCCTACGGTATCTTCCCCTTCCATATATAAACTCCATGGAGGTTTTGACTCCACATGTATGTAATCATGAAATTTCCATTTCAACATCTCTGGATTGTTCTGAGAATGAAGGCTGGCCTCCCAGTCTACCGTAGATCATCATATCGAACATGAATGCGTGTGACAGCCAGCCATGCACACTGGATTATCTATTCCACTTGCGTAAGATAGCGATGAGTCAACGTTACATGAAGAACGTGGGAGATTAAATCAAAATCAGGCATCATCACACTCAATTTCAGTACATTTTATTCTTGCTTAGAGAGACCACTATTTCCCGTTTAAGCTAAGCTGGCTGCCTTGCAGCAACTACTGCACAGAGAGGCTATTCACAACCAAACAAGAGCCTCTTTTCATTTAGATTGTATCTAAACTCAGCAAAAAAAGAAATGTCCCCTTTTCAGGACCCTGTCTTTCAAAGATAATTTGTAAAAATCCAAATAACTTCACAGATCTTCACTGTAAAGGGTTAAAACACTGTTTCCCAGGCTTGTTCAATGAACCATAAACAATTCATGAACATGCACCTGTGGAACGGTGGTTAAGACACTAACAGCTTACAGACGGAAGGCAATTAAGGTCACAGTTATGAAAGCTTAGGACACTAAAGAGGCTTTTCTACTGACTCTGAAAAACACCAAAAGAAAGATGCACAGGGTCCCTGCTCATCTGCGTGAACGTGTCTTAGGCATGTTGCAAGGAGGCATGAGGACTGCAGATGTGGCCAGGGAAATAAATTAAAATGTCCGTACTGTGAGACACCTAAGACAGCGCCACATGGAGACAGGATGGACAGCTGATCGTCCTCGCAGTGGCAGACCACGTGTAACAACACCTGCACAGGATCGGTACATCCAAACATCACACCTGTGGGACAGGTACAGGATGGCAACAACAACTGCCTGAGTTAGACCAGGAACGCACAATCCCAAACATCAGTGCTCAGACTGTCCGCAATAGGCTGAGAGAGGCTGGACTGAGGGCTTGTAGGCCTGTTGTAAGGCAGGTCCTCATCAGCCATCACTGGCAACAACACTGCCTATGGGCAAACCCACCATCGCTGGACCAGACAGGACTGGCAAAAAGTGCTCTTCACTGACGAGTTGCGGTTTTGTCTCACCAGGGGTGTTGGCCGGATTCGTGTTTATCGTCAAAGGAATGAGCGTTACACCAAGGCCTGTACTCTGGAGCGGGATCGATTTGGAGGTGAAGGGTCCATCATGGTCTGGGGCGGTGTGTCACAGCATCATCGGACTGAGCTTGTTGTCATTGCAGGCAATCTCAACGCTGTGCGTTACAGGGAAAACATCCTCCTCCCTCATGTGGTACCATTCCTGCAGGCTCATCCTGACATGACCCTCCAGCACGACAATGCCACCAGCCATACTGCTCGTTCTGTGCATGATTTCCTGCAAGACGGGGATGTCAGTGTTCTGCGATGGCCAGCGAAGAGCCCGGACCTCAATCCCATTGAGCATGTCTGGGACCTGTTGGATCGGGGGGTGAGGGCTAGGGCCATTCCCCCCAGAAATGTCTGGGAACTTGCAGGTGCCTTGGTGGAAGAGTGGGGTAACATCTAGAGGTCGACCGATTAATCTGAATGGCCAATTAATAAAGGCCGATTTCAAGTTTTCATAACAATCGGTAATCGGCATTTTTGGACACAGATTTGCCGATTATTTTCTATACCTTTATTTAACTAGGCAAGTCAGTTAAGAACACATTCTTATTTTCAATGACGGCCTAGGAACGGTGGGTTAACTGCCTTGTTCAGGGGCAGAACGACAGATTTTTACCTTGTCAGCTCGGGGATTCGTTTTTGCAACCTTCCGGTTACTAGTCCAACGCTCTAACCACCTGCCTTACATTGCACTCCATGAGGAGCCTACGTGGCAGGCTGACTACATGTTACGCGAGGGCAGCAAGAACCCAAGTTAAGTTGCTAGCTAGCATTAAACTTATCTTATAAAAAACAATCAATCCTAACATAGTCAGTAGTTAACTGCACATGGTTGATGATATAACTAGTTTACCTAGCGTGTCCTGTGTTGCATATAATCGATGCGGTGCCTGTTAATTTCTCATTGAATCACAGCCTACTTTGACAAACGGGTGATGATTTAACAAGCGCATTTGCGAAAAAGCACTGTCGTTGCACCAATGTACCTAACCATAAATATCAATGCCTTTCTTTAAAATCAATACACAAGTATATATTTTTAAACCTGTATATTTAGTTAATATTGCCTGCTAAGATGAATTTCTTATAACTAGAGAAATTGTGTCACTTCTCTTGCGTTCCGTGCAAGCAGTCAGGGTAAATGCAGCAGTTTGGGCCGCCTGGCTCATTGCAAACTGTGTGAAGTCCATTTATTCCTAACAAAGGCCGTAATTAATTATGACATAACATTGAAGGTTGTACACAATGTAACAGCAATATTTAGACTTAGGGATGCCATCCGTTAGATAAAATACGGAACGGTTCCGTATTTCACTGAAAGAATAAACGTTTTGTTTTGGAAATGATAGTTTCCGGATTCTACCATTTTAATGACCAAAGGTTCGTATTTCTGTGTGTTATGTTATAATTAAGTCTATGATTTGATAGAGCAGTTTGACAGAGATGGTAGGCACCAGCAGGCTCGTAAGCATTCATTCAAACAGCACTTTCGTGCGTTTGCCAGCAGCTCTTCGCAATGCTTCAAGCATTGTGCTGTTTATGACTTCAAGCCTATCAACTCCCGAGATTAGGCTGGTGTAACTGATGTGAAATGGCTAGCTAGTTAGCAGGGTGCGCGCTAATAGCTCATCCACCTCTGGCCTGCTGGCCCCCCTACCTCTGAGGAAGCACAGTTCCCGCTCAGCCCAGTCAAAACTGTTCGCTGCTCTGGCACCCCAATGGTGGAACAAGCTCCCTCACGATGCCAGGACAGCGGAGTCAATCACCACCTTCCGGAGACACCTGAAACCCCACCTCTTTAAGGAATACCTAGGATAGGATAAAGTAATCCTTCTAACCCCCCCCCCCCCCCCCTTAAAAGATTTAGATGCACTATTGTAAAATGGTTGTTCCACTGGATATCATAAGGTGAATGCACCAATTTGTAAGTCGCTCTGGATAAGAGCGTCTGCTAAATGACTTAAATGTAAATGTAATAGCATTTCAAACATTACTCTTTCTGAGACTTGGAGTAGTTGTTCCCCTTGCTCTGCATGGGTAACGCTGCTTCGAGGGTTGCTGTTGTCGATGTGTTCCTGGTTCGAGCCCAGGTAGGAAGCTATACTGTTACACTGGCAATACTAAAGTGCCTATAAGAACATCCAATAGTCAAAGGTATATGAAATACAAATCGTATAGAGAGAAATAGTCCTATATTTCCTATAATAACTACAACCTAAAACTTCTTACCTGGGAATATTGAAGACTCATGTTAAAAGGAACCACCAGCTTTCATTTGTTCTCATGTTCTGAGCAAGGAACTTAAATGTTATCTTTTCTACATGGCACATAATGCCCTTTTACTTTCTTCTCCAACACTTTGTTTCTGCATTATTTAAACCAAATTGAACACGTTTCATTATTTATGAGGCTAAATTGATTTTATTGATGTATTAAGTTAAAATAAGTGTGCATTCAGTATTGTTGTAATTGTCATTATTACAAATATTTTTTAAATGTATCAAAAAAAATAAAAAAAAAATACAATTCGGATTAATCGGTAGCGGCGTTGAAAAATCATAAATCGGTTGACCGCTAGTAACATCTCACAGAATGAACTGGCAAATCTGGTGCAGGCCATGAGGAGATGCACTGCAATGCTTAATGCAGCTGGTGGCCACAAGATACTGTTACTTTTGACCCCCCCTTTGTTCAGGGACACATTCATTTTCTGTTAGTCACGTCTTTGGAACTTTTTCAGTTTGTCTCAGTTGTTGAATCTTATGTTCATACAAATATTTACACATGTTAAGTTTGCTGAAAATAAAGGCATTTGACAGTGAGAGGACGTTTCATTTTTTGCTGAGTTTACAAACACACACAAACATCAATGACATCATACCTGCTCAGACCTAGCTACTCACACCCCCATCTCCAGAGCCCGCATCACTCTCCACCACATGGTCTCAAACTGCACCATTTTGTTTCTGTCCATGGACCACGAACTTTCAATATTTAGATATTAAAGCATTTGACCTTTCCATTGTGTTAATGGAGGATTGGTTGATTTCCAGTTAAGAAAGATTTAAGATGATTGACGAGAAAAGTATCATCCAACCCATCGGGTATCTCACTGCACCCTCACATGCCATGTCTTGAAATATGCAGATAGATGGATTAAAAGTACATTTATATTGAAAGCACATTCCAATAGGAATATGACATTAAAGGGAATGATTGAACCCCCCCCCCCCTCCCTCCCTAACCACGCACAGACTACTTCATTATATCGTGTTCCCCTGCTATTGTAAGCATATAGCAACAGGTTGCTGTATATGTGAGGAGGTCAGGAGAGGGATAAACCATTCTACTGACTGTAAGCCTAGTGGAGGTAAAACTTCGGCATGGGGAGGAAAGCCATTGTTTTGGTCCCGCGGCCACAAAAGACAATGGACCCTGAGAAAAATGGGGCGTCCTTGAATTGTGCACCACATCCACAAGAGAGTTGCACTCAGCCTTTTTTTCCGGGGGGGGGGGGGGGGGTCCGTGTCAGAGTTCCCTGTTCCACCCTTGTGAAGTATTGTAGCTGCCACATTAGCCTGCTAGCGACACTGGTCCCTGAGGGGGATTGAGTATGCTAGGTAGGTATGTTGCAAAGTGAAACACACATGCAAGAACATACACACATGAAAGAACACACAACGCAAAGCGTTCAAGTGGTGTGTCGTTAACACCTCTAGCAGTGTTGACTGTTGAAGGTCCCGTCTGCCAGTATGAACCAAGCGGGAGACTAATCATTGCAAAAAACTTTATTAGGTTGTTACAGTGTGAGGAGAAAATATAAAGTGCAAGAGAAATAAAGGAAAGCCAATGGCACTTATTGTGAAGACTGCGAGGGAAACCGATTAATATAAAAGCCTGCAGGAAGGAGAGAAGGCAGTAGATAAGTTGACGCCACAGCGCAGATAACTACTTGACAAATTCTGATCATTTCATTGGTCCTCCAAAGTCCTTCATCATGGTTTTAAGATGTTCTGAAGATATGACATCACCTGCCTTCACATTTCAGTGATGTTGTCCATAATAATGTCACTTGTGAAAACCTGTGTTCACAGGGGTTCTCCAGGACTGTGTTAGAGAGAATCAGTTGGTCACATTGCATAGCGAGGTAGTTACCTACCTGTTACAACACTGAAAGGCTGCTTCCTGCAGAACAGAAATACTGCACATAAAGTATCACATATTGTAATACTATTACACTGCAATTGTTAATCATAATACTGCTTAGAGTTCAGTAGTACATTCTAGAGAGAAAGCAGCAGGATTTGAGAACAACCCAAGGAAGGACACTGTTCTTGTCTACTAATGTTCTGTACTATGTCATGTTTTCTGTGGACCCCAGGAAGAGTAACTGCTGCTGCTTTCGCAACAGCTAATGGAGATCCTGATACAATACCAAAAAAAATACTTGAGTAGACAGAGTTGACAATCATTCATAGCTGCTTTAAACTCAGAAGAAGAAAAGTGTTCTGAAACAAAACTCCAACCAAATGAATCTCAGTAAACAAAGAGGTGGAACAAGACAGTGCATGTAAAGAGAAGATGTAGAGGAGAATCCCGTTAAGACAAAACTAATCAATAGATTTAAGGCATTATTTTCCCCATCCCATCAGGAACTTGGAAACTGAAAATCATTAGCTAAGCTCTTGTGGTCAAGGCTAATTAATAATTCCATTTTAAGACTATTGTTTGTATTCTAGACCAGGCTTAGTTCAAATTACGATTGTGGTTGGGAGGCCGGAGAAGGTTGAGCTGCTGTATGGTACACTGCAGTCACGGTCTTCTCTAGGTCATGGTCTTCTTCTTGCACTCAACAGAGCAGAAGAGCATTCCCTGTATGGCCATGAAGCGCTCTCCAATTAGACACTTAGCACAGCAGGAGCACTGGAAGCACTGAGGCTCAGCGTGCCAGTGGAACTCCCCGTAGGACACGCGCTGGGCCTCGGGCTCCACTGGGTTCTGACAGGCCGTACACACCTGGAGAGAGGAGATGTCTGTTTAAACACACACGTATCTAGCACAGTTACAGTAGAAGTCGGAAGGTTACATCCACTTAGGTTGGAGTCACTAAAATTCATTTTTCAACCACTCCACAAATCTCTTGTTTAACAAACTAAAGTTTTGGCAAGTCGGTTAGGACATCTGCTTTGTGAATGACACGTCATTTTCCCAACAATTGTTTACAGACAGATTATTTCACTGTATCACAATTCCTGTGGGTCAGAAGTTTACATACACTAAGTTGACTGTGCCTTTAAACAGCTTAGAAAACTCCAGAAAATTATGTCATGGCTTTAGAAGCTTCCGATAGGGTAATTGACAAATTGAGTCAATTGGAGGAGTACCTGTGGATGTATTTCAAGGCCTACCTTCAAACTCAGTGCCTCTTTGCTTGACATCATAGTAAAATCAAAAGAACTCAGCCAAGACCTCAGAAGAAAAAAATATTAAAATTGTAGACCTCCACAAGTCTGGTTCATCCTTGGGCACAATTTCCAAACGCCTGAAGGTACCACATTCATCTGCACAAACACCATGGGACCACGCAGCAGTCATACCGCTCAGGAAGGAGACGCGTTCTGTCTCTTAGAGATGAACGTACTTTGGTGTGAAAAGTGCAAATCAATCCCAGAACAGCAGAAAAGGACCTTGAAGATGCTGGAGGAAACGGGTACAAAAGTATCTATATCCACAGTAAAACAAGTCCTATATCGACATAACCTGAAAGGCCGCTCAGCAAGGAAGAAGCCACTGCTCCAAAACCGCCATAAAAAAAGCCAGACTACAGTTTGCAACTGCACAAGGATCGTACTTTTTGGAGAAATGTCCTCGTCTGATGAAACAAAATAGAACTGTTTGGCCATAATGACCATCGTTATGTTTGGAGGAAAAAGGGGGATGCTTGCAAGCCGAAGAACACCATCCCAACCGTGAAGCACGGGGGTGGCAGCATCATGTTGTGGGGGTGCGTTGCTGCAGGAGGGACTGGTGCACTTCACAAAATAGATGGCTTCATGAGGGAGGAAAATTATGTGGATATATTGAAGCAACATCAACACATCAGTCAGGAAGTTAAAGCTTGGTCGCAAATGGGTCTTCCAAATAGACAATGACCCCAAGCATACTTCCAAAGTTGTGACAAAATGGCTTAAGGACAACAAAGCCAAAGTATTGGAGTGGCCATCACAAAGCCCTGACCTCAAATTGTGGGCAGAACTGAAAAAGCGTGTGTGAGCAAGGAGGCCTATAAACCTGACTCAGTTACACCAGCTCTGTCAGGAGGAATGGGCCAAAATTCACCCAACTTATTACGGGAAGCTTGTGGAAGGCTACCCGAAACGTTTGACCCAAGTTAAACAATTTAAAGGCAATGCTACCAAATACTAAACTGGGTAAACTTTTGACCCACTGGGAATGTGATGAAAGAAATAATTCTCTACTATTATTCTGACATTTCTATTCTAAAAATAAAAAAGTGGTGATCCTAACTGACCTAAAACAGGGACTTTTTACTAGGATTAAATGTCAGGAATTGTGAAAAACTGAGTTTAAATGTATTTGGTTAAGGTGTGTGTAAACATCCGACTTAAACTGTTTCTCATGAATACAATACACATTGTAGAGGGTATCACCCACATACTGCACGCGCACACACTCTCCCCCTCAGTCCTTACCGCGGCGTGGCTCTTCATGTAGCAGGGCTTGCAGACAGGTTTGTTGTTCTCCATAACGTACGTCTCTCCAGCCAGCACACAGTCACAGTCAAAGCAGCAGAAGTGCTTCAGATGCCAGTTCTGGTCCTCAGCCTGCGTGTACTCATTACTGAAGATCAGCTGCAGACACACAGACAGACCAGGTTAACATGGGGAGGTAGAATTGGGAAAGGATTCTTTTAGTTTTCCTCTCATATTTGAAAATATACTCCAGCTCTGACATTCTTGCTCCACAATGTGTTTAATGGATCTCAAACATATACTCATCACAGCCTCCAGCGCTGGGCTTCTCGCTGTCTCCTTAGTGGAGTCCGTGGTACAGCTGTCCCTTCTTAGCTCACCCCTGACCCCTCTCATCCCTGCCTCCCCAACCCCTCACCTCGTCACAGCCCCCGCAGCGTGGCTTCTCACTGTCTCCGTAGTGGCGTCCGCAGTACAACCGTCCCTTCTTCCAGAAGTAGATCATGTCCACCAGGAGCTCTGAGCAGGTGCAGCACACGAAGCAGGCTGGGTGCCACAGATTGTCATAGCCAGCACGCTCTGCGTACACCGCAGGCTCACCCTGACGCATGGGCAGCTGGCACTGGTGGCACGACTGAAGAAGGGGAATGGGGATAGAAGGAGAAGAGAGGGGAAGGTGAGAAGAGGAAGGAGGAATACAAGAGAAAATACCTTCGTTAGCAATACCCTCACTAAAACAATGGCCCTGTAGCACAGCCTCATCCTGGTATTTTATGCCATTACTTAAACTGCATAATGATGATTATGATTTAAAACACTGCCTGACAGCTCCCATAAATCCCAATATTAATTCAGTTGGAATAACTAACTGCATATGGGGAGAGACGGGTAGAAAGACAGACAGGAAGTCTGTAGGGGTTTGCATGAGCCAAAACTCTGTTTAGATGGAAACATTTTTCAGTCACGCTTCAAAACCAGACTAAACAAATCAATATGCAAAACTATTCAAAATGATTCACTCATATTTTCACTTCTGGCTCCATCTTGTGGCCAGTTGAATGTCTGTCCTCATTCTACACTAGTCAACAGTATTCTCTGCTGAGAATATAGATTTCAACTAAAATGTGAGACCGTTCTACATTTCAACTCCAGCATATTTTCCTTGAATATATGGACATTGAATGGGAGCGAGTGACAGAGAGAAAAATAATAAATAAATAAAAATAATTAAAGAAAAAAAGAGTGTGCATGCATGAGAGAGAGGTAGAGACCATATCCATGACAAATATACACAATATGAAAAGCTGTTCTAGCATCAGTGACTGGGACATATACTTCATATGAAAGTTAGTTGAAGTATAGTTTGACAACACACGCTTCACTTCTGTTATCAGAGTTCATCTACGGCTCCTCGGAGAGAATCGCTACCTTGTTCAGTCATTCTCTAGTCTCTCTAATCTAATCGTAGCTTCACAAAGCCACGAGTCTGACAGCGAGTCTGACAGCGAGTCTGACAGCGAGTCTGACAGCGAGTCTGACAGCGAGTCTGACAGCGAGTCTGACAGCGAGTCTGACAGCGAGTCTGACAGCGAGTCTGACAGCAGGGGGGGGTCATATGCTTCCAGGGCTTTTAAAGCCATGAGGAGAGATGGCATAGGAAAGAGACCAAAACTCAGGGAACCAGAATGCACCAACAGTGACTAATCAAAAGGCTCTCTTTAATAGCCATGATGAAGGAAGAGAGAAAGGACATACAGTAGGAAGGAAGGGGACCAAATCTGAGGATAACAACCCACTGTCAGTCGGTCACAATCTCTCACGCTTCAATCTGAGGGTATACTTACGTAGTGTCCACAGGGTCCAGCCAGGTGATCTCCAGGGGCTCCCGGAGTACCCATGGCCCCAGCAGTGGCAGCAGTGCCCATGTCTCCTGGTCCACCTTCTCCTGCCCCAGGGTAACCTCCAGCCCCCATCCCAGGCTGAACCTGTCCCGCTAGTTCGAGTGCACTCCCAGACCCAGGCCTTGTTCGATGACCAGGACCTCCAGGCCCAACGGATCCTCCAGCCCCAACTCCAGGCCCAAAGGCTCCTCCAGCCCCAACTCCAGGCCCAAAGGCTCCTCCAGCCCCAACTCCAGGCCCAAAGGCTCCTCCAGCCCCAAGGCCCTCCAGCCCCCCGCCCAAAGGCTCCTCCAGCCCCCCCAGGCCCAAAGGCTCCCCCAGCCCCAACGGATCCCCCAGGCCCAACTCCAGGCCCAACGGATCCCCCAGGCCCAACTCCAGCCCCAAAGGATCCCCCAGGCCCAACTCCAGCCCCAAAGGACCTCCGGCCCACCCGGCCCAAAGGATCCCCCAGGCCCAACTCCAGGCCCAAAGGATCCCCCAGCCCCAAAGGATCCCCCAGCCCCAACTCCAGGCCCAGCTGGAAGCCCAGGGGCTCCCATGCCTGGCGCTCCCTGTCCTGGTCCTCCCTCCTGACCCATCATCTCCTCAGGCAGCTTGATGTCTCCCACTCCCAGGGCCTCGTCTTTGTACTTGCGGACGTACTGCTGCATCTGTTTCACCTCTGCGGGGGTCAGCTCATGGCACTTGGCCGGATCCTGGTCGTGCTCCGGTAGCTGCACTGCCATCTGTTGCCGGCGGTAGGCTGCACCCTCCGTGCCCGCTATGGGACGCCTCTCTGGGGGCAGGAGCTCGATGTAGCGGACCGCCTGACGGTCAATTGGAGAGCAGAGGAGAGATATTTAGGACTTTGTTAATTAAGAAAGTAGAAGAGAGAGCGAGGGAAAGACATGAAGAGAGAAGATGGAGAAAACAATGGACAAAAAAATTAGGAAAAGGAAAGAGGGAGGAAGAGTCAGAGGAACAAACAGAGAGAAAGTGAAAACAAAAAGATAGAGATACAGAGAGAGGCAGTGAAGATCTAACTCAGTTTTCCCTGGGCTTGTGACTAAAATTAAGCCGTGTTGAGGTGCTGATCTTGTTAAGGGAGAGAGTGGGAGAGGCAGCCAGCTGTTATAGGACATCTTACAACCTCTCCCTAACTACCACTACTTAACACATACTTGTTGAGGGATATGAAGAGATACAAAGTGTGACCTCTAGTGAACAGTCTGTTTCTAGTGATTAGATCAGACAACCTACTAACATTTGTTTTTTACTAGGCTAGGCCATGATGACATTCCTTACAGAAACCAAGGAAACAATACTGGCAAAGTTCTTCCAGACCGGTGTTCTCAACCCTGGGATTATCATAGGTATTCTAATTCAATGATACAGTAGTTATGCTGTTATGTTACTAAAGAAAGTGTAGTTATACCCTTACCATGTACTGTTTCACCCCTGGAGGAGCCCACTCGTAGGTGACAGACTTCATGGGCACGGCATCCTTCCTGACTGGTACGACATTGGCTGACACAGCAGTGGCTCTGATTGCCCCAGGTTTGGGCATGGTAGCGGGTCCAGCCCCAGCTCCAGTCCCAGCTCCAACTCCAGCCCCGGTTCCAGCACCATAGCCAGCCCCGGTCCCAGCACCATAGCCAGCCCCAACTCCAGCCCCAGTCCCAGCACCATAGCCAGCCCCGGTCCCAGCACCATAGCCAGTCCCAACCCCAACTCCAGCCCCGGACCCAGCCCCATAGCCAGCTCCAGCCCCGGACCCACAGCCAGCTCCAGCACCATAGCCAGCTCCATCACCATAGCCAGCATTGGCTGGCACATTGTGGGCAGACTGGGGACTGTATGGAACAGCGGTTCCTGATATGGGGCTGGCAGAGATGGAGAAGGTGACCTGGTTGCCCTTGTACGTGGGTACACCGTCGGTTTTGAGCTTGGCAATGAGGCCAGTGTACTTGGTATCCTCGAACAGCTTGCCCACCTTCCTGTTATCATCTGAGTTCATCTGCACATCGTGGTCCGTAAGCCCACACTTACAGTTCCGGCAGATCTTTCTGTGATGGGAAAGTCAATGGGGAATAGGTTAGACTACACGTATGGTTGGGTCTAAGTACTCTCAAAAATGTCTAGGTTTCCTTTATGATCATCTAACCAGGAAAAGCTCTACCAACTGGGCACAGACTTGAATTCAATATCTATTCCACGTTGGTTCAATAACATTTACATTTAAGTCATTTAGCAGACGCTCTTATCCAGAGCGACTTACAACATTATATTGATATGACGTGAAAACAATGTTCAACCAGCGTGTGGCCAGTAGGTAGGCCATACAGCCCTGAAACTCATCGCTGAACCTCCACTGCTTTTAAAAATATATATATGGTTTCCTTCTAATCAGGGACTGATTTAGACCTGGGACACCAGGTGCATGCAATTATCAGGTAGAACAGAAAACCAGCAGGCGTCGGACCTTAGGGTAAGAGTTGAGTACACCTGCCCTATAGCGTAAAGCAAGTCAAAGGACCAGGCGTTTAGATAGATACCCTATTGCTTTAACATCTTTTCAGATCAGTGGTCATGGAAGAGAAGAGGAATAGGAAATATTCATGACTTTTGGGAAACAGTCACAAGCTTGTGAGTAAGCGGAGTTGTGGGAGGCAGGATACTGGACAAGTGAGGTCACCAAACTTCTGCTAAGGTGGGATGAGTGATGTCGTCACCTTAGGATCAAATAACACAGAATATCTTTCCTGTTCCGTTCTTATTTCCAGACTGGACTTGCCCTGCATGCCTGACCATGACCAAGATGGAAGGAATTGTGGCAGTTAGGTGTTGCCATAGTAACTGGCCACTGAAGTAGGCACCTGTTGTGATGTCTTCAGGAAAGCTAGCTGAGTGTGGATAATTGTCGGGGGAAGCAGGAATGCTGGCTTGACGTGAGAGGACAGTGGGGGACAACTATTTTCATGAGGCATTGGTCCAGATAAAGACTGCATTGTAAGTCCAGAATTCAGACAGGAAGTCATAGTAATGTAGGACATTTCAGTTCATTCAAATTTAAGAGCACAAAAACTGTAATAGTAGACAACAATGATCGGGTGCAACATGCTTTCAGGGCCTGTGGCTTTCCCTGTTGTTGTGGAGCTAAGAGAAAATAAGCATTGTTGTTGTCCCCACCGCGTCTGGTTTATCTTGAATTCAATATATTAAAAATGATAATAAGTACACAGCAGAGACAACAATACAGTACAAACCTCCAGAAGTGTAGCTCAAAGCCCTCACACTTGTCCTTGCATTTCAGACACGCCGCTCCGGCGCCGATCTCGTGGCCCAGGGTCATCTGCCAACAGACAGAACACAGCACATTAATTATATTAACAGACGCACGCGGTCTTGAGAAATGACTTCATACCAGCCAGGGCTTTTTACTGTAGTTCATATGGTGCAGTCACTATTTAGGCTTAACTGTTTTTGGGATGGCCTTTTCAAATACCCTCGTTAGCAGAATCTGTAATGTTCTGTTGGTGTACAGCGTCACCTTGACGTTTGCATATAAAACAGGCCTAACAACAAATTTGAAAAAACTGAAACTGATGTCCCGTTAATCCCTAATCCCCCCTCAGATATATTCCAGATTTGATGCGTCAAGCAACAGCCTACTTTTCTCAACCATTCTGCATGCATTCTCTTCTGTTCTGATTCATTTACCTCCAGTGCCTATTTTGGATGATAGGCTACTTGCCAACTAAACAAGACTCACTACGCTATAGGCCTAATTCCAGAGTTTATTGTCAAAAGCGCATACTGTAGAATCCCCTTCATTCGTATGACTCAGACTAACTTCTCTACTTCAAACACCAGTGTTGTCCGTCTTGCACGTCACTGCTGTTTGAGCCCTTATACGGTCAAGTAATCCACAATGCTGAAAGAGAGCCCCTCTCCAGGGTTGCATCCCAAATGGCACCCTTTTCCCTATACAGTGCCCTATGGGCCCTGGTCAAAAGTAGTGCACTACATAGGGATTAGGGTGCCATTTGGGACGCAAAAAAATACTCCCCTGTTTGATGAAGGCCGTTTTTGGCTCAGGGAGCCCTGAAAGTGGAGCAGTGAGCCCCCCTCGGCCTTTGGGAATGAGCAGCCGGCCTCTACAGAGGAATGCCAAGCTCAAGCCCGACTAGAGCTTATAAGACCATGACCTGTAGATAATATTTACATTAACCATCACCCCTTTTTCTCCACATAAAGCTGCAATATGCCACTTTTTGGGCGATCTGACAAAATTCACATAGAAATGTGTGTTATAGTACAGGTCTGTTGTTCTAATAGAAAGCAAGTCTAAGAAGCGGTAGATCTGTTCTGTGCGCCATTTCTATACGTCTCTTACTTTCGGTTTGGTGCACCAGCTTCAAACAGCTGAAAATACAATATTTTTGGTTATGGAAAATATATTTCACAGGGGTTTAGATGGTACAATGATACTACACTATAGTTGCTTGTTTTGTCACAAACTGAAATTAGGCGAACTATTAGAATTTTATCAACCAGGAAATGGCGGAGAGATTTCTGCATAGTGCATCTTTAAGAATAGTAAATGATTATAAAGAAAGGGAAGCCTAGCTATTGGTGAGTCAGACATACAGTTGAAGTCAGAAGTTTACATAGACTTAGGTTGGCGTCATTAAAACTCCTTTTTCAACCACTCCACAAATTTCTTGTTAACAAACCATAGTATTGGCAAGTTGTGCATGACAAGTAATTTTCCCACAATTGTTCACAGATTATTTCTCTTATAATTCACTGTATCACAATTCCAGTGGGTCAGAAGTTTACATACACTAAATTGACTACCTTTAAACAGCTTGGAAAATTCCAGAAAATTATGTCATGCTTTTAGAAGCTTCTGATAACTCAAATGATGTCAATTAGCCTAATTGGAGGTGTACCTGTGGATGTATTTCAAGGCCTACCTTCAAACTCAGTGCCTCTTTGCTTGACATCATGACAAAAATCAAAAGAAATCAAACAATAGTACGCAAGTATAAACACCATGGGACCACGCAGCCGTCATACTGCTCAGGAAGGCGATGCGTTCTGTCTCCTTGAGATTAACATACTTTGGTGTGAAAAGTGCAAATCAATCCTAGAACAGCAAAGGACCTTGTGAAGATGCTGGAGGAAACGGGTACAAAAGTATCTATATCCACAAATAAAACGAGTCCTATATCGACATAACCTGAAAGGCCCTTCAGCAAGGAAGAAGCCACTGCTCCAAAACCGCCATAAAAGAATAAAAATAAAATACAGACTACAGTTTGCAACTGCAAATGGGGTCCCCCCCCCCTTTAAAAGATTTAGATGCACTATTGTAAAGTGGTTGTTCCACTGGATATCATAAGGTGAATGCACCAATTTGTAAGTCGCTCTGGATAAGAGCGTCTGCTAAATGACTTAAATGTAAATGTCAAAGATGGTACTTCTTGGAGAAATGTCCTCTGGTCTGATGAAACAAAAATAGAACTGTTTGGCCATAATGACCATCGTTATGTTTGGAGGAGAAAGGGGATGCTTGCAAGCCGAAGAACACCATCCCAAACGTGAAGCACGGGGATGGCAGCATCATGTTGTGGGGGTGCTTTGCTGCAGGAGGGACTGGTGCACTTCAAAATAGATGTCATCATGAGGTGGAAAATGATGTGGATATATTGAAGCAACATCTCAAGACATCAGTCAGGAAGTTAAAGCTTGGTCGAAAATGGGTCTTCCAAATGGACAATGACCTCAAGCATACTCGCTCTCGTTGGCTGGCCCTCGCTTCATACTCGTCGCCAAACCCACTGGCTCCAGGTCATCTACAAGACCCTGCTAGGTAAAGTCCCCCCTTATGTCCATTCACTGGTCACCATAGCAGCACCCACATGTAGCGCTCCAGCAGATATCTCTCTCTGGTCACCCCCAAAGCCAATTCCTCCTTTGGCCGTCTCTCCTTCCAGTTCTCTGCTGCCAATGACTGGAACGAACTACAAAAATCTCTGAAACTGGAAACACTCATCTCCCTCACTAGCTTTAAGCACCAGCTGTCAGAGCAGCTCACAGATTACTGCACCTGTACATAGCCCATCTATAATTTATCCCAAACAACTACCTCTTCCCCTACTGTATTTATTTATTCAGCTCCTTTGCACCCCATTATTTCTACTTTGCACTTTCTTCCACTACAAATCTACCATTCCAGTGTTTTACTTGCTATATTGTATTTACTTTGCCTTTACCTCCCTTATATCACCTCATTTGCTCACATTGTATGTAGACTTATTTTTCTACTGTATTATTGACTGTATGATTGTTTTACTCCATTTAACTGTGTTGTTGTATGTGTCGAACTGCTTTGCTTTACCTTGGCCAGGTCGCAATTGTAAATGAGAACTTGTTCTCAACTTGCCTACCTGGTTGAATAAAAGGTGAAATAAAATAAAAATAAATACTCCAAAGTTGTGGAAAATGGCTTCAGGACAACAAAGTCAAGGTATTGGAGTGGCCATCACAAAGTTCTGACCTCAATCCCATAGAACATTTGTGGGCAAAACTGAAAAAGCATGTGCGAGCAAGGAGGCCTACAAACCTGACTCAGTTACACCTGCTATGTCAGGAGGAATGGGCCAAAATTCACCCAACTTATTGTGGGAAGCTAGTGGAAATCTACCTAAGTTAAACAATTTAAAAGGTCATGTTACCAAATACTAATTGAGTGTGTGTAAACTTCTGACCCACCGGGAATGTGATGAAAGAAATAAAAGCTGAAATATCACTACTATTATTCTGACATTTCACATTCTTAAAATAAAGTGGTGATCCTAACTGACCTAAGACAGGGAATTTTTACTAGGATTAAATGACAGGAATTGTGAAAAACTGAGTTAAAATGTATTTAGCTAAGGTGTATGTAAACTTCCAACTGTAAGGCTCTGCAGTGTCCATCTCATCTTCTGTATTCAGAAGTCCAAACAGCCTTGCTTGCTTCATCTCTTCTGAATATACACTGCTCAAAAAAATAAAGGGAACACTAAAATAACACATCCTAGATCTGAACGAATGAAATAATCTTATTAAATACTTTTTTCTTTACATAGTTGAATGTGCTGACAAAAAATAAAAATAATCATAAATACATTTTACAAAAAATAAAAAAAAATCACAACAAAAACAAACAAAAAAAAAATCAATGGAAATCCAATTTATCAACCCATGGAGGTCTGGATTTGGAGTCACACTCAAAATAAAAGTGGAAAACCACACTACAGGCTGATCCAACTTTGATGTCATTAAAACAAGTCAAAATGAGGCTCAGTAGTGTGTGTGGCCTCCACGTGCCTGTATGACCTCCCTACAACGCCTGGGCATGCTCCTGATGAGGTGGCGGATGGTCTCCTGAGAGACTCCTCCCAGACCTGGACTAAAGCATCCGCCAACTCCTGGACAGTCTGTGGTGCAACGTGGCGTTGGTGGATAGAGCGAGACATGATGTCCCAGATGTGCTCAATTGGATTCAGGTCTGGGGAACGGGCGGGCCAGTCCATAGCATCAATGCCTTCCTCTTGCAGGAACTGCTGACACACTCCAGCCACATGAGGTCTAGCATTGTCTTGCATTAGGAGGAACCCAGGGCCAACCGCACCAGCATATGGTCTCACAAGGTGTCTGAGGATCTCATCTCGGTACCTAATGGCAGTCAGGCTACCTCTGGCGAGCACATGGAGGGCTGTGCAGCCCCCCAAAGAAATGCCACCCCACACCATGACTGACCCACCGCCAAACCGGTCATGCTGGAGGATGTTGCAGGCAGCAGAACGTTCTCCACGTTGTCTCCAGACTCTGTCACATGTGCTCAGTGTGAACCTGCTTTCATCTGTGAAGAGCACAGGGCGCCAGTGGCGAATTTGCCACTCTTGGTGTTCTCTGGCAAATGCCAAACGTCCTACACGGTGTTGGGCTGTAAGCACAACCCCCACCTGTGGACGTCGGGCCCTCATGGAGTCTGTTTCTGACCGTTTGAGCAGACACATGCACATTTGTGGCCTGCTGGAGGTCATTTTGCAGGGCTCTGGCAGTGCTCCTCCTGCTCCTCCTTGCACAAAGGCAGAGGTAGCGGTCCTGCTGCTGTGTTGTTGCCCTCCTACGGCCTCCTCCACGTCTCCTGATGTACTGGCCTGTCTCCTGGTAGCGCCTCCATGCTCTGGACACTACGCTGACAGACACAGCAAACCTTCTTGCCACAGCTCGCATTGATGTGCCATCCTGGATGAGCTGCACTACCTGAGCCACTTGTGTGGGTTGTAGACTCCGTCTCATGCTACCACTAGAGTGAAAGCACTGCCAGCATTCAAAAGTGATCAAAACATCAGCCAGGAAGCATTGGAACTGAGAAGTGGTCTGGTCACCACCTGCAGAACCACTCCTTTATTGGGGGTGTCTTGCTAATTGCCTATAATTGCCACCTGTTGTCTATTCCATTTGCACAACAGCATGTGAAATGTATTGTCAATCAGTGTTGCTTCCTAAGTGGACAGTTTGATTTCACAGAAGTGTCATTGACTTGGAGTTACATTGTGTTGTTTAAGTGTTCCCTTTATTTTTTTGAGCAGTAAAAAAAAAAATATATATATAATAATAATAATAACATAAATAAAAGTGAACTGAAATATATATAAAAAAGTAACATGAAACAATTTCAAAGATTTTACCGAGTTACAGTTCATAAGGAAATCAGACAACTGAAATAAATGAGGCCCTAATCTATGGATTTCATATGACTGGGAATACAGATATGCATCTGTTGGTCAGATATGCATCTGTAGGGGTGTGGATCAGGAAACCAGTCAGTATCTGGTGACCACCATGCACAAATGCAATTGTGTTTGTTGTCCATAGCTTATGCCTGCCCATACCATAACCCCACCACGGGGCACTCTGTTCACAATGTTGACATCAGCAAAATGCTCGCCCACACAACACCATACACGCTGCCATCTGCCCAGTACAGTTGAAACCGGGATTAATCTGTAAAGAGCACACTTCATCATGCCAGTGGACATCGAAGGTGAACATTTTCCCACTGAAGTCGGTGACAACGCCAAACTGCAGTCAGGTCAAGACCCTGGTGAGGACAACAAGCACACAGATGATCTTCCCGGAGTCAGTTTGTGCAGAAATTCTTCAGGTTGTGCAAACCCACAGTTTCATCAGGTGTCAGGGTGGCTGGTCTCAGATGATCCCGCAGGTGAAGAAGCCGGATGTGGAGGTCCTGGGCTGGCGTGGTTACACGTGGTCTGTGGTTGTGAGGCCGGTTGGACATACTGCAAAATTCTCTAAAACAACGTTGGAGGCGGATTACGGTAGAGAAATTAACATTCAATTATCTGGCAACAGTTCTGATGGACATCCCTGCAGTCAGCATGCCAATTTCACACTCCCTCAAAACTTGAGACATCCATAGAATTGTGTTGTGTGACCAAACTGCACATTTCAGAGTGGCCTTTTATTGTCCCCAGCACAAGGTGCACCTATGTAATGATCATGCCTTTTAAATCAGGTTCTTGATATGCCACACCTGTCAGGTGGATGGATTATCTCGGCAAGGGAGAAATGTTCACTAACAGGGATGTAAAGAAATAATTCACAACATTTGAGAGAAATAAGCTTTTTGTGCATATAGAAAATTTCAGGGATCTTTCATTTCAGCTCATGAAACACAGGACCAACACTTTACATGTTGTGTTTATATTTGTGTTCAGTATAAATTGTGAACGTTTCCTTAAACTTCTAGGGAACACCCTAGAAGCCTCTCTTCCCAGAAGCCCATTAGGGAGATAATCACTTTAGGATACTGATTAATAAAGATAGATAAGAGTGGACTAGAGCCATATACATGTAAATAAAGCTAACCACATATGTTATAGCAATCTGTCGTAGATGATGTAGCATGCAGCCATTGGTTGATGCATGCAAAGTCTGATCAAGGGAACATGACCAATGACACATTGCCATGAGGTGTCTCAGGTTGACAAGGGAAAGTAGCCACAGTCCAGAAAATCTGAATTTCAAATGTCATATGATTTTATGAGCAAGGGCCCAAATAAATCTTGAGAACTTGATGCCTTCAGAATGCATTAACAGAGTTATATTATTGACAGAATCTTTGAAGATAATCGAGCAGACATAATCAAAACAAGTAGTTTTCTTTGATCAAAGGTCATTAGCAGTTTGACACAATTATCGGGGACTCACATTTATGATTAGTGATCTAGTAATTATCGCGGCTTCACGCTGGTAATCTACTGAATCTTAAAGGCCATTACTGCGACGCTTTCCCTTTGTACAAGCGCGTGGACCTTGATGATAGCTGACAGATAAGGGCTGGAATCATGGAGCCCCCACTCCACTCTCATGCCTTAATCTCTCTTAAGCTCTTGACAGTTGAATTAACAGAGAATGGTCCTTTGTTATAATGCTATAAATACAATTGAGTGACTCAATCGACGTAGTAGTTAGGTGCTTTGTTGTATCTAAACGACGCTGTCTGCTGCATCAGACCGGTATCATTGAAGTGTGGTCGCGCGTGGGAGACAGGACGGGACGTCCGTCCTCATCTTCAGAATCAGATTATTGAAACATGATCTTAAGAGAAAGTCACCAATGGTTATGATGCGAACAATGTCAATACATATTAGGCCAACTACGGGTTTGTTATATTTGATAAACTGACCTTGCACAGAAGCAAGAAGTTCGACGGTTCTAGCAATTGGCTACATATTGCTAACACATCTAGTATTTTACAGTCAAAGGTAGTCTATGTAACAAAAGTTACTGGCTTTAATGACAGAACGAGCCATCTACCTTGCTGACTTTGCTAGTTTGTAGGATACACCTCTAAGGGCGTTGCCATGTCTTATCTGGAACTATACACAGGCATGAGGACTTACCTTCTTGATTTCCTTTTCTACCTCCATTTTCAGTCCCCCGCTGTAGGCTATGCTGGTTTAGACCCGAAGTAAACTTTCAAAGTAAACACACAAAAACTTGGACTCACTTTACGTTGGCACTTATCTTTACAGACACAACCGAGAGTTCATCGATTTTACTCTGCCACCACTTCTTCCGGAACGGTCCCGTTCATTGCTTTGTTACTATGAAAAGCTTCCGCTATCTACAAATTCTTCAACTCTGGACCAATTGGAATTGAGTGAGCAACCAATAAAGTACAGGACAGCCAATCATCGTTTAGCAAGGGGGGGCTCCTCAACAATAAAACAAAAATGAATGAACATGTAAACTACAGTAGTCTATAGGTTAATCCTTTCAAAGCTGTTTTGTTGGGTGTGGCTGTATTGGTTCTGGTGGAGCAAATATATTAGGCAGTCATGAGCCTATTGTTGTTAGTGTTTACTCTCAGTGTACATACTATTTACAATTAAATGTGTCCTCTTACAGTATATGCTGATCGTTTTGGGGGGATATTTGACCACATACCAGACAGAGGAGCAGCGACTTGGTATTAACATTTATTAAATGTATCTGTCGTGTGCAACACATTTCACATTTATGACAGAGATTAATAGTATGTCTGCCACACAGATTATACATCAACCCTCTGGTTGATTGGTTGAGTCTTGACACAGTCATGGATAGCAGCTGCATTTACTGTATAGTCATCCCTCCCAATCTTAAACCTGCACATACTTATCATGCAGATGCAGGAAGTGTGTGTTAATGATGTGGTTTAGAGACATCCTACGTCATGTGCATCTGTTTTGCTGTCCTTTTTAAAAGAAGGCCTTGGGTGTTTCACAGCTTGTGGCCTTGTGTAACCATGTTACAGACAAACTGCAAAACAGATGTGTATCTAGGTAACTGTATAAATAATCATAAAATCATCATTAGGGGATGATTTGTGTAATTTATCAAACTCATGATAAATTCAAATGTAATTTATTTTAATGCAGGCATGATTTTGTATGCCCTGTCTTTGCCAGTTGGTATGCAGAATAATCTTGCATGTGAGAGAGAAAAAATAACTACAAAACAAAATATTGTTTGACAAAATAAGGTCAAGGTTCAAATGCATTCTAACAGGATTTTGTGAGCAGTGCTACTTGATAAATGTATTGCTGTCTTTTAGACAAATGTATTGTGGGTGTGCCTGTCTGTAAGTTAATGATTTACTTCTAGATATGGAAAAACCAACATGTACAGTATCTTTAATCTGTCATTCTTGTTATCAGCTCGATTGCATAAAATAGACTACAGTTACCCTTTTTAGAACATGCACAGAGGAGGGAGGGCAGAGAGATCTGGTAGTGCATACTGTTTCAGTCTCAAATGGGGGCCTATATCAACCAAACACGTAGCCTAAATGTAATTTAACAGTTTGTCAAATGATGTCTTAATAATTCAACTGCCTTCCCAGAAAACAATGAATGTTCCTACCTCTTACAGCATTCCTACAGTAGACACCAAATAGAACCTTTCAATTCAATCTGCCAAGAGGAAAAATAATTTGACAAGTGATATTTTGAAAGCAAGCAGCCACTGCATCTTTTATTTTTGGTACTTTCCCCCTTTTTCGTGATTTCCAATTGGTTGTTACAGTCTTGTCCCATCACTGCAACTGCCCTACGGACTCAGGAGAGGCGAAGGTCGCGGCTCCATTATACACTGCTCACTTAACCCAGAAGCCAGCCGCACCAATGTGTCGGAGGAAACACCGTACAGCTGGCGACCAGAGTCAGCTTGCATGCGCCCGGCCCACCACTAGGAGTCGCTAGAGCGCAATGGGACAATGAAATCCTGACCAGCCAAATTCTCCCCTAACCCGGACGATGCTGGGCCAATTGTGCGCCACCTCATGGGTCTCCCGGTCAAGGCCGGCTGTGACACAGGCTGCAGCCTAACTATCATAAAACAGTTCCATTTCACTATGCTGCGCTTTCTGTTTTAATTTAGCTCTGCTGATTATAGTGTCGCAGAATCTGACACTAACCAGGCAGTACTGTAGCACAACTTCCTGAATACAGGCTACACAAATGCATTAGCCTACATCTGGTGCTTTGCCAAATGTGGTCCTTTTGCCGCCCTTCATAACATGTCATTGGAATTTTCTTATGAATGCTTTCTGAAGTATTTATATAGTCCTTAGAAAGGGTTTATAATGGCTTTATTAAGCCTTAAAAGGTATTGTTTGTGTAAAGCTGGACCGAGCACATAAGTCAAATGCCTTAACTTGTAGGCCTAGTATACCCACTTTACATGTTTGTTTCAGATTTATTCATAAATACATGTATTTTTATAGAAAACTCAAACTAAAGAAAATGCTGGCAAAATGGAAAGGTACAGAAACGACCCATTTGGTATTTCCCAGGATCTCCTGGCTGGCATGGGAAGCAAAGCAGCAGGCATCATACGCAAGTCCCCTTAAGCAAGGTCATGTGATCAGGACCATGGCATAAAAGGTGGTGGCCAAGGTGTGTGTCTCTACTCTATTGGCAACGATGAAGGGGCTGCTGGTCTTGACTGTGCTGTTTGTGGCCATTCTCGGCAAGGAAACATTTGAGGGGTGAGTGGATACACCAATGGTTGGTACTCATTTTGGGGAATATGTCCAATTCTATTTGGTGTCATGTTTGATATATCACCAGTAGTTGCTATATAAAGATTGTTATAAACTGGGTTGTACGAGCCCTGAATTCTGATTGGATGAAAGCCGTGGTGTATCAGACGGTATACCACGGGGTATGACAACATTTATTTTTACTGGTCTAATTACGTTGATAACCAGTTTATAATATCAATAAGGCACCTTGGGGTTTTGTGGTATATGGCCAATATACCATGGCTAAGGGTTGTGTCCAGGCACTCCGCGATGCGTCGTGCGTAAGAACAGCCCTTAGCTGTGGTATATTGGCCATATACCACACCCCTTCGGGTCTTATTGCTTAACTGAACCATAGGAAGGGTAATATAAACATATGTCCTGCTTGCCTCTGTGATTCTGTAGGCATGAGTTGCTTTTTCAATCTGTGTGACAGTCAGGCTTTATTACTTTTCAATAAATTCAAATTAATCATTAAAGATGGCTACTCAATGTTAACTGTTGAGAGGAAGCAAAGCTTATGGTCAAGGTTGACTCCAACTGTAAGTCATTGTGTTGCTAAGCAGACGTTTCACCACAGTCTATGCTACTCAACTTCTCACTTTCTCAACTCCAACCTCCCTCTCGGACCATTACTCAAGCATAGTTCAAATCTGAATGGTTCTCCTGTCTTTGCAGTGACCAGGTCCTTCGTATCACTGCGAAGGATGAGGTCCAGCTCACTCTCCTGAAGGACCTGGCTGAGATGGAACATCTCCTGTTGTGGCATGACAATGATCATCATCATCATCATCATCATCATATCCACCACTGAAGCCACATATATATAACCCCACCACCTCATTCAATACACTATAGCCTACTGCATTGGCATTTCCATTTCAATACGAAGTTTGACAAACATTGCAATGAACACAGTATGAATTCATATTAATTCACTAGACCAAGGCCTGGGAGGGATAAATAATATGTTTGTCATGGTCATGGGCAAAGAAACTCAAAGGGGGTGATAATGTTAATTAACAATCATTTTGATCCGATTGTGCAAACAGATCCTCAAGGAAGATGGATCCTTTTAAATATGCTATTGGAACAAAAACAGATTTGGCTAATTAAGCTGGTCGAACTATTGATGATCCCGCGGTCCGGAGCTTCGGCGACGATCCACGGTCCGGGTCCTCCGGCGATGATCCATGGTCCGGAACTTTCAGTGACAACCCCCGAAATAGAGTCACCACCAAGGATGACGGATCCGCGAGCAGAGCGGGGTCTACGTCCCGCACCGGAGCCGCCACCGAGGTTAGATGCCCACCCGGACCCTCCCCAATTGAGTCAGGTTTTGCGGCCGGAGTCCGCACCTTTTGGGGGGGGGGGGGGGGGGGGGGGGTTACTGTCACACCCTGACCGTAGAGAGCCGTAGAGAGGTTAAAGTTATGTACTGTATAGCAATCACAGTTGTAAAATAGTAAACAATGATTACTTCTCAGAAAGAATTGAGCTGTCAAGAGGAGTAAAACAAGGCTGTCCATTGTCTCCATATCTATTTGTTATGGCCATTGAAATGCTAGCTATTAAAATCAGATCCAACAAGAACATCAAGGGGTTAGAAAAAAACAAAAGTGTCAATGTATGCCAATAACTCAAGTTTCTTAAGTCCGCAATCTGGATCCCTGTACAGTCTCATTGAAGATCACTTTTCTAGCCTCTCTAGACTAAAACCCAATCATGATACGTGTACCATATTAAGTATTGGATCGTTAAATGACACAATTTTTACACTACTGTACCTTGTAGTTTACCAATAAAATGGGCTGATGGTGAAGTAGACATGCTTGGTATTCATATCTCTAAAGATGTAAACAAACTTACCACAACCAATTTCAATAGAAAGTTAGCAAAAATAGACAAGATGATGCATCCATGGAAAGGTAAATACTTGTCTATTTATGGATAAATCACATTGATTAACTCTTTGGTCCTATCACAGTTTACTTACTTACTTATGGTGCTGCCGACTCCAGACGATTTGTTTTTAAATCATATGAGCAAAAAATATTTCACTTTATTTGGAACGCTAAGCCAAACAAATTGAGTTTGGGGGGGCTGAAAGGATTAAATATTACAGCATTAGACCTCTCACTAAAAGCTTCACACATACATAAATTATACTTTAACCCAAACTGGTTCTCCAGTAGATACCTAAGAAAGGCTCATCCTTTGTTCAAAAATGTGCCTTTTTGCAACTTCTCATTTCAGATTAATTGAAAATGAAACTTTGTTCAAAGTATCACCCTTTCTTAAACAAGCCATACAAAGCTGGTTACAATTTTTATTTTATCCTCCAGAAAAAAATATAACAAATATTACAACAAATATTATGGTTAAACTCAAATATTCTGGTTGATAAAAAATATTATGAAGTTATGTTACATATGCAGCTAGCAAAAATATATGGGAATGTTTGTTCAAATCAAAGTTACAACCAACTGATTGCAGCATTACCATAAAAATGGAAGAGGCAAGTGGAAGAGGGAGAAGGTAGGGAACTGGTTTGTCTGCCATATATTAAAGACAAAAATTGTCTGAAAAAGATTGGCATAAATAGACAAATATACCAGTTACATTTGAGGACAAAAATGTTTACAGCTGCGCCATACAGGTTGCAAAATAGCTGGGAAGAGATTTTAGATGTACCGATTCCATGGCACAATATATACAAAATTATGTATGTATGTATGTATGTATGTATGTATGTATGTATGTATGTATGTATGTATGTATGTATGTATGTATGTATGTATGTATGTATGTATGTATGTATGTATGTATGTATGTATGTGTGTGTGTGTGTGTGTGTGTGTGTGTGTGTGTGTGTGTGTGTGTGGGGGGGGGGGGGGGAGCATACAACAATCTCAGCTCTGCAGATTTAGCTGTGAAGATACCAATATTCTGATATTGCCCCTATGTAGCTTGTTTCTGGTCACTGGTTCAGGAATGGCAAAAAATCACAACATTCATTTCAAATGAACCCTTCAAAAAGCAATGTTGGGCAATTTGGAAAGACACAGTCAATCAATCAACAATATAATAGTATTAGTAGGAAAGGTTTTCATCTTTAGCTCAAAATCTGTGGATACTATGCGATTACAGGCAACATCCGCACTGAGCTTAAAGCTAAAGCAGGAGCGGGAAACTAATCCAGACTCTTATAAGAAATCCCACTATGCTCTCAGACAAATCATCAAACAGGCAAAGCGTCAATACAGGACTAAGATTGAATCCTACTACACCGGCTCTGATGCTCGTCGGATGTGGCAGGGCTTGCAAACTGTTACGGACTACAAATGGAAAACCAGTTGCGAGCTGCCCAGTGCCACAAACCTTTTATGCTCGCTTCGAGCAGAGCAACACTGAAGCATGCATGAGAGCGCCAGCTGTTCCGGGCGACTGTGTGATCACGCTCTCCATAGCCAATGTGAGCAAGACTTTTAAACAGGTCAACGTTCACAAAGCTGCGGGGCCAGACAGATTACCAGAACGTGTACTCGCGCGGACTAAGTGGCAAGTGTTTTCACTGACATTTTCAACCTCTCCCTGACCGAGTCTGTAATACCTACATGTTTCAAACAGACCACCATAGTCCCTGTACCCAAGAAAGCAAAGGTAACCTGCCTAAATGATTACCGCACTGTAGCACTCACGTTTGTAGCCATGAAGTGCTTTGAAAGGCTGGCATTGGCTCACATCAACACCATCGTGCCGGAAACCCTAGACCCACTCCAATTCGCATTACCAGGTGCTATGGGTAGGCAACAACACATCTACCACGCTGATCCTCAACACTGGGTCCCCTCAGGAGTGCGTGCTTAGTCCACCCTGTACTCCCTGTTCACCCACGACTGTGTAGCCAAGCGCAACTCCAACACCATCATTAAGTTTGCTGACGACACAACAGTGGTAGGCGGGTCACCAACAACGATGAGACAGCCTACAGGGAGGTCAGAGACCTGGCAGTGTGGTGCCAGGACAACAACCTCTCCCTCAATGTGAGCAAGACTAAGGAGCTGATCGTGGACTATAGGAGAAAGAGGGCCGAACAGGCCCCCATTAACAGACGGGCTGTAGTGAAGCGGTTCGAGATTTTCAAGTTCCTTGGTGTTCACATCACCAATGAACTATCATGGTCGAAACACACCAAGACAGTTGTGAAGAGGGCACGACAACACTTTGTCTTCCTCAGGAGACTGAAAAGATTTGCCATGCGTCCCCAGATCCTCAAAAACTTCTACAGCTGCACCATCGAGATCATCCTGACTGGTTGCATCACCGCCTGGTATGGCAACTGCTCAGCATCTGACTGCAAGGCGCTACAGAGGGTTGTGCGTATGGCCCAGTACATCACTGTTGTCAAGCTTCCTGCTGTCCAGGACCTATATACCAGGCGCTGTCAGAGGAAGGCCCAAAAAATTGTCAAAGACTCCAGTCACCCAAGTCATAGACTGTTCTCTCTGCTACCGCACGGCAAGCGGTACCGGAGCGCCAAGTCTAGGTCCAAAAGGCTCCTTAAAAGCTTCTACCCTCAAGCCATAAGACTGCTGAACAATTAATCAAATGGCCACCTGGACTTTTTACAGGTTGAAAATGTATATAAAACATCACACCATATTTGAAAAATATATGACACATGGAAACCAAACAAGGGTGGTCCACGGTCTGTGACAGGTGGGATGGGCTGACAGTAGCTGAGGGGTGGGATTAAAGAGCTCATGATCGGTGATGGTATAATTGAAAACACTACATACAGTGAGGGAAAAAAGTATTTGATCCCCTGCTGATTTTGTACGTTTGTCACGCCCTGACCTTAGAGAGCCTTTTTTATTCTCTATTTTGTTAGGTCAGGTTGTGACTTGGGTGGGCATATCTATGTTTCTATTTCTTTGTTGGCCTAGTATGGTTCCCAATCAGAGGCAGCTGTTTATCGTTGTCTCTGATTGGGGATCATACTTAGGTAGCTCTTTTTCCCACCTGTGATTGTGGGACGTTGTTTGTGTGTAGTTGCTTTCTGCACTGCATATAGCGTTACGTTCGTTTTTGTATTTTGTTGTGTTTTCCGGTATCATTTTTAATAAAAGTAAAATGTACGCCTACCACGCTGCACCTTGGTCTCATTCCAACAACGAGCGTGACAACGTTTGCCCACTGACAAAGAAATGATCAGTCTATAATTTCAATGGTAGGTTTATTTGAACAGTGAGAGACAGAATAACAACCAAAAATCCAGAAAAACACATGTCAAAAATGTTATAAATTGATTTGCATTTTAATGAGGGAAATAAGAATTTGACCCCCTCTCAATCAGAAAGATTTCTGGCTCCCAGGTGTCTTTTATTCAGGTAACGAGCTGAGATTAGGAGCACACTCTTAAAGGGAGTGCTCCTAATCTCAGCTGTTAACTGTATAAAAGACAACTGTCCACAGACGCAATCAATCAATCAGATTCCAAACTCTCCACCATGGCCAAGACCAAAGAGCTCTCCAAGGATGTCAGGGACAACATTGTAGACCTACACAAGGCTGGAATGGGCTACAAGACCATTGCCAAGCAGCTTGGTGAGAAGGTGACAACAGTTGGTGCGATTATTCGCAAATGGAAGAAACACAAAAGAACTGTCAATCTCCCTCGGCCTGGGGTTCCATGCAAGATCTCACCTAGTGGAGTTGCAATGATCATGAGAACGGTGAGGAATCAGCCCAGAACTACACGGGAGGATCTTGTCAATGATCTCAAGGCAGCTGGGACCATAGTCACCAAGAAAACAATTGGTAACACACTACGCCGTGAAGGACTGAAATCCTGCAGCGCCCGCAAGGTCCCCCTGCTCAAGAAAGCACATATAATCAGCAGCCTGTCTGAAGTTTGCCAATGAACATCTGAATGATTCAGAGGACAACTGGTTGAAAGTGTTGTGGACAGATGAGACCAAAAATGGAGCTCTTTGGCATCAACTCAACTCGCCGTGTTTGGAGGAGGAGGAATGCTGCCTATGACCCCAAGAACACCATCCCCACCGTCAAACATGGAGGTGGAAACATTATTCTTTGGGGGTGTTTTTCTGCTAAGGGGACAGGACAACTTCACCCCATCAAAGGGACAATGGACAGGGCCATGTACCGTCAAATCTTGGGTGAGAACCTCCTTCCCTCAGCCAGGGCATTGAAAATGGGTCGTGGATGTGTATTCCAGCATGACAATGACCCTAAACACACGGCCAAGGCAACAAAGGAGTGGCTCAAGAAGAAGCACATTAAGGTCAGGGAGTGGCCTAGCCAGTCTCCAGACCTTAATCCCATAGAAAATCTGTGGAGGGAGCTGAAGGTTCGAGTTGCCAAACGTCAGCCTCGAAACCTTAATGACTTGGAGAAGATCTGCAAAGAGGAGTGGGACAAAATCCCTCCTGAGATGTTTGCAAACCTGGTGGCCAACTACAAGAGACGTCTGACCTCTGTGATTGCCAACAAGGGTTTTGCCATCAAGTACTAAGTCATGTTTTGCAGAGGGGTCAAATACTTATTTCCCTCATTAAAATGCAAATCATTTTATAACATTTTTGACATGGTTTTTTCAGGATTTTTTTGTTGTTATTCTGTCTCTCACTGTTCAAATAAACCTACCATTACAATTATAGACTGATCATTTCTTTGTCAGTGGGCAAACGTACAAAATCAGCAGGGGATCAAATACTTTTTTCCCTCACTGTATAATGTATACCATAGTAAAATCTAATGAATGTATGTATGCATATATGTCAGTGGAGGCTCCTCAGAGGAGGAAGGGGAGGACCATCCTCCTAAGTGAATTTCATTTTTGTGAAAGTTATTCTTTTTAGATAAAACTATGCTAAATATATTGATGTCACCAAATAATTTATTAAACACACTGTTTTGCAATGAAGGTCTACAGTAGCCTCAAAAGTACTCTATAGGGTAACACCATAGTGTAGCCGGAGGACAGCTATTTTCCGTCCTCCTCTGGATACATTGACTTCAATACATAACCTTGTGGTTCTCACCCCATTCCATAGACTTAAACAGTAATTATGACAACTTCTCAGAGTTCTTGCAGCATGAACTGACATGTTGTCCACCCAATCAGAGGATCGGAGAATGAATCTAGTACTGAAAGCATATGCTCCAGCTAGCTAGCACTGTAGTGCATAAAAAGTTGTTGATTAGTTGACTCAAAGAGAGAGAAAGACAGTAGTTGAACAGTTTTGAACAAATGTATTTCTTCAAAAATGAAGAAAAAGCAAGGAAGGAAGACAGAGAGAGAGCAAGCTATATTTCTTATTCTTTTCACTTTCAGTTACTTAGCTAGCGAATGCAGCTAGCTAGTTGAGCCTACTTAAACACCTTGCTCAAACATTGAGGGATGCTATGTTACCTAGCTGGCTATGGCTATCCAACGTGCCCCTGCCCGTGCCCCTGCCCCCAGAACCACCAATGACTACGACTACTCCAACTACCACGACATTGCTGATGTACAGTTGAAGTCGGAAGTTTACATACACATTAGCCAAATACATTTAAACTCAGTTTCACAATTCCTGACATTTAATCCTAGTAAAAATTCCCTGTTTAGGTCAGTTAGGATCACCACTTTATTTTAAGAATGTGAAATGTCAGAATAATAGTAGAGAGATTTATTTCAGCTTTTATTGCTTTCATCACATTCCCAGTGGGTCAGAAGTTTACATACACTCAATTAGTATTTGGTAGCATTGCCTTTAAATTGTTTAACTTGGGTCAAACGTTTCGGGTAGTCTTCCACAAGCTTCCCACAATAAGTTGGGTGAATTTTGGCTCATTCCTCCTGACAGAGCTGGTTTAACTGAGTCAGGTTTGTAGGCCTCCTTGCTCACACACACTTTTTCAGTTCTGCCCACAACTTTTCTGTAGGATTGAGGTCAGGGCTTTGTGATGGCCACTCCAATACCTTGACTTTGTTGTCTTTAAGCCATTTTGCCACAACTTTGGAAGTATGCTTGGGGTCATTGTCCATTTGGAAGACCCATTTGTGACCAAGCTTTAACTTCCTGACTGATGTCTTGAGATGTTGCTTCAATATATCCTCATCATTTTCCTCCCTCATGATGACATCTATTTTGTGAAGTGCACCAGTCCCTCCTGCAGCAACGCACCCCCACAACATGATGCTGCCACCGTCGTACTTTGCGGTCGGGATGGTGTTCTTCGGCTTGCAAGCATCCCCTTTTTTCCTCTAAACATAACGATGGTCATTACGGCCAAACAGTTCTATTTTTGGATCATCAGACCAGAGGACATTTCTCAAAAAAGTACGATCTTTGTCCCCATGTGTAGTTGCAAACCGTAGTCTGGCTTTTTTTATGGCGGTTTTGGAGCAGTGGCTTCTTCCTTTGCGGAGCGGCCTTTCAGGTTATGTCGATATAGGACTCGTTTTACTGTGGATATAGATACTTTGGTACCTGTTACCTCCAGCATCTTCACAAGGTCCTTTGCTGTTGTTTTGGGATTGATTTGCACTTTTTGTACCAAAGTACGTTAATCTCTAGGAGACAGAACGCGTCTCCTTCCTGAGCAGTATGACGGCTGCGTGGTCCCATGGTGTTTATACTTGCGTACTATTGTTTGTAAAGATGAACGTGGTACCTTCAGGAATTTGGAAATTGCTCCCAAGTATGAACCAGATTTGTGGAGGTCTACAATTTTTTTTCTGAGGTCGTGGCTGATTTATTTAGATTTTCCCATGATGTCAACCCCAGAGGCACTGAGTTTGAAGGTAGGCCTTGAAATACATCCACAGGTACACCTCCAATTAACTCAAATGATGTCAATTAGCCTATCAGAAGCTTCTAAAGCCATGACATGACAATTTTCCAAGCTGTTGAAAGGCACAGTCAACTTATTGTATGTAAACTTCTGAACCACTGGAATTATGATACAGTGAATTATAAGTGAAATAATCTGTCTGTGAACAATTGTTGTAAAAATGACTTGTTTCATGCACAAAGTAGATGTCTTAACCGACTTGCCATAACTATAGTTTGTTAATATGACGTTTGTGGAGTGGTTGAAAAAGGAGTTTTAATGACTCCATCCTAAGTATGTAAACTTCCCACTTCAACTGTATGTACCAACCCATCTGTCACGGGCTGGCTCGGAAAAACAGGAGAGGTAGAGTCAGGCGCAGGAGACAGAGAGTTCTTGACCACACTTCTTTATTCAAGAAAAAACTGGAGGTGGTCGCCAAAAAATATATAGGGACGCAGCCCTTAAATTATTCTGCGGTGGGGTACACAATTAAATCAACCACAGGCAGAAGAAAACCAACATACGTTCCTATAGCACATGAACCGGACAGGAAACACAATCACGCACAAACACAGACAATCTACGCTAAACTAAATAACCCCCCCCCCCTACTAATGACTAACCCAAAACAGGTGCGTGCCTACCTAGACCTAACCAACAGAAAGTGAAACAAAAAGGGATCGATGGCAGCTAGTAGGCCGGCGATGACGACCGCCGAGCTCCGCCCGGCCGAGGAGGGGCGCCACCATCCGTCGGTGTCGTGACACCATCACACAAGTATCAAGGAGAAATGACCCATTTCACATGATCACTCTGAACTCACACTGAGTGAGACATCTTTAATACTGTCATCGTAAGACCTACCTAAGAATTCTGTAAGCAATGCAAGACACTGTTTTCTGTTGTTGAAACCTACAGTATTTTGGGGAACACCTTATTTGAAGTGTCCTTACATAAGGAGTTCATACAACATTCAAAAGCAGAACATAAGGATTCATGACAAGCTTTTGTCAACAACCGCAAATTGGCGGTAACAACCTCTCTCTGTCTCTGTCTCTGTCTCTGTCTCTGTCTCTGTCTCTCTCTATCTCATCAGATCTATAGTTTCCAGGACATGCTAGTGGCTGAGAACCCAAATCTGGTCAGCAAGATCGTGATTGGCCAGAGTTACCAGGGACGTACCCTTATTGTGCTCAAGATACGTTCCTGACGAGAGTGTCATGTTGTATCTACTATGGCCTTGTCATTTTACTAGTACTCTTTACAAGTGAAATATAGATTTAAAGTCAGTGAAGGTCGTTTTTTCCTAATCCCGGACGAGGCCCCATTTTTTGGTACATGTTACATGTTACATGGTTGTATGTTAAATGTGTATCAAGTTTACAGTATTTGAGGATTGTACTAGGTGTTCTTTACACCCCACTTCTTCTCTCTTTTCTAGTTCAGTACTGGTGGAATCAACAGACCTGGTATCTGGCTTGACACAGGAATCCATTCCAGGGAATGGATAACTCAGGCTAGCGGCACCTGGTTTGCCAAAAAGGTTCATCAGTGTTTTCTCCACCACAGTTTTAAACCTTTCCCCTCTCTTCATCTACACATATGTATCACTTTAACCTTCTGTTTCCATATCCAGATTGTGACCGACTACGGACGTGACGCCGCCCTCACCGCCATCCTGGACAAGATGGACATCTTCCTGGAGATTGTGACCAACCCCGATGGCTACTACTACACCCACAATAGTGTGAGTCTCTCATCACAATATAAAATGCCCTTACATTTCTAGGTTGATCCCAAATTTTGATTACAATGTCATCTCTCCATTTCAATTGACCTCTTATTTTTTCTGTGATTATTTTATAAGGTCGAAGGGCACATATCAGACTAGGGAGTTGAACACAACAGCCACTCTCATCCTCTTTGATTACTAACTACATATTACATATGTGTGCGTGATCTGAATCTCTAATACCAAATATAATCTATCTAATATTGCTTTCACAGTGTTTCAGTGTTGTATCCTGTTTTGTCATTTGACTTCGCTCTGACATCATCAACTGCTGCTCACAGCTATGCACTAGACAAAACCAAACAAACCATGAGTCACGATGACCGTTTATTTTCCACAGAACCGTATGTGGCGTAAGACCAGGAAGCCCAACCCTGGCTCTTCCTGTGTTGGAACTGACCCCAACAGGAACTAGGAGGTAAACTTTTCCTTGTCACTTGAATGTTGCAAAACACTTTATAATCAAATACAATAGATTCAGAGGTCATAAATTGAATAAGATACCAAATCTAAAGTTTTTGTCAATTAAAATGGTATCTCCTTGCCCTTGGTGAGATAGTATTTTACTGTTAATGTTTAGTTGGGCACGAATCTTTCTTTACCATTTTGTCTCCTCTCTGGTCTTTGGTAGAGTCCAGCTCCAGTGGCAGTCCCTGCTCTGAGACTTACTGCGGACCCGAATCTCACTCTGAGTCTGAGGTCAAGTCCATTGTGGACTTTGTAAAGTCTCACGGCAACCTGAAGGCCTTCATGTCCATCCATTCCTACTCCCAGATGCTCCTCTACCTCTACGGTTACACCAGTACCCCCTGCAAGGACCAGAGCGAACTGGTGAGTCCAGCATCCATCAACTAGTTGTCTTTGACATGTCTAGTAACAACTTGTGGCATTTGTTCCACTCGGGAGTGCCCTGCCAGCATTCTCCACCATATGTGGCCTCACCGGGGGATGGGTGACGCCAGCATGGTACTTTTACATGAATATTATTATCTTCTCACAGCATGACCTGGCCATGAAGACAATCACTGACCTGGCTTCCCTGTACGGAACCTCCTACAGATGCAGCAGCACCATCAACACCATCTGTAAGTGTCAAACACCAGCTAAACATTTTCACTGCTTTAATGGCTCCCATCCCATGCCATTCCAATGTAGTCCAGCTCATTCTACCAACATGAGCACACCCCATCTGTATAACCTAGCTAAAGTCATTACAATATTCTTAGCTTATGGTTTGTATACTCGTACATACTCTATGAAATAAAAACAGAAACTATGGTCTAATCCCTTCTTTCTTGTCATTTCCAGACCAGGATAGTGGTACCACTGTTGACTGGACCTACAACCAGGGCATCAAGTACTCCTACACTTTCAAGCTGAGAGACACTGGTCGCTATGGTTTCATCCTGCCAGCCAATCAGATCCTCCCTACTGCCAAGGAGGCTTGGCTGGCTCTGATGGCCATCATGGAGCACACCAAGGACAACACCAACTAGTGGGGTCACCATGACAACCTACTGGACACTGTGAGTCCACTAAGGCTGTTTACAGGCCACAAACAGTGGAATAAATGTCAACTGTTATACCTGATTTTATCTTCTATTTCATTTTACTTGAGGTGATGTTGAAATGAAGCAAAGAGAAAAGTTGTTATGGTTGAAGGTCTTAACATGGTCATTATAATGTATTACAATAAAAAGAACACTAGTCCATAGAGAGTACAGCATTCAATTTCACCATTTTACACTTTTTAAAGTAAGGATAACTATTTTTGTATTCTTCATATTCCCAATTCAAATGATGACTTGAACTGCTACTGGACAACTTAGTGATTCCGCCAGTGAAAAATGTAAAGTTCATATGTTGTATAATTTTGGGTTGCATAAGTTGTTTATGTGTATCTCTCACATAGGGTGCCCTTGCTAGAAAACTGGTTATGGTTTTCCCAATGAAAATAAGCACCCTTTGGGTGTGGGAAATATGGATATTTCTAGGGAGTGATGTGCCATATAAAGCAGTTTTGGTGTCTCTCTGTCTCCAAGGCTTGCGGCCTACCAAAGGCCTAAAGAAGTTCAGCTGGATTGCCCAGGTCATGTGGTTTAGAAAGGTAATGGTTGTGATTAACCCATCAGAAACACATTTCACCTGGTTGAATGTACATGTATGGTGGTTTGTATTAGTTAGCTTGTTAGATAAACTACAAATAATCGGTGACAGATTTATGTCTTTAAAGGAGACACAGGCTGACCAATTCTGATATTTTGCACAATTATTGGCAAAAGAACTGGTCTCATTGGTGAAAAGACCAATTACGAGTGGAAAAAGATCTGAATTGGGCTGCCTGTGTAAACGCAGCCTTTGTTGACTTATTCCTCATCTCCTTTCTTCTTCATGAGAGTATACAGTATATGCTCAAATAGACTCTCTGACTCAGTTCTCAAAGGTTGCGGCGACCCTTGGGGGCATAGCTTTTACAGTGTAGGGATACAAACACAGGCAAACTAAGTAAATGGAATGGGAGGATAAAAACTAGACAATCTGGTCCATCCATTTTCATTTAACTTCTGAGAATCTGCTCTACAAATACATACCATCAGTGTTACATCAGAGGCATTGTGGAAAACAGAACAGAAGGAGAAAACACCTGAAGAAAACATACATTTACAAACCAAGGTACAAAGTGCTGGGCAGGGTGTGTGGCTCTGACTGGCTTTACTGTATTAGGTACGATGAAGGTGCTGCTCGTCTTGGCTGCACTGTCTGTGGCCATTATCGGCAAGGAGACCTTTGAGGGGTGAGTGATCACCAAACAGTACTGAAAAGAATACACTTTGTGACAACTGCTGATGTAAAAAGGGCTTTACAAATACATTTGATTGATTGACTGATTGATTGACTGATTAAATGATTTCAACTTGTTTTGAACAGCAGTGGTAGCTGAGCAAAGGGTAATGACATATGATGTGTTGACTGTCAGAAATTGATTAAAACACAATTTTTTTATAAGATTCCCCTTCTCTTAATTCTAATTATTAGGGATGATAACATCGTTGTTGTAATATCTTTAAAGGCACCAGGTGCTTCGTATCACTGGGAAGGATGAGTTCCAGCACTCTCTCCTGAAGGACATGGCTGAGATGGAACATCTCCAGGTTGGGAATGATAACAGTGATCATCCTATGAGATAATGTGATTCATGTACTTCTGATAAATACGAATTACAAAGGAAAACAATCATAGTGTAGAATGATCAGAACAGAAACCCTCAAACTGTACAACCAGTCCATTTTCTATTTTCCCTTGTGTTCATCTGCATGTTCCTTTCCTCCTACCTCTCTCCTCTCTCCTCCCTTACCTCTCCTCTCTCCTCCTTCCTCTCTCCTCCCTTCTCTCTCCTCCATCCTCTCTCCTCCCTTCTCTCTCCTTTCTCCTCCATCCTCTCTCCTCCCTTCTCTCTTCTTTCTCCTCCATCCTCTCTCCTTCCTTCCTTCTCTCCTCCATCCTCTCTCCTCTCTCCTTCACCCCACTCCCCTCTCTTCTCTCCCAGTTGGATGTGTGGATGGAGCCCATTGACCTCTCCACTCCTGTGGACATCAGAGTTCCCTTCACCAGCCTGCAGACCGTCAAGGCTTTCCTGGAGACTGAAGACATCCCGTACTCCGTCATGGTCAAGGACCTACAGGTAAAGTAGGACACCTTTCTCCTCTGGGGAGGAATGACAGCTCATATGCCCCTCTTCAGTCATTGTTATTCTTAAAGTAATAAGTGGACAGACTATGGTGCCACCAAAGTTATCCCCCTGAGATCTAATCATCATTGAATGAACCAAGGAGAGTGATCAGCAGTATGAAACCTTTTGCCCCTTGTCTCTCAGGTTTTGTTGGACGAGGAGAATGAGCAGCGGCTGAGTGCTGCACGTGCCACTGAGCCCAGAACCACAGATGACTACGACTACACCAACTACCACAACGGGGATGAGGTTAGTACCCAATCACACAGCCAGGACAGCCTGTTCTTCCTTATTAGCTATTATAACGTCTGTCATAACACTGTTACAACACTGATATCAGGCCTGTTGTAAAACTCCCATCCTCAGAGCTATTTGGTTCAAATTAAAGATTATTTCTCTCTCTCTCCAGATCTACAGTTTTCAGGACATGCTGGTGGCTGAGAACCCCAAACTGGTCAGCAAGATCGTGATTGGTCAGAGCTATGAGGGCCGCCCTCTGAATGTGCTCAAAGTAAGTCATCATTTTTCAATACTTTTTAGGTGTTTGAAGATTATCGTCGATTTTCTTTGCACCTGATAAAGTTAATACTCCCCTTCTCTCTCACATAGTTTAGCACTGGTGGCACCAACCGTCGTGGCATCTGGATTAACACTGGAATCCACTCCAGAGAATGGATCACTCAGGCTAGTGGCACCTGGTTCGCCAAGAAGGTGATCAACTTCTAGTCTCATTCTTTCCAGTCAGAGCCCCTGGGTTGGATTTCCCCACATGCTCATGAGTCACAATGCAAACTCCTGTTTTCTGCTAAGAATAGCAAATATAGTGTTATAAAGGCTAGGGGTCATTACAGTATATTTGCTATGCTTAAAAGCAAACTGGAGTTTGGCTTGTGACTCATGTAGAGGAATCCAACCCCAGGGCTCATAAGTGCCTCATGAAGGGAGTTGAGTCTCTTTATACGCATCACGGGCAATTCCGGTTCTGAATACCCACTGGGACGTTCCTACTCCCACAGGTTGCTGAATTGGTTTCAAAAGTGGCGCCCCCTTGAGCCCAGGTATTCTCTGTTCAGTATGATAATGTGCATAGATATTTCTGGTTCAATGACCACCAGATTGTGACTGACTACGGACGTGACGCCGCACTCACTGCCATTCTGGACAACATGGATATCTTCCTGGAGATTGTGACCAACCCAGATGGCTACAACTACAGCCACAAAACTGTGAGTTCCTAACAGCAAAAATGTGTATTTATTATTAATAATCCATCCACCAATCCTCTGTAATGGCAGATATGATGCTTCATTCATTCATTGTGTCAGTCAGAGTGAATGCGCATGGATACTTACCAAACCATTGAATGTGTTGACCTTTTATGTTCCACAGAACCGTATGTGGCGTAAGACCAGGAAGCCCAACCCTGGCTCTTCCTGTGATGGAACTGACCTCAACAGAAACTGGGATGCTGGTTTTGGAAGTAAGCTATGTCTTCTATCGGCTTGTTTAAAATTGCACAAATTGTCCACGAAAAAGGATGCCTTACTACAGCCTTTCCCCAAACCCGGTCCTGGGGAGTCCAAGGGGTGTACATTTAGTTTTTTGCCCTAGCAAAACACAACTGATTCAAATGATCAACTCATCATCAAGCTTTGATTATTTGAAACAGTTGTGTAGTGTAAGGGCCAAAAAACTAAATGTGCACTCCTTGGGATCCCCAGGCTGCTGCCTTATTTGTCAGGCTTAAATACATTGTTGATTTGTTGTGACTTAGTTTCAAAGGAAGTGTGTCAATGTTGTGATTGGACTGTCCCTGGCCTGATGTTGGTTGTATTCCACTCTATTTCCCTAGCCGCTGGCTCTAGCGGTAACCCCTGCGATCAGACTTACCGCGGGCCCAAGGCTCACTCAGAGTCTGAGGTGAAGTCCATTATGGACTTTGTTAAGTCTCATGGCAACCTGAAGGCCTTCATCGACATCCACAGCTACTCCCAGATGCTCATGTACCCCTACGGCTACACTGCAACCCCTTGCAACGACCAGAGAGAACTGGTGAGTCTGGCAGAGACAGGCTTCCTGCCTTCCCTTGACCCTTAGCCATGTCTCAGTCATTTGTCTTTTGTATGTGAGCTAATAATGCACTTTTATATAATCAAACAGGGTACAACTGGTTTTGCTTAAGGCCTTTGACAGGTCAATTTAAGGTCAAGTTCAGTATACACAAAAATAAAACGTTTTGCCATCGAACATAAATTGTCAAAAGCAGTACAGGTCTCTTGACGTTATTTTACATTTCACCCTCAGCACGACCTGGCTAGGAAGGCCATCACTGATCTGGCTAGCCTGTACGGAACTTCCTTCAGATACGGCAGCGTCATGACCACCATATGTAAGTGACTGAAAATACATGAAAGGCTACATCTTAGGCTCAATACAGCCACAAGGTCTAATACAGGAACATACACAAATAATGTGCTTATCTTCCACTAGACCAAGCCAGTGGCATCAGTATTGACTGGTCCTACAACCAGGGCATCAAGTACTCCTACACCTTCGAGCTGAGAGACACCGGTCACTATGGTTTCATCCTGCCAGCCAACCAGATCCTCCCTACTGCCAAGGAGGCTTGGCTGGCTCTGATGGCCATCATGGAGCACACCAAGGACAACACCAACTAGTGGGGTCACCATGACAACTACAGTATACTGTTCACAGATTAACCAATTGTATAGCTCTCTTTGATATAGTCATGTGAATGCCTGTGTAAAACAAAGTTACGTTTGTCTGTACTGTTGTAGATATACAGTATCTAGCTCAAGCTGATGATACCATCCAGTCCACAAGAGTGCACTAGACATCGTCAGTAAAATGCTCAACAAAATGACCAGTTCACATCAGAATATACATTGTGCGTTTTATTTAATATACAAAAACTAAACTGAGATCAACCAGTTTAATGGATGGAGCGTAATGACTGACAGTTAATGTGTTCATTGTCAGGAGTAGAAACGACAGGTGTCTTGCATCTGATATACACAAACAGGCCAGACGTCAGCCTCAAAGGTATTGTACTCCTCAAAAGACCACGTTTCACAGTAAATGCACAAGACCCTGCAATTTATCTTCACCTCAAAAAGCGCTGAAGAAAATACAACAAAGTTCACAACCTCAAAGTTCAAATACTGTTTCACATTTATCGGACGAATCAAGGTGCTCTCCTCGGTGTAACCATGACTACCATCCCATAATGCCCTACTCCACCATGATGATGTTTCATCATAGGCTGCATGACGTCACCAAATCTTATGAGAACAGATACAAACATATAGAACTTCTGAGCCTCTCACTTCATATTATATCACAATATTCCACCCTTAGAGAAAATATCACATTAAAAATATTACATTTCATCTCTTAAAATAGAGAATGCCCTCAAACAACAATCATCACTCGTGGTTATTTGTAATGTACAACAAAGCATATGGGAAATCATTTTAGTACCCTGCTACCAAGTGAAATGACCTTAAGTTAATGAGGGTTGATGGAGATGGACACGATCAATGGCTGACTGGTTTTTAGCAATGACAGGCATCACAGAGACAGAGCCAGAGTGCAAACTGAACACAAGTCATTTTAGGAAAGCAACATCTGCGAGTTAACGATAATTGAGTGCAAGGCAAATCCATAAATTATCATCTTACGATCACTGATGACATTTTTTTATAATCATTGTGCAACAAATTCAAAATCAACACACCAATTCCTATTATCCTACAATAAAGCAGATTTGGGCCCTTGAGGACTACAGCTGGGTATCCCTGGGGGAGGGGGGGTGGTGGGTGCCCCTTTCACAGAGGGGCACATGGGCGGTGGTAGTGAAATAAGACTTTATTTGGGTTAAGGGTTATTTCCACGGTCGGCTGCTCTGGGATCTGGCGGTTTCAGAGCCGGCTAGAGAGGAAGTGCGTAGACTCCGCGCACTGGACGCTTTGGACTGGGCACTGCTGGTGGACATGCGGCTGCTGAACCGGCCTAGAAACACACACAAAGACAGTCACACATCTATAAAAAGTAACAAGCTTTCAGGAAATGATTCTCCGCGTCATTGTCAAGGGTGGCCAACCCTTTGAGCTAATGGGGTGTTTAGGGTTGGAACAAACACCTGCACACCCCAGCTGGCTCCAGGCACAAGCGGTCGCTTAGGAATAGTAGAAAACACCAGGTGCAATTTTGGAATGTGTTTGTGCATCATACAGCAGTTTTTCTTGTTATGCCAGTCACTAAATTAGCCATGCCAAGTAACAATTTTTAGATTGGTAGTTAGTCTAGCCAGCTATCTAAACGTATTCATGGCTGAATACCAACCGGGCACACAGGTAAGTGCCCTGACCTCAGGGCCCCCCCATTGATTTTGTTAGTCAGTCATTCATATACCATATTACATGGCATAAGTCATGGCAAAATGTGTAGAATTGCAGGAAATTTGCTTCAAAACTAAAGAAATTTCTCTCCACCCATGGCAAAATGGATAGAAATACAGCAAATTTCCTGCAAAACTAACTTTTTCTCTCTCTGCCCAATGGCTAAATGTGTAGAATCACAGGAAATTATCTTTAAATTGTACATTTCTATTCACCATCAAGACGGGGACCACTAAAATGTTGCACATGGTGTGTGTGTGTGTGTGTGTGTGTGTGGGGGGGGGGCTACCAAAAGGCCATCCCAGCTGTTTGCTTTTTCAACATGTTATCACCATCTACTGGTAGGTTGTTGTTACTACCCAAAGCAACAGATCAGGGAGTGATGCTTGCCTGTTGGAGTCAGTTAGCTGTTGGCATAGCCTTCCCGTTGGAGTTAGCTGTTAAATGTGCCTTACTGTTGGTGTCTGAGGGAACGAGCATCTCCTCCAAGTGTGCCTGGATGTTGGCCATGTCGTCCGAGGTGAACCTCCACTTCCTATCGGCTGGCATGAAAACCTGTCTGTGGGTGTAGCGCTTCCTGTCCGCTGTCGCCTTGGGAGACGGGAGGCACGACACCGGGATGGTGCCTGTTGTCATCCCCTCTGGAAACTTCTGCGCAATCACCTTCAGACCTGGGGGGTGGGGGTGGAGTGTGACATTGCACTGATTCCAAAGCTTCCACTTGAGCTATTACTTGCCCACAATACATCATCAACTGACCTCCAGATAGCATGAAGAGGTTCTGGAAGCCCCGCTCACACATGGCAGTGGCTGCCTGGGCAGCCATCCTCTCATCCTCATCATATACGATGATGATCTTACCAGAAACATTTTTCTACATCAAGTCAAGATTAATGGGATCACAGCACAACAGTGAGGCAAACAAATGGATATTCAAACATGTACAGGATATGGATATTTTACTAGTGTGTATAGGCCCATTTCAGATTGCCTGGTAATGTGAGTTATGGAATAATACAGTTATTTGTTTTGGTGGAAGGATACATAATCCAGCACCTCCTTGGTGTAGGGATTCATTGTTCTTGAGAGGGTTGCGATGGGGTAACTGTATGCTGAGGAAAAAAAATGTGAGATGTCACAAATACGTACAGTATTACATTGGGGTGAAAAGCCTCCTAAAAAAATACCATCAAGGACAAACAGTTAATATCCAGTCCTATAAGTTTCATAACTACTGCCATCATTTGCTACCCTGGTTTTGAAGTTCTGGCCAATATCATTTCAATTCTAAAGATGAAATTATGAAACGGCAATCATTTGCAATCCTGATGATGGATATTATTTTCATGTTATCACATATACTATGCATTCACAAAGCCCCTGGGGGGGTAAGGCTCAGAATTCCATTCATTATATTTATAGTGTCTGAAATCTATTCATTCTATGTCTGGAATTAGAATTCTATTCATTGTACTTCTATGGTCCCCCTACCGCTGATGATGTGACACTGGTCGTACTGCTCTCTGTCCCTGACGTCCAGCAGCAGGTAGGGGCAGTCTGGGTAGGGTCCATCTGGAAGCCGAGGGCTGGACACGGTTGTCAGAGTCACTGTCTTCTGACCGTTCTTATCCAGGTCCAGCTCTCCCACCCCACTTATTACACTGTAGTGAGAGTTAAAAGTGACAGGGTATACACGGGTCAGGAACACTTTTTCTGTATGTGAAAAAACATCAAACCTTCCAACTCAAAATATTGTGAGAATGACATAACTTTCATTCTATAATGTCTGTGACATTGCAATCATCAGTTACAGTATTCCAAATGGAACTGAGCTCAACTCTGTAAAATCCCAGCTCTGTCACTTTAGCCAGTCTGTGGAGGTTTAGCTTGCCAGTGAAGGTGATCTAATGCCCTGCTTTTAGGGAGGCGATAGAGTTACAACCTTCTGTTCTAGTGAGGGGGCAACGGAGCTTGGACCCTAGGGAAAAGCTGCTATCAAATATCGCACACAATGAAGGGGTAGGAGGGTTGTCGAGGGGGAGAGAACTCTGCTGGGATATTCAGATAGATGTGTCGGTTGAATGCTGAGAGGGTTACAGCTGTGCCTGGGGTTATGGGTTGTGGTTATGTATGTGGGCTTTGAGTGAGAGTACACATCAGTGGAGGTCATTGAGAACAGGTGTGTGTCGTTGGTAGGGAAAATGGAAAATCCTGGTGTGTGTGTGATGCTGTTCAAAGTGGGGTGCTGGGAATTACCTTTGAAGTGTCGACCTGGGGGAGTAGCCAGCGTCCCCCACGTCATTGTTGTTGTGGAAGAACTGAGCGGGTGTGGGCGTAGGCAGGGGGGAACCGTTGGTCTGCTCAGACAGACGCTCCATGTCGGCTTCAGGTGGAAATAAAGCAGAGATGTTGCTGTACAGTTACAGCACTGCCTCAATGTTCATTAAAATCAACGTTAAAGGCAACTGCAGGAAGGTCCTAAAAATTGTCAAAGACTCCAGCCACCCAAGTCATAGACTGTTCTCTCTGCTACCGCATGGCAAGCGGTACCAGTGCAAGTACAAGTCTGGAACCCAAAGGACCCCGAACAGCTTCTATCCCCAAATAAGACTGCTAAACCAGACTGCTAAACCAGACTGCTAAACCAGACTGCTAAACCAGACTGCTAAACCAGACTGCTAAACCAGACTGCTAAAGAGCTAATCAAATGGTTACCCGCTGCTACTACTGTCTATTATCTATCCTGTTGCCTAGTCATTTTAACCCTACCTATATGTGCATAGCTACCTCAATGACCTCGTACCCTTGTACATTGACTTGGTACTAGTACTCCCTGTATATAGCCATGTTATTCATTATTCACTGTGTATTTATTCCTCGTGTCACTATTTCCATTTTATATATTTAACTCTGCATTGTTGAAAAAGGACCCGTAAGTAAGCATTTCACTGTTAGTCTACACATGTTGTTTACGAAGAACATTTTGATTTGACTCAGAGTTGATAGGAATTCTCAGTTAATTTAAAATATAAACTGGGGCTCCAGATCAAATCGATAATGGTACAAAACATCAATAGTGCCCTATTGGTTAAAAAACAAATCTTCTTACCTTCCAGCCTTGGTGTTTCGCCATCACTCACACTTTCATTCAGGTCCGAAACCGATGCTACCTGAATTACCTGATTAAAAAAATTATAAGATAAACAAGTGACTGAATAACATGTAGGCTACTTCCACAAAAACAAAAAAAGCAGATTCAACTGAGAATAAAAAAACATGTCTTTGCCATCACTGACGTAATATTGTTTCACTCACCAACTGTGCAAATGTTGTAACTTTAAGCCTTTTGAAGAGTTCATCCTTTCTGTACCTGTAATCTAATCAAATACATTTTCAGTTTCTCTCAAAATAATGAGAGCAAAAGACATGGAGAAACCCTGAGGATGTTCTCTTACAACTATCCTTACAAGTACCAAGTCAATCTAAGGCCCCTCACCAGTATTCTCTCTTACAACTATCCTACAAGTACCAAGTCAATCTAAGGCCCCTCACCAGTATATCTCACCTGGGTCATGCATGTCAACCCTTTGCTCATCCTCCCCTTGTCCCAAAATATCCCTAAATCTCAACTCCACTGTGTCCATCTCCAGAACGTTACAGCTCTGGGGGAGATGGTAAGACACCTGTGCTCAATAGTGTCTGCTCAGCCCTCTTTTAATATTGGCATTGGCCAAAGTGTGACCCAAAGTGTGACCTGACTATCACACCATCCTCTGTCTCCGTTGGCACCCGCACAATGTAGCCTAATACCTCCTACATCAGCCCTGACAGAGAAATTATTGTGAACAACACAATCGCCCACTGCCGAATGAAGGAATCAGTGTTGCTTATCCCTGAGAAATCAGAAAAGCCAGAAACAAAATGGCCACAACAGACAAAGTGCTTATTCTCTCAGATAGCCCCGGTCACCAGGTTGTAAAATATCAGCAGGACATGGCTTCTCCGGTTTACCCATGAAAGTGCATGAACTAAAACACCAAACAGAATGTGATAGTGGACCACAACTGTTCTTTAAAGACAGAAAATGCTTAGTTGCACCCCCCCTCAACTCAAGTAGCCTAACACTGTCCACTGCTCCTTGTTTTAGTAATAGGGACAAAAATGCAGGTACACCTGTTTGGCAATATTGAACTCAAGCTAAATTCCAATTGTGACAGTCATGTTGTAGATTTCAGCCAATACACGCCTAATGAGTCCCCCTGGGCCTTGCTGAGAAATCTCAACTCTCAAGAGACCCACTGAACAAAGAAATAATTTAAATGTCTAGTTTTGATTTACATTTGATTGAGTTGTCAACTAACTTGAATTAAACTTAAAATGAACAAAACATTTCACCACGTCATTGGATTTAGGTTAAAAGTTGGCTGTAAAAAAGACAACTCCCTTACGTTGATTACTTTTTGCAAATCCAATCAGTTTCCATGTTGATTCAACATCATGACATTGAATTTTTGTTGTTGAAATGACATGAAAACAAACAGATTTTGCCCAGTGGGGAATTGAATGGCGAAGTGTGGGCGGACTGGAGCTCTGACTACGTCGAGTCGCTGTCAGTCGATACTTGTAAAATGTAAAATCTTAAAACCTTACAGTGTACCTATGTTTGTTTTGTGTAAAGTTGGGCCTTTCTTTGTTTGCTGAAATGCAAACTTTTTAATAAAAAACTTTGGTGAAATACAACCATCACCTGTTTCAACGTTTCCGTTGGTTTTAAATGGCACCAAAACTTGGTATAAAAAAGTATGGATTTCCAGAAACAAAGAAAGGCCCGACTTTACACAGGACAAACATAGGTACACGGTAAGATTTTAAATGTTTACAAGTATCGACTGACAGCGACTCGATGTAGTTGGAGCTCCAGTCCGCCCACACTTGTCGACACTCAACTCCCTTGTAATTGTACATTTTATTTCATTTAACTAGGTAACTCAGTTAAGAACAAATTCTTATTTACAATGACGACCTACCCCGGCCAAACCCTCCCCTAACTCGGACGACACTGTGCCAATTGTGCGCCGCCCTATGGGACTCCCGATCACGGCCAGTTGTGATACAACCCAGGATTGAACCAGGGTCTGTAGTGACACCTCTAGCACTGCGATGTAGTGCCTTAGACCGCTGGACCACTCGGGAGTTAAGATTTATTAACCGCCCTGACCCAATCTCAGAAGTCTGTAATGAAATGTAACTTACTTTTCTTTATCTCCTCCAGCCTCTCCACATACTTCGTCAGGCTGCATCCTTTCAAATGACAACAGGTTTCACAACATTGAAGATAAGCAAAGATTTTGTATACATCAATACGATCTATTGATAAATGTCAATAAATATGATCTCCGAGTCCTTTGGCACTGGTAGCCAATGCTATAACACTTGAATAACCTGAGTTGTGGAATAATACCTGTGTCTAGCCTTGTTCTCACATGTTGATATTTGGGGTTCTGAGGTATTCTCCTTTTCATGTACTGTGAGATGGGGAATACACAAACATTTATAATTTGCTGTGTTGTCATGGTAGTTACTTCCTTTTTAACCAAGCTGTTGAAAACATTAAGCACATTACATTAATTACCCATGGAGACAGGATTTCTCCAGTGAGTCTGCATAAAGGCCTAGCTGACTCTAGTTAGCAATGTCTGCCACTGGATAAAGCAGCCCTTTCAGCAGCTTAACTGTTCTGTCATCGTCATACCAAATATTCCTTGTTTTATCCGTGGTCATACCCTTCCATGTTTAGTACATGTTTATGAAAGGTGTCTGTCAAGTCAACCCAGAAAACTAGCTAGCATTAGCTAATTAAAAAGACACATTTTGGAAGTCTAACATGCTAACATTAGCTAACTACAGTAGTTAGCTAATTTGATGACCGAAGATCTAACGTTAACTAGCTATGATGGCAAAAATAGTTACGTAACTTTTTCCTCAATCAACTAATTTAACTAGCTAATAACGTTACAAACAGCAGAAGGGGTCAACGTTACTGCTCAACAGAAACACTGTTGGCTTGGCAATGCCTTGATAGCTAACAGCACCATTGCCACCCACCAACCTGGGCTGTTACATGTACAACTCGCTAAAACTATAGCTAGCTATATTTACCTCCGTCTTACCGATACTGCTCTTGGTCGACATATTTTCAAACGGAATAGAGAAAAACCAAACACAAAGTTCCAAGTTTAATAAACTTGGCGCTGATTGAGCCGAGAGCGATCATTGACCAATCAATGACGCTGTTTTAACGATGTCGGTTTCTACCGTTCCACAGTTTGATGTAGTTGCTTAGCAGCAGAATACGCTTAGCTCCTCCCTGGTTCTTTCTTTTTCTTGCGGCTGTTGCCCTAGCAAATGTGCGGCATGTCTCTCTTAAATCTACAGTTGCTAGTTCTTATTATAGCTCAGTGGTTGCTAGTAGCGATTAACTAATAACAACGACCACTTCACTCATATTTAACCAAGGCATCTGTGGAATTGATTAAGGTTAACTGCATGAGCCAAAGTCGTGTTTTTATTTTGATAAAAGTTGGCTGATTAGCGTATCGGCGTTCGACTGGCAATGTCTGAGGAAGTGGGCGTGCACTGTTTTTCACTTTGACTGGCAGACAGATGGAAGTCATGAGTTGGGCGCACCAACTTTCCCCGCTAATCTTTCAAAAAGCAAATGCACCGCAAATTTAAGGATTATCGTAATCAATGCATTAAATGGCATCAGTTATGGTAAGTGTGCTGCTCACTTTGGTATTTTATCGGTGGCGCGAGCTAACTAAAGCTTGACTGCCCTTCCGATAAGCATGCTAGCTAGTTATCTGAAAGGTAGTTAGCTAATAGGATTTAACTAGCTGTCTAGTATCTTATCTTGGTGGTTGGATAGGCAGTATTGTCATGTCATCAGCCGAGTTTATCCAGAGCTTTAATTAGAAATTACTCAGTTACTTGCAGTAGCTAATTAATTTGGCTAACATTTCGAAAGAATACTGATTGTCTGTATTGCATAGCTAATTAAAGTGAAGTCACATTCAAAGTAGTTTCCCTAAACCTGAAGCATGCAACCTAACTAGTAAATTTAGCTAACACAATTTTAGTGGTATAGTATGGCATTCAATGTTTCTCATACTTGGCAACTTTGGCATGCCAGCCATACCTGACCCTGTGGTGAACTCTGTCATTGCAGGAGGACCCCACCCTCGAGCGACACTTCAAGGGCCACAAAGATGCTGTCACCTGTGCAGACTTCAATTCCAAACACAAACAGCTGGGTATAGATCCACAACACACCACGATTCCCTATTGCATCATGTCTTTACTTAGCCTACTAACCAGTCTGTTTCTGCTCCCTTACAAGCTCCTTATTGAATTGTCATGTTTGGCTTCACAATGAGTTGGCAAGAACACAGAGCTGGGACCAGGCTAGTCTTAACTATCTGGAAATCTATATCATTCATTCTCATCTCATCATGTTCATTGTGTCTCTGTCCATGTTCCTCTCAGCCTCAGGGTCTGCAGATAAGACTCTGATGATTTGGAATCTGAACCCTAAGGCCAGGGCGTTCCGTTTTTTTGGACACAAAGATGTCATCACAGGGGTCCAGTTCTCCCCTGCAGGAGATCTGGTCGTCTCTGCGTCCCAGGACAAGACTGTACGGCTGTGGACGCCCAGCATGTGAGTGGAGAGAGAAGCACCTAATATCCTGGGGATCGAACTCACTATCCTGGTGTTGCAAGAGCCATGTTCTACCATCTGAACTACAGAGGACCACACCCACACCTGGCTTTAGATGCCACTTTCATGCAGTCTCTGGCAGTTGTCATTAAGATCGCAACAACCTTTAGCTAGTGCCTAGACTAGCCAACTTCATTGACATTTGAACAACCTGAGATATTGTATTCTGTAGCTAGTGCCAACCTAACTTTAATGTCTCCTCGCAAAGCATTGAACATTACCTGCTAGATTCACCTTAGTGCATTGCTTTTAGATGTTTGTTACCCATATTTCCCCCTCTGAGCACTTGTCTCTTTCTTTCCTGTGTGTTCTTCAGTAAAGGAGAGTCGATGGTGTTCAAAGCCCACACGGCTACAGTACGCAGTGTCAGCTTTTCTCACGACGGCCAGAGGCTGGTGACTGCGTCAGACGACAAGTCTGTCAAGGTGTGGAGTGTCCACAGACAACGTTTTGTCTACTCACTCAACCAGCACACCAACTGGGTCCGCTGCGCCAGGTACTGAACCAACAACTGTCTGTATGTGTGCGTGTTTGTGGTTGGTTTACACCATAAAGTAGGGCTATAGCGATTCATCGATATGCATCGGTTCAAGATGTGAGTGAGCGCATCGGTCTGCGGGACCCCATACTGACCTAAATGTAGCATTCATCGGTCAGAAAATCGACTCAAACGTTGTGAATTTCCGGTTCACTGAAGTGTTTTTAGCAGCCTCTCTGTGTTTAGCCTTGAGATAGAAGCTGTTTTTCACTCTCTTTGTCCCAGCTTTGATGCACCTGTACTGACCTCGCCTTTTGGATTTTAGCGGGGTGAACAGGCAGTGGCTCAGGTGATTATTGTCCTTGATGGTCTTTTTGTCCTTCCTGTGACATCGGGTGCTGTAGATGTCTTGGAGGGCAGGTAGTTTGCCCCCGGTGATGCCTTGTGCAGACCTCACCACCCTCTGGAGAGCCCTGCGTTTATGGGCGGTGCAGTTGCCGTACCAGGCGGTGATGCAGCCCGACAGGATGCTCTCAATTGTGCATCTGTAAAAGTTTGAGGGTTTTGGGTGACACGCCAAATTTCTTCAGCCTCCTGTGGTTGAAGAGGCGCTTCCGCGCCTTCTTCACTACACTGTCTGTGTAGGTGGACCATTTCAGATTGTCTGTGATGTGTAAGCTGAGGAACTTAACTTTACACCATCTCCGCTGAGATCCCATCGATGTGGATTGGGGGGTGCTCCCTCTGCTGTTTCCTGAAGTCCACGATCATCTCCTTTGTTCTGTTGATGTTGAGTGCGAGACAAAAAGCAAACATTGCCCCCCCCCCCCCACTAACTTTTAGTGGGGTGGTAGCTGCCCAGTTTCCTTTATGGCTCGGGTGCCTACATACACCATATACATAAATATAATTTACACACACTCACACACAGGTGAGCTCGGACAGATCTGCAGCACATCGTTTCAAACTGAAACGTATGGTTCCTGTATCGTATCAGAGCCCGTGCATCTAGATGCCTATCAAATCGTCTTGAAAGGGAAAGATGCACATCCCTTCCAGAAAGTCTACGTATGTAACTTTGCAAGTGATGCGGCCACACTGGGATTTGAACCAGTAACCTTGCAGTCCCTAAAGGGGGAAACAGTTTGCACATTTTCGATGTTCCAAACATGTTGCTCACCATATGTCTGCTGCAGTGGGACAACAGAGAACCATAAGAACTAGTCACGATACTCAGTCATGGTAGTAATTGTGCTGAAAACATATTGGCTCTTTATTTAAGAATATGGTGAACAAGCTATGAAGGACAAATACTGCAAGTTTTGGTGCAGGTACAGCCAACTAGCGCAAAATTAATATTGTAATATTGTCAAACTATATAATATCCCGATATGTAACTGATTCGATTTAATTTGTTTTCCTCCATCACTACTGCGTCCAAAGATTGTGTTGGTCTGTCTGCTCTATAACTGTTTTGTCATTCAGGTTTTCTCCTGACGGCCGTCTAATTGCCTCCTGTGGCGACGACCGCACAGTGCGACTGTGGGACACCTCCACCAAACAGTGCATCAACTGCTTCACAGAGTATGGAGGGTAAGAAAGATTCTTATTTTATATATTTGAAGGCTATACACAATCTGTCATTGTTTTATTTGTGCATTTGTAATAAAATAGTCAGTTTATATTGATGTAACATGATGACTGTCAGTCGGGGGGAGGGGAGTCTAACCACTTTCAAGGGTTTTCTACATGACCACTTGGTGGTGCTGTTGTATTGCATTTGTTAATATTTGGAACCACCTGAGATGATTGACACCTTTGATAAGTAGTAGCCTATTCCCTCCACCTTCCTAGATCAGCAACATTTGTAGACTTCAACACCAGTGGCACCTGCATAGCATCCTCTGGAGCAGACAACACGCTGAAGATCTGGGACATACGGACAAACAAACTGCTCCAGCATTACCAAGGTAACAAGCTTTTAAAAGGCTTAAGAATTCTACTGAATGACAGCCTGGTTGCCCAATCTTTTTCTATTTTAGAGTGTACTTTACTAGAAACACACCTGGCAACCAATCTTCCTGTATTAGAGAGGCCAGGTTGAATGTCCGCACACACAAACCTCTGTCTTTGGTATCAGTCCACAGTGCAGGGATCAATTGCTTTTCCTTCCACCCGTCTGGAAACTACCTGATCAGTGGCTCCAGTGACAGCACAGTGAAGATCCTGGACCTGCTGGAGGGACGCCTCATCTACACCCTCCACGGACACAAGGTAATGCTTCGGCCACATTTAGGACCACGCTAAGGCTGTTCTTTATGCTACAGTGTGTGGACACGCCCATCTGAAAAGAACAGGAAGGCCCGTACACTGTTTATGCTCCCAATTCACCTCTTTATTCACTACGTTTCGATCCGAAACGGATCTTCATCAGGTCAAACAGACTGAGTGCTCACATCTCCAAATATACACTTTTGACCTCGATGACCATTACGCACATGACGCATGGTGGGTGTCTGTGATTTGAAGTGGTCTAGTTTGTCTGATTTTGAGTTATTTTGACACTTAGGGTCCTGTCCTGACGGTGGCCTTCTCCAGGGGAGGAGACTTCTTCGCCTCAGGGGGTTGTGATGCTCAGGTGGGTGGACTAACTGTGTGTTCATGGTATGAAGGGAAGCAGATAGCTCAGTAGGGAACACCAGTAAAATATTTTTCTACCTAAAATCGAAATCTGATCAGTGTTTTTATTGGAAAAATACAGGTAGTAGATCTCTGTATGCTCCGGACAGACTATCATATGCTCCCATTGTCCGGGTTAGGGGAAGGTTTGGCTGGGGTAGGCTGTCATTGTAAATAAGAATTTGTTCTTAACTGACTTAGTTAAATAAAAAAATCTACTTATTTGCAATGATGAGCTGGTTCCCTGCCCTAGTGGCTCACGTCTATCAACATTTTACATTTGTCATTTAGCAGAGTGATTTACAGGAACAATCAGGGTTAAGTTCCTTGCTCAAAGGCACATCGGCAGATTTTTAACCTAGTTTGCTTGGGGATTAGAACCAGCGACCTTTCGGCTCAACGACCTTCCAACGCTCTTAACCGCGAGGCTACCTACCACCCCCAGGTTTTAATGTGGAAGACCAACTTTGATTATTTTGACTACCGTGAGGTCCTGAGCAGACACAGCCAGCGGGTCACCCCTGACCCCCCTCCTCACCTGACAGACATCTACCCCCGAGGACCACACCTCCACTCCGCCCAGTCTGGGGCTATAGAGGTCAGAGGGCAACACAGACATGACAACAACACATGAATAAACACACTCATCGTCTCACTGACTTCACATTTGATTCTAGTTATTTAACAGATGTTCTTATCCAGAGTCACTCTGTTACTAGAAGTGCATTTGACTATATCCGGGCGTATAATTAACACATGCCAAATGCGGGTCCACTTTGGTATTGGCGGGTAAGTTGGTCGGCGGTACCGGCCACCTATTCTGTGGGGGGAAAATGTCTGTCTCTGTCTTTTTTATATTTTTATTTTTTCATCTACCAGCTACAGTGCCTAATGGAGCGAAAAGTTAAAGGGTCTGCTAAATGCACTAATACTGAAAAATCTGTGTGAAAATCAGAGGTAGAGCAGATGAGTTGGACGATGGATTCAAATAGACTTGTTATAAGCATCCACAACATCATGTTAGCTCCTACAGCCAATTCCTATTCCTATAAATGCATCCATAATGCATTGCATACAGGTGGTGTTTGTATTCCTAATGCTTAACACTGTTGTGACCATTGTTCTCCTCCCTCCCCATAGATCAGTCCCATGGTGGCAGACACCCAGACCACTGCCCCGGCTGTCATAGAGGTGGGCCAGGCCCTCTACACAGCCACTACGGTAAGAACCCTTCTACCCAACCCTTCTACCCTTCTACACACCAGCACTATCTCCCTCACAGCCAATCAGCACAGTCAGATGTCCGTTTCATCTGGCTATAACAGAACTGGGTCATCTTCAGTAGGCATGAAACAAAAGGAAATGGTCCGAAACGGAGTGAAACGGGTACTATATGATCTTTTCCAATAAGAAACCGTTTTAATTTTCCCTTTACTGTGTGCCCTAATGAACATGTCCTTGGATTGACCACCAGAATGTGTGTGTGTGTGTGTGTGTGATGGTGCGCTGTCTGCATTTCCAGGGTGGACTTCATGATGTGTAACAGGTGCAGTCCACCAGGTGGCGGTGCAGTCCACCAGGTGGCGGTGCAGTCCACCAGGTGGCGGTGCAGTCCACCAGGTGGCGGTGCAGTCCACCAGGTGGCGGTGCAGTCCACCAGGTGGCGGTGCAGTCCACCAGGTGGCGGTGCAGTCCACCAGGTGGCGGTGCAGTCCACCAGGTGGCGGTGCAGTCCACCAGGTGGCGGTGCAGTCCACCAGGTGGCGGTGCAGTCCAGTGTTTAATTGTGTCATTGGTGACAACAGCATTATCAACACCTTCTCTGTGTGTGCTCTCCATTGCAGTGCCCTGACCCACAATGCACTCAACGGAGTTCACAATACCAGGGAGCTATTTTAGATTGATAAACAGAGCAACACTGTACTGTAGGCAGCTTGGGCTTCTCTGTGGAAGGTAGAAGAACAAAGTAATATGTAGTTTATTCATTAATTTATGAGTTTGTTCACGTGTTCATTCATGTCAGATAGGCCTAAATGGGCGCACTGCTGCGGACAGACACAGTTTGACATGGCATTGTTGGTAGAATCCAGCATCTTTGTAGATGTTGAGTTATCCCAGTACATGATGTGGGAACAACATGCCGACTGAATATGCAGATCCCATTCATCCATGTAGGCAGCAAAGAGCTTCTTCTCTGTACCTCCCCCGTCTCTGCACTGTGAGTAGTGCCTTTGGCTTGAACAGTACTGTCTGGCTGCATGTACTATCCTCCTCTGTCTGTCTGGCTCTCTCGCTCTGTCTGTCTGGCTCTCTCGCTCTGTCTGTCTGGCTCTCTCGCTCTGTCTGTCTGGCTCTCTCGCTCTGTCTGTCTGGCTCTCTCGCTCTGTCTGTCTGGCTCTCTCGCTCTGTCTGTCTGGCTCTCTCGCTCTGTCTGTCTGGCTCTCTCGCTCTGTCTGTCTGGCTCTCTCGCTCTGTCTGTCTGGCTCTCTCGCTCTGTCTGTCTGGCTCGCTCGCTCGCTCTGTCTGGCTCGCTCGCTCTGTCTGGCTCGCTCGCTCTGGCTCGCTCGCTCGCTCTGTCTGGCTCTCTCGCTCGCTCTGTCTGGCTCTCTCGCTCGCTCTGTCTGGCTCTCTCGCTCGCTCTGTCTGGCTCTCTCGCTCGCTCTGTCTGGCTCTCTCGCTCGCTCTGTCTAGCTCGCTCGCTCGCTCTGTCTGGCTCTCTCGCTCGCTCTGTCTGGCTCGCTCGCTCGCCTCGCTCTGTCTGGCTCGCTCGCTCGCTCTGTCTGGCTCGCTCGCTCGCTCGCTCTGTCTGGCTCGCTCGATCGCTCGCTCTGTCTGGCTCGCTCGCTCGCTCTGTCTCGCTCGCTCTGTCTGTCTCGCTCGCTCTGTCTGTCTCGCTCGCTCTGTCTGTCTCGCTCGCTCGCTCGCTCGCTCTGTCTGGCTCGCTCGCTCGCTCTGTCTGGCTCGCTCGCTCGCTCGCTCTGTCTGGCTCGCTCGCTCGCTCGCTCGCTCTGTCTGGCTCGCTCGCTCGCTCGCTCGCTCTGTCTGGCTCGCTCGCTCGCTCTGTCTGGCTCGCTCGCTCGCTCGCTCTGTCTCGCTCGCTCGCTCGCTCTGTCTGGCTCGCTCGCTCGCTCTGTCTGGCTCGCTCGCTCTGGCTCGCTCGCTCTGTCTGGCTCGCTCGCTCTGTCTGGCTCGCTCGCTCTGTCTGGCTCGCTCGCTCTGTCTGGCTCGCTCGCTCTGTCTGGCTCGCTCGCTCTGTCCGGCTCGCTCGCTCGCTCGCTCTGTCCGGCTCGATCTGTCCGGCTCGCTCGCTCGCTCGCTCTGTCCGGCTCGCTCGCCTCGCTCTGTCCGGCTCGCTCGCTCGCTCTGTCCGGCTCGCTCGCTCGCTCTGTCCGGCTCGCTCGCTCGCTCGCTCTGTCTGGCTCGCTCGCTCTGTCTGGCTCGCTCGCTCTGTCTGGCTCGCTCGCTCGCTCTGTCTGGCTCGCTCGCTCGCTCTGTCTGGCTCGCTCGCTCGCTCTGTCTGGCTCGCTCGCTCGCTCTGTCTGGCTCGCTCGCTCTGTCTGGCTCGCTCGCTCGCTCTGTCTGGCTCGCTCGCTCGCTCTGTCCGGCTCGCTCGCTCGCTCTGTCCGGCTCGCTCGCTCGCTCTGTCTGGCTCGCTCGCTCGCTCGCTCTGTCCGGCTCGCTCGCTCTGTCCGGCTCGCTCGCTCTGTCCGGCTCGCTCGCTCTGTCCGGCTCGCTCGCTCTGTCCGGCTCGCTCGCTCTGTCCGGCTCGCTCTCTCGCTCGCTCTGGCAGGCTCTGTCACTCTGGCAGGCTCGCTCTCTCTCGCTCTGTCTGGCTCGCTCTGGCAGGCTCGAGCTTTCACTCTGTCTGTCTGGCTTGCTCACTCTGGCAGGCTCGATTTCTCACTCTGTCTGTCTCTCTCGCTCACTAGCTCTGTCTGGCTTGCTCTCTCTGTGTTTGAGGTTGGCTTGGCTCCCTGTGTGAGTCGCCAGAGCGTGGCTGAATGGATGCCCGTGCCTGCCAGCAGAGAGAGGGAGAGAAAGTGAAGGAGCGAGAAGCATCTCGGGGCATCTCCCAGACGAACACAGCTTACAGAGTGTGTGTGTGTAACAGAGGCCTGTACTGAATGAAAGGACTAGGGTGGTTCACCCCCTGGTCCTTCCCTGTCAGCTCCCATCACCGGGGAGGACTACTAGATATCCTCCAAACCCACACAGTATCTTTCTGCCCTGGGTTAGTGTTTCCTAATGTTGCTTCCTAAACAAGTGTAGTGAGGGAGGGAGGGGCTGAATGTTGCTTGGAGGGGGTCTTTACCCACTGACAGTCATTATTTCAGGGTGATTCCGTCTGTGAGTATGCTTTTATATGCTATAGGCTGTTTGTGCGTATGCATGTGTTTATGTCTTGGAGACTTTTGTGTGTATGTAGGCTTTCATAAGTGTGTGGCGGGGTACAGTGTGCCAATGCCGATGAGGCTACATGCCAATGTCATGTATGCTTGCGTGCGTAACTCTATGGGGTAAATTGTGACACACTTTGACATGACTCAATTCATGTAGATTCTCATTGCTTTCTCCTTAATTGCCTGTTCTCTCTTCTAGAGGTCGACCGATTAATTGGAATGGCCTATTAATTAGGGCCGATTTCAAGTTTTCATAACAATCGGAAATCGGTATTTTTGGACACCGATTTGGGCGATTTTTATTATAATTTTTTTTTTATATTTAAAAAAATTATAATTATAAACACTTTTTTTTTTTTTTTTTTACACCTTTATTTAACTAGGCAAGTCAGTTAAGAACACATTCTTATTTTCAATGACGGCCTAGGAACAGTGAGTTAACTGCCTTGTTCAGGGGCAGAACGACAGATTTTTACCTTGTCAGCTCGGGGATTCAATCTTGCAACCTTATGGTTAACTACCGTAATTTCCGGACTCTTAAGCGCACCTGAATATAAGCCGCACCCACTGAATAAAAAAAAATATATATATATATTATTTTGAACATAAATAAGCCGCACATGTCTATAAGCCGCAGGTGCCTACCGGTACATTGAAACAAATGAACTTTACACAGGCTTTAACGAAACACGGCTTGTAACAAAAATAAATAGGCTTTAACCTCCATGGGCTAGGTGGGACACTTGCGTCCCACCTACTCAACAGCCAGTGTAATCCCGTGGCGCGTTATTCAAATACCTCAAATGCAAAAACTTCAATTTTTCAAACATATGACTATTTTACACCATTTTAAAGACAAGACTCTCGTTAATCTAACCACACTGTCCGATTTCAAAAAGGCTTTACAACGAAAGCAAAACATTAGATTATGTCAGCAGAGTACCCAGCCAGAAATAGACACCCATTTTTCAAGCTAGCATATGTCACATAAACCCAAACCACAGCTAAATGCAGCACTAACCTTTGATCTTCATCAGATGACAACCCTAGGACATTATGTTATACAATACATGCATGTTTTGTTCAATCAAGTTCATATTTATATCAAAAACCAGCTTTTTACATTAGCATGTGACTAGCATTCCGACCGAACACTGCCGGTGAATTTACTAAATTACTCACGATAAACGTTCACAAAAAACATAACAATTATTTTAAGAATTATAGATACAGAACTCCTCTATGCACTCGATGTCCGATTTTAAAATAGCTTTTCGGTGAAAGCACATTTTGCAATATTCTCAGTAGATAGCCCGGCATCACAGGGCTAGCTATTTAGACACCCAGCAAGTTTAGCCTTCACCAAACTCCGATTTACTATTAGAAAAGTTAGATTACCTTTGGTGTTCTTCGTCAGAATGCACTCCCAGGACTGCTACTTCAATAACAAATGTTGGTTTGGTCCCAAATAATCCATTGTTATATCCAAACAGCGGTGTTTTGTTTGTGCGTTCAAGACACTATCCGAAAGGGTAAATAAGGGTGGCGAGCATGGCGCATTTCGTGACACAAAATGTCTAAATATTCCATTACCGTACTTCGAAGCATGTCAACCGCTGTTTAAAATCAATTTTTATGCCATTTTTCTCGTAAAAAAGCGATACTATTCCGACCGGGAAAGCCTGTATACATACAAAAAGAGAAAATAAATACATCTCGTGCCCTCGTGCACGAGCGTGAGTCGCAGAGTACTCTCGATATCATTCAGCTTTTTCCCGGGTTCTGAGAGCCTATGGGAGCCGGAGGAAATGTCACGTTACGGCAAAGATCCTCAGTCTTCAATAAAAAGAGCCAAGATGAACAACAACTTGTCAGAGAGGGCGCTTCCTGTTTGGAATCTTCTCAGGTTTTTGCCTGCCATATGAGTTCTGTTATACTCACAGACAACATTCAAACAGTTTTAGAAACTTTAGTGTGTTTTCTATCCAAAGCCAATAATTATATGCATATTCTAGTTACTGGGCAGGAGTAGTAACCAGATTAAATCGGGTACGTTTTTTATCCGGCCGTGTCAATACTGCCCCCTAGCTCTAACAGGTTAATGAAACACGGCTTGTAATAAAAAATTAGCAGTAAACAGTAGCCTACCAAGAAAGTCATTGGTCACTATCTTCCTCCTCCTGTGCACTGAAACCATCTCCTTCGGTGTCGGAGTTGAATAGCCTCAGAATTGCTTCATCCGATATTGGATCGTTTTCATTGTCGCTCTCGTCACTTTCATCCGGAGGCAAATCCCCGCTGAGCCCTCTTCAACACGCAGCAGTCCAGCCTTTCGAAACCCGTTGATGATAGTGGATTTTTTGACAATGCTCCACGCTGTCAGGACCCACTGGCAGACTTGACCATAAGTTGATCTTCGCATGCGGCCCGTTTTAGTGAAGGATTTCTCTCCACTTGTCATCCAAGCCTCCCACTGAACACGGCGCGCCACCTTAAATGCACGATTTACACTGATGTCGAGTGGATGCAAATACTTTGTTGTGCCCCCAGGAATCAGGGTGACAAAATGACTACTGTAATTAGAATGATGTGAAGTTTGAGAGCGCTCGATTTAATCTAAACAGTAAACAAAAAAGTTGTTTGACCTTAACCCGTTAGGCAATTTCATTGGTCTAATGAAATCTTCATGCCGCCAAAAAACTGAAACTTGAAAGCGGGAAAAACCATATATTAGCCGCGTCATTGTTTTAAGCCGCGAGGTTCAAAGCCTGGGAAAAAAGTAGCGGCTTATAGTCCGGAAATTACGGTAGTCCAACGCTCTAACCACCTGCTTTACATTGCACTCCACGAGGAGACTGCCTGTTACGCGAATGCAGTAAGAAGCCACGGTAAGTTGCTAGCTAGCATTAAACTTATCTTATAAAAATCAATCAATCATAATCACTAGTTAACTACACATGGTTGATGATATTACTAGTTTATCTAGCCTGTCCTGCGTTGCATATAATCACTTAGGTACACGTTGCTCCAACGTGTACCTAACCATAAACATCAATGCCTTTCTTAAAATCAATACACAAGTATATATTTTTAAACCTGCATATTTAGTTAATATTGCCCGCTAACATGAATTTCTTTTAACTAGGGAAAATGTGTCACTTCTCTTGCAACAGAGTCAGGGTATATGCAGCAGTTTGGGCTGCCTGGCTCGTTGCGAACTGTGAAGACTATTTCTTCCTAACAAAGACAGCCGACTTCGCCAAACGGGGGATGATTTAACAAAAGCACATTTGCGAAAAAAGCACAATCGCTGCACGACTGTACCTAACCATAAACATCAATGCCTTTCTTAAAATCAATACACAGAAGTATATATTTTTAAACCTGCATATTTAGCTAAAAGAAATCCAGGTTAGCAGGCAATATTAACCAGGTGAAATTGTGTCACTTCTCTTGCGTTCATTGCACGCAGAGACAGGGTATATGCAACATTTTGGGCTGCCTGGCTCGTTGCGAACTAATTTGCCAGAATTTTACGTAATTATGACATAACATTGAAGGTTGTGCAATGTAACAGGAATATTTAGACTTCTGGATGCCACCCGTTAGATAAGATACGGAACGGTTCCGTATTTCACTGAAAGAATAAACGTGATAGTTTCCGGATTCGACCATATTAATGACCAAAGGTTCGTATTTCTGTGTGTTATTATAATTAAGTCTATGATTTGATAGAGCTGTCTGACAGAGTGATGGTAGGCACCAGCAGGCTCGTAAGCATTCATTCAAACAGCACTATCGTGCGTTTTGCCAGCAGCTCTTCACAATGCTTCAAGCATTGCGCTGTTTATGACTTCAAGCCTATCAACTCCCGAGATTAGGCTGGTGTAACCGATGTGAAATGGCTAGCTAGTTAGCTGGGTGCACGCTAATAGCATTTCAAACGTCACTTGCTCTGCATGGGTAACGCTGCTTCGAGGGTGGCTGTTGTCGATTTGTTCCTGGTTCGAGCCCAGGTAGGAGCGAGGAGAGGGACGGAAGCTATACTGTTACACTGGCAATACTAAAGTGCCTATAAGAACATCCAATAGTCAAAGGTATATGAAATACAAACCATATAGAGAGAAATAGTCCTATAATAACTACAACCTAAAACTTCTTACCTGGGAATATTGAAGAGTCATGTTAAAGGAACCACCAGCTTTCTTATGTTCTGAGCAAGGAACTTAAATGTTAGCTTTCTTACACGGCACATATTGCACTTTTTACTTTCTTCTCCAACACTTTGTTTTTGCATTATTTAAACCAAATTGAACATGTTTCATTATTTATTTGAGGCTAAATTTATTTTATTGATGTATTAAGTTAAGTGTTCATTCAGTATTGTTGTAGTTGTCATTATTACAAATAAATCAACAACAACAAAAAATCGGCTGATTAATCGGTATCGGCCTTGTTTGGCCCCCCAATAATCGGTATCGGCGTTGAAAAATCATAATCGGTTGACCTGTACTCTCTTCCCCTTTTGTTCTCTGGCTCTTATTCTCATTCTCTCTCAAATTCAAATGGCTTTATTGGCATGAAACGTGTTACCACATACAGTCCATTCGTAAAGTATTCAGACTTTTCCCACATTTTGTTACGTTACAGCCTTATTCTAAATTTTATTAAATGTTTTCCTCATCTACATACAATACCCCATTATGACAAAGTGAATACAGGTTTTTAGACATTTTAGCTAATTTATTGAATAAAAACAACACTTTTTATTTACATTAGTATTCAGACCCTTTGTTTTGAGACTTGAAATTGAGCTCAAGTGCATCCTGTTTCCATTGATCATCATTAAGATGTTTCTACAACTTGGAGTCCACCTGTGGTAAATTCAATTGATTTGGAAAGGCGCACACCTGTCTATATAAGGTCCCACAGTTGACAGTGCATGTCAGAGCAAAAACAAAGCCATGAGTTTGAAGGAATTGTCCGTAGAGCTCCGAGACAGGATTGTGTCAAGGCACAGCTCTGTGGAAGGGTAGCTAAACATTTCTGCAGCATTGAAGGTCCCCAAGAACACAGTGGCCTCCATCATTCTTAAATGGAAGAAGTTTGGAACCACCAAGACTCTTCCTAGAGCTGGCTGCCCAGCCAAACTGAGCAATCAAGGGAGTGACTAAGAGCCCGATGGTCACTCTGACAGAGCTCCAGAGTTCCTCTGTGGAGATGGGAGAACCTTCCAGAAGGACAAACATCTCTGCAGCACTCCACCAAATCAGGCCTTTATGGTAGAGGCCAGATGGAAGCCACTCCTCAGTAAATGGCACATGACAGCCCACTTGGAGTTTGCCAAAAGGCACCTAAAGGACTCAAGATTCTCAGGTCTGATGAAACCAAGACGTGACTCTTTGGCCTGAATGCCAAGCGTCACGTCTGGAGACAACCTGGCACCATCCCTACGGTTAAGCGTGGTGGCAGCATCAGGATGTGGGGATGTATTTCAGCGGCAGGGACTGGGAGACTAGTCAGTATCGAGGGAAAGATGAACGGCGCAAAGTACAGAGATCTTTGATGAAAACCTGCCCCAGGGCACTCAGATTGAGAGGAAAAAATAAGTGTATGTTCAGTTGAAGTCGAAAATTGACTTAAAACTAGTTTTTCAACAACTCCACAAATTTCTTGTTAACAAACTATAGTTTTGGCAATTCCGTTAGGACATCTACTTTGTGCATGACACAAGTAATGTTTCCAACAATTGTTTACAGATATTTCACTTATAATTCACTGTATCACAATTCCTGTGGGTCAGAAGTTTACATACACTAAGTTGACTGTGCCTTTTAAACAGCTTGGAAAATTACAGAAAAGGATGTCATGGCTTTGGAAGCTTCTGATAGGCTAATTGACATAATTTGAGTCAATTGGAGGTGTACTTGTGGATGTATTTCAAGACCTACCTTCAAACTCAGTGACTTTTTGCTTGACATCATGGGAAAATCTAAAATTATCCAAGACCTCGGGAAAAAATTATAGACCTCCAAGTCTGGGTCATCCTTGGGAGCGATTTCCAAACTCCTGAAGGTACCACGTTCATCTGTACAAACAATAATACGCAAGTATAAACACCATGGGACCACACAGCCGTCATACCGCTCAGGAAGGAGACGCTTTTCTGTCTCCTAGAGATGAACGTACTTTGGTGCAAAAAGTGCAAATCAATCCCAAAACAACAGCAAAGGACCTTGTGAAGATGCTGGAGGAAACAGGTACAAAAGTATCTATATCCACAGTAAAACGGGTCCTATATCGACATAACCTGAAAGGCCGCACATCAAGGAAGAACCTACTGCTCCAAAACCACCATAAAAAAAGCCAGACTATGGTTTGCAACTGCACATGGGGACAAAGATCATACTTTTTGGAGAAGTGTCCTCTGGTCTGATGAAACAAAAATAGAGCTGTTTGGCCATAATGACCATTATGTTTGGAGGAAAAGGGGGGAGGCTTGCAAGCCGAAGAACACCATCCCAACCGTGACGCACTGGGGTGGCAGCATCATGTTGTGGGTGTGCGTTGCCGCAGGAGGGACTGGTCCACTTCTCAATATAGATGGCATCATGAGAAAGGAAAATGATGTAGATATATTGAAGCAACATCTCAAGACATCAGTCAGGAAGTTGAAGCTTGGTCGCAAATGGGTCTTCCAAATGGACAATGACCCCAAGCATACTTCCAAAGTTGTGGCAAAATGGCTTAAAGACAACAAAGTCAAGGTATTGGAGTGGCCGTCACAAAGCCCGGACCTTAATCCTATAGAAAATTTGTGGGCAGAACTGAAAATGCTAGTGCGAGCAAGGAGGCCTACAAACCTGACTCTGACCCACTGGGAATGTGATGAAAGAAATAAAAGCTGAAATAAATCATTCTCTCTACTATTATTCTGACATTTCACATTCTTAAAATAAAGTGGTGACCCTAACTGACCTAAGACAGGGAATTTTTACTGGGATTAAATGTCAGGAATTGTTTAACTGAGTTAAAATGTATTTGGCTAAGGTGTATGTATACTTCTGACTTCAACTGTATGCGTGTAATCCATTTTAGAATAAGGCTGTAACGAACAATGTTTTAAAGTCTAGTGGTCTGAATACTTTCTGAATGAGAGCGAGAGATTTTTCTATTTAACCTTCATTTAACTAGGCAAATCAGTTAAGAACATTCTTATTGACAATGACGGCCTACACCGGCCAAACCCGGATGACGCCTGGCCAATTGTGCGCCGCTCTATGGGATTCCCAATCACGGCCAGTTGTGATATTCTGGATTTGAACCAGGGTTTCTGCTGTGCCACTCGGGAGCCCAGTGTGTGTTGGGGATGACTCAAAGGGTGCATTCATGTTTTTCCACTGCTCTGCTGTGTCCCTTGCCTGCCTGTCTGTCATCTCACTCCGCCTCCTCTCTGGGTTAATGGCTGAGACAATGGGAGTGTACCTTGAGTGTCAACTGAAATTGCATTCAATTGATATCACATCAACTGAACTACATGAAGTAGGCAGGCGTGAAATTAGTCCAGAGCAAATGGAAATATGATGTAATACAATTTGTTTTCTTTTGTCATGCTACCGTGTAAACAAGAATCTGCCAGCACCAAAGCTTCTGTCCTGTGCAGTAGGAACAGGAAATACAGGCTATTGGATGGCCCAGAGGTGTGGATACCAGATTTAAGTGCTGTGGATAGAAGAGCATGAGTGACCAGACATGATGGAAGTGGCTTAAGACAGACAGACAGACACACACACAGTCCCCAGGGGAACAAGTTTCACTTTCCACCAGAGCTTTCCTCCTAACCGCATGAGAGTGAACTCTACGTACAGAGAAATACACTGAGGAATGTGTACCAAACTATAGGCCCTAAAAAAATACATCTGTATTACAATAAATTGACTCAATTATCATGACAACATTAGTGTGCACCAGTTTACTTTTTTGTGTTAACCTTGAAACTACCACTACTGCTTTCAATGTTTTAGCTATCAATTGTCCAGTTCTAATGGCCCATATTGTCCAAGCTCTATCTTAGACTTCCTCCTAACCGCCTGGGAGTGAAGACTATGCTTAAAATAAATATTCTGTGTATTTTCTATGCACTTAGAAGGCTTCTGATGTGCCAACGTGAACATGATTTCTCTCAATGAATGCTCCGTCTTTTCAGGTCCTGTAAAGATATTGATCAAATGCACCATCTCTCCTCTGAGTAACACAAAGGCCTGCATATCAACAACATTGTCCTTTTTGCTGTTATGTGATGTACTTATTGTGGAGGTGGTGTTCCTGTAACTGAGATGTTTACGCAACGTTTCCCAACTAGTCAATCGTCTGGTGACAGAGGGGACAAAACGGAAAACGTCGCAAGACACTGTATACATCTGGTATTCCTCTATCGGCCCTCCCTCCAAGCAGCCCTCACTGCAGTTGCTGTGGCGTTGGCATCATGTGAGTGGCCAAACATGATCTCACTCATCAAAATACAGGCGGGGCAAGCCTGATCACTAATTTAGTAGGGTTTTCTCGGTCTCTCCTTCCCTCCCTCACTCAGTCTCTTCCTCATCTCCCCCTTATGCAGTGGAGCACTCAGAGGAAGCAGGCAGGCTGTTTCTTGGGGGCTGTGCTGCTGCCTTGGACTACCCAAGGCCGGCCCGCTTATGAGGCAGGATTAGGTGGCTGCACATGGCGGCAGATTGACGAGGCCGGCATTTTCTGAGCTAAACTGACCAAGACCCATCTCCAACAACACAGAAAACCTTACATAATTCTGCTCAAAAACAATGACAATTTCTCTCAACCAGTGGCGTATGGGCTTTTCAGGTGAGTGCTGATGGCGCCCTATGATAACCAGTGCCCACTTTGTGAAAGGCAGGGACGCAAAATATTTATGTTGTCGATTCCAAGCACGCCTCTCCAGGGTACTGTTGGAGATACGAATCGCTGCGGCACTCCAACAATTAGTCAAAATAATCTACGGTAAATCATGTAGCGGATATAGTAGAAAGAGTATGTGGCCTTTTCTGTAGTCTACAGGCTGGAGATAAAAATCTATGACAATATAATGAGACAGATACTTTTTACATAACTTCTCAGATCAAATAGCCTAACCTAAATGATCGCCCAATCAAATAACAAATGCACCGACATGTTAACAAACATACACTATATACATTTACATTTTTTTTTTTTTACATTTTAGTCATTTAGCAGACGCTCTTATCCAGAGCGACTTACAAATTGGTGCATTCACCTATAATATCCAGTGGAACAACCACTTTACAATAGTGCATCTAAATCTTTTAAGGGGGGGGTTAGAAGGATTACTTTATCCTATCCCAGGTATTCCTTGAAGAGGTGGGGTTTCAGTTGTCTCCGGAAGGTGGTGATTGACTCCGCTGTCCTGGCGTCGTGAGGGAGCTTGTTCCACCATTGGGGTGCCAGAGCAGCGAACAGTTTTGACTGGGCTGAGCGGGAACTGTGCTTCCTCAGAGGTAGGGAGGCGAGCAGGCCAGAGGTGGATGAACGGAGTGCCCTTGTTTGGGTGTAGGGCCTGATCAGAGCCTGAAGGTACGGAGGTGCCGTTCCCCTCACAGCTCCGTAGGCAAGCACCATGGTCTTGTAGCGGATGCGAGCTTCGACTGGAAGCCAGTGGAGAGAGCGGAGGAGCGGGGTGACGTGAGAGAACTTGGGAAGGTTGAACACCAGACGGGCTGCGGCGTTCTGGATGAGTTGTAGGGGTTTAATGGCACAGGCAGGGAGCCCAGCCAACAGCGAGTTGCAGTAATCCAGACGGGAGATGACAAGTGCCTGGATTAGGACCTGCGCCGCTTCCTGTGTGAGGCAGGGTCGTACTCTGCGAATGTTGTAGAGCATGAACCTACAGGATCGGGTCACCGCCTTGATGTTGGTGGAGAACGACAGGGTGTTGTCCAGGGTCACGCCAAGGCTCTTAGCACTCTGGGAGGAGGACACAAGGGAGTTGTCAACCGTGATGGCGAGATCATGGAACGGGCAGTCCTTCCCCGGGAGGAAGAGCAGCTCCGTCTTGCCGAGGTTCAGCTTGAGGTGGTGATCCGTCATCCACACTGATATGTCTGCCAGACATGCAGAGATGCGATTCGCCACCTGGTTGTCAGAAGGGGGAAAGGAGAAGATTAATTGTGTGTCATCTGCATAGCAATGATATGAGAGACCATGTGAGGATATGACAGAGCCAAGTGACTTGGTGTATAGCGAGAATAGGAGTGGGCCAAGAACAGAGCCCTGGGGGACACCAGTGGTGAGAGCACGTGGTGCGGAGACAGATTCTCGCCACGCCACCTGGTAGGAGCGACCTGTCAGGTAGGACGCAATCCAAGCGTGCGCGGTGCCGGAGATGCCCAGCTCGGAGAGGGTGGAGAGGAGGATCTGATGGTTCACGGTATCAAAGGCAGCAGATAGGTCTAGAAGGATGAGAGCAGAGGAGAGAGAGTTAGCTTTAGCAGTGCGGAGAGCCTCCGTGACACAGAGAAGAGCAGTCTCAGTTGAATGCCCAGTCTTGAAACCTGACTGATTAGGATCAAGAAGGTCATTCTGAGAGAGATAGCAAGAGAGCTGGCCAAGCACGGCGCGTTCAAGAGTTTTGGAGAGAAAGGAAAGAAGGGATACTGGCCTGTAGTTGTTGACATCGGAGGGATCGAGTGTAGGTTTTTTCAGAAGGGGTGCAACTCTCGCTCTCTTGAAGACGGAAGGGACGTAGCCAGCGGTCAAGGATGCGTTGATGAGCGAGGTGAGGTAGGGGAGAAGGTCTCCGGAAATGGTCTGGAGAAGAGAGGAGGGGATAGGGTCAAGTGGGCAGGTTGTTGGGCGGCCGGCCGTCACAAGACGCGAGAGTTCATCTGGAGAGAGAGGGGAGAAAGAGGTCAAAGCACAGGGTAGGGCAGTGTGAGCAGGACCAGCAGTGTCGTTTGACTTAGCAAACGAGGATCGGATGTCGTCAACCTTCTTTTCAAAATGGTTGACGAAGTCATCCGCAGAGAGGGAGGAGGGGGGGGGGGAGGGGGAGGAGGATTAAGGAGGGAGGAGAAGGTAGCAAAGAGCTTCCTAGGGTTAGAGGCAGATGCTTGGAGTTTAGAGTGGTAGAAAGTGGCTTTAGCAGCAGAGACAGAAGAGGAAAATGTAGAGAGGAGGGAGTGAAAGGATGCCAGGTCCGCAGGGAGGCGAGTTTTCCTCCATTTCCGCTCGGCTGCCCGGAGCCCTGTTCTGTGAGCTCGCAGTGAGTCGTCGAGCCACGGAGCAGGAGGGGAGGACCGAGCCGGCCTGGAGGATAGGGGACAGAGGAAATCAAAGGATGCAGAGAGGGAGGAGAGGAGGGTTGAGGAGGCAGAATCAGGAGATAGGTTGGAGAAGGTTTGAGCAGAGGGAAGAGATGATAGGATGGAAGAGGAGAGAGTAGCGGGAGAGAGAGAGCGAAGGTTGGGACGGCGCAATACCATCCGAGTAGGGGGAGAGTGAGAAGTGTTGGATGAGAGCGAGAGGGAAAAGGATACAAGGTAGTGGTCGGAGACTTGGAGGGGAGTTGCAATGAGATTAGTGGAAGAACAGCATCTAGTAAAGATGAGGTCAAGCGTATTGCCTGCCTTGTGAGTAGGGGGGGAAGGTGAGAGGGTGAGGTCGAAAGAGGAGAGGAGTGGAAAGAAGGAGGCAGAGAGGAATGAGTCGAAGGTAGACGTGGGGAGGTTAAAGTCACCCAGAACTGTGAGAGGTGAGCCATCCTCAGGAAAGGAACTTATCAAGGCGTCAAGCTCATTGATGAACTCTCCAAGGGAACCTGGAGGGCGATAAATGATAAGGATGTTAAGCTTGAAAGGGCTGGTAACTGTGACAGCATGGAATTCAAATGAGGAGATAGACAGATGGGTCAGGGGAGAAAGAGAGAATGTCCACTTGGGAGAGATGAGGATTCCAGTGCCACCACCCCGCTGGCTCGATGCTCTAGGGGTATGCGAGAACACGTAGTCAGACGAGGAGAGAGCAGTAGGAGTAGCAGTGTTATCTGTGGTGATCCATGTTTCCGTCAGCGCCAGGAAGTCTAGGGACTGGAGGGTAGCATAGGCTGAGATGAACTCAGCCTTGTTGGCCGCAGACCGGCAGTTCCAGAGGCTGCCGGAGACCTGGAACTCCACGTGGGTCGTGCGCGCTGGGACCACCAGGTTAGAGCGGCAGCGGCCACGCGGTGTGGAGCGTTTGTATGGCCTGTGCAGAGGAGAGAGAACAGGGATAGGCAGACACATAGTAGACAAGCTACAGAAGAGGCTACGCTAATGCAAATGAGATTGGAGTGACAAGTGGACTACACGTCTCGAATGTTCAGGAAGTTAAGCTTACGTTGCAAAAATGTTATTGACTAAAATGATACAGTACTGCTGGCTGGTGGAGTAGGCTAGCTAGCAGTGGCTGCGTTGTTGACTGAACGTGTAGCTGGCTAGGTAACCTCGGTAGTTTCAGTACTACACCTTGTCATGATACAAAGCAACTTTGTAGCTAGCTAGCTAACATAACACTAATCAAGACGTTCCTTGTAGTGTATTTAGTTTCAACAATGCTGCTCGTCGGTAATAGTTGGCTAGGTTAGGAAAAATGGCGTCGCGGGGGACGGAAATAGCTGGCTAGCTAACCTCGATGGCTGGCTAGCTAACAATTATCAATTAACAATTATCAAGCTATGACAAAGACAACTAGGTAGCTCGCTAGGTAACACTGCACTAGTCAAATCGTTCCGTTGTGAAGTATTAGTAACTACAGCGCTGCTAGTCGGTAACGGACGGCTATCTGGCAGTGGGTTAATGATGACTAGGTGTGTTGAGTAAGTCTGGCGCCGCGTCGCGGCTGGCTAGCACACCTCGATAATACTCAAACTCAAACTACACAATTATCTTAGATACAGAGACAGCACAGACAACTATGTAGCTGGCTAACTAACACTAACACCACACTAATCAAGTCGTTGCGTTGTAATGTAATAGTTTCTGCGGTGCTGTTAGTCGGTAGAAGTTGGCTAGCTAACAGTGATGACTAGCTAGCTAGCAGCTAGCAGTGTTGACTACGTTAGGAGGACGAAGATAGCTAGCCTCGATAATTACTCAGTTACTCTAAACTACACAATTATCTTTGATACAAAGACGGCTATGTAGCTAGCTAAGAAGAATTGCTCAGATCAAACAAATCAAGCCGTTGTAATGTAGCGAAGTGGAATATTACCTGTGGAGCGAAGCGTGGTGCGACTGCTCGCTCCAAACCGGAAGTACATTTATATATATATATACAAAAGCATGTGGACACCCCTTCAAATGAGTGGATTTGGCAATTTCAGCCACACCAGTGTATAAAATCGAGCACACAGCCATGCAGTCTTCATAGACAAACATTGGCAGTAGAATGGTCTTCGTGAAGATCTCCGTGACTTTCAATGTGTCACTGTCATAGGTTGCCACCTTTCCAACAAGTTCGTTTGTCAAATTTCTGCCCTGCTAGAGCTGTCCTGGTCATCTGTAAGTGCTGTTATTGTGAAGTGGAAACGTCTATGAGCAACAACGGCTCAGCCCCAAAGTGGTATGCCACACAAGCTCAGAGAACGGGACCACCGAGTGCTACAGCAAGTAGCGTGTAAAAATTGTCTGTCCTTGGTTGCAATACTAACTACCGAGTTCCAAACTGCAGACTGTGAGCCAGGCCTGATCGCCCAACATCAGTGCTTGACCTCGCTAATGCTCTTGTGGCTGCTGCGGGGACTTGCTTCCATCCAATGTTCCAAACATCTAGTGGAAAGCATTCCCAGAAGAGTGGAGGATGTTATAGCAGCAAACCTCATATTAATGTCCATAATTTTGGAATGAGATGTTTGATGAGCAAGGGTCCATATACTCTTGGTCATGTATCCTAAAAACAGCAAAATGCTCCCAAGTGGCGCAGCGGTCTAAGGCACAGCATCTCAGTGCTTGAGGTGTCACTACAGGCACCCCTTTTCGATTCAAGGCTGTATCACAACCGGCTATAATTTAGAGTCCCATAGGGCGGCGCACAATTGGCCCAGCGTCGTCCAGGTTTGGCCGGTGTAGGCCGTCACTGTAAATAAGAATTGGTTCTTAACTGACTTGCCTAGTTAAATAAAATAAATACACGGAATGGACAATCAGGCTACTCACAACTGCTGTCCAGGACTTTCATCCCGTGGGCTAAATTCTCATGATCAGTGGTTTCAAGTTTGTATCTACATTTTTTTTTCAAGCTGATCATAGCGAAAAGAAAGAGTGCTACTTCTGCATTTCCCGATATTTAAACACATTGCAAATAGGCTCAGGTTAAGTCATCCTTATAAAGTTGGGTAGCTGATATTCAGAGCTTAAATTGATTAGTCACAAGAATCAGGACTAATAAAGCCAATGCAATGGCTTGTTTTACAAATGTTGGGCCTACCACATGGATGGGCATACCTAAGATTACATTTCAGGTGACACTGTAGGCCAGGGATGGGCAACTCCAGTACTCTGGGGCCAGATTGGTGGCACACTTTTGCCCCTGCCTCAGCTAACACAGCTGAATCCAATAATCTACTAATCATGATTTTTAGTTTTATAATGCAATTAGTTTCATCAGCTGTGTTGACTAGGGATGGGGAAAAAGTGACACCACTCCAGCCTCCGAGGACTGGAGTTGCCCATCCCTGCTGTAGTCAATAACTCTGTAAGCACGGACCGACAATGATGCCTTTTAGTCCTATCTAGACCGGCCTTCATTTCTACGTCCACGGATGTTGGCTTTTGGTCCCATCCGTATCAAATCTTAAATCATAGATGTCTGTTTGTTTCAGGTTTTGTTCCAGGCTGGACCAGCCTTGATTTGGCCCAAACATAGATGTCTATACAGTGGTTTGTCCTTTAAAAGTTTCAGCGTACTGTGGCACAGCTTGCATGGTGCCACAGAATTCTATGGCACGTTATTTAAGTGTGAACCACTGGTTCCATTTAATGCTAGTTTGACCACCAGAGGGCATCTTTGAGAAGCATTTGATAGCTTTCAATAGTGGCTGTACTAGAGAATGCAGGCACGTGGGAAACCGGGGTTTAATTCCCCCACGGGGAGGAAGGAGTAAGCTGTCCTTGTAAAATAACAATTTGTTCCTAACTGATTCCATGTGTGTTATTTCATAGTTGTGATGTCTTCACTATTATTCTACAATGTAGAAAATAGTAAAAATATAGAAAAACCCTGGAATGTGTAGGTGTCAACTTTTGACTGGTACTTTTAATTCATATGATTAATATTATGGTTCAGTGAAATAAAAATCTCATTGATTTATCAAGACCAGTACCCATACTTGTCTCGGAGCAGCACGAAATGGTGCTAAAATAGTTGTAGGCTATTGCTTCAAATCCTATTGCTTCTAACTTCAATATGCTCGTTAAATAAGACCTACACCACTTTTAACAGCACGTTACTCAACACTAGTGAGACTCATGTTGCCTACGGTAGGCCTACAGTATATCGAAAAATATGACCCGACTCTCCTCCAATAGTTACATATAGAGGATTGGAGGATTCTAAATTAAAACCATAAGCTGCCTCATGGGTCTCCCGGTGGCGGCCGGCACGGGTATCTGTAGCAGCGCATTTTACATTGACTTAAACAGCTACGCCACTGGGGAGGCCCCATCCACAAAGTATCAATATACAGAGAGGTGTTGGTAAAGGTATATTGTCCTGCTAATAGCCCATAATGGGATGTTATAATACTGTACATGGTGTCCAGGACTATCAGAAAGAATGTTTGTACTTATTTTGATCCAAAGCCATGAATGAGTGAGTCACTCAGCTTTATGCAGGTGCTGCTATATGACTGTGCCATCAACTTGATTATATATAACAATATTTGAGGTTATTTCATTTAAAAAAAAAAAAAAAGTGAGCCATTGTAATCTGAATAAAGGCCAAAATAATATTTGTAAAGGCCAAAACATTTATTTCTGTTTTTAGAGGGAGAGAAACGCTGGGCCAATTGTGCGCCGCCCATTAAGGACAAATTATAGCCCTGCTAATAGCCATAATGGTGCTGTACAACATGGCTGTGTGTGTTTGAAAGAGTATTTTTATCATTATTTTATTAACGAAAGCATAAAGATGCTGATGAAGAAATACAGTACTGTACAGTATATGCTTTTACAGTGAGGGGGAAAAAGTATTTGAAATTATCAGTCTATAATTTTAATGGTAGGTTTATTTGAACAGTGAGAGACAGAATAACAACAAAAAAGTCCAGAAAAACGCGTGTCAAAAATGTTATCAATTGATTTGCATTTTAATGAGGGAAATAAGTATTTGACCCCTCTGCAAAACATGACTTAGTACTTGGTGCCAACAAGGGTTTTGCCAATCACAGAGGTCAGACGTTTCTTGTAGTTGGCCACCATGTTTGCACACTTCTCAGGAGGGATTTTGTCCCAGTCTTTGCAGATCTTCTCAAAGTCATTAAGGTTTCAAGGCTTACGTTTGGCAACTCGAACCTTCAGCTCCCTCCACAGATTTTCTATGGGATTAAGGTCTGGAGACTGGCTAGGCCACTCCAGGACCTTAATTTGCTTCTTCTTGAGCCACTCCTTTGTTGCCTTGGCCGTGTGTTTTGGGTCATTGTCATGCTGGAATACCCATCCACGACCCATTTTCAATGCCCTGGCTGAGGGAAGGAGGTTCTCACCCAAGATTTGACGGTACATGGCCCCGTCCATCATCCCTTTGATGTGGGGAAGTTGTCCTGTCCCCTTAGCAGAAAAACACCCCCAAAGCATAATGTTTCCACCTCCATGTTTGATGGTGGGGTTGGTGTTCTTGGGGTCATAGGCAGCATTCCTCCTCCTCCAAACACGGCGAGTTGAGTTGATGCCAAAGAGCTCCATTTTGGTCTCATCTGACCACAACACTTTCACCCAGTTGTCCTCTGAATCATTCAGATGTTCATTGGCAAACTTCAGACAGGCATGTATATGTGCTTTCTTGAGCAGGATTTCAGTCCTTCACGGCGTATTGTGTTACCAATTGTTTTCTTGGTGACTATGGTCCCAGCTGCCTTGAGATCATTGACAAGATCCTCCCGTGTAGTTCTGGGCTGATTCCTCACTGTTCTCATGATTATTGCAACTCCACGAGGTGAGATCTTGCATGGAGCCCCAGGCCGAGGGAGATTGACAGTTCTTTTGTGTTTCTTCCATTTGCGAATAATCGCACCAACTGTTGTCACCTTCTCACCAAGCTGCTTGGCGATGGTCTTGTAGCCCATTCCAGCCTTGTGTAGGTCTACACTCTTGTCCCTGACATCCTTGGAGAGCTCTTTGGTCTTGGCCATGGAGGAGAGTCTGGAATCTGATTGATTGATTGCTTCTGTGGACAGGTGTCTTTTATACAGGTAACAAGCTGAGATTAGGAGCACTCCCTTTAAGAGTGTGCTCCTAATCTCAGCTCGTTACCTGTATAAAAGACACCTGGGAGCCATAAATCTTTCTGATTGAGAGGGGGTCAAATTCTTATTTCCCTCATTAAAATGCAAATCAATTTATAACATTTTTGACATGTGTTTTTCTGGATTTTTTGTTGTTGTTATTCTGTCTCTCACTGTTCAAATAAACCTACCATTAAAACTATAGACTGATCATTTCTTTGTCAGTGGGCAAACGTACAAAATCAGCAGGGGATCAAATACTTTTTTCCCTCACTGTACATTTGGATAATAATGCATTTTGAAGCTATAAGCCACCTGCATTTGTTTATTAGGCTTCTGTGCAGTCTGACAAGTAAACATAGCAAAGTGCCATATTCCTTATATAAGGGAGAGCAGGCCATGTCCAGACTTTCTCGGTGACCTCAAGTACTCATTAACTCTGTCCTTTAATGCTTTTTCGGGTTGCATCAGTCATGGACAGAAACCTCTGAGAGACAGTATTAATGATGAACACCTGGAGGTTCACTGGTAAGCCACATTTGCCTCGGTTGGTGTTCTGTGCTCACTCGTGGTATCTCTCTTTGGTTACACATCCTTGGAATAGCAGAACAGCATAACAGGTCTGGACAGCCCTTGCTGTGCCTGGTGAGCAGTTGCTCAAGTTCTGTTGTCAGAAGAAGAATGGAAATGTCAGGGTGAACTGACGAACCTGACCGGTATGTTGACTCTGCCTGTCGGTGGTGGAGTTCCAGAGCTCACGTGTGCCTGGCATGGATTGTGACTCCATCTTGTTCCTCGCCCTCTTCAACGCCTGACTCCGCCAATGCCGCCTGGCTCTGGACCAATGCATCAGCTGTCGCCCGTATCTCTGCTCTCTGATAATGTTTCTCTTTCTGCTGGTCTGCCTTCAATGACTCGATTTCGGTCTTCAAAGTCTGAATCTGATCCATGTGTACCTTTCATCAGATGAGCAGAATGGTACCGCCCTGAGCCCCCATCGATTACAGTGGCCTATGATAGAAACGGTAGATCACTTAAGAATTAAAAGTGACTCCAACACATGCTGCAACTAACCTCTTTCTTGGCAACCATGCGTTTTTTTTCTTCGGTGCAGCCCCTTTGTCCTCTGATCTCCATGGATGGTTGTTGGCATGTTTGTATGCTCTGCAAAAACACATTCATGTTGTTAGTACACCATTTTTTTTAATGTAATTATCGATTTTATTACACAGTATAATATGCATTTTTTATTTAAGAAAATGCACTGAAACCAAATAGTGATCCTCTCAGCTCCGGCTCATTTTCAAGTCCACTCGTGGTTATGGTCCTAACCTTTGAACGGGTAGCACCATAGAAAGAAGCTGGCTTGATGAAAACGATGTCCATTTCATTTGTTCTCTTTGGTCACAGTGACTTTTTTTTTTAGATAAACAGCTCGTTTTTGAATGGTAACTGTTTCTAGTTATTTTATTAACGAAAGCATAAAGATGTTGATGAAGAAATAATGTACTGCTGTTTTGAGTTAGAAATGTAACACTTCAGAGTACCTTAGCATCGAAAACATTGCAGGTAGGGGGATGTTCACACCTACAGTAGCCAGGCTACAAGTGTTTGAAAACCTGTTGTGAAAATGCCACCAGCTGTCCATCACTACTGTAAATAAAAACACAGCATCTTGTTTACATGTTTTATTGTAACCACTATGTATCTACCTTTCCAATTACTTTAGAGTTTGGGATTAATTTGATTAATATTATGGTGTTTCTATTCTAAGAAAAACGAAAAACCCTCTGGGTTTCTGTTAGGATGGAACGGAAAATATGGCGCTGTACAATGTGATGGTCGGGAGTGCAGTACTGGGCTATTTATCTAAAGAATCCCTGTGTCGTGCAGGTACGCGGGAGACCGGGGTTCAAATCCCCGACATGGAGGAAGGAATAGGCTGTCCTTGTAAATAAGAATTTGTTCTTAACGGACTTGCCTAGTTAAATAAACGTTACATTAAGAGCATAACATTTCTACACCCTAATTTTCTAATTCTAGTCTAACCAATACCCAAATGGAGATTCAGTGAAAATAAAAAATCTCATTGATTTATCAAGTCCAGTCCCCATGCTTGTCTCAGAGCAGCGCGAAACGGTGCTAAAATAGTTGTAGGCTATTGCTTCTAACTTTCAATATGCTCTTTAAATAAATAAGAGCTACACCACTTTTTAACAGCACATTACTCAACACTAGTGAGACTCATGTCACCTACGGTAGACCTACAGTATATCGAAAAATATGACCCGACTCTCCACCAATAATTGCATATAGAGGATTGGAGGATATTTCTGTAATTCAGTGATATTTATTCCCATAGTAATTTGTTATGGATCCATAACTAAATAAACATCTGCATTTTGAAAGAGTATTTTATTATCAAAAGCATAAAGATGCCGTTATTAGTTACGTTGTTTTAGTTTGAACGTGCAGACTGGCACTAAGAACGTTTCCCTTGTCAGCGCCATTATTAGTGCAATGCCCCTTAAAGTGTGGTGGGGTGGGGGTCCTCCCCCGTCCTCCTCTTCCCTTCCCCATGGGCTAGGTCGCTCTTCTGTGCGCGGCTCTGCGGCCCATCCCATGCCCCCTGCCCTCGTGCCTTGAACCTTGTGCACTTTCAGTGGATTCAGCTGGAGAACTGCAAGGCAATCCCATTGTGCGCCACTCAGGAGCCATGACCAATATATATTGTCCTGCTAATAACAGGGTTAATAATATATCTGTGAGAATATCCAATGGGCTTTTATATCATTCTACATGAATAATAATCGCTTTGTTTTCAAATAACTTAAAATGAGCGTGGAAAAAGGCCATTCTTGAACATGGGGTGAGACATTGTTACTAATTTGTAAATAAAGCCAGTTTGCTATTTAGAATAATTAATTTGTTTTTAGAGGGAGAGAAACCTCATGGGTCTCCCAGTCGAGGCCGGGTACGGGTATTGAACCAGCATCTGTAACTACACAGCTTGCACTGCTAATGCAGCATCTTAGACCGTTGTGCCACTCAGGCGCTGTACGACATGCCCAGTTGGGAGTGGCCTACAGTAAGACCAAAATAAAATGATTAAAAACCTTAGTTTAACAACAGTTTTAGTAAGTAATACTGAAGTCCTGCACAATTATCAGTTTCTATTTAGGTTTATGTCGCCCATTCATTGTCAGAGACACAGTGGTGGTGACGCAGGGTACCGTACTAAACCACACATTACCTCTAAGTCCCGCAGCATAATCACAAAACTTTTAGTGGAGCAACCACTGTAAATGACATTTTCAACTTTCATCCAGAAACGAAAATGAACCTGATTTCAAAGACGTCTTTTCACCTTTCATTCAGAACCTAAATTTAATCTAACTTCAACATCTGGAAAAATACGTATTTAGACATTTTTAACGTCATTTTGCTTACTGGGACTATTCTTTGATGGGCTGCATTTTTTTGTCTCACCTAGGACGGCAGAACGGCCAGGACTGGCTGGCCCTGGGACTACGTAACCTTTCTTTGAACAAGGCTTTTCTTCCCCCTCCCTAGCCAAGTGCTTGCAGCCAAACTTGCTTTCCTTTAAAGTAAAGCCTAGTATGCTGCGTTTCTCTCTCTCGCTCGCTCTCTCATGTGCTTTGGCTATGTCTCACTAATCAGAATTTGCTTCTCAACCTTCCTTTGCCTCATGTCCTCTCATTGAAGGGTCTCTACAGATGATGTGTTTTAACTGTACTGTACGAGTATATCATTTATTTATTTTTATTACGTCTGTCACACTGCTTTAGAAAATCCTAGCAAATTTGCATAGCATCAGCTATCACCTCAGCTACACAAGGCTCTTTTTCCGATACATCCCTCTCTCTGTCCTCCTCCCTCCTCACTCTTTCTCTCTGCTGCTCTCTCAAGGGTACACGCTGTGTCCGGAGGGGCCTCTGCTGAAATGCGCTGACAGTAAGTCGACACAGGAGGGCTAAATATAGCCCCACAGGTCTATTAAAGGTATTCTGTCGGCTGGGGACCTCAACGGCCAATGAAGCACTCTTTGTTTTTCCTCTCCCTCGGTCTTTCTTGACTGATTTTTATCTCTCACTACTTTGGTTAGACGATGAGAATAGAACTGGTGTCAGTCAGGACAGGAGTTGTAATTTTGATGATGATACAGATATTGATTGTAATGTAATCTGCTCACTGAAGTAGTGGAGCTATTCCTCATGGTTATTGGTTGCTGTCTGACTCACTGGCTGAAACCTCTTCTCCTTTTCATTCCTTCTCCATTTATTTTTCTAATGATGTGTATAGGAGGATATGAAGGCCATCGAGATGTTCAAGTCAGCAATATATAGCTAGTAGTAGTTCATGACCTTGTGTGAATAAAATTCACTGTAAAGCACCACAGTTTGTACAGTACGTCTGTGTATTTTTGAGACCTCGTCAGTCTATTTGTGAATCATGTTTATGTACAGTAGTTGGGGCGGCAGGGTAGCCTAGTGGTTAGTGTTGGACTAGTAACTGAAAGGTTGCAAGTTCGAATCCCCGAGCTGACAAGGTACAAATCTGTTGTTCTGCCCCTGAACAGTAGTTAACCCACTGTTCCTGGGCCGTCATTGAAAATAAGAATTTGTTCTTAACTGACTTGCCTAGTTAAATAAAGGTAAAATAAATAATGTACAGTAGCTGTGTGATGGGTTCCATGCATCTGGCATATAGCTGGCATCCATAAATAACACCAGGCCTCAAAACGGAAGCACACTGCAGTTCACCAGCTGTGGGGTTTTACATGGCACTACTTTATCTTTTCCCTGATACATGGCTGTTGACCCTAAACCAGTTGGACACTAATCAACAGCTTGGGCAATCACAATACTAAATTATCACAATACTTAGGTGCCAATACTCTATGTATTGCGACGCTCACGTTTCTATATGTATTGTGAATGGATAGTGTGATTATTATTTTTGTGATTTGAGGTTCCAAGCATGTTGCTCACCATATATCCTGCAGAGGGACAACAGAGAGCCATGAGAACTAGTTTTGATCAGTCATGGAAATAAAAGTGCTGAAAACAAATTGTGTCCCTATTTAAAAAGATGGGGAACACGCAATGAAGGAAAAAGGCTGGAGTTTTGGTGCAGGTACAGCCAAAGCCAACAAGCATGTCAAAACAATACAATATATCGTCAAAAATAATATCCCAATATGTAACTATTGATTCTATATATTTTTTCATCACTGTCACCAGCCATGTATCAGTGCAATATGTATCTATTTGACTTCTCTGTGGAAGTCAGTTAGGCTACCTCTGCTGTGCTACTTGTGAGTAGCCAGTGTGGAGGCAGAGAGACGGGAGAGGATGTGGCCTGGTGAACTGCGTGGGTAGATCAAACGTAGAACTCTGCCATCGGCTTAAAGTGGGTTTATTCCGGCGTGGGGGGAACAGACTAATTCATCTGTAGAGAAGTGTTTCTGCCTGCAGACTTGTGACTGCAGGCCAAGGTCGATGGGAGTTGGGTTGCAGGGGTGGTTTAGGTGCTCTTGGATGTAGGGACATTTTTTTGATGCTATTTTGAGTGGGTTGTGTGTGTGTGTGTGTGTGTGTGTGTGTGTGTGTGTGTGTGTGTGTGTGTGTGTGTGTGTGTGTGTGTGTGTGTGTGCGCACGCCTGGGGTGATTATCCAAATTCAATCCATTTCATGCACAAACAGGAAGGGAGTGGAATGTCAAATCCTGATATCTATATCCAAATCTATTTTCCTCAATAGTGTGTGTGTGAGAGAGGAGAGGATTACTGGGAAAGGGATAGGAAAACAAATCCGCTTTCCTGTTAGGGGAGAGGGCTAGGAGGTCACAGGCTTCGTCCGCTCCATCCGGAGGTATGGCAGACACCCGACACTGACGGGGGTCCCAGGTTAACCCCCATCAGAGGGGCAGCCAACCCACGGTCCACCTGTTTTGGAAGTCATTAATCTCTCTGTTTCACATTCACCCACCCACTTACTCAGCCAAGAGCCAATCACCCTTCCCTTCTCTCCCTGGCCCCCTCAAGTGTTTGGTGGGTTTCATTGTTTGATGTGCTGTCTCCTCCGTTTTCTCTTGTTCCTTTTTTTGCTTTTCTCAATCTTGTTGGCCTCACTTTCTCTCGCTTCTTTACTCATGGTCTTCTGCCCTTCTCCTTCCCTCCCTGCTTTGTCCTGTAGTGTCTCTGTCTTCCCACTCCCTAAGGTCTGACTGGTGCCTTGACTCTACTCAGGTTGCTGTATGATGCTCAGACTAGTACCTGTCCAAACTAAGCAGCGAGTGACAGAGGATCCTCTAAGCCAGTGGTATTCAAAGTCGGGGTCACGACCCCAGGGGGAATTTTTGGGAAGCAAAAATGAAGAGTACTGATTATTTTATTGAGACGTTATTGAGAGAGTAGATGAAAAATTCACTTGTTATTAAGTAAATGTAATGAGTTGAAGGTTATTTGTTGACGTGAAAATATACATTTACTGATTTTTAAGGTTAGATCATTAGAATTGGGATGGGGTTCCCAGAAATTCTGGTGAACAAAATGGGTTCCCTGCTGAAAATGTTTGAATACCACTGCTCTAAACTGAACTCCATGCCTTATACTGTACACCCCATTCACTGTCTATATGAACCTGAACTCAAACCCTACAGGCTGGATGGATGTTATTATCACCCTCTTTAGGATATGAACTTTAACCCTAACCCCATTCCCTTGAACTATCACTTAATTCATAGAATACCATTCCTAACCTCACAGGCTCAACTTCAGCCCATATATTCTTAGGATATGACCTTTAATCTCTAATCCTGTTGTCTGAAATCTGAGGGGTTAAGATATGACCTCTAACCCCTTCTGTCCAAAGGCTTTCAATGTCTGTCTGAAGGTCTGTTTAGACCGAAACGTCACACTGTTTTAATAGAATAAAATAATGGAGAGAGAACTTCCCCTTCAAATGCATTATAAAATGGTGTTCTTCCTCTCTGTGACCAGAGTGGTCTGATGCTGCATGGGGAAACTACCGGAGAGGAAGCTAGGGGCCAGCCAGTGTATGAGAGTGGAGTGAAAGAGCCCTTCACAGGCTCTGCATTCCTCCCAGGCCTCACTTGTTTGATCCTGATCTCCTGGTGACTAACGCTAACATGCTACCCCCTGTGACGTCCCTCTCAGAGACCCTCCAAACCACTTACAGATCCAGGTCAGAATCAGATCATCCAGTAAGATATTATGGAGGATGTATGTTTTGGTGTGAGATCCTGAGGAAAAGTGGTTTGGTTGTTGTTCTGTGGTAGTTCTTCAATCTGGACTAATGACCCGTTTCTTTGATCTTTCTTTTCAAAAGGGGCACATCTGAGACTTTTTGGCTGGAAAATGTTTTTTGCCCAAAAAAGTTTATTTTGCCCAGAGACAAGGTATTTTTCATACTAATGGTATGCCCTTTTTGTTTTGTGTTTTTATTTGTGTGTTGTTCTGCGTAAGTATCAGCATTAAACTTACCCCTGAATTAAAGACGCTTAGGCCTCTAAGTGTTTGTTGTGGGGGGGTGAGCCCACAATGTGTGGGAACCCAGGAAAGGTTAGAATAGCTTGAGCATGGTCTGAGAGGGTTATTAGCTGGGCTAGCCTAGCTTAGTGCTCCCATTGTTTTACATTGGGGCAATTAGCAATTAGCTCTTTGCTTACACCGCGAGTAGTGGGTTCCCACAGGTGCTTTACACTCCGTTTGGTATTAGCTCAAGTGCTAAAGGGGATTATGAGGCATTTGTAAGGCAGCTTGGCTCAAGTCAAATCCAGCATAGCGACCCTTTGGCAACTTCTTGTGTATTGATGCTTTTCCAAGTATTCAGTCAATGTTTTTACCCAAATGTTTATACTCTTTGAATGTGTGAATTGCTTGTTTTCTACTCGTGCACCTGGCAATGGCACATTGAATGAATGAGGACTAGTCTAAACGGTGACTCTGTTTCCTCTGTTTTGTGTGAAAGCTTTCAGCATGGTTCCTCGCAGGGTTTGGGATTGAAATCTTTCCAGGTAGTGATATGTTGGGTCACCTTTTGTGCAATCCACCATCCCATCTCATATATGTGTGTCTCGCAGTCTTTCACATGTCCCATCAGCTACCCTCCCTCTGAAGAACCAAGCTTTGCTTGACACCAAACATTGCTGCAGTTTGTTTTGAGATTTACCTACAGTACAGTTAAGGTGTCATGCCCAGAAGGGCACAGGGGCATGTGCCCCCTCAGATTTCTCCTGTTTCAAATTACTTTATTTTTTACTATTAGCCACCTAGCAATTTTATGAAGTTGGCTACAGCTAGCCCAGATAGGTTCCCAATCTCCCAACTTCATAATTAGCTACCAAGAAGCCATTTCAGGCTTCAAATCAAGTTAGAGTAGCTGAAATAAGACTCATATTCCTTTCAATCTTTCCTTTCAATCCAGATTTTAGCACATAGGCAGAGAACTATATTTAGTTTCTTTAGAAAAATAAATAGTTAACACAGACACATGGACGCAGCATTGTAGTTAAATAGGTAACACAGACACATGGACGCCACATTCTAGTTAAATAGTTAACACAGACACATGGACGCCACATTCTAGTTAAATAGTTAACACAGACACATGGACGCCACATTCTAGTTAAATAGTTAACACAGACACATGGACGCCACATTCTAGTTAAATAGTTAACACAGACACATGGACGCCACATTCTAGTTAAATAGTTAACACAGGCACATGGACGCAGCATTCTAGTTAAATAGTTAACACAGACACATGGACGCCACATTCTAGTTAAATAATTAACACAGACACATGGACGCAGCATCGTAGTTAAATAGGTAACACAGACACATGGACGCCACATTCTAGTTAAATAGTTAACACAGACACATGGACGCAGCATTCTAGTTAAATAGTTAACACAGACACATGGACGCAGCATTCTAGTTAAATAGTTAACACAGACACATGGACGCCACATTCTAGTTAAATAGTTAACACAGACACATGGACGCAGCATTCTAGTTAAATAGGTAACACAGACACATGGACGCCGCATTCTAGTTAAATAGTTAACACAGACACATGGACGCCACATTCTAGTTAAATAGTTAACACAGACACATGGACGCCACATTCTAGTTAAATAGTTAACACAGACACATGGACGCCACATTCTAGTTAAATAGTTAACACAGACACATGGACGCCACATTCTAGTTAAATAGTTAACACAGGCACATGGACGCAGCATTCTAGTTAAATAGTTAACACAGACACATGGACGCCACATTCTAGTTAAATAATTAACACAGACACATGGACGCAGCATCGTAGTTAAATAGGTAACACAGACACATGGACGCCACATTCTAGTTAAATAGTTAACACAGACACATGGACGCAGCATTCTAGTTAAATAGTTAACACAGACACATGGACGCAGCATTCTAGTTAAATAGTTAACACAGACACATGGACGCCACATTCTAGTTAAATAGTTAACACAGACACATGGACGCAGCATTCTAGTTAAATAGGTAACACAGACACATGGACGCCGCATTCTAGTTAAATAGTTAACACAGACACATGGACGCAGCATTCTAGTTAAATAGTTAACACAGACACATGGACGCAGCATTCTAGTTAAATAGGTAACACAGACACATGGACGCAGCATTCTAGTTAAATAGGTAACACAGACACATGGACGCAGCATTCTAGTTAAATAGGTAACACAGACACATGGACGCCGCATTCTAGTTAAATAGGTAACACAGACACATGGACGCCGCATTCTAGTTAAATAGTTAACACAGACACATGGACGCAGCATTCTAGTTAAATAGTTAACACAGACACATGGACGCAGCATTCTAGTTAAATAGTTAACACAGACACATGGACGCAGCATTCTAGTTAAATAGTTAACACAGACACATGGACGCAGCATTCTAGTTAAATAGTTAACACAGACACATGGACGCAGCATTCTAGTTAAATAGTTAACACAGACACATGGACGCAGCATTCTAGTTAAATAGTTAACACAGACACATGGACGCCGCATTCTAGTTAAATAGGTAACACAGACACATGGACGCAGCATTCTAGTTAAATAGGTAACACAGACACATGGACGCAGCATTCTAGTTAAATAGTTAACACAGACACATGGACGCCACATTCTAGTTAAATCGTTAACACAGACACATGGACGCAGCATTCTAGTTAAATAGGTAACACAGACACATGGCCGCATCATTCTAGTTAAATAGTTAACACAGACACATGGACGCAGCATTCTAGTTAAATACATAACACAGACACATGGACGCAGCATTCTAAGGCACTGCATGTCAGTGGTTCGAATCCAGGGTGTATCACATCCGGCCGTGATTGGGAGTCCCATAGGGCGGCGCACAATTGGCCCAGCGTCGTCCAGGTAGGGCGTCATTGAAAATAAGAATTTATGTAAAAAAAGATACATGTCAAACAACACTATTTGACGTGTCAAAAAAACTTGTTGACCAATCAGGACCTGAATATGACTGCACGTCACATAATTTAACGCGTTCATTAATTTTGTATGTAGATAATTACACATTGATTCCACTATCACTCGTATTTCATATGTCACAACGTTTAATGGATACATATGCTATGATGTTGTTAAAGTTGTCTCGCGCACCTACAGTGCTAGCTCATGGATGCAAACAATGTTCTTCCCCAAAAACAGAGCAAAACGTCATCTGTTTCAGTAGCTATAGATAGCTAGCTAACTACATAGCTAGGTGTCATCATCTAAAATAACCCTACTTTATAAGACAGTTCTTATTTGATTAACCTCTATGGGCTAGGTGGGACGCTGGCGTCCCCCCCGTGGTGCACTCCATCAACAGCAGGTGCATTTCAAGAGCGGCAAATTTGAAACCAAATAAATGTCAAAATTCAAATTTTTCAAACATACAACTATCTTACACCCTTTGAAAGATAAACATCTTCTTAATCTAACCACGTTGTCCGATTTCAAAAAGGTTTTACGGCGAAAGCATAAAGTTAGATTATGTTAGGAGAGTACATTGACAATAGCTGTATGTAATGTTTTGTCAATTCAAAGACAGGGTCACCAAAACCATAAAACCAGCTAAAATGATGCACTAACCTTTTACAATCTCCATCAGATGACACTCCTAGGACATTATGTTAGACAATGCATGCATTTTTAGTTCTATCAAGTTCATATTTATATCCAAAAACAGCGTTTTACTATGGCATTGATGTTGAGGAAATCGTTTCCCTCCAATAACCGGCAGTCAAGTCAGCACCACAAATTAAATAATAAAAATTAGAAAACATTGGTAAAATATTATATTGTCATTTAAAGAATTATAGATTTACATCTCTTGAACGCAATCAACTTGCCAGATTTAAAAATAACCTCACTGGGAAATCACACTTTGCAATAATCTGAGCACTGCGCCCAGAAAAATACGCGTTGCGATACAGACTAGCCGCCATGTTGGGGAGATCTAAAATCGAAAATACTATGTAAATAATCCATTACCTTTGATTCTCTTCATCAGATGTCACTTCCAGGTATCACAGGTCCATAACGAATGTAGTTTTGTTCAAAAAAGCTCATCATTTATGTCCAAAAATCTCCGTCTTGTTAGCACATGATCTAAGCCCGCCGGACTTCACTTCATGAACGAGGGGAAAAAATATATTTACGTTCGTTCAAACATGTCAAACGTTGTATAGCATAAATCATTAGGGCCTTTTTTAACCAGAACATGAATAATATTCAAGGTGGACGAATGCATTCTCTTTTATAACGTATTGGAACGAGGGTACCCAACATTAACTCGCGCGCCAGAGTCTAATCGGCCATCACCGTTCCATGGCTCTTGTTCGGTCAGATCTCACAGTAAAAGACTCAAAACACTTTGTAAAGGCTGGTGACATCTGGTGGAAGCAATAGGAAGTGCCAAAACATTAATCAACCCCTGTGTGTTTCAATGGCATAGGCTTAAAGGTAATTCAACACATCAGGTATCCACTTCCTGTCAGAAAATGTCTCAGGGTTTTGCCTGCCAAATGAGTTCTGTTATACTCACAGACACCATTCAAACAGTTTTAGAAACTTTAGGGTGTTTTCTATCCATATATAATAAGTATATGCATATTCTAGTTACTGGGTAGGATTAGTAACCAGATTAAATCGGGTACGTTTTTTTATCCAGCCGTGAAAATACTGCCCCCTAGCCCCAACAGGTTAATGGTGGTCGGACCCATCTATGTGAAGCTAGCCACAATAAGGATTAGCCACAATAGTGGACTTTGCCGTTAGCCTTCAAAATAAAAGTATATCATTGACAGTGATGCAAATGAATACAAATAGTAGAATTATGCCATAGTTTAATAGATCATGCTAAACGAGGTTGGAATGGTATATAAAGTAAACAAAAGACAATTTGTTAATTTGACAAAAATCTATATCTAGAATTGCATTGGGGGCATACTTATTTCATGGATTGTGGATCAATGACATGGGGTGTCAGTCTACTCAGTGACACCCAGAGAACATTAGCATCGTAGCTCATTTTGCGGGACTCTGAAACAACTGTGAATTAATACCCCATTTCATTGCTTCACATTCCAACTGTTTTTAACATTATCTAGTCTAAATATGGCATGATTCCACCAATTGTAACCTTCTGCATCACTTTCAAAGAGGGACTTTTATTTTGAAGGCAAACCGCAAAGTCCGCCATTGTGCGTAATCCTTATTGTGGCTAGCTTCACAACACATAACCCGGTCCGGTCGAGCATCACTAGCCAGATGAAGCTTGCTGGCTGCTTATAACATTAGCTTTGGGCAACAGGTTTAAGTAGCTGGCTAGCTATTTATTTTCATGAACTGAAGTTCAGTTTCAATAGGCGAACAACAAGTGACTACCTAGCTAATACTTACAAGGATTTCTAAATCATTGCTAAGAATAATGAAAATGACAGCAGTTTCAGGTTAGGTACCAAGCTAAAGCTAGCTAGCTACCCCAGAAGTTACGGTCGAACAAATAATGCTTTATTACCAACGCGGTATTGTTAACACATCGTTCGAGGCCGGTTTTTGCTTGTTTGCAGACTTTTTTTGTACAACTTTGACAGTGCTACTGATAGTAGTGGTGGTGCTTGGTTTGCACGTGCAAATTCAGAACACAACATTCTATAATAGAACTGTTGTTTTGACGTTCTATAGTTATGCACGTCATCTTTGACATAGGTTTTTCATATCCTAGTTAACCTAGACAACGGGCCGATACCTTGTTCTCATTTTTTAGCTAATATCGTCATATTCTGATATGTTCACCGATATAGTGGTTAGAGCGTTGGACTAGTAACCGAAAGGTTGCAAGATCGAATCCCCAAGGCAGTTAACCCACTGTTCCTAAGCTGTCAGTGAAAATAAGAATTTGTTCTTAACTGACTTGCCTAGTTAAATAACTTGCCTAGTTAAAGGTAAAATAAAATATCGTACATCCCTACCAAAAAGGTATACGTTTTGTGACTTGGGCCCCTTGTGACCAACTGGCTATATTTCAACACTGCCTTAATGAAATGAAGTCACCTCTTATATTTAGAAACTTCACTCTGTAGGGAATAAGTGGTATACTTCTGGATTGATTGCGTGACCATTGTCAGAGTTCCCCACTCTGTGGCCTTTGTGACGCTTTTGCAGTAGTTATTTAGGGAATGGCGCATGTGAGGGAAATCAGTTAGGAAGGTCCAGACAAAAAGACTGATGTGATTGATGTCGATCAGATTAAAGCTCCCCAAATCAAATTACCTTCACATAGCTGACCGAGCATATGGTTTAAAGGCTGAATGACGTGCGATGGGGTGTTTTTCAGATTTCTTTTTCCGATGGCAGCAAAAACAGTGGAAAGAACAAGATTCCTGACATAGGCCTATATTATACACATGCCTATATTACGGAAGACAATCCTACAGGGTTCATTAGGCCCAAACAAGACTCTCCCCTTCGCTCATCACTGTACAATACAATCAGACCTGTGTGTGTGTTCCACCTAGTGAGTTCTGTTTCAGGTTGACCCCTGACCTTGTGGAGGTAGCTGATTGGGTGGGTGGACGGGAGTCCGGACACTGAAGGCTCGGTTTGTCCTGTTTTACTAGCCTCTCAGAGGCTTGACTGGGCCTCTCCTCCAACTCTCTGGATAATTCCTCTCCCTCCTCTGTTTTCTTTCATTTCCCCGGTTCTTTTCACCTCCCAGTTCTCTTCTCCTTATTGTTCTCCTCTCTCTCTCTCACCTTTTTAGCTCGGTCTCCTTGAACATCCCTTTCTCTCTCTCTACTGACATTCACCTTTTTAGCCCTTTCTGTCTCTCATCAACCTCCTCTCATCGGTCTCTTTTTTCCCCTCTCATCCTCCTCTTCTTTCCTTTTAACCTCTCGTCTCCTCTTCCTTGTTGACCTTACCTGACCCCTATGTGGGTGACTGGGTGCAGGGGCTGCACGTCCCTTCACGTGTGTGTGTGTGTGTGTGTGTGTGTGTGTGTGTGTGTGTGTGTGTGTGTGTGTGTGTGTGTGTGTGTGTGTGTGTGTGTGTGTGTGTGTGTGTGTGTGTGTGTGTGCGTGCACATGTATGAAACAGGAGCGTGTGGTGCTCCTGTTAAAAATATGTGCGCTGAGTCAGTTTTCCTCACATTCCCAGGATGCCTCGCCATTCCAGCGCAGTCCCCTCTCTTGCTGTTTCTTTCCGGCGGGCCGCTGACTTTCCCAGTTATTTACGAGGGTCTTGGGAAGCCGATCCCACCCTCTAGGAGTTGGGAAGCTAAAATTAGGGGGGTCCATACACCCTTTCAAAAAGCAGCCATATTTGATACCTGCTGTTCCGGTGTTGGTGTGGATGGCAGTCTTCATCTTACTTCCTTTCTCACTTGTTGTTTGGCAGAAAGAACCAGGGTTCCAGTACCGACTGGTTCTTCCTTTCACCGTGTGAAAACTTTATGCTGTGGGGAGTGTTCTGACACAAAATGGCCGCCGGACTACCTCACCCAGATGGGTGCTACACATTGGAGAGTTCCATTTATTTCATTTTCCCACCTTACAAATGTGAAGCACATTGAAACTTAGAGAAAAGTGTTGTACAAATGCAATCCTTAGCTTCTCCTCTGTAGTTGTTGATGCCTCTTCTCCAGAGAAGGTCTTGAGAAAGAGAGAGAGGGGAGACACAGCAGATTGTCCCCCCCAGTTTGCTGCAATCAGCTTGGGGGCACGCGATGGGAATGTTGGTCATGGAGAAATGGGGCGATCAGGGATTTTGGGCATTTGGATTAATCAGCTTTGGTCACAATGAGAAAGAACTGTAGTTTCCTTTGTTTACTGCAACACCTGTTAAAGTGCATAGTGTGTCAGCTTGGTCATACGCAGACGGGTCTGTGATTAAAACAGATTGAGAATTAAACAGAATAATTCAACATTACAACCCATTACTTACTGGAATTTAGAATAGTTTAGAACGTGCGTCAATGTACACTCACACACTGCGGAACCAGGGTAGTGTGCCCTACTTGTTGCGAGAGGGGGGTATCCTGTTGTGTAATGGGGGAGTGGATGTCAGCCCCATTTAGAGCCTCAGCCAGGCCCCTCTGTAGACTGACATCTGCATCAGAATCACCTGTATTCGCCACATGCATTTCCATGTACAGGAATTTGACTGCGTGAAATGGTGGTGCCACAATGAACAGAATATGTGGACAAGATGTGTAGACGTATAATTTAGTATGTTCCCAGTATGTACCCAGTGAACGCCAAGCTAAAAAAAACAGACTAGAAACACTATCATCTGCATTATGAATACTGCACCACTACTGACCCTAGGCCAGGGAGAGCAGAGGGAGAGAAGTGGAGAGGAGAGGAAGAAGACCTCTCTGAACTGCTACTACTAGCCCCAGCAAAGGATCAGAGAAAAAGAAGAAGCTATCTGTTAGTGTTCTGCAGTTTGTCATGTTTTGTGTGGACCCCAGGAACTGCAGTTGCTGCTTCTTCTGCTGCTTCTTCAGCTGCTGATGGGGACGCCGCCCCGCCACCAAAAAAAAGCATAAATCCTATATGAGTTTAGAGGAGATAGATCGACAGAACAGGAGAGGAAATGATAAGGAAAGGAGGGAGATTGTTGACATGCCATTGGCTGTAGAGTTGGGTAAACTCAGTGTTCTGTTTGTGAATGTCTATTTCCTGCATGTGGCTCTGTGTATCATTTAGTCTTGCTTGTATGTGGGCCCCTCAGTCTGCAGCTCTAGTGTGCTACTGTACTCTGCTCACCTAGAAAGGATGGTGACATGACACCCCATGTATCCTCAGTTTCCCCCCTGTCCATCAGATCCAGTGCCACTGGGTGGCTGTACTTTCTCGAGACATCAGCGTTGCCTTGCACAGTTTTCAAATGCTCCAGTTTAACAGCTGTCTAGGGTATGGTTTTCAAGACCAGGATGTCTGAGCAGTGCAGGGAGAGGATGTCACGTTGCAACTACACCCCCCCCACACACACACACACACACACACACACACGCACACACACACACTATTCTTCCTCTGTTCCACTCACACAGAGCCCTTCCCTATTTATCCTGCACGTATGCAGTACATACAGTAGACACAGTGCACGTGCACATACAATACCCCAACCATAGAATCACACACAGAACACATGAATTACAGGATCTCTGACCCCAACACTGTGCCACCAGTGTGTCTCCTGTATGATAGACTAGGGGCTGCACTGTGGGGTCTTTCATGATGGTGGACAAAGGTCATCCCTCCCCAGCTGACTCTCTGAAGGGCAGGTGGGGGGGGCACAGCGTGCCCTTTCACCTGTCAATCACTTCACTGGAGCTTCCTCCAGTCAAACTGGAATAGGTATACACACTATTATATTTCTATTCCAGACTCTGACCTTCATCTGGTTCTTTTTTGATTCTCGGGATAATTTGGGTGTTTAGTATCGTACTGTTAAACGTCTACCGCACTGCTGGAGCTACAGACAAAAGCCTTTCGCTGCACCTGCTTTAACATCTGCTAATCTGTGTACGTGACAAACTTGGATTCGACACGCACACGCATATATGCATATGCATGGCACTTCTGTCAGTGAAGTCAGTCAATTGTACATTTTGGAACATGCGCTCACATTCTGTGTCGGGTTGTCAAGGTTGTCCATTAAAAAGTATTCTCTGACTCACCCCACGTCTGCTTTGCTGCCTGCTCCTACAGTACATTACAGACCATGAGACCTACTGTATTGCGTACCTATTGCGTCCGTGCAACTGCAAACCGACACATGACCCATGACCAGAGTGTTATGACTGATAACAGACTGGATCTCACTCACAGCTCAGATCTTGTGGCCTGACTGGTTGAACCCCAGTGGTCAGCTCTGCATCGGCCATTCTGATGACAATATTCAGTCCTATTTAAAGGAGTTCAGATATGTTTCTCGAACTGTATCTAGCTTACATGACTGATTGTGTGCATTAAATTAACCGACTGTTGCAAAGCCTGCTTTGAGTCTTATAGTTTGTTAAAGCAGATTATGATTTCAGTAGAAGCTACTGTATGTACACGGTGTGTGGGGCACTTGGGTGAGAATATGCAGAAATTGTGAATAATGCAGGTCAATCTTTGTAAGGGGCTTTTAAAAAGGGATAATGCAAAGCCACAATGATGCTCATTCACTTCCTAACCCTGACAGGATTGCATGGCCATAAACTCCTCTGCACTTCAGCCTTGAAAACCATCAGCATTCATGCTACTCTTTGCTTCATGCAATTTCATATTAGATTAGATTCATGCCGGTTTTGTTTAAATGCTTTTAATCCACAGTTATCACGTTGTGATGGAAACAGGGCAGTTTGGTTGTGTCCTAGTTTCTATGAGAAAAGAGTAGGCCGTAAAATGTATCGCACATAAGCCAAGCCAACACGAGCTAAGTCTGTAACTTCCCCTCAGTGACATTTAGTCACAGTTGGCCTTCTGTTTGGTTCCAGTTCCTCTGACTATCTGGACCTGCCAGACAGGCAGTGAAGAGTTTATATAGGTTACTAACAGACAAACTGACAACAACATCAATGTCCTATTGCACGCAAGGTAGAGAAACAAAGTAGCAGAGAGAGTGTGAGAGAGAGGGCGCAGAAGGAGGAAGCAAAAGTGCTGACTGCAGCACAATATGTGGAAGAGCTGGAGAAGGGGGAACAGAAAGTTACAGAAATGAACAAAAATAAAGAAAAGAATGAATCTACGCCCATGACCTAAAGCATCTAAATGGAGCGGTGTAATAAGTATCGTGCCAAGTATAGAAAGGACAAGGCGTGTGTGGAGGGAAGGGCGGAAGCAGGCAGGACATTGTGCAGCCCAAGGGGAACAGGTGGGGGGAGCGGGGGTGAAAACAGAGAGGTGGGGCTAGTTAAACAAAGATGAATGGATAAAATATGGGGACTTAGTAAGCTGCAAAATGTAGGTTAGACCTACCTGAAGGTGTTGTCTAAAATAAATGTGTGTGAGTGTGTTTGCGGGTACGTTGTGAATCTGTGTTTATCAGCATCTGTTAGATTCTGTGTAGGATCCAGGGTGTTTGTTCTCTGGGTGTTTGCAGAGTGGAATATGGCTCTGGCCAGAACAATGTTCTCCTACTCCATCAGCCCTTAACCGCTCATAATGACAGCCTTATCTACGCTCTCTCTTCTCTCATCTATTCTCTCTCCTCTCTATCTACACTCTCTCTTCTCTCATCTATTCTCTCTCCCCTCTATCTACGCTCTCTCTTCTCTCATCTATTCTCTCTCCCCTCTATCTACGCTCTCTCTTCTCTCATCTATTCTCTCTCCCCTCTATCTACGCTCTCTCTTCTCTCATCTATTCTCTCTCCTCTCTATCTACTACGCTCTCTCTTCTCTCATCTATTCTCTCTCCTCTCTATCTACGCTCTCTCTTCTCTCATCTATTCTCTCTCCTCTCTATCTACGCTCTCTCTTCTCTCATCTATTCTCTCTCCTCTCTATCTACGCTCTCTCTTCTCTCATCTATTCTCTCTCCTCTCTATCTACGCTCTCTCTTCTCTCATCTATTCTCTCTCCCCTCTATCTACGCTCTCTCTCTCTCTCCTCTATCTACCCTCTCTCTCTCTCTCCTCTATCTACCCTCTCTCTCTCCTCTATCTACCCCCTCTCTCTCTCCCTCTCTCCTCTATCTACCCCCTCTCTCTCTCTCTCTCTCTCCTCTATCTACCCCCCCTCTCTCTCTCTCTCCTCTATCTACCCTCTCTCTCTCCTCTATCTGCCCCCTCTCTCTCTCTCTCCTCTATCTACCCCCTCTCTCTCTCTCTCTCCCCTCTCTCTACCCTCTCTCTCTCCTCTATCTACCCTCTCTCTCTCTCTCTCCTCTATCTACCCCCTCTCTCTCTCTCCCCTCTCTCTCCTCCTCTATCTACCCTCTCTCTCTCTCCTCCATCTACCCTCTCTCTCTCTCCTCCTACATCTACCCTCTCTCTCTCTCCTCCTACATCTACCCTCTCTCCTCCTACATCTACTCCCGTCTCTCTCTTCTCTTCTCTTTCTACCCCTATCTTTCTACCCTCTCTGTCTACCCCCTCTCTCTTCTCTTTCTACCTCCTCTCCCCTCTATTTACCCTCTCTCTCCTCTATCTACCCTCTCTCTCTCCTCTATCTACCCTCTCTCTCTCTCTCTCTCGCTCTCTCTCCTCTATCTACCCCCCTCCCTCTCTCCTCTATCTACCCCCTCTCTCTTTCTACCCCCTCTCTCTCTCTCCACTTTCTACCCCCTCTCTCTCTCCTCTATCTATCCCCCTCTCTCTCTCCTCTTCCTATCATTGTGAAGCAGAATTCACCAAGCGTTGGATTGTTCACCCACTAATAGGGAACGTGAGCTGGGATTAGACCGTCGTGAGACAGGTTAGTTTGCCCCCTCTCTTATCTGCCCCCTCTCTCTCTGCTACCTCCTCTCCCTCTCTATCTACCCCCTGTCTATCTACCCCTCCTCTCACTACTCTATCTACCCTCTCCCCCCTCTATCTACCTTATTTCTCTCTCCTCTTTCTACCCCCTCTCTCTCTCTCTCTCCTCTATCTACCCTCTCTCTCCTCTTTCTACCCCCTCTCTCTCTTCTATCTACCCCCTCTCTCTTTCTACCCCCTCTCTCTTTCTACCCCCTCTCTCTCCTCTTTCTACCCCCTCTCTCTCTCCTCTTTCTACCCCCTCTCTCTCTCCTCTTTCTACCCCCTCTCTCTCTCCTCTTTCTACCCCCTCTCTCTTTCTACCCACTCTCTTTCTACCCACTCTCTTTCTACCCACTCTCTCTTTCTACCCCCTCTCTCTCTCCTCTATCTACTCTCTCTCTCTCCTCTATCTACCCCTTCTCTCTCTCCTCTATCTACCCTCTCTCTCTCCTCTATCTACCCTCTCTCTCTCTCCTCTATCTACCCTCTCTCTCTCCCTCTCTTCTGTCTACTCTCTCTCTCCTCTATCTACCCTCTCTCTCTCTCCTCTATCTACCCTCTCTCTCTCCCTCTCTTCTGTCTACTCTCTCTCTCCCTCTCTTCTGTCTACTCTCTCTCTCCTCTATCTACCCTCTCTCTCTCCTCTATCTACTCTCTCTCTCTCTCTCTCCTCTCTCTCTCCTCTCTCTCCTCTATCTACCCTCTCTCTCTCTCCTCCTCTGTCTACCCTCTCTCTCTCTCCTCCTCTGTCTACCCTCTCTCTCTCTCCTCCTCTGTCTACCCTCTCTCCTCCTCTGTCTACCCTCTCTCCTCCTCTGTCTACCCTCTCTCTCTCCTCCTCTGTCTACCCCCTCTCTCTCTCTCCTCCTATGTCTACCCCCTCTCTCTCTCCTCTCTCTTTCTCTCCTCTTTCTACGCCCTCTATCTTTCTACCCCCTCTCTCCTCTATCTACCCCCTCTCTCTCTCCTCCTCTATCTACCCCCTCTATCTACCCTGTCTCTCTCTCCTCTCTCTACCTCCTCTCCCCCTCTATCTACCCCCTGTCTATCTACCCCTCCTCTCACTCCTCTATCTACCCTCTCCCCCCTCTATCTACCCTATTTCTCTCTCCTCTTTCTACCCCCTCTTTCCTCCTCTGTCTACCCTCTCTCTCTCCTCCTATGTCTACCCCCTCTCTCTCTCTCCTCCTTTGTCTACCCCCACTCTCTCTCCTCTCTCTTTCTCTCCTCTTTCTACCCCCTATCTTTGTACCCCCTCTCTCTTTCTCTTCTTTCTATCCCCCCCTCTCTCTCCTCTATCTACCCCCTCACTCTCTCTCCTCTTTCTACCCCCTCTCTTCTCTATCTACCCCCCCTCTCTCTCTCTCTCTCTCTCTCTCTCTCTCTCTCTCCTGTCTTTAACCCCTCTCTCTCTCTCTCCTCCTCTATCTACCCCCTCTAGCTACCCTGTCTCGCTCTCCTCTCTCTACCTTCTCTCCCCCTCTATCTACCCCCTGTCTATCTACCCCTCCTCTCACTCCTCTATTTACCCTCTCCCCCCTCTATCTACCCTATTTCTCTCTCCTCTTTCTACCCCCTCTCTCCTCTATCTACCCCCTCTCTCTCTCCTGTCTTTAACCCCTCTCTCTCTCCTCCTCTATCTACCCCCTCTATCTACCCTGTTTCTCTCCTCCTCTCTCTACCTCCTCTCCCCCTCTATCTACCCCTCCTCTCACTCCTCTATCTACCCTCTCCCCACCCTATTTCTCTCTCCTCTTTCTAACCCCTCTCTCTCCTCCTCTGTCTACCCTCTCTCTCTCCTCGTATGTCTACCCCCTCTCTCTCTCCTCCTTTGTCTACCCCCACTCTCTCCTCTCTCTTTCTCTCCTCTTTCTACCCCCTATCTTTGTACCCCCTCTCTCTTTCTCTTCTTTCTATCCCCCCTCTCTCTCCTCTATCTACCCCCTCACTCTCTCTCCTCTTCTACCCCCTCTCTTCTCTATCTACCCCTCCTCTCTCTCTCTCTCTCTCCTGTCTTTAACCCCTCTCTCTCTCCTCCTCTATCTACCCCCTCTAGCTACCCTGTCTCGCTCTCCTCTCTCTACCTCCTCTCCCCCTCTATCTACCCCCTGTCTATCTACCCCTCCTCTCACTCCTCTATTTACCCTCTCCCCCCTCTATCTACCCTATTTCTCTCTCCTCTTTCTACCCCCTCTCTCCTCTTTCTACCCCCTCTCTCTCCTCTTTCTACCCCCCTCTCTCCTCTCTCTACCCCCTCTCTCTCCTCTTTCTATCCCCTCTCTCTCTCCTCTTTCTACCCCCTCTATCTACCCCCTCTCTTTCTAACCCCTCTCTCTTTCTCCTCTCTCTGCTATCTACCCCCTCTCTCTCTCTCTCTCCTCTATCTACCCCCTTTCTCTCCACCATATACCGTCTCTCTCTCCTCTATCTACCCCCTTTCTCTCCTCTTTCTACCCCCTTTCTCTCCACCATATACCCCCTCTCTCTCTCCTCTATCTACCCTCTCTCTCTCTCCTCTCTCCTCTATCTACCCTCTCTCTCTCTCCTTTTTCTACCCCCTCTCTATCTCCTCTCTCTACCCCCTCTCTCTCCTCTCTCTACCCCCTCTCTCTCTCCTCTTTCTACCCCCTCTCTCTCTCCTCTATCTACCCTCTCTCTCTCCTCTATCTACCCTCTCTCTCTCTCCTCTTTCTACCCCCTCTCTCTCCTCTTTCTACCCCCTCTCTCTCCTCTCTCTACCCCCTCTCTCTCCTCTCTCTACCCCCTCTCTCTCCTCTCTCTACCCCCTCTATCTCCTCTCTCTACCCCCTCTCTCTCTCCTCTATCTACCCCTTCTCTCTCTCTCCTCTATCTACCCCCTCTCTCTCTTTCTACCCCCTCTCTCTCTTTCTACCCTCTCTCTCTTTCTACCCCCTCTCTCTTTCTACCCTCTCACTCCTCTATCTACCCTCTCTCTCTCTCCTCTTTCTACCCCCCTCTCTCTCCTCTTTCTCTCTCCTCTTTCTACGCCCTCTATCTTTCTCCTCTATCTACCCCCTCTCTTTCTACCCCCTCTCTCTCTACCCCCTCTATCTACCCCCTCTCTCTCCTCTATTTTACCCCCTCTCTCTCTCTCCTCTATGTACCCCCTCTCTCTTTCTCTCCTCTATCTACCCCCTTTCTCTCCTCTATCTACCCCCTTTCTCTCCACTATATACTCCCTCTCTCTCCTCTTTCTATCCCCTCGCTCTCTCCTCTCTCTACCCCCTCTCTCTCTCCTCTCTCTACCCCCTCTCTCTCTCTACCCCCTCTCTCTCTCTACCCCCTCTCTCTCTACCCCCTCTCTCTCTCCTCTATCTACCCCCTCTCTCTCTCCTCTTTCTACCCCCTCTCTCTCTCCTCTCTCTACCCCCCTCTCTCTCTCCTCTCTCTACCCCCTCTCTCTCTCCTCTATCTACCCCCTCTCTCTCTCCTCTATCTACCCCCTCTCTCTCTCCTCTATCTACCCCCTCTCTCTCTCCTCTATCTACCCCTCTCTCTCTCTTTCTCCTCTATCTACCCCCTCTCTTTCTACCCCCTCTCTCTCTACCCCCTCTCTCTTTCTACCCCCTCTCTCTCTTTCTACCCCCTCTCTCTTTCTACCCTCTCACTCCTCTATCTACCCTATTTCTCTCTCCTCTATCTACCCCCTCTCTCTCTCTCCTCTTTCTATCCCCTCTCTCTTTCTCATCTATCTACCCTCTCTCTCTCTCCTCTTTCTACCCCCTCTCTCTTTCTCATCTATCTACCCTCTCTCTTTCTACCCCCTCTCTCTTTCTACCCCATCTCTCTTTCTACCCCCTCTCTCTCTGCTATCTGCCCCCTCTCTCTCTGCTATCTACCCCCTCTCTCTCCTCTATTTTCCCCCTATCTCTTTCTCTCCTCTATGTACCCCCTCTCTCTTTCTCTCCTCTATCTACCCCCTTTCTCTCCACTATATACCCTCTCTCTACCCTCTCTCTACCCCCTCTCTCTCTCCTCTTTCTACCCCCTCTCTCTCTCCTCTTTCTACCCCCTCTCTCTCTCCTCTTTCTACCCCCTCTCTCTTTCTCCTCTATCTACCCCCTGTCTTTCTACCCCCTCTCTCTCTTTCTACCCCCTCTCTCTCTTTCTACCCTCTCCCCCCTCTATCTACCCTCTCCCCCCTCTATCTACCCCCTCTCTCTCTCCTCTTTCTACCCCCTCTCTCTCTCCTCTTTCTACCCCCTCTCTCTCTGCTATCTACCCCTTCTATCTCCTCTATCTGCCCCTCTCTCTCTCCTCTATCTGCCCCTCTCTCTCTCCTCTATCTACCCCCTCTTTCTTTCTCTCCTCTTTCTACCCCCTCTTTCTTTCTCTCCTCTATCTGCTCCCTCTCTCTCTCCTCTATCTGCCCCCTCTCTCTCTCCTCTATCTGCCCCCTCTCTCCTCTTTCTACCCCCTCTCTCCTCTTTCTACTCCCTCTCTAGTCTATCTACCCCCTCTCTCTCTCTCCTCTTTCTACCCCCTCTCTCTTTCTCATCTATCTACCCTCTCTCTCTCTCCTCTTTCTACCCCCTCTCTCTTTCTCATCTATCTACCCTCTCTCTTTCTACCCCCTCTCTCTTTCTACCCCCTCTCTCTTTCTACCCCCTCTCTCTCTGCTATCTGCCCCCTCTCTCTCCTCTATGTACCCCCTCTCTCTTTCTCTCCTCTATCTACCCCCTTTCTCTCCACTATATACCCTCTCTCTACCCTCTCTCTACCCCCTCTCTCTCTCCTCTTTCTACCCCCTCTCTCTCTCCTCTTTCTACCCCCTCTCTCTCTCCTCTTTCTACCCCCTCTCTCTCTCTGCTATCTACCCCTTCTATCTCCCCTATCTGCCCTCTCTCTCTCCTCTATCTACCCCCTCTTTCTTTCTCTCCTCTTTCTACCCCCTCTTTCTTTCTCTCCTCTATCTACCCCCTTTCTCTCTCTCCTCTATCTACCCCCTTTCTCTCCTCTATCTGCCTCCTCTCTCTACCCCCCCTCTCTCTCCTCTATCTACCCCCTCTCTCTCCTCTATCTGCCCCCTCCTCTATCTGCCCCCTCTCTCTCCTCTATCTGCCCCCTCTCTCCTCTTTCTACCCCCTCTCTCTCCGCTATCTACCCCCTCTCTCTCTCCGCTATCTACCCCCCCTCTCTCTCCTCTATTTACCCCCCATCTCTCTCTCCTCTATTTACCCCCCCTCTCTCTCTCCTCTATTTACCCCCCCTCTCTCTCCTCTATCTGCCCCCTCTCTCTCCTCTATCTGCCCCCTCTCTCTCCTCTATCTGCCTCCTCTCTCTCCTCTATCTGCCCCTCTCTCTCTCCTCTATCTGCCCCTCTCTCTCTCCTCTATCTGCCCCTCTCTCTCTCCTCTATCTGCCCCTCTCTCTCTCCTCTATCTGCCCCTCTCTCTCTCCTCTATCTGCCCCTCTCTCTCTCCTCTATCTGCCTCCTCTCTCTCCTCTATCTGCCCCTCTCTCTCTCCTCTATCTGCCCCTCTCTCTCTCCTCTATCTGCCCCTCTCTCTCCTCTATCTACCCCCTCTTTCTTTCTCTCCTCTTTCTACCCCCTCTTTCTTTCCTCTATCTGCCCCATCTCTCTCTCTCCTCTCTCTACCCCCCCTCTCTCTCCTCTATCTACCCCCTCTCTCTCCTCTATCTGCCCCCTCTCTCTCCTCTATCTGCCCCCTCCTCTATCTGCCCCCCTCTCTCTCCTCTTTCTGCCCCCCTCTCTCTCCTCTATCTGCCCCCTCTCTCTCCTTTCCCCTCTCTCTTCTCTATCTGCCCCCTCTCTCTCTTTCTACCCCCTCTCTCTCTTTCTACCCTCTCTCTCTTTCTACCCCCTCTCTCCTCTATCTACCCTCTCTCTCTCTCCTCTTTCTACCCCCCTCTCTCTCCTCTTTCTCTCTCCTCTTTCTACGCCCTCTATCTTTCTCCTCTATCTACCCCCTCTCTTTCTACCCCCTCTCTCTCTACCCCCTCTATCTACCCCCTCTCTCTCCTCTATTTTACCCCCTCTCTCTCTCTCCTCTATGTACCCCCTCTCTCTTTCTCTCCTCTATCTACCCCCTTTCTCTCCTCTATCTACCCCCTTTCTCTCCACTATATACTCCCTCTCTCTCCTCTTTCTATCCCCTCGCTCTCTCCTCTCTCTACCCCCTCTCTCTCTCCTCTCTCTACCCCCTCTCTCTCTCTACCCCCTCTCTCTCTCTACCCCCTCTCTCTCTCTCTACCCCCTCTCTCTCTCCTCTTTCTACCCCCTCTCTCTCTCCTCTTTCTACCCCCTCTCTCTCTCCTCTATCTACCCCCCTCTCTCTCTCCTCTATCTACCCCCTCTCTCTCTCCTCTATCTACCCCCTCTCTCTCCTCTATCTGCCCCTCTCTCTCTCCTCTATCTGCCCCTCTCTCTCTCCTCTATCTGCCCCTCTCTCTCTCCTCTATCTGCCCCTCTCTCTCTCCTCTATCTGCCCCTCTCTCTCCTCTATCTGCCTCCTCTCTCTCCTCTATCTGCCCCTCTCTCTCTCCTCTATCTGCCCCTCTCTCTCTCCTCTATCTGCCCCTCTCTCTCCTCTATCTACCCCCTCTTTCTTTCTCTCCTCTTTCTACCCCCTCTTTCTTTCCTCTATCTGCCCCATCTCTCTCTCTCCTCTCTCTACCCCCCCTCTCTCTCCTCTATCTACCCCCTCTCTCTCCTCTATCTGCCCCCTCTCTCTCCTCTATCTGCCCCCTCCTCTATCTGCCCCCCTCTCTCTCCTCTTTCTGCCCCCCTCTCTCTCCTCTATCTGCCCCCTCTCTCTCCTTTCCCCTCTCTCTTCTCTATCTGCCCCCTCTCTCTCTCTTTCTACCCCCTCTCTCTCTTTCTACCCTCTCTCTCTTTCTACCCCCTCTCTCTTTCTACCCTCTCACTCCTCTATCTACCCTCTCTCTCTCTCCTCTTTCTACCCCCCTCTCTCTCCTCTTTCTCTCTCCTCTTTCTACGCCCTCTATCTTTCTCCTCTATCTACCCCCTCTCTTTCTACCCACTCTCTCTCTACCCCCTCTATCTACCCCCTCTCTCTCCTCTATTTTACCCCCTCTCTCTCTCTCCTCTATGTACCCCCTCTCTCTTTCTCTCCTCTATCTACCCCCTTTCTCTCCTCTATCTACCCCCTTTCTCTCCACTATATACTCCCTCTCTCTCCTCTTTCTATCCCCTCGCTCTCTCCTCTCTCTACCCCCTCTCTCTCTCCTCTCTCTACCCCCTCTCTCTCTCTACCCCCTCTCTCTCTCTACCCCCTCTCTCTCTCTACCCCCTCTCTCTCTCCTCTTTCTACCCCCTCTCTCTCTCCTCTTTCTACCCCCTCTCTCTCTCCTCTATCTACCCCCCTCTCTCTCTCCTCTATCTACCCCCTCTCTCTCTCCTCTATCTACCCCCTCTCTCTCTCCTCTATCTACCCCCTCTCTCTCTCCTCTATCTACCCCCTCTCTCTCTCCTCTATCTACCCCTTCTCTCTCTTTCTCCTCTATCTACCCCCTGTCTTTCTACCCCCTCTCTCTCTACCCCCTCTCTCTTTCTACCCCCTCTCTCTCTTTCTACCCCCTCTCTCTTTCTACCCTCTCACTCCTCTATCTACCCTATTTCTCTCTCCTCTATCTACCCCCTCTCTCTCTCTCCTCTTTCTATCCCCTCTCTCTTTCTCATCTATCTACCCTCTCTCTCTCTCCTCTTTCTACCCCCTCTCTCTTTCTCATCTATCTACCCTCTCTCTTTCTACCCCCTCTCTCTTTCTACCCCATCTCTCTTTCTACCCCCTCTCTCTCTGCTATCTGCCCCCTCTCTCTCTGCTATCTACCCCCTCTCTCTCCTCTATTTTCCCCCTATCTCTTTCTCTCCTCTATGTACCCCCTCTCTCTTTCTCTCCTCTATCTACCCCCTTTCTCTCCACTATATACCCTCTCTCTACCCTCTCTCTACCCCCTCTCTCTCTCCTCTTTCTACCCCCTCTCTCTCTCCTCTTTCAACCCCCTCTCTCTCTCCTCTTTCTACCCCCTCTCTCTTTCTCCTCTATCTACCCCCTGTCTTTCTACCCCCTCTCTCTCTTTCTACCCCCTCTCTCTCTTTCTACCCTCTCCCCCCTCTATCTACCCTCTCCCCCCTCTATCTACCCCCTCTCTCTCTCCTCTTTCTACCCCCTCTCTCTCTCCTCTTTCTACCCCCTCTCTCTCTGCTATCTACCCCTTCTATCTCCTCTATCTGCCCCTCTCTCTCTCCTCTATCTGCCCCTCTCTCTCTCCTCTATCTACCCCCTCTTTCTTTCTCTCCTCTTTCTACCCCCTCTTTCTTTCTCTCCTCTATCTGCTCCCTCTCTCTCTCCTCTATCTGCCCCCTCTCTCTCTCCTCTATCTGCCCCCTCTCTCCTCTTTCTACCCCCTCTCTCCTCTTTCTACTCCCTCTCTAGTCTATCTACCCCCTCTCTCTCTCTCCTCTTTCTACCCCCTCTCTCTTTCTCATCTATCTACCCTCTCTCTCTCTCCTCTTTCTACCCCCTCTCTCTTTCTCATCTATCTACCCTCTCTCTTTCTACCCCCTCTCTCTTTCTACCCCCTCTCTCTTTCTACCCCCTCTCTCTCTGCTATCTGCCCCCTCTCTCTCCTCTATGTACCCCCTCTCTCTTTCTCTCCTCTATCCACCCCCTTTCTCTCCACTATATACCCTCTCTCTACCCTCTCTCTACCCCCTCTCTCTCTCCTCTTTCTACCCCCTCTCTCTCTCCTCTTTCTACCCCCTCTCTCTCTCTGCTATCTACCCCTTCTATCTCCCCTATCTGCCCTCTCTCTCTCCTCTATCTACCCCCTCTTTCTTTCTCTCCTCTTTCTACCCCCTCTTTCTTTCTCTCCTCTATCTACCCCCTTTCTCTCTCTCCTCTATCTACCCCCTTTCTCTCCTCTATCTGCCTCCTCTCTCTACCCCCCCTCTCTCTCCTCTATCTACCCCCTCTCTCTCCTCTATCTGCCCCCTCCTCTATCTGCCCCCTCTCTCTCCTCTATCTGCCCCCTCTCTCCTCTTTCTACCCCCTCTCTCTCCGCTATCTACCCCCTCTCTCTCCGCTATCTACCCCCCCTCTCTCTCCTCTATTTACCCCCCATCTCTCTCTCCTCTATTTACCCCCCCTCTCTCTCTCCTCTATTTACCCCCCCTCTCTCTCCTCTATCTGCCCCCTCTCTCTCCTCTATCTGCCCCCTCTCTCTCCTCTATCTGCCTCCTCTCTCTCCTCTATCTGCCCCTCTCTCTCTCCTCTATCTGCCCCTCTCTCTCTCCTCTATCTGCCCCTCTCTCTCTCCTCTATCTGCCCCTCTCTCTCTCCTCTATCTGCCCCTCTCTCTCCTCTATCTGCCTCCTCTCTCTCCTCTATCTGCCCCTCTCTCTCTCCTCTATCTGCCCCTCTCTCTCTCCTCTATCTGCCCCTCTCTCTCCTCTATCTACCCCCTCTTTCTTTCTCTCCTCTTTCTACCCCCTCTTTCTTTCCTCTATCTGCCCCATCTCTCTCTCTCCTCTCTCTACCCCCCCTCTCTCTCCTCTATCTACCCCCTCTCTCTCCTCTATCTGCCCCCTCTCTCTCCTCTATCTGCCCCCTCCTCTATCTGCCCCCCTCTCTCTCCTCTTTCTGCCCCCCTCTCTCTCCTCTATCTGCCCCCTCTCTCTCCTTTCCCCTCTCTCTTCTCTATCTGCCCCCTCTCTCTCCTCTATCTGCCCCCTCCTCTATCTGCCCCCCTCTCTCTCCTCTTTCTGCCCCCCTCTCTCTCCTCTATCTGCCCCCTCTCTCTCCTTTCCCCTCTCTCTTCTCTATCTGCCCCCTCCTCTATCTGCCCCCCTCTCTCTCCTCTATCTGCCCCTCTCTCTCTCTCCTCTATCTGCCCCTCTCTCTCCTCTATCTGCCTCCTCTCTCTCCTCTATCTGCCCCTCTCTCTCTCCTCTATCTTTCCCTCTCTCTCTCCTCTATCTGCCCCTCTCTCTCCTCTATCTACCCCCTCTTTCTTTCTCTCCTCTTTCTACCCCCTCTTTCTTTCCTCTATCTGCCCCACTCTCTCTCTCCTCTCTCTACCCCCCCTCTCTCTCCTCTATCTACCCCCTCTCTCTCCTCTATCTGCCCCCTCTCTCTCCTCTATCTGCCCCCTCTCTCTCCTCTATCTGCCCCCTCCTCTATCTGCCCCCCTCTCTCTCCTCTTTCTGCCCCCCTCTCTCTCCTCTATCTGCCCCCTCTCTCTCCTTTCCCCTCTCTCTCCTCTATCTGCCCCCTCTCTCTCCTCTATCTGCCCCCTCCTCTATCTGCCCCCCTCTCTCTCCTCTTTCTGCCCCCCTCTCTCTCCTCTATCTGCCCCCTCTCTCTCCTTTCCCCTCTCTCTCCTCTATCTGCCCCCTCTCTCTCCTTTCCCCTCTCTCTCCTCTATCTGCCCCCTCTCTCTCCTTTCCCCTCTCTCTCCTCTATCTACCCCCTCTCTCTCCTCTATCTGCCCCCTCCTCTATCTGCCCCCCTCTCTCTCCTCTTTCTGCCCCCCTCTCTCTCCTCTATCTGCCCCCTCTCTCTCCTTTCCCCTCTCTCTCCTCTATCTGCCCCTCTCTCTCCTTTCCCCTCTCTCTCCTCTATCTGCCCCCTCTCTCTCCTTTCCCCTCTCTCTCCTCTATCTGCCCCCTCTCTCTCCTTTCCCCTCTCTCTCCTCTATCTGCCCCCTCTCTCTCCTCTTTCTGCCCCTTCTCTTTTTTTTCTACCCCTCCTCTCTCTCCTCTTTCTAGCCCCTTTCTCTCTCTCCTCTTTCTACCCCCTCTATCTACCCTCTCTCTCCTCTTTCTACCCTCTCTCTCCTCTTTCTACCCTCTCTCTACCCTCTCTCCTCTTTCTACCCTCTCTCTCTCTCTTCTTTTTACCCCCTCTCTCTCCTCTCCCCCTCTATCTACCTCCTATCTCCCCTATCCCCCCTATACCTTTTCTATCTACCCCCTCCCCCTCTATCTACCCCCTCTCTCTCTCCTCTATCTACCCTTTCCCCCCTCTATCTATCTACCCTATCTCTCCTCTCCCCCCTCTATCTACCCCCTTTCTCTCTCTCCGCTATCTACACTCTCTCTCTCTCTCTCCTGTATCTACCCTCTCTCTCTCCCCCCGTCTCCATCTCCCTCTCATTCATATGGTGAGGGTTGAACCATCACATAGGCTAAATGTCAGGGAAATGATGGAGCCGTAAAGAAGTTTTAATCACTGTTGTAGGAAATGTATTGTTTGATGTTGTCTAAATTGGGACAATTGGGTTATGTTACTTATCACACAAGGCTTGTAGTACCTCATGTACTAGGGCATCAAAATCAACTGCCATGATACTACTTCTCACCTGATGCATTCTGTGCGCCTTTGTTGGCATCATGCTTAGCCTTCCCTGTAGCTCAGTTGGTAGAGCATGGTGTTTGCAACGCCAGGGTTGTGGGTTCGATTCCCACGGGGGGCCAGCACAGAAAAAAAAATGTTTTATGAAATTGTATGAAATGTATACATTCACTACTGTAAGTCGCTCTGGATAAGAGCGTAAGAGCGTCTGCTAAATGACTAAAATGTAAATGTAATGCTTGTTTATAATAATACATGACGGTCTATTGTCTCACCTCCTGGCCCTCTTCAGTTTGGAAGAAAGCTGGGACAGTGAAGTGCCTGTAGTGTTATTAGTGATTGACCCCTAGCCAAGGAACAGGTCAGGGAACATTTACTACAGGAAGTACTGTATGTCTGTAGGAGCTGTGTTACGGTCATGGGTAGATACGATGCAGCTTATGTCAAATTGATGTAAAAAATTGAAGTGTTTTCCATTTTAGCTAACCGTAACACTTTTCGTTTTAATATAATTATCCTAACCTGCTTTATCCTAATCTGCTTTCAAAAGTAAATTCTGGTCAATTCTGACATAAGCTGTATACAATCTAGTCAAAACCCTGTGTTACATGTCAAGTCATCACTACTAAAACACTCAGACACCAACAACATTTCACAACAAACGCTCACATTTGTCAAAAAACAATCTGTCAGGGAGCCAGTTGGCAAACTCAGACAGTACACATTCAGGCTGTCTGAATTTACTGCCTATTATATAATGCTAGAATCTAGCAGCTAGATGCCTGAGTTATGGGGTTATGGCATGCTTATGAGTAGCTATAAGTGCTTATGTAGAAGGTCATAGGAAGTGTTGCTGGAATAACATTATCAATTGACTTAAGCTCCTTGATATTGGATGCAGCGTTATGCAAGCTAACAGCAGCTAGCTCATTGGCTGGCCTTATAGTGACTCTAATATTTTTGACTACAGTACTTCTAAATATTTTTGCGTCATTCACAGCAGGGGGAATGCTCAAATGTGGGTTTAGTCATCTAGCTGTGTGTGTATGTGTGTGTGTGCCACAGACACACACATTCAGACAGTGAGCCGATGGAAGGCCGTAATAATCAATTACCCGTGGGGAGGGAGTGCTGTGACAGGAGAGGAGGAGGCTGGGGAGAGGAGGAGGCTGGGGAGAGGAGAGGAGGAGGCTGGGGAGAGGAGAGGAGGAGGCTGGGGAGAGGAGAGGAGGAGGCTGGGGAGAGATTTGGCGGCGGCAGCAGCAGCAGAATGTAATTTCCTGCCCCTCATCCTCATCCGCCTGGTAATGCCATGTTAATAGCTTCCTGCTCTGATGCATTACGGCACTGCTCGCTGCCTGCCCTCTGCCTGCCGCCCGCCTTGCTCATCTGTGTCACACACACACACCACAATTTGTATCTGCCACAGCCCGCCAGCTACTATTAGTCTACAAGGCTGACCTGAACCCAGCACTGTCTGCAACATGCAACCCACACACACACACAGTAGATACAGTGTGTGTGTGTGGTGTGTGTGTGTGTGTGTGTGTGTGTGTGTTTGCCTTTTTATGTAATACCACTCCCCCTCATCTCTCGTTCTCTCTTCTGCTGTGGCAGACGTGGTATTGTTATTGAAAAGCATCTCAAGATGGGTGTCTACCAAAAGCTTGAGACAGTTTGTTCCTATGTGCTTTGTGAATTCTAGGTAAAGCATCATGGTTAGCTTCTAATATGGAATAGTGTCCACTTATTACACTAATGTTTATTTAATGTTTTTATGCATAACGTACATCCTATTGTCAAGTTTGGTACGTTAGCATTGAGGCATTATGACAACATCTTGATGTACAATGAATACAATACTATCTGCACTAAAACTCTCTTGATTTTTTTGCTGTCAGAGTAGCCAACCTGACATGCAACACATCACAGGCTTGGAGCAGGCTGAGGCTCAGCAAACGGGCTGTTATGTCATTATTGTTGGATTTGAAATGCACTCCACGGTATGATTAAAACAGCACAGCAGTCACTGACAACGAGTATGACACACCTCTTTCTCTCTAGTTTCAGTCACTACATTATTACCCTGTTTCAACCCATATAGGTGATAGATAGATGGATACACTCACAGAATGACACCTGTGTGTGTGTGTGAGACAACTCAGCCTCTGATATTCCTGGTGTGTTTGCGTGAGACTGGCGAGCGGGGGTGGTGCCCTGCAGGAGGTTTAACCTCCACTTCCCTTTACGATGACTCGTCATTGGCGTACTGTTATGTTAGAAAGACCAGGATGCTGGGTTGGTGTCCTCTGGATCCCTGCTACACACACAGTCACAACCAAACACCAAGGGTATGTCTCAAATGGCACGCTATTCACTATATAGTGCGCTACATTTGACCAGGGCCCATCCAAAGTAGTGTACTATATATGAAATAGAGTGGTGTTTCGTACACCACCACACTGAAACATCTATTTGAATTCTGCCGCCAGTGGCATATCAACAACACCATAACAACCGCTCCGACCAAACAAGGTTATTGAATGAATGAGCTGAAATGAGCTTGGATTAGTCTCTGCTGCACAGAGACCTGTCTCATTAACTTTTAACACTCCGACCTCTGTCAACGGCACACAAACATCAACAATAACGACCGCTACAATTTGAAGTGAAGCAATAGGCTACCTGGTGAATGTTTTGAAAGCAGCTATTTCTAGGTATGCACTCCATATCCTGTCCTTTATTAACCTGCACCTCTGTATGGTTAACATCATACATGTTAACAATGGCAGCCTTAGACACAACTATACAACTGAACCCATGTTCAGTACAGTACTGTTAATCCTAGTTGCACCAATCCCTTCTTCTTGAACCATGCCTGGCCGACGCATGACTGGCCGACGCATGACTGGCCGACGCATGCCTGGCCGACAGTTGACAACTGGATACACTATATATACAAAAGTATGTGGACACCCCTTCAAATTAGTGGATTGGACTATTTCAGCCATACCGTTGCTGACAGGTATAAAATCGAGCACACAGCCATGCAATGTTCATATACCAACATTGGCAGTAGAATGGCCCGTGCTGAAGAGCTCAGTGCCTTTCAATGTGGCACAATCATAGGATGCCACCTTTCCAACAAGTCAGTTCCTCAGATTTCTGCCCTGCTAGAGCTGTACGTGCTGTTATTGTGAAGTGGAAATGTTGAGGCGCAACAACGGCTCTGCTGCGAAGTGGTAGGCCACACAAGCTCACAGAACGGGTCCGCCAAGTGCTGAAGAGTTTAGCGCCTAAAAATCGTCTGTCCTCGGTTGCAATACTCACTACCGAGTTCCAAACTGCACAAGAACTGTTCGTCGGGAGCTTCATGAAATGGGTTTCCATGGCCGAGCAGCCTCACACAAGCCTAAGATCACCATGCGCAATGTCAAGCGTCGGCTGGAGTGGTGTAAAGTGTTCTCTAGAATGAAGAATCACGCTTCACCATCTGTCAGTCCGACGGACAAATACGGATTTGACGGATGCCAGGAGAACGCTACCTTTCGACTGCATAGTGCAAGTGTAAAGTTTGGTGGAGGAATAATGGTCTGGGGCTGTTTTTCATGGTTCTGGCTAGGTCCCTTAGTTCCAGTGAAGGGAACTCTTAATGCTACAGCATACAATTACATTCTAGATGATTCTGTGCTTCCAACTTTGTGGCAACAGTTTGAGGAAGGGCCTTTCCTGTTTCAGCATGACAATGCCCCCGTGCACAAAGCGAGGTCCATGCAGAAATGGTTTGTTGAGATTGGTGTGGAAGAACTTGACTGGCCTGCACAGAGCCCTGACCTCAACCCCATCAAACATCTTTGGGATGAATTGGATTGCCGGCTGCGAGCCAGGCCCAATCGCTCAACATCACTGCCCAACCTCACTAATGCTCTTGTGGCTGAATGGAAGCAAGTACCTGCAGCAATGTTCCAACATCTAGTAGAAAGCCTTCCCAGAAGAGTGGAGCATAGCAGCAAAGGGGGGACAAACTCCATATTTAATGCCCATGATTTTGGAATGAGATGTTAGAAGAGCAGGTGTCCACATACTTTTGCTCATGTTCTGTATAAACCTGAACAATAACGATTACAATTCAACACAAATGACTAGCTCTGGATTGAAGAGCTGTGATGAGGTCTGGGTGGGTTGCCACGGTTATTTAGCAGCGCTCAAATCCACATCAGGACTCATCCGCAAGTGTGCATACATCTTAGAGAGAGAATTGAATGGAGGGGTTGGTTCTGATGTTGAGAAGAGCAGCGTAATAATAGTCCACCTCGTTCCCTGGTAGCACTAACAACGGTTCTATCACCATAACAACGCTGCAAATGGGTAACAACATAACAGCCTGTATCGCTTTGTCTCAGGACAGATGCATGTTATGCTGTTACACAATATAAATGACAACAGCTGAACAATTTAGCATAGATCACAATGTCATAGCAAATCTCCATTATGTCCACACTGCTACATAAATGTTACATTAAGGTTGATATTTGGTTGTGTTAATGCATTTCTCTCTCTGCAGGACAGTTCGTTGCTTCAGTAGCACATGATCATGCCGCCTCTCTTTTCATATTACTGGACTGCTCCATAGCTTTGCTAGCACAGTAACACATGGGACATGCTTACAGCGGTACCAGTAAAGCACCGAGACACATTCAGAGAAGCATACTCCTCCACGCCTTCGCTGTGTTTCCAGTGTTGTATCTGTAGTGTCTGTTCCCTGTTGGTGATGAGTCATCAGTCTTCTCTCAGTAGGAAGGGGTGACATATCGCATCCCTCCTTCCTCCACAACTGGGTCAGAATGCCTGTTTTCACCTCATCTGTTCTCCCTTGTGTTTGTCTGTCTGTCTGCATCTCTTCTGCCAAGATTCCCCCTCTCGCTCTCTCTTCCCTTCTCTCCTTCCTTTCCTATTCACGTCGCCGCTCCTTTTCAGGAATACTTTATCAATCTTTCTCTACTGTTCGCCATGTTGCCTTGGCGTCAGAGTTCCCTTCACAGCATTTTGTCTTGTCAGAGTTTTAGGTAGCCTATAGGGCAGCTTCGAGCATTTGTTATTATTTGCAATATGGAGATAAATACTAAGGATACTTGTTATAGATAAAAGAGGATGGTTACAATTTAAAGAGGAGGTGTGTGTGTGTGTGTGTGTGTGTGTGTGTGTGTGTGTGTGTGTGTGTGTGTGTGTGTGTGTGTGTGTGTGTGTGTGTGTGTGTGTGTGTGTGTGTGTGTGTGTGTGTGTGTGTGTGTGTGTGTGTGTGTGTGTGTGTGTGTGTGCGCGTGTGTCTGAGATGGCGATACCAGTCCACCTGTCATTGAACCTTGACGGCTCAGTCAGTGCTGTTTTTATTAGCGGGGCCGGTTGTTTACTGTTCCCATTCTCCCTCCATGCCCCGTGCTACCTCCCTCGACCTGGTTACAATCACAACATGACATAACCACTTAGTTGCACAGCAGAGTCGCTTATAAAATGCAGTGCTGTCTTTTTTTTATTTTTATGGCATCTGTGGAACAGGATATTTGAGCTCATGTGTGGGAGGACTCATTTCAGATGTCTGAGGCGAGAGGGAGGGAGAGAAAAGAGATACAGACTGAAAGAGGGAGGGATGGGGTGAGGGGGAGAGAGAGAGAGGGATAAAGAGGAAGTGGCCTCTTCTTCACAGCCACAAGACCCACCTCCGGTTTCCTCTTCTTTCAAAACAAGCTTTTCAACAGAATAATAAACTTCATAAAACACAGACACAATATCAAGTTGTCTGCTGGAGATGTTTTGTGTTTGGGAGGGAGATTGAGATAAGGGAGCTAGATTTAAATGTATACAGTTTAGTGTGCATGAGAAGGAAAGTGTGTGTGAGAGAATTTGTCTGTGTATATGCACACGGTTGTATTTGTGCGCTTATGTTTGCATGACAGAGGATGAGGGCAATGGGTAGCCTAGCTGTACTGTAAAAGGATCCCTCCATCCGCTCTGCTGCCCAGACTGTTAATATGTAGAGCCCAACAGGAAATAGAGCTTTATAGCTCTCTGAGCCTCACCTGACTAGGTGACAGGGGACAGCTGTGGCTTGTCCCAACACAGGAAATGGCCTACTTTAACAGGACACCATATTTTGATATCACCCCAGCAGCCAGCCAGAACTATGACTGTATCTCAAAATGGCACCCTATTCCCTACATAGTGAACTACTTTTGACTAAAGTCCTATGGGCTCTGGTCAAAAGTAGTAGGGAATATGGTACCATTTGGGAATGCAGACCATAAGGCTGTTTATTCACCCTGGGGTGACCACTTCCTTGTTATGCAGTCTAAATAAAAATCCACCAACGGCAGGACAAGAGAAACTTAGTGCGTTGTTGTTGTGTTAGCTAAAATGAGATAGAGATTTTGTACTGCATTACAGATATTATATAGCAAGGTTAGTTAATGAAGGATATGTTGGGCACTAATATGAACAAAGCACGCTAAGCAGCCTAGTTGCACTTGGTTCTATTCCCCTGGCCATCTTATCCTGATGGTAGCTGAAAACATGGTAAAGTTAGTGTGTATCCTGATGGTAGCTGAAAACATGGTAAAGTTAGTGTGTGGGTGAGAAGAGGGATCAGTCTCTGAATGGTGGTAGGTTAAATAAAGAAAAAACTATGCTTTAAAAATCTGTTAATGTAGAATTATTGCGCAATTTGTATACTGCTACATTGAGGTTTTTTCTTTCGTTATTTTTATCTGCCGGTAGGCCCTAAAGCTGAGGCTACGTACTAACTGTAGCATGTCAAATACACACCAATTGACAAATGCTTTTGGGAACTTGGTCATAAAAAGTTTACGTCGATCCACTGAGGCAAAAGGGAAAATGTAGGAGTTTAATTCAATAAGAGAAAAGCTGTGAAATGGAGAGTTGAAAATAAATAGAAAGAAGGGCCAGAACATTAGTCTAATGTTTGGTGAAGTGGTAAAAGATGATGATAGCTATGCTGGCTATGTTGTGTGATGATTGTGATTCGCTATACAAATTCGACAGTCACAAGACAGGGTCTTCAAAATGACACTTTAAGTGAACTGTACCGTTCAGATGGGTTAAATGGAATAGTAGCCTAACTGAAATCTGGACACCGACTGTAGGTCTATAACCTCTCACATAGCCTAATATTATAATAACTCCTGCAGAATTAAGCATTTCTTGCAGTCAAATTATACACCTAATGTAAAAAAATACGATTTATTTATGTAATCTTGAGAGAATGAGTGTGCATTTAGGGACCATCTGTAAAGGTAGTATCTTTATCAGCATCATAAACGCTGATAGTATTTCAACCACACAAAATATGTATCTAAGCCGAAGAAATCACGTTGGGTCGTTTCAATAGCTTTTAATTTCCTTAAAACCGCTCAAACCGATGTCACTTGGACATTTTACATGGAAAATGTTTCCTATTTTTAATTATTTAGCATTTTCTCCCCGGTCCCTAAACGGCTTTTTTTTCCACCTTTATTTAACCAGGTAGGCTAGTTGAGAACAAGTTCTCATTTACAACTGCGACCTGGCCAAGATAAAGCAAAGCAGTGCGACAACAACACAGAGTTACACATGGAATAAACAAGCGTACAGTCAATAACACAATATAAAAAAAGTCTATATACAGTGTGTGCAAATGGCATGAGGAGGTAAGGCAATAAATAGGCCATAGTAGCAAAGTAATTACAATTAAACAGATGAACACTGGAGTGATGGATGAGCAGATGATGATGAGCAGATGATGGTGTGCAAGTAGTGATACTGGTGTGCAAAAGAGCAGCAAAGTAAATAAAACAATATGGGGATGAGGTAGGTAGATTGGGTGGGCTATTTACAGATGGACTATGTACAGCTGCAGCGATCAGTTAGCTGCTCAGATAGCTGATGTTTAAAGTTAGTGAGGGAAATATAAGTCTCCAGCTTCAGCGATTATTATTATTATTATTATATATTTTTTTTATTTGCTAGGTAAAGCGGTTGGTTGGTGGTAGACTTATAGATGACCTGGAGCCAGTGGGTCTGGCGACGAAAATGTAGCGAGGGCCAGCCAGCCGACTAGAGCATATAGGGCGCAGTGGTGGGTGGTATAAGGCGCTTTGGTAACAAAACGGATAGCACTGTGATAGACTACATCCAATTTGTGTTGGAGGCTATTTTGTAGATGACATCGCCGAAGTCGAGGATCGGTAGGATAGTCAGTTTTACGAGGGTAAGTTTGGCGGCGTGAGTGAAGGAGGCTTTGTTGTGAAATAGAAAGTCGATTCTAGATTTGATTTTGGATTGGAGATGTTTGACATGAGTCTGGAAGGAGAGTTTACAGTCTAGCCAGACACCTAGGTATTTGTAGTTGTCCACGTATTCTAGGTCAGAACCGTCCAGAGTAGTGATGCTAGTCGGGCGGGCGGGTGCGGGCAGTGAACGGTTGAAAAGCATGCATTTGGTTTTACTAGCGTTTTAAGAGCACTTGGAGGCCACGGAAGGAGTGTTGTATGACATTGAAGCTCGTTTGGAGGTTAGTTAACACAGTGTCCAAAGAAGGGCCAGATGTATACAGAATGGTGTCGTCTGCATAGAGGTGGATCAGGGAATCGCTCGCAGCAAGAGCGACATCGTTGATAAATACAGAGAAAATAGTTGGCCCGAGAATTGAACCCTGTGGCACCCCCATAGAGACTTCCAGAGGTCCGGACAACAGGCCCTACGATTTGACACACTGAACTCTGTCTGCGAAGTAGTTGGTGAACCAGGTGAGGCAGTAATTTGAGAAACCAAGGTTATTGAGTCTGCCGATGAGAATACGGTGATTGACAGTGTCGAAAGCCTTGGCCAGGTCGATGAAGACGGCTGCACAGTACTGTCTTTTATCGGTGGCGGTTATGATATTGTTTAGTACCTTGAGCGTGGCTGAGGTGCACCCATGACCGGCTCGGAAACCGGATTGCACAGCAGAGAAGGTACGGTAGGATTCGAAATGGTCAGTTAGCTGTTTATTAACTTGGCTTTCAAAGACTTTAGGAAGGCAGGGCAGGGTGGATATAGGTCTATAACAGTTTGGGTCTAGAGTGTCACCCCCTTTGAAGAGGGGGATGACCGCGGCAGCTTTCCAATCTTTAGGGATCTTGGATGATACGAAAGAAAGGTTGAACAGACTAGTAAAAGGCAAGAGAAGCAGAGATAAAAGAGAAAACAAACTTTACCGATAATTCTATTGATTTATTACATTATTCTGGTGCGTAAGAGTTTACTTAGTCTTCTAGAGCAACAAGCACTGACCGACGAGAAGCTGCCTATACCTAATTATAGACAAGATTACGTTATAAGCAGAAACAGACTTATCTAAAAAGGCCTGTCAAACCATCCGTATTTTCTATGTTCGCAGCCTCAGATTTTCACTTTATCACAGAATCGGGCTGTAGCAACTGCGGGTGAACAAACAGCTGACCCACGTATCTCTCTCACACACACACACACACACACACACACACACACACACACACACACACACACACACACACACACACACAGACTGACTGAGGCCAGAGAGCAGACTTGAGTCTTTTAGCCTGGCCCGCCAGCTCCCCTCCAACAGCCCTTGGTTCAAATATTATTTGAACTACTTTAGCTGGAGTTGATTGAGCTTGCCTGTTGCATTGGAACCAATAGAAAAATCCTGAAAGTGCTAACTCTGCCCACCTAGCACTACAGGTGGGCTAAAACAGTGGTTAAGAAACTTGTTTTTTTTACACATGGTCCCCTTTCCAGCATTGGGGAACATCCTGCACGCCACGTCGATTTCGATGGGCAGAAGTACTGTTCATGACACAAGCTGTTTACACCCATCTTGTTGGTGGAGTGAATTTTGCAGGTTTAAAGCTTATTTCCTGCAGTTCTACACATTTTGTCATGGGGTGCAAAGAAAATGTTGCAGTTTTAAAGCACATTTCTTGTAAGTCTATACATTTTGCCATGTCTAATGTGTATTCATGTGATATTTGAGTGACAAAAAAAAGTTTAAAAGTTAGCTGACCCAGGTACTCATTGCTATGAACTCCCACAAACACTTTAATCTCCAAGACTCATGAAGGAAGATGGTCAAAATGACTGCAGTGTGTGAGACAGAACCTGGGCGGGGGTCAGGGGAGATAATGCCTCCTTTGATTTCCATAAGGAGTTCAAATCCAAATAAAAGTGTGTTGTTCGCGTACATAGTTTAGCAGATGTTATAGCGGGTTCATTGAAATGCTTTTTACTAGATCTTAACAGTGCAGTAAAATGTCAAACAAATGCACAAATAATAAATATTCAAAAACTAGAAAAAAGAAATCAAGAATGTCAGAACGAATCCAATTAACAACCCATTTTCTTGTTCTCTGAGGCTGACTAATGGTGTTACGATGGTATCCTGTGACGAGGAAATGTTCTCTTCCCCATCAGCAGGCGGACAGAGAGTAGCGGCCCTCTGCTCTACTCGCCTATGTGTTTATAGGGGAACAGAATGGAGAAATGTGGACTGAGGACGCGCGCACACACACACACACACGAAACCTTGCATTTTCTCTTTTTAATATCTGTGTATGATATACTGTACCAGTCAAAAGTTTGGACACACCTACTCATTCAAGGATTTTTCTTTATTTTTATTATTTTCTACCTTGTAGTGTAATAGTGAAGACATCAAAACTATGAAATAACACATGGACTTATCCCAAACCACTTCAATTGGGTTGAGGTCAGGTGATTGTGGAGGCCAGTTCATCTGATGCAGCACTCCATCACTCTCCTTCTTGGTCAAATATCCCTTACACAGCCTGGAGGTGAGTTGGGTCGTTGTCCTGTTCAAAAACAAATGATAGAGGGACTTAGCGCAAACCAGATGGGATGGAGTATTGCTGTGGTAGCCATGCTGGTTAAGTTTGCCTTGAACTCTAAATCACTGACTGTGTCACCAGCAAAGCACCATCACACCACCACCTCCATGCTTCACAGTGGGAACCACACATGCAGAGATCATCCGTTCACCTACTCTGCGTCTCACAAAAACACAGCGGTTGGAACCAAAAATCCCAAATTTGGACTCATCAGACCAAAAGACAGATTTCCACCGGTCTAATGTCCATTGCTCGTGTTTCTTGGCCCAAGGAAGTATTTTCTTCTTATTGGTGTCCTTTAGTAGTTGTTTCTTTGCAGAAATTTGACCATGAAGGCATGATTCAAGCAGTCTCCTCTGAACAGTTGACTTTGAGATGTGTCTGTTACTTGAACTCCATGAAGCATTTTTTTGGGCTGACATTTCTGAGGCTGGTAACTCTAATGAACTTAACTGCTGCAGCAGAGGTAACTCTGGGTCTTCCTTTCCTGTGGCAGTCCTCATGCAAGCTAGTTTCATCAAAGCGCTTGATGGTTTTTGCGACTGCACTTGAAGAAACTTTCAAAGTTTAACTTTTTCTGGATTGACTGACCTTGATGTCTTAAAGTAATGATGGACTGTCATTTCTCTTTGCTTATTTGAGCTGTTCTTGCCGTAATATGGACTTGGTCTTTTACCAAATAGGGCTATATTCTGTAAACCACCCCTATCTTGTCACAACACAACTGATTGGTTCAAATGCATTGAGGAAAGAAATTCCACGAATTAACTTTTAACAAGGAACACCTGTTAATTGAAATGCATTCCAGGTGACTACCTCATGAAGCTGGTTGAGAGAATGCCAAGTGTGCAACGCTGTCAAGGCAAAGGGTGGCTACTTTTAAGAATCTCAAATATATTTTGTCTGTGTGTGTGTGTTTATCTATTTTCCTTTTAATGTATCTAACAACACTTTAGTCAGCAACCCAATCAAACTAGTTTGGTAACATGGCATGTTAGCTGTCTAAATCCACAAGAGAAAGTAAGAAATCAACTTACCCCCCCTAACAACACCACTATAATTGTATATTTCCTGTACTATATATCCCTCGGCAACAACAGATACAGCCTATAACAATTATTCTGATTGGCCTATTGTTTATTCTCTCTCAGACCACTCTGCTGGAGTAGCTCATAAATATACCATGAGTCCCAAATGGCACCCTATTCCCTTTATAGTGCATTTCTTTAGACCAGTGCCCATAGGGTACTCATCAAAAGTAGTGCAGTACATAGGCAATAGTCTGCCATTTTAGACATACTCATTTCTAATCATCTGGGTGAGATGGAGAGGCTGGCTAGTGGCTGGCGAGGACAGGGGGATAAATGAATTGGTCGTTGGCATTAATTGGGTGCGCTGCTGACGCTGGGTGTCCACCTGTGTCCACTTCAAAATCTGGGACAGTGTGTTCACTGTAGACAGAGTGGCATGACCTTATATGGGCTGAAGATGCTCCTAATGGAAACATCACAAGCCTTTTAATAAAACAAAATGTATCTAATATTGCTATACATTATCCGTTTCTGAGAATAGACTCTGTCAATGATACTTGCTTAGGGAACTGATATTAAAACAGTACTCTTACCCTTTACCGACGGGTATGTTACAGAATATTATGCCAGCCCTTCTGTAATAGTAACAGATAACGGCCTTCAGTTGCCAACCTCAGGATTTAAGTTTTCATAATATTACATACTAACACTGTGGTATCAGACCAAGTGTTACAGTGGTATCAGACAGACGGTGCCCCAGCTCTGTTATCTATCTGGGAATGGTTCTGTAGTTTGATTAAAGTTTCTGTTCGCCCACTCTTCTCCCACCGACCAAACGAACAGACAGCCGAGCTGGCAGAATGCCACCGATGGCCTTGCTTGCTGTGGCAATGAGCCGTGTCTCGCCGTTCCACATGACATGGCAAACGAGCACAGTGTGTGTGTTACAGTGATTGACACATGGTATGTTGCCTCTTAATGTCTGATTGCTCTTCAACTTCCTGCAAGAGAAAAGAAAGACACAAGAGGAAGCGAAAAGAGAGATGGATGGAGTCAGGTCTGGGTCTGCTGAGCATTAATGAACACAACAGATGTTGCCCAGATGCGGCCCAGGGGGGTCAGAGAGAGAGAAACCAAGAGAGGGGGGGAGAAAAAGGGAGGGGAAAAAGCGAGATAGAAAGGAGTCCAGTTGGAGTCCGTCTTCACACACTGACAGCTTTGTTCACTTTCAGTCAGGACCAAGCCCTCCTTACTCTCCCTTCCACCCTCTTCTCACCACCCCCCCCCCCCACCCCCCCAGACTCTTTGATGTAAGTGCACAGGAAACAAGGCAGGAATCGATTCCTCCATGCATTAAGCCCCCACTCACCACCACCTTCCTCTCCTCTTGTCTCATTCCTTCTCTTTTTTTATCTCTATCTCCTCGCCCCTGTACCTCCCCATACCCTGCCCAGGAAGCTCGCTAGCACGTTGTTTTTGTATGTGTCTGTGTATTGTATGGGGCAGTTGGAGCACAGGGACACATCTTGTCTGTATCTTTGTCTGTGTGTTGGAGCAACATTGTAGATCGTGTTGATCCTTGTCTGTCTGCACGGCCTGCTTTGAATAATGAAATTCCTTTTGAAAAAAATCTATGAAATTCAATGATTTACTGTAACTACGGGGTGCAGCTAGTTTCTATTGTTTACCTTGGTTCAGGAGGTATGGATTTGGTCTCAGAATATGTAGTAAAGTTCTCCAACTCGTTGACCCTGTTTTTTAACTGTTTGCCAGTTGTTTTTTTTTAGGAGCAAGCCAATACGATGAGTCCTTCTCCCCAAGGCTCTCAGGTCATAACCGCTCAAGTTAACAAATAAAATGTCATTTGTCACATGCTGTAGACTAACAGCAAAATGCTTACTTACAGGCCCTTACCAGCAAAGCAGATAAAAATATAGAAAAATAATAATAACACAAGGAATAAATACACAATGAGTATCTATAACTTGGCTATATACACAGGTACCAGTACTGAGTTGATGTGCAGGAGGTAATTGAGGGCGTGCTCAGCCCTCCCTTTCCTGTAGTCCACGATCAACTCTGTTGTCTTGTTGAGGGAGAGGTTATTGTCCTGGCACCACACTGCCAGGTCACTGACCTCTATCGCTATAGGCGGTCTCATCGTCGTCCGTGATCAGGCCTACCACCGTCGTGTCGTCATCAAGCTTAATAATGATGTTGGAGTCGTGCGTAGCCACGCAGTCGTGGGTAAACAGGGAGTACTGGAGGGGACTAAGCACGCACCCCGAGAGGCCCCTGTGTTGAAGGTCAGCATGGCGGATGTGTTGTTGCTAACCTTTACCACCTGAGGGCGGCCCATTAGGAAGTCCAGGATCCAGTTGCAGAGGGAGGTGTTCAGTCCCAGGGTGATGAGCTTGAAGGGCACTATTGTATTGAACGCTGAGCTGTAGTCAATGAACAACATGCTCATGTAGGTGTTCCTCTTGTCCAGGTGGGAGAGAGCAGTGTGGAGTGGATCTCTTGGGGCGATTTGGAATGGGTCCAGGTTTCTGGGATGATGGTGTTGATGTGAGCCATGACCAGCCTTTCAAAGCATTTCATGGCTATGGACGTGAGTGCTACGTGGGGGTGATAGTCTTTTAGACATGTTACCTTGGCCTTCTTGGGCACAGTCTCTCTCCTCTCATCGTTTCCTTTCCTCTACTTTAAAAACATTATTGGCCAGAGGGAGGGATGTAGAGTGGGAGGGGAGAGTGAGGGGGAGAGACTGGCTAGGCTTTACAGCTTATAGGATTCATGAACTAACACATTTTCCATGTTTTGTCATTAGCATTACGGTTGTAACCACTTCCTCTATGTCAGGGCTTCACATCTGGCAGCAGTCAGGGCTTCCCAACTGGCAGCAGTCAGGGCTTCCCAACTGGCAGGAGTCAGGGCTTCCCAACTGGCAGGAGTCAGGGCTTCCCAACTGGCAGCAGTCAGGGCTTCCCAACTGGCAGGAGTCAGGGCTTCCCAACTGGCAGGAGTCAGGGCTTCCCAACTGGCAGGAGTCAGGGCTTCCCAACTGGCAGCAGTCAGGGCTTCCCAACTGGCAGGAGTCAGGGCTTCCCAACTGGCAGGAGTCAGGGCTTCCCAACTGGCAGCAGTCAGGGCTTCCCAACTGGCAGGAGTCAGGGCTTCCCAACTGGCAGGAGTCAGGGCTTCCCAACTGGCAGCAGTCAGGGCTTCCCAACTGGCAGCAGTCAGGGCTTCCCAACTGGCAGCAGTCAGGGCTTCCCAACTGGCAGGAGTCAGGGCTTCCCAACTGGCAGGAGTCAGGGCTTCCCAACTGGCAGGAGTCAGGGCTTCCCAACTGGCAGCAGTCAGGGCTTCCCAACTGGCAGGAGTCAGGGCTTCCCAACTGGCAGGAGTCAGGGCTTCCCAACTGGCAGGAGTCAGGGCTTCCCAACTGGCAGCAGTCAGGGCTTCCCAACTGGCAGCCCATGGGTGATTTTTATTTGCCCCCCCAAGTTATCTGAGCAAAAAGTTACATTGTAATTGTTTATTGTTTTATTGTTGGAAATAAGACTGTAAAAACACCAGCAAATCAGTTATTTTTATTTTGGAAATCTGTTCCAATGTATTCCCCGCATAATAGAGAGAGAGACCCTGAGTCTACAAAATATTAGGAACACCTTCCTAATATTGAGTTGTACCTGTGCTTCCCACAGTTGTCAAGTTGGCTGGATGTCCTTTGAGTGGTGGACCATTCTTGATATACACGGGAAACTGTTGAGTATGAAAAACCCAGCAGCGTTGCACTTCTTGACACACTCAAACTGGGCGCCTAGCACCTACAACCATACCCGGTTCAAAGGCACTTCAATATTTTGTATTGCTCGTTCACCCCTTTCATCTACACTGATTGAAGTGGATTTAACAAGTGACATCAATAAGGGATCATAGCTTTCACCTGGTCAGTCTGTCATGTAAAGAGCAGGTGTTCCTAATGTTTTGTACACTCAATGTAAATGATCGTATACAAATGTAAGCAAGGTTTGAAATGGTTATATTTTATTCAAATATTATGTCTGTTTGGGTTCTTGCATTAGATTTGCTGTATACAAATTATTAGTAATTATGTTCTGACCCTCCGCTCATGAAAAATCTGCCCGCGGCTGAATCTAGTTGATGATCTCTGGTCTACGTATTGTCAGTGGGTTGTTGATGAACCCGGCTCGATTAAGTTGTCTCATAAAACCAGTCTCTACCTGGTTAATAGCCCTCTCACATGACGCCTACGGAACCAGACCTGCCTGTTGTGAGGTCCTGTTCTGGTCAGAAGTCCCCGCACCAAGTAAAACTATTGAGTTATAAGTTGCAATGCTTTCCCTCAAATTCAGTTCTAACGTCTTTAAAGTTAATGTTCACTTCAAAATCAATCAAACCTGGTCAGCTGTTGCATTCACCCTCCCCTCTTTCTTTCAAGGCTGTCAACGGCCATGCAAACAATTTGCCAGCACGGCGGATTGCCAGTACCAGCCTCAACCCCAATGAAGACTGCCACAGTAGTGGACAGGGTTCGACATCTGGGTCCCAGTCCGGGCAGATGGGAGGCAGGAGGGAGGAGGGGGAACAGGGGATGACGTTCCCTCTGGAGATGCGCTCAGACCTCCCCATGAACTTCAGCAGCACCCTGGAACGCATTGTCCAGCAGCTTGACGTCCTCACTCAGGTCAGTCCCTTAACTCTTAATCCAAATCTGGCAGCCCTGGCTAAACCACTTCATTTCAACCCCATCTGGCAACTGTAAAATACTTCCCCTTCCATCCCAATCTGGCAACTCAATTGTAATGTTTATGAAAGAACAGCAGATGATACAGAGTTAGATGTAGACAGAAGTTGAAGTGAGTGATGTGTTGAGATTGTTGTGAAAGACTTTTAGTCTAAAACTGGTGTGTGATCCTCTCCTACCCCATAGACTGTCTCTGTGTTGGAAGAACGTCTCACCCTGACAGAGGACAAACTGAAGGAGTGTTTATTCAACCAGAGTCAGATCCTGCTGCAGGTGCGAGGGGAGGAGAAGGACCGAAGGAGAGAGAGGGTGGAGGAAGAGAGGGAAGGTGAGAGCGGATCCCCTGTCGCCTCAGCCTAAGGTCGCTCACCTCCCTCTCCACAGACACACACTCCTCCCTTTGACTTGGTCGTGTGTGTGTGTGTGTGTGTGTGTGTGTGTGTGTGTGTGTGTGTGTGTGTGTGTGTGTGTGTGTGTGTGTGTGTGCCGCTATGGGTTCTTGTACTAGCATTTATTAGTAGAATCTATGCATTATGTCATGTGCTGATGAAGCGCCTGTGTGTGTATGACCACTGTTGTATAGTGTACGGCATATTTTCTCATGCATTCTTTTTCATACTATGAACTAAATAAATTGAACATATTGCACTGGCATGTCTCCATATGTGTCATTTTTACATCAGCAGTTGCTGTATAAAAGCCCACAAGTATCCAAAACTCACTCTGTTTCATGGTCCATCGACCCAGATCATGGGCTTTTCCACACAAAGTGCTTTACAGTAACCTTGCCTAGACCTCAAATGGCAAGCAGTAGCAGCAGAATCTACAAGTATACAGTCCGTGTCAGTTCCTCTGTGAAGGCAGTGGTCTTGTTGACGTTTCCAGCGACAGTCAAAGATGTGGATAGCACTGGAGCGGCCCCTCTTTATAAGTACTTAATACAATAAATGTGTGTTCATCTCCATATCTATCTACAGTGCATTCGGAAAGTATTCAGACCCCTTCACTTTTTCCACATTTTGTTACATAACAGCCATATTTTAAAACTGATTGTTTTTTTCCCCTCATCAATTTACACACACTACCCCATAATGACAAAGAAAAAACAAGTTTAGACATTTTTGCAAATGTATTAAAAATGAAAACTGAAATAACATCTACATAAGAAATTCAGACCCTTTACTCAGTACTTTGTTGAAGCACCTTTGGCAGCGATTACAGCCTCGAGTCTTCTTGGGTATAACGCTAAAAGCTTGGCACATCTGTATTTGGGGAGTTTCTCCCATTCTTCTCTCCAGATCCTCTCAAGCTCTATCAGGTTGGATGGGGAGCGTCGCTGCACAGCTATTTTCAGGTCTCTCCAGAGATGTTGGATTGGGTTCAAGTCTGTGCTCTGGTTGGGCCACTCAAGGACATTCAGAGACTAGTCCCGATGCCATCTGCATTGTCTTGGCTGTGTGCTTAGGGTCATTGTCCTGTTAGAAGGTGAACCTTCACCCCAGTCTGTTGTCCTGAGCGCTCTGGAGCAGGTTTTCATCAAGGACCTCTCTGTACTTTGCTCCGTTCATCTTTCCCTCGATCCTGACTAGTCTCCCAGTCCCTGCCGCTGAAAAACATTATGCTGCCACCACCATGCTTCACGGTAGGGATGGTATTGGCCAGGTGATGAGCGGTGCTTTTTCCTCCAGACATGACGCTTGGCATTCAGGCCAAAGAGTTCAATCTTGGTTTCATCAGACCAGAAAATCTTGTTTCTCATGGTCTGAGAGTCCTTCAGGTGCCTTTTGATAAACTCCAAGCTGGCTGTCATGTGCCTTGTACTGAGGTGTGGCTTCCATCTGGCCTCTCTACCATAAAGGCCTGATTGGTGGAGTGCTGCAGAGATTATTGTCCTTCTGGAAGGTTCTCCCTTCTCCACAAAGGAACTTGAGCTCTGTCAGAGTGACCATCGGGTTCTTGGTCACCTCCCTGACCAAGGCCCTTCTCCCCCGATTGCTCAGTTTTGCCGGGCGGCCAGCTCTAGGAAGAGTCTTGGTGGTTCCAAACTTCTTCCATTTAAGAATGATGGAAGCCACTGTGTTCTTGGGGACCTTCAATGCTGCAGACACTTCCCCAGATCTGTGCCTCAACGCAATCTTGTCTCAGAGCTCTACGGACAATTCCTTCGACCTCATGGCTTGGTTTTTGCTCTGACATGCACTGTCAACTGTGGGACCTTATATAGACTGGTGTGCCTTTCCAAATCAATTGAATTTACCACAGGTGGACTCCAAGTTGTAGAAACACCTTAAGGATGATCAATGGAAACAGGATGCACCTGAGCTCAATTTCGAATCTCATAGCAAACGCTCTTTCAGGTATTTCTGTATATAAAAAAATAAAGTTAGCAAAAGTGAACAGCTTTTGTCATTATGGGGTATTGTGTGTAGGTTGATGAGGAAATGTTTTATTTAATCCATTATAGAATAAGGCTGCAATGTAACAAAATGTGGAAAAAGTAAAAAGGTCTGAATACTTTCTGAATGCACTGTACATGTATGTTTTTAGTCAGTACCTCTGTGAAGTTGCCGTCTTCTTGTTGACGTTTCCAGTGTGACCGAGATGTGGTTCACACTGAGGCGGTCCCTCGCCGGCGGGTGTGGAAGCTGTAAAAAGCCACACAAAGGGGTGCTCTGCGCTTGCTCCTGTTTGGTCTCTGTACCACATCCTTCCTCGTTTCTCTGGTTCGCCCTCCCTTTTACATAAAGTGGTGCAGCCCTTAAAGAGAGAGGGCTGGAGACATGTTTTGGTGTTTTGGGGAGGATTTGGGGTTTCATGCAAAGTTTAGTCATGCAGATACTACATGCTCTCGCACTCTCTCACTCACTCTCTCACTCTGTCTCTCTCTCTCCCACACTCTCACTCACACTCAGGTCCTTTGTCCCACTTCCACCTCAGCATGTGCACTGATTGGCTTCATTTCAGTTGGAGAACTTTATGGAGAATTTCTACTAATCCTTACTTCCCCTCAACATTATACTGGAGCAAAAAACACACTCCCACCCGTGTGTGTGTGTGTGTGTGTGTGTGTGTGTGTGTGTGTGTGTGTTATTAGCAGTGTAAACCCATAACTTCCCTTTAATGACTTCCTGTAGGCAGGGCTTCCTGTTGTTGTTGGTGGGGGTTCTCTTTGACACAGATGTTCTTGTTGACTATTAGAATGAATGTTACAAGGCTGTGTGTGTGTGTGTGTAAGCAAAAAAAGTAACAGCGGCATGCAGGTACATGTATGTGTGATCTAGCTCTTCTATTCTTGTGGGGACCTGAAATCCCCTAAATCCCCACAAGGATAGTAAAACAAAGATTCTCCCTCATGGGGACATTTCCCATGTCCCCATGAGGTCAAAGGCCATTTTAAGCTTAAGGTTTAGAGTTAGGGAAAATAGTGTTTTGAATGGGAAACAGGGATAGAAAAACGTGTGTGTGTGCCCAAGCCAGGCAGAAATGATCACTTGGGGGGCACACATGGTAAAGACATTCTCTCAGACACACAGAGACAGGAGAGGAGAATGGTTATCATTACCTCCTCCTCCTTTAACTCTCCTGGTTGGCGGGTGCTAAAAGCAGAGGGATTATCTTTTAGGAAATTCCCTGTAACCTCCTTCAGGGGATGAGCAGATAAACACGGACGGGACAAAGGAGGGAGTGGAACGAGGTATAGAAGAGGAGAGGAGGGGTGCCACGCTGATCAGATTACAAGGAAAGGCCTCTGTCCTATACTCAGTAGGATCTGTTCATATCCCCAGGTACTCGTACTACACATTCCCCCCCCCCACACACACACACACACACACACACACACACACACACACACACACACACACACACACACACACAGTGACACCTGTTCAAATAGACAGAAAGGATAGGTTAACCGCGGCACACCTGCATACTGTTAGCTTACTGTTTGTTCCAGTTGGTTTTCCATTCTGTTTATTTGTTTTTGCTCTACGTTCTGCACAGACACATACAGTATAGTGTTCAGAGGGTGAATCCCAAGTATGGACAGCTCTTCGTCTTCTACTGTAGAAGATGTGAAGCTACTACACTCTTAGAAGAAAAAAAAGGTTCCAAAATAGTTCTTCGGCTGTTATTGGTTCCAGCTTGAACCGTTTTTGGTTTCCAGGTGGAACTCTTTTGGGTTACTTGTAGAACAGTTAAATAAAGGTTAAATAAAATTAAAATAAAAACATGTAGAACCCTCTGGGGAAAGGGTTCTACATGGAACCAAAAGGATTCTACCTGGAACCAAAAAGGATTCTCTTGTTGGGACAGCCGAAGAACCCTTTTAGGTTCTAAACCTTTTTTTCTCAGTTTAGATAAGTAAGCAAAAGAATACTTTATTATCCACTATCTCAGTTGTTCAGGGAGGGGAGGAAGGAAGGTTGTTGAGTGCAAAGTGTGTTGACCGCAGCCCAACGTAACTCGCAGATATTCACAACTACATACGAAAGCGTTGCTTGAAATAGTTTAACTGACTATATACTCTCAGTAACTTACATTCAATTTGAGCTTTCTGTGAATGAGTGTGTGGCCATGATCAATGATCAAAGTTTGCAGGCTAATCTTATTGATACAACCCTTTTAGTACAGAGACCTGGGATAGGCTCAGGGAGACAGTGACTGCCTGGTGTAGACAGGATCCACAAAGTGTCGTGACACCTCTGCTCTACAGACAAGGCCAGGGCTCAGGCCCTCATGGTCTGTTTTTCCAGGGCTTTGTGTGTTGAAAGCCCATCTCCGGTGCAAGGAGGGAGGGAAGGGGGGATAAGAGAGAGAGAGAGAGAGAGCGGGGGAAAAGCTTACTTCCGTAGAGAGAGGTTCAAAGGGACCTCCGCTCTTGCATGATCTGTTTGTCATTTGATCCCTGAGTTGTTTTTCTTGTTCCTTTTTTTCTATTTGAGGGGATATAGAGAGACGAGAGAGAGATGAACATGAAGCCATAGCTAGCTCCTTTTACAATCTAGCCTAGTTCCTCTTGATCAGGTTGCATGAACCAATCCAAGGGTCTTTATTCAAGCTTCTCTCAAGTTCTGTGTGACTAAAGTTTACATTACATACATGTAGGCCATTGACACATACTGGTAGATTCCAGATTAACTACTGTAATTGCCCTGAAATAGGCATATAAGCAGTTTTAGCTATGCAGTGCTTATCACATATGACCTACATTTAGTCAGTGTTTTCTTAGAAACCCGAATTGTTGTAAATACTACATGAATGCCTGTCGTTTCTTACATACAGATCTGCTATCTTCATTTGATCACTCTGTTGCTGCAGAGAATTTTCCTGCACAGCAGGAAATACAAATTGTAATGTATTCCATTTTTTAAAAGGCTTCTAAAGTTTAATTTCAACTTTAAAATGTCTGACTTGATTTGCCCTGATGAAAAATATATCAACGAACATTAATTATAATACACATAATAATTCACATTTCCTGTTGCTGCAGGATTATTTTCATGCTGTGAGAAGCAGGGTCAAATGTGACCGACTGGCTCGATTCGGTCTCATGTAGCAAAATTTGAAACTGTGTTTTTTTACATTGAATACAAGTAGAGACTCAGAGCAGGAAAATGGTGTATCATACACTATAGTTGAGAAACAATGGGAAAGTAATTCTGCTTTGAAAGTTTATAACCTTGTAACCTCACTTTTGAGAAAATTGCCCTTGAATGTTTTGGTACCCGTCTGGGAGAGCTCTTCTTTGTCTACACCCATTCAGCATTGTTCACATTGACCTAACAGCAGTCAAGCACCAAACCTAACTAGCTAACGTTGGCTAGCTTGCTAGTTACTTCCAGACACAAATCAGAGAACATCTCACTGACCATTTTACTCGCCCTAGCAGAGCGGGTTAGGCTGTTTTTACGTTATCCAGAGCGTTGGTGACTGCAACTGTGCTGCTGGCAACAATTTAGTTACACAATATATATATATATATATATATATATATATATATATATATATATATATATATATATATATATATTTTTTTTTTTTTTTTTTTTTTTTTTTTTTTACTGACACGGCCATATTCAACGGGTGTTGAGCATTCGTAAATTCGTCAGTTATTCTGCGATCTGGCACGCTCAGATGAGAGTGTTCTGAAATCAGAGTAGATATCCAGAGCGGATTTACCAGCTACGTCTATCGACAGTTGTCGCAGTGACATTAACATTATATTGAAATAGTGACTTGCATAGTGGACACTTTTGTTTAGACATGTAGCTAGTTAAACAATGAACCATAATCCCAACTCATAACGTTACTACCCTGCATGAATCTGCAGGTAGCTAACCAACCAGGTTCAATGTTAGCTAGCTAACATTAGGCTATAACTGGCAATGCAAATGGCTCTGAGATACAAATAATATTACTACACAGATCATACACGTAACGTTAGCTAGCTTGCCAGCCAGCTAACGTAAACTTGCTAGCGAACGGTACACTTTAACTTGAAATGAAAATGACTTTCTGACAAAATTAGAAACGTAATATCTAAAAATGAAACTAGATAGACTATCTTACCCGTATACATGGATGGACGCTTCTCCCTCTCTGTCATGGATGTCATGGTTGCCCTTAGTTTGAAGATGCAATCTGGAGACAGGTGTTTTATACAACAGCCTTCTGTGTTTTCGCTTTTCAACTCAGAATCTCCTTAGCTATCATACTCTAATTCCACTGATTTCAAAACTCGGTCTTCCAGAAAATGTAGAGCAACACTTATGCAGTTCTACTACGTGATATCTTTCAGGAAAGCAGCGTTAGAAAGGATTACCTACACATACTGACCAGCTCATGTTAGACAGAAGCGTGTTATATGGCAGACCAATCCGAACTCATCTCTCGGCATGTCCAGCCCACTCATTATCTTAGCCAATCATGGCTAGTGGGAAGGTTGCTGACTTTTTCCGTGGCGAAACCAACTAGGCTCCTAATTTAACAATTGTATTAATATTTACAGATGCCATACACATTTGTTATTTAGGCACATGAAAGTTCACATGTTCCAGAAGACATTTCTGCCAAAAACACATTTTGATATAATAAAAATAAAAAAAGTTTACGTTCAAATGGGGCTCCTGTGAAGTAGTGATGCGTGACACTTTTAACCAGAGCTCATAGGGCTCTGGTCAAAACTAGTGCACTATTATAGGGAATTGTAAAGTGTTTCCTTCCTGTCTTACAGGGAAAGTAAGGTCATATCCTTAGTTTTTAAATTGTGTAATTACCTTGAACAGTACGAGACAGAGCAAAGATCTATTTAGGCCCACTGAACCATGTGGGTTGTTTGAGTCAGTAGGAAAATAGGGTAAGCCAATATACACTATGTTCAGAACAGCATTACTTACAGATGTGGGATCATAATTTTAGCACTCTTTTGTGGCTGAGAATTTTCCTTCACCACAGGAAATGCAGATGAGCTTCATGATTACATAACTTAATTGAAATCCCACACTTATACACGGTCTAACAGTATTGCACTTTTCATGTAGCCTACTTTTGGCCAGCTAATAGCCCAACCACAATCAAGTAACATTATGGGCTAAATGAAAACCCATACGAACACATGGTTATATTAACAGTATTGTACTTTTCATATAGCCTACTTCTGGCCAGATAATAACCTAACCACAATCAAGCAACATTATGGACTAAATGTTCAAATTATGTTTCTGCAGGATACTTTTGCTGTTACAATATAGATCAAATTAAGATCTTACATCAGTAAACTGTTGCAATTACAGTTATGGTAGAGGAAGTGGGAAGAAGATTTGCTTTTGGCACATCAATGTCAGGCATTTTAAACATTGTCACAGTGCCATGGTACACACTGAAACCAATGGAAGCCACCGGTTTCGTAGCATATGTTTATAGAGGACAGGACATTTTTGAGGAGTCCATAAGAAGGATAATATTGAATTCTTTCCAAATTATGTTAAATATTTTTGACTTGTGATAGCACAGTATGTGTACATGTGTATTGTTTTGCAATAATGTAGCATTGTATTACTCGTATATTATTATTCAACCCAACCACCTTTTTTTGTCCTAGTGACTATCATAACTGTTACTATGGTCAACATCTGCACTTTTCCACAGTTCCCAGAAATGCCCCACCTCCACGACAATCCCTTTTCTCATAAAGCCTCATGGGTAGCATGGCTATCTGTGTTTTTTTTGCTGTTTCCGTTCAGTGGAACACTCTGTCCCCAACCCCGTGATAAGGAAGCAGTGGACTTCCCACCTTCCTGGCATTTGATTGGTCCAGGGTCGTGGCCATGCTCCATATGGGTCAGAGGTCAACTCTGGTGAACCACATATCCTGCCTGTCTCTCCACTCCGCCCCAGTACACTACACTAGCTGTTTAGGAGATCTGTTCTCTCTGTCTTTCTCTCATTCTCAGTGGCATGTATTCATGGATGCCAAGGGAAGCCAGGCTTTAAAGTTGCAGATTGTGGCTTCTTCCAGTGTTGTTGTGTGTATCATTTCCAATCCCCCATATATTGTTTTGTAAATATATATATTATTTTAATGATATATATTTCTATATATTTTCCTTCTTTATTATTTTCCCCTAACCCTACCACCCCTTCCCAAATTGGAGTAAACAAATGAAATATGTTTTCTTAATTTATTATTTTCCCCTAACCCTACCACCCTTCCCCTAATTGGAGTAAACTAATGGACAACAATACTTGGGCTTCCACTTCCAGCTTATACATACTATATACATTTCATGGACAGTATATTTTAAACTATCTTTTTTTTGTTTTTAGTCCCAGCCTTTAGTTAGAAGACCATCCAGTTTTGATTTCTAGCAGCCTGTTTTTCTACTGTGCTGTGATGTTTCACAAAAGTTCTGAACCTTTCTATTCTCATTATTTCTATAGATGGTAAATGAAAGATAAACCTTTTTGCTAAGAGTATTATTATATTATTGATCGATTATCTATGACTTTTCAAATCACCTAGCGGTGCTATTTGTAGAGTTAGCGCCAAGTAAATGTTGCAATTTTTCAGCCATTCCTGAACCTGCCTGGTTAAATAAAGGTGAAAAAAAAGAAAGAAAAAAACCCTGTGACCAAAAACAAGCTACGTGTGGGCAGTACCAGAACAAATTACCTGATGATTGTCTCTTCGCAGCTAAATCTGCAGAGCTGGGATGGTTGTATCCCCCATATATGTGTAAAGTCGGAAGTATGCATACACTTAGGTTGGAGTCATTAAAACTCTTTTTTCAACGACTCCACAAATTTCTTGTTAACAAACTATAGTTTTGGCAAGTCAGTTAGGACATCTACTTTGTGCATGACACAAGTGATTTTCCCAACAATTGTTTACAGACAGATTATTTCACTTATCATTCACTGCATCACAATTCCAGTGGGTCAGAAGTTTACATACACTAAGTTGACTGTGCCTTTAAACAGCTTGGAAAATTCCAGAAAAGGATGTCATGGCTTTAGAAACTTCTGATAGGCTAATTGACATTAGAGTTACCAGCCTCAGAAATTGTAGCCCAAATAAATGCTTCACAGAGTTCAGGTAGCAGACACATCTCAACATCAACTGTTCAGAGGAGACTGCATGAACGAGGCCTTCATGTTCGAATTGCTACAAAGAAACAACTACTAAAGGACACCAATAAGAAGAAAATACTTCCTTGGGCCAAGAAACACGAGCATAGGGCATTAGACCGGTGGAAATCATTCATTTTGGTCTGATGAGTCCAAATTTGAGATTTCTGGTTCCAACCGCCATGTCTTTGTGAGATGCAGAGTAGGTGAACAAATGTTTTCTGCATGTGTAGTTCCCACCATGAAGCATAGAGGAGGGGGTGTGATGGTGTGGGGGTGCTTTGCTGGTGACACTCTCAGTGATTTATTTAGAATTCAAAGCACACTTAACCAGCAAGGCTACCACAGCATTTTGCATCCCATCTGGTTTGCACTTAGTGGGACTATCATTTGTTTTTCAACAGGACAATGACCCAACACACCTCCAGTCTGTGTAAGGGCTATTTGACCAAGAAGGAGAGTGATGGAGTGCTTTATCAGATGACCTGGCCTCCACAATCACCCAAAATCAACCCTATTGAGATGGTTTAGGATGAGTTGGACCGCAGAGTGAAGGAAAAGCCAACAAGTGCTCAGCATATGTGGGAACTCCTTCAAGACTGTTGGAAAAGCATTCCAGGTGAAGCTTCCAGGTGAAGCTGGTTAGTAGAATGCCAAGAGTGTGCAAAGATGTCATCAAGGCAAAGGGTGGCTACTTTGAAGAATCTCAAATATAACATATATTTAGATTTGTTTCACACTTTTTTGGTTACTACATGATTCCATATGTGTTATTTCATAGTGTTGTGTTGATGTCTTTGATGTCTAAAATGTAGAAAATAGTAAAAAAAATTAAGAAAATCCCTTGAATGAGTAGGTGTGTCCAAACTTTTGACTGGTACTGTATATAAATCTTGCATATCTTAATTTATAAAAATTATACGTGATAATATAAGCACTTCTACGAAGGATTGTTACCCATAACACCCCCCAGCCACCCGTGTAGAAGGGAAGCGAGCAAGCATTTTGGCCTTGCTTGATAAAAAAAATATATATATCAAATTATAACCAATCAGCATTGAACTAAACTTTTTTAGCTCAACTGTGAATGGTTCTGGCGCACCAAAATAAAGTGTCAAGGGAAGCCAGTTTGGATTTGGCTTCACACCAATCACATCAAAATACCAAACGTCATTGACAGAACTTGAATTGTTGCATCTTGTTGTTGTACTCCGGTGGCTAGCTAGTTAACAAAAAATGGCCCTTTCCTAAATTAGCCATGGCTGGAGATGGGGATTTGGACTTGTGATTTTACTTAATTCTCCGTACTGGCCAATTATTATAACAGCGATTCTGTTCCAACCACACATTCATACTTTGTGCCCCCGGCCTGAGAGGATGGAAGTTCAATATGTAGCTAGATGTAGTAGGCTAATGTTAACTAGCTGGTTCATCGTTGTCCATGAAAGGAAGTTAGGCTAGCGAGCAAGCATTTTAGCCAGGTAGCCTAGGACAACAAAAACTAAAAGCGTGTACTTTTTTTCTGGCTTGGCTTCCTCAGTGATTTTATCCACGCACCCCTGCTGGTCACTCTGTCCTGTTCCCCTTCTCTCTCTCTCTCTCTCTCTCTCTCTCTCTCTCTCTCTCTCTCTCTCTCTCTCTCTCTCTCTTTTTTTTTCTTATCCTCTGTGGAGTGAAAGAGAAAGGGATAAACAACCAACTGCCAAACTGAATGGCTGCGTAGAGCTTGAACAAGCCTTGTTTTTGACACTGACAGTGGTGTGTGTGTGTTTGTTTATGCGCGTCTGTGTGTGTGTTGGCGCCTGCTGAACCCTTGGAGCCTGTGGGTGACAGCTGGGGACTCAGACTTCCGGAAAGTGCCAGCTGGGTGGTGGCTGGCATATCCCGTTCTCCCTCCCTCAACCCTCATCCCCTCCCCAACTCAAACCATCTCACTCAGCCCCCGACAACTCTCCACGTGTCCCCAACCCACATTTCTATGCCATGTAATTAATGTTTGTCCATCTTTAGCATATTGTATGGTCTTTTTAGCTTGGGGTGTTTCTATTGGTTAAAGTCACTTGTAGCCTACTGGCCCTTACTGTTCTGTCTTCCTGTCCCCTACTGGCCCCTAATGCTCTGTCCCCTACTGTCCCTTACTGTTCTGTCCTCCTGTCCTCTACTGGCCCCTAATGCTCTGTCCCCTACTGTCCCTTACTGTTCTGTCCTCTACTGGCCCCTACTGCTCTGGGTGGGGCCAGGGCCAGGCAGGGTCAGCATGAGACCAGATTGAATACCACAGATAGTCATAACAGACCAGGTTAACACTTATATGGTTTCTGTTTTAGATCTGGCAATATGATGTGTCAATTACATTTTTTATGGGAAATACAGGTGGTTAGGAATCATGCATACTGTAGGCCACAACAAATTGTTATAAACACAAATGATTGATAAACACTAAGAATAACTCATCATTAGAAATCACCACACTTTGATATCTTTGAATTGGAGTGTCTACTATGTCTGAGACACTCATTTTATTCACTAGTTGATTTCATCACAACCATCACCACCCCCCGCCATTTGTCCTCTCCAGGTCAGCTCCCATAATTCACCACTCTGTGGTCCTCTCCTGTCACCTGTCACCAGTCACCGCTGTTCCTTTCCTTTTATCTCTGATGGGATTGGCATACACACCTCTGCCTTTCACTCAACTGTTTGTTTACCGCTCTCTCCATTCTCATCCTCAGTCTGTTCGGGTCAAAGGCGCCTTCTCTCGCTTTTCTGTTATTATTGTGTGTGTGTGGTGTGTGTGTTAGTCTCACTCAGACTTGACTGTTTGATGAAGCACAGAGAAACTTGTCCATCCCTGGCCTCTCTAATAGCTTTGGTAGCCACTCATCTCCTGTAGCTTTTATACCACTTACCTACTGGCCAATAGAACACCACCTGAGTGGTTGACTGAAGTAATGCTTTTAAAGGGACATTTATTTTCTGTCTCAAGTGTCAAAATAGTGTTGTTTTTTTTTACCAAAGAGAAAACACTTTGTAATAGGCATCTGTAAAATGGCAAGCTTAGGTAACTGTGCTTTTTGGGAAAGGGCAAGCTTAAGGTTGTGCGTGTGTGTGTGTGTGTGTGTGTGTGTGTGTGTGTGGGGTGGGGGGGGGGGGGGGGGTTCCTCCACACACACACACTGTTTCTCAAGTCTAATCCACAGAAGTGCCAACAAAGCACTAGAGAACACAAGAGCTCTGGGTTTACCCCCCTCCCTTATCCTCCCTCTCCACCCCCCCTACACCCCTCTAATCCTCACCAGGTGCTCTCTGCCAAACCTAAAACTGCCCCCTCCCATCTCCTCTACCCGCCTACCCTCTCTTCCCCGCCACCCATCCTTTTCCACCACCCCTCCCGCCTCTCCTCCCCTGTCCACCCCTCCGTTATCCCTCAATCTCTGTAATCAGACAGATTCTCGGCCCATAAGGAGGATTTTGTACCTGTCATCTAGCAATGTTGTTTTAGCTAAGCGTCTTCACTCCCTCCCTCCCCCCATCCTCTAAATCCCCACACCCGGATATCCTAGGTCCATCTGTCAGGTAGTCTATCCCAAACCAGAGGGAGGGAGGGGGAGAAAGGGAAAGATGACAGATGAAAGAAAGGGAGGATGATATCTGATAGTCCTGCATAGATGTGTCACTTGCTTCTTGAATTGATAGTGTAATTATCGTTGTCTCTAGTAGGTCTAGAGACTGAATGATCATCATGTGGGATGAGAGAATCCCCTTACCTACCTCTAGTTCCTTTTGACTGTCCCTCGGTTTGACTTGGATTGGTGTTGGATTTCCATGCATCATCAATCCAAGACTGTGTAACCCAATCAGAGCTCTTTGTTCCCCACATCAAAGAGCTTTCATTGGACTAGAGATCAATCAACGATTGAGCGTGAATGGGGAACCAGACCACTATGGGGGTTTGTTTTGAAACTATTTCCCTCATCAATACTCTGACTAAAGTGAGGATATCCCCCACTTTGAATGAAATGATTGATAAACGGTTTAGTCTACTCATGATAAATACAATATTATCCCTTTCCCTCATTGCCTTTCTGATTATGATTATTTGTCATGCTACTCGTAGTCTTAGGTTTTTGCTAATCTCTGCCCCCAAACTGCATTAATATAAATTATTTCAATGGACTGTTGATGTAACATGTCAATTTCAGTCAACTGCGTAGACACTACTGTAGTCACTGGTTTCCTTGTTTTGTTTTATCTTTTGAACTTTTAGTCATGGAGTCATTGAGTTGCTGTTGCCTGAGGTCCTGGCAGCCTGTCATGCAGAGAATATTCACCCAAACACTCAGTGACCTCATGCCCTCTCAGCCTCTCTTCCTGACTGGTGACATGGGAACGCAGCATTCTGTTGTGACTATGTCATAATCAGGCGCCAGGAAGTCAGGAACCAGATTTTCACATAAACACAACGTTTCATTACCCTTCTGTTTTCTGTTTTATATAACTCTGGCTTGGATTATTAAGCAAATAAATGCTCTGTTTCTACATAGAACACAAACAAAACACATATGTACAAACAAATACACACAATAACCACACAAATATCTTTGGTGAAACATTTTATCCAAGAACAACAAAGCACAGTGAAGGTTACACCCACACATGACTGCATCCACTCTAGGATACACCTGATTTCTCTTGGCGTGTGTGTAATATGCGCGCACATATGTGTGTGTGTGTATTAGAAAAGCATGGTACACAGCCATACAAATTACGATATAGACAGACAGATCAATAGACGGCAAAGTTTCAAAATGCTGCCGTCCCTTGTCTCCATTTCCTAACCTCTGTACAAGACTAGGTCACATAGGTACAGTAATACACTCGTTCCTACCAGGCTGTGTGGTGAGAGTTTAGCTGTAGTTAGTGGCCCAGGGACTTAGATGTAGTCGCGGGAGGACTGTGACGTTTAATCTAAGGCCTTCTGCTCACTCCGAAGCGCTTAAGTGGCTTTACAGCCTTTAGGGCCGGGGAGATCCTTTAAGATGCTGCTACTGCTGCGCACCAGACCTGCTGGCAGCTGGCCCTATCCACGACTGTCGCATATGGGAGGGATGAAAGGAGGGAGGTAGGCACGTGGGGAGGAAGGGAGAGAGAGAGGGCAACCTGTCTCACTCCTCCAAAGCCCTGACGTCAGTCACCCCGGTGGTACAGGAGAACACCAAGCAGCATAGAGGATTAGTGATGTTTGGCTTTACAGTCCAGTGGGAATGGAAATAAGGGTGTGTGGTGTAATGGGTTTGTGTTGGGGTTGGCAGGTTGATGTGTGTGTGTGGGGGGGGGGTTGTTATTTTAACCTTTATTTTATATTTTGCTGTAACAACCTGGTCAAATGTGTGTGTGCATGTATGTTCTATCTTTGTGTGTGTGCGCGCACCATCTTGAAAGCACTTGACAGAGAGTCCATGACAGTTGGTCCATAATTGGTGAATGTGAAGCCTGATTTAAGAGGTAAGAGTTGTCACAAAGCTGAGAGGTTAACGGGCAAAAAGCTGTCCCCTTAATCTCTTCACCGTATACTGTATACGCATATGGTTGTTTTCACAATGTCTACCACGCAATGTCTACCCTAAATTCACGACAGTGGTTGCGATGGCTAGTAATGTGTATACAGGCCTGCATTCATATTACTGTCCGCTTACCCTCCATCTGGGCAGTAAACTCCATGGTTTACATTGCCTTTAATGCCAGAGATGATATATACTTTTAAATGGCGGCGCGCAGTGAACAACATGTGCTTCTTGTGAGTGGAGTGTGCTACACCATAGTCCCAGTCAGTGACAATCATACAAAATAATGACTATAGCTTGTATTGGGAATTCAGTAAGACTTTTGGGGGGGAGGGTCAATAAATCACTAATTATGTAATAGAAACAAGAAGGTCTTTATTTGGAAGTACTTGGTGCAATTGATTAATTCCAAATAGGCCTGAATGGGAACTGCATGATGTTGCCTTTGTGCAATCCAGAGAAAGGCATGTTACTACTGAACAAAAATATAAATGCAACATGCAACAATTTCAAAAATGTTATCTAAATTACAGTTCATAGAAGGAAATCATTCAATTGAAATGAATTAATTTGGCCCTAATCTATGGATTTTACGTGACTGGGCAGGGGCGCAGCCATGCGTGGGCCTGGGAGGGCACACTTGGGAGCCAGGTTCACTCACTGAGGAGTCAGGGACAGCCAATTAGAATTAGATTTTCCCCACAAAAGGGCTTTATTAAATACAAAAATACTCCTCAGCACCCCCCTCCCCTTCCTCAAACGATCCCGCAGGTGAAGAAGCCGGATGTGGAGGTCCTGGGCTGGCGTGGTTACACATGATCTACGGTTGTGAGGCCAGTTGGATGTACTGCCAAATTCTCTAAAATGACGTTGGAGGCGACTTATGGTAGCAGCTCTGGTGGACATTCCTGCAGTCAGCATGCCAATTGCACACTCCCTCAAAACTTGAGACATCTGTGGCATTTGTTGTGATAAAACTGCACATTTTAGAGTGGCTTTTTTTTGTCCCCATCTTAAGGTGCACCTGTGTAATGATCATGCTGTTTAATCAGCTTCTTGATATGCCACATGGTCAGGTGGATGGATTATCTTGGCAAAGGAAAAATGCTTACTAACAGGGATGTAAACAAATGTGTGCACAACATTTTAGAGAAATAAGCTTTTTGTGCATATGGAACCTTTCTGTGATCTTTTATTTTGGCTCATGAGACATGTGACCAACACTTTACATGTTGCGTTCATATTTTTGTTCAGTGTGTATGACAAACACTGAGTCACATGATAACAAAGTGAAGTCATACGAAGGTGTCATGAACAACATAAAAACCACATAAAACACCCACACATCTTCTTTGGAGCTGTCAACTGTAGTCTACTATAGCGGAAAAACATTTTTACATTTACATTTAAGTCATTTAGCAGACGCTCTTATCCAGAGCGACTTACAAATTGGTGCATTCACCTTATGATACATTTCACCAATAACACCTGGCAGAGTCACACAAGGAAGTCCAAATAAAAATGTAAAAGACACTATACGATTGTTACCTCACTACTGACCGAAAACTTAGCAAATTGAGTTAGCATCTGTAGTGACTCTTTCATTTTATGTTACCACAACTCCCCCATCTTTTAGACTATAGTCTGTTCATTTCCCTCCCATAGACTCTGGTGGGTTCAAAGGTCATTCTCATAGGAATTGTTTCAGGAGGATGTAATGAGGTTAGAACTGCTGATCCTGGACCTGTTCCAAGGAATCAGAAAGGAGAACAATGGAGGCTGTGGGTGGTGGTCTGTGCTGGGGTCTGGGATGGCCCATATCTCTGCCTGGGTGGTCTGGGAGTCTCTGGTCTGCTGTGTGTGGAGGATTGGGTTTAGGGGGTCCGCTGTGCACCCAACCACCCCTCTTCACTGAAATGGTCTGAGACCTTCATGTAGGTCTATGTTCAACCTCCCGGGAACTTCAATGGAAAGACATCCAGTGCTCAAATGGACTTGAATATGAGTGTCCTGATTTTCACCCAGTCCTATTAACAGTGCCGTTTTCTCTGGTATCTATTTAAGAAATGGCATGGTAAAGTAGTAAAGAAATCGTAATAATTCATTAATGATGTTTGTTTTTGGGATTCATTTAATACCTGCGAATTTCTATACCACAAAGTGAAGAGCTACATACAGTATATCAGCCTGTGAGGCAACTTGTGAGGCCAGTCATAAAATAACTAGACCACAGCATTGTCTGTGTGAGATTTGATGTTATGTTAAAGGAAGGAGGTGTTTTTAGCTGTTTGTGAAGTTAGCATTTTAGTCCTATTGAGCAATATGTGTTTTTTACAAGTTAAGTGAGTGGGTGTTCTAGTAAAACTTGTCCTAAAGCAAGCAGAAGTGGTCATAGTGAAGTGTTTTGTCTTGTTCCTCAAAAGCGTGTTGTGTCAAGCAGATTTTGATCTGAAATATGCTGCTGAAATAAACCCCCATGTCCCAACACACACGCACTCTCTCTCTTTCTTTCTGACATGTTCAGGCTTGCCGTAGGGGAGGATATGGCAAGGCGAGGGGGAGGCCTCGGCAGCATGGTGTTTAGATCTGCCGTTTGGCTGGCCGCTCATAATAACACTACAGTGTAATTACAGGGTTCCCTGTATAGCAAAGTCACACAACAACTACCTAACAACCACAACCATCTAACAACAATCTAACAACCACCTAATGGCCCTCATCCTGCTCTCATCTAATCACGAGCTCCGTTCCGGGGGCCATTACCACGATGCTCTAGGGCCGCCCACGCCACCGTCTCGCTCAGTGTTTACTAAATTCCTCCCATACTTCTCCCATTTGGGGAGGAGTGGAGAGAGGGATGCAGGGCGAGGGGGATGAAAACAGCTGCCGAGGAGTGGAGGAGGTCATGTCGGAGCTTGTACAAAATGTACGTCTTGATTAGTTTCCTGGCATGCGCTAACTGCTTCGATAGACAGAGCGGCCGTCATGGATGTTCTAGCACACGGCGCCAGAATGCGACGTATGCAGAGACTTCATCATCATCAGGATATGTTGTTATGTTGAGGAAGCACAATTGTTAAGTGGGGCCCAGGGCCCTGGAGAGGGGGGGATGTGGGTGTGGGGGTTCTTGTGGTGACGTGTGTTTAATGCTACCTGATTGGGTGTTACAATGCACCTTTGAGTGTGTGTGAAACACTTAGACTAGACACACCCTATTGGGTGATAATAGTTCAGAACACTGGACAGTGCTTTCCATATTACAAACAATGAGAACGTTGCGCAACACTACTGGTTGGGGTGGAAATAGTGAACAAAACAGTGAGAATAGTGAGGTGTGTTTATTTACATTGGATGAGTCTAATTCACATTTGCTTTCCTATGTATTGTGTGAGAGCGGAAAGGACACATCATGCCATAACATGGGTAAACAACTCCAGTGACTACACATCCTTTAAATCAGTGGTATTTAAAGTCGGGGTCGCGACTCGTAGTGGGGTCAAAGGGGAACTGCAGTGGGCTCGCCCCCCAAAAAATCATAAAATTAAGAGTACAGGTGTATCACAATATACAAAAGTTTTTGAGAAAGATAATTTGAAAAACATTTTATTGAGTAAATGTATTTATTGGTTTCTTTTCATTTTGATAAGAGACCAAAAATCCTATGAATTGAAGGTTATTTATTGATGTAAAAATCTAAATTTTCCCAATTTAAGGTTGTGACATTATGTTTGTTGTGAGGTGGGGTTGTGAGAAATTCTTGGGATAAAAATGAGGTCCCCAGATATTCTGGTGGGAAAAAAATTCCCAGCTGAAAAAGTCACCAAAGTCACAACACTGTGTGGTAAAATACTTTTTTTCCCACCTTTATTAGTAACAATCTGGTTACCTATAACTACAAACATGTTTATGTTTTGGGGTTTTTACATATTTATTAACTTATTTACAGATATCTTCTAAACTACCCACAATGCACTATTTCTCAACACCATTTGAAGAATCTACTCTGAATAACATTAGCCACTAGTCATGCAGCTGGAGTGTTGGCAGTGAACAACAATCCACCAATCACGAGGAGGTGTGATGTAAACAACCAATCAGATTCCCCACATGTGGGGGCTGCATGATCTTGCTCGGCTGCTCCAGGCAACACCGGCTTCTCCTGCAGCTGCAGGCTAGCTCAAAATTAAAGTGGAAAATAATTTGTGCCTGATCTAATTGTTTAGTACCTCATCTGTCCAAATACGGGTCCCGTGTGACTCAGTTGGTAGAGCATGGTGTTTGCAACGCCAGGGTTGTGGGTTTGATTCCCACGGTGGACCAGTAGGGAAAAAGAAAAAAAAATTAAATGTATGCATTCACTATTGTAAGTCGCTCTGGATAAGAGCATCTGCTAAATGACTAAAATGTTCATCGTTTGTTTTTCGTCCCCCACTTTGTTTAGTGAACTTTTCTACTTTTCTAGGCTACCAGTTTTTCAACCTTTGCTTGAAACTAGTACGCTACAGTAGCTGACTGACTGTGCTGTTGTGATCATTTCCATCTGCTGGAGCCTTCCTCCGATGGCTGTCTTATTGTTGACTCTTCTCCTTGTCTCCTCCTTGTCTCCTGTGCACAATGCCTCTAGACTAGATCTACTTTGAATTTACCTCACTATATTGCTATTGGATTAGCTGACTCTCCCTCGGACGGTGAAACAGACTCTTTCTCTGAAGCACCTCTGTCCTTGGCTCTTCTTTGGTAGCTAACTCAGCGTCAATTGGTAAAAACGTCCACATGCTTGCTGCCGAAACAGCTCGGTAGAGTTTGTGTATATATTTTGACGACATTTTGTTTGTTTTTGTTTGTTTTTGACTTCCGTGAGGGTTATTTTGGCTGTTTGGTCACAAAACATTTTTTCTGGAGGCAAAGTTCGCTGCTGAAGTATACGCCCCTTCGTCGGTGATTGGTCAACAGTAGGGATTCTTTAATAAAGTCTTTGTTGTCATTGAACAAGAGATGACTCGTTTTAATGCACATTTTTTCATTGAAAAATACTGCACCTAACAGCTTCGGCTAGCCACCATCCGAATTAAAGCATGCTGACGCCATAAGTCTCTAGTTAGTTAGCTGGCTAGGCTAGCTAGCAGGCTAAAATAACTAACTTTAGCTTGCTGGCTAAGATAACTGCATATACAGGTAACATTATTTGATAACTGGTTAGATGGCATTATGTATTTCCAAAATCTTGGTTTACTTTAATGTAGCTGTAAGGTAGGTACAGTGAGGGAAAAAAGTATTTGATCCCCTGCTGATTTTGTACGTTTGCCCACTGACAAAGAAATGATCAGACTATAATTTTAATGGTGGGTTTATTTGAATAGTGAGAGACAGAATAACAACAAAAAAATACAGAAAAACGCATGTCAAAAATGTTATAAATGGATTTGCATTTTAATGAGGGAAATAAGTATTTGACCCCTCTGCAAAACATGACTTAGTACTTGATGGCAAAACCCTTGTTGGCAATCACAGAGGTCAGACGTTTCTTGTAGTTGGCCACCAGGTTTGCATACATCTCAGGAGGGATTTTGTCCCACTCCTCTTTGCAGATCTTCTCCAAGTCATTAAGGTTTCGAGGCTGACGTTTGGCAACTCGAACCTTCAGCTCCCTCCACAGATTTTCTATGGGATTACGGTCTGGAGACTGGCTAGGCCACTCCCTGACCTTAATGTGCTTCTTCTTGAGCCACTCCTTTGTTGCCTTGGCCGTGTGTTTTGGGTCATTGTCATGCTGGAATACCCATCCACGACCCATTTTCAATGCCCTCGCTGAGGGAAGGAGGTTCTCACCCAAGAGTTAATGGTACATGGCCCAGTCCATCGTCCCTTTGATGCGGTGAAGTTGTCCTGTCCCCTTAGCAGAAAAACACCCCCAAAGAATAATGTTTCCACCTCCATGTTTGACAGTGGGGATGGTGTTCTTGGGGTCATAGGCAGCATTCCCCCTCCTCCGAACACGGCGAGTTGAGTTGATGCCAAAGAGCTCCATTTTGGTCTCATCTGACCACAACACTTTCACCCAGTTGTCCTCTGAATCATTCAGATGTTCATTGGCAAACTTCAGACGGGCATGTATATGTGCTTTCTTGAGCAGGGGGACCTTGCGGGCGCTGCAGGATTTCAGTCCTTCACGGCGTAGTGTGTTACCAATTGTTTTCTTGGTGACTATGGTCCCAGCTGCCTTGAGATCATTGACAAGATCCTCCCGTGTAGTTCTGGGCTGATTCCTCACCGTTCTCATGATCATTGCAACTCCACGAGGTGAGATCTTGCATGGAACCCCAGGCCGAGGGAGATTGACAGTTCTTTTGTGTTTCTTCCATTCGCGAATAATCGCACCAACTGTTGTCACCTTCTCACCAAGCTGCTTGGCAATGGTCTTGTAGCCCATTCCAGCCTTGTGTAGGTCTACAATGTTGTCCCTGACATCCTTGGAGAGCTCTTTGGTCTTGGCCATGGTGGAGAGTTTGGAATCTGATTGATTGCTTCTGTGGACCGGTGTCTTTTATACAGGTAACAAGTTGAGATTAGGAGCACTCTCTTGAAGAGTGTGCTCCTAATCTCAGCTCGTTACCTGTATAAAAGACACCTGGGAGCCAGAAATCTTTCTGATTGAGAGGGGGTCAAATATTTATTTCCCTCATTAAAATGCACATCAATTTATAACATTTTTGACATGCGTTTCTCTGGATTTTTTTGTTGTTATTCTGTCTCTCACTGTTCAAATAAACCTACCATTTAAATTATAGACCGATAATTTCTTTGTCAGTGTGCAAACGTACAAAATCAGCAGGGGATCAAATACTTTTTTCCCTCACTGTATTGATAGCAACTGGCTGACTCATGCAGTGCTAACAGCAGGGCGGCAGGTAGCCTATCGGTTAAGGGTGTTTGGCCAGTGACTAGGTGAAAAAAATCTGTCTGTGTCCTTGAGCAAGGCACTTAACCCTAATTGCTCTGGATAAGAGCATCTACTAAATGACTCAAATGTAGGGATAACGTTAGTAGGTGGCACTAACGTTAGCAGGCTAGTTGGCTAGCAACATAGCAAGCTGATTTGTAACAATAAATTCATAAAGTATTTGCTTGTAAGTTGGGCTGAAAATTAAATTGAAACCAGTAGTCATGAGTTCAAACTAACGATGCACCAATATGACATTTTTGTCCGATACCGATATCCGATATTTTCTTTGCCAAAAAAAAACGAAACCGATATCGATAGCCATTATTACATTTTTTTGCAGCCTTCAAAGCATTCTAGTACAGTTAAATAGTTAACACACACACATGGATGCAGTGGTCTAAGGCACTGCATCTCAGTGCAAGAGGCGTAACTACAGTCCCTGGTTCGATTCCAGGCTGTATCACATTCGGCTGTGATTGGGAGTCCCATAGGGCGGGGCAGTAGTGGCCCAGCATTGTCCGGGCCGCCATTTGTATATAAGAATTTGTTCTTAATTGACTTGCCTAGTTAAATAAAGGTTACACACACACACCACACTGACCATTTTACATTTACATTTAAGTCATTTAGTAGACGCTCTTATCCAGAGCGACTTACAAATTGGTGCATTCACCTTATGATATCCAGTGGAACAACCACTTTACAATAGTGCATCTAAATCTTTTAAGGGGGGGGGGGGGGTTAGAAGGATTACTTTATCCTATCCTAGGTATTCCTTAAAGAGGTGGGGTTTCAGGTGTCTCCGGAAGGTGGTGATTGACTCCGCTGTCCTGGCGTCGTGAGGGAGCTTGTTCCACCATTGGGCTGCCAGAGCAGCGAACAGTTTTGACTGGGCTGAGCGGGAACTGTGCTTCCTCAGAGGTAGGGAGGCGAGCAGGCCAGAGGTGGATGAACGCAGTGCCCTTGTTTGGGTGTAGGGCCTGATCAGAGCCTGAAGGTATGGAGGTGCCGTTCCCCTCACAGCTCCGTAGGCAAGCACCATGGTCTTGTAGCGGATGCGAGCTTCAACTGGAAGCCAGTGGAGAGAGCGGAGGAGCGGGGTGACGTGAGAGAACTTGGGAAGGTTGAACACCAGACGGGCTGCGGCGTTCTGGATGAGTTGTAGGGTTTAATGGCACAGGCAGGGAGCCCAGCCAACAGCGAGTTTCAGTAATCCAGACGGGAGATGACAAGTGCCTGGATTAGGACCTGCGCCGCTTCCTGTGTGAGGCAGGGTCGTACTCTGCGAATGTTGTAGAGCATGAACCTACAGGATCGGGTCACCGCCTTGATGTTAGTGGAAAACGACAGGGTGTTGTCCAGGGTCACGCCAAGGTCCTTAGCACTCTGGGAGGAGGACACAAGGGAGTTGTCAACCGTGATGGCGAGATCATGGAACGGGCAGTCCTTCCCCGGGAGGAAGAGTAGCTCCGTCTTGTCGAGGTTCAGCTTGAGGTGGTGATCCGTCATCCACACTGATATGTCTGCCAGACATGCAGAGATGCGATTCGCCACCTGGTTATCAGAAGGGGGAAAGGAGAAGATTAATTGTGTGTCGTCTGCATAGCAATGATAGGAGAGACCATGTGAGGATATGACAGAGCCAAGTGACTTGGTGTATAGCGAGAATAGGAGAGGGCCTAGAACAGAGCCCTGGGGGACACCAGTGGTGAGAGCACGTGGTGCGGAGACAGATTCTCGCCACGCCACCTGGTAGGAGCGACCTGTCAGGTAGGACGCAATCCAAGTGTGGGCCGCGCCGGAGATGCCCAACTCGGAGAGGGTGGAGAGGAGGATCTGCTGGTTCACAGTATCAAAGGCAGCAGATAGGTCTAGAAGGATGAGAGCAGAGGAGAGAGAGTTAGCTTTAGCAGTGCGGAGAGCCTCCGTGACACAGAGAAGAGCAGTCTCAGTTGAATGACCAGTCTTGAAACCTGACTGATTTGGATCAAGAAGGTCCTTCTGAGAGAGATAGCAGGAGAGCTGGCCAAGGACGGCACATTCAAGAGTTTTGGAGAGATAAGAAAGAAGGGATACTGGTCTGTAGTTGTTGACATCGGAGGGATCGAGTGTAGGTTTTTTCAGAAGGGGTGCAACTCTCGCTCTCTTGAAGACGGAAGGGACGTAGCCAGCGGTCAAGGATGAGTTGATGAGCGAGGTGAGGTAAGGGAGAAGGTCTCCGGAAATGGTCTGGAGAAGAGAGGAGGGGATAGGGTCAAGCGGGCAGGTTGTTGGGCGGCCGGCCGTCACAAGACGCGAGATTTCATCTGGAGAGAGAGGGGAGAAAGAGGTCAAAGCACAGGGTAGGGCAGTGTGAGCAGGACCAGCGGTGTCGTTTGACTTAGCAAACGAGGATCGGATGTCGTCAACCTTCTTTTCAAAATGGTTGACGAAGTCATCCGCAGAGAGGGAGGAGGGGGGGGAGGGGGAAGAGGATTCAGGAGGGAGGAGAAGGTGGCAAAGAGCTTCCTAGGGTTAGAGGCAGATGCTTGGAATTTAGAGTGGTAGAAAGTGGCTTTAGCAGCAGAGACAGAAGAGGAAAATGTAGAGAGGAGGGAGTGAAAGGATGCCAGGTCCGCAGGGAGGCGAGTTTTCCTCCATTTCCGCTCTGCTGCCCGGAGCCCTGTTCTGTGAGCTCACAATGAGTCGTCGAGCCACGGAGCAGGAGGGGAGGACCGAGCCGGCCTGGAGGATAGGGGACATAGAGAATCAAAGGATGCAGAAAGGGAGGAGAGGAGGGTTGAGGAGGCAGAATCAGGAGATAGGTTGGAGATGGTTTGTGCAGAGGGAAGAGATGATAGGATGAAGAGGAGAGAGTAGCGGGAGAGAGAGAGCGAAGGTTGGGACGGCGCAATACCATCCGAGTAGGGGCAGAGTGAGAAGTGTTGGATGAGAGCGAGAGGGAAAAGGATACAAGGTAGTGGTCGGAGACTTGGAGGGGAGTTGCAATAAGATTAGTGGAAGAACAGCATCTAGTAAAGATGAGGTCAAGCGTATTGCCTGCCTTGTGAGTAGGGGGGGAAGGTGAGAGGGTGAGGTCAAAAGAGGAGAGGAGTGGAAAGAAGGAGGCAGAGAGGAATGAGTCAAAGGTAGACGTGGGGAGGTTAAAGTCACCCAGAACTGTGAGAGGTGAGCCATCCTCAGGAAAGGAACTTATCAAGGCGTCAAGCTCATTGATGAACTCTCCAAGGGAACCTGGAGGGCGATAAATGATAAGGATGTTAAGCTTGAAAGGGCTGGTAACTGTGACAGCATGGAATTCAAATGAGGAGATAGACAGATGGGTCAGGGGAGAAAGAGAGAATGTCCACTTGGGAGAGATGAGGATTCCAGTGCCACCACCCCGCTGGCCAGATGCTCTCGGGTATGCGAGAACACGTGGGCAGACGAGGAGAGAGCAGTAGGAGTAGCAGTGTTATCTGTGGTAATCCATGTTTCCGTCAGCGCCAAGAAGTCGAGGGACTGGAGGGTAGCATAGGCTGAGATGAACTCTGCCTTGTTGGCCGCAGACCGGCAGTTCCAGTTATTTTGTTGGCGTTTACGTATGTCCCCATTACCAGTAAAACATCATCAAAACCTATTGCTTTCACGTACTTGCTGTTCATTTGTTCAGTCATTTCATTCTTAATCAGGATTTCTATGGAACGCTGTTTGGGTCTTTGCGTGTCTAAAAAGATACACGTCAAATAGCACTATTTGAGTGTTAAATAAGCTTATTGACCAATCAGGACCTGAATATGACTGCACTTCACATAATTATTTAACACGTTACGTAGTTATTACACATTGATTCCACTATCACTTCTATTTCATATGTCACAATGATTCATGGATACATATGCTATTATGCTGGTAAAGTTGTCTCGCGCACCTACAGTGCTAGCTCATGGAAGCAAACAATGTTCTTCCCCAAAAACATAGCAAAACGACATCTGTTTCAGTAGCTATAGATAGCTAGCTAGCTATTTATTTTCATGAACTGAAGTTCAAATTCATTAGGCAAACAACAAGTGGCAACCCATCTAATACATACTCACAAGGATTCCTAAATCATTGCTAAAAATAATTTAAATGACTGTAGTTTCTACTGGTCATTGTTTTCAGGCTGGTTGTATTGGTGCTAGCTAGGTACCAAAGCTACCCCAGAAGTTGCGGTCGAACAAATGATGCTTTATTACCAACGGGAAATTGTAAACACATTGTTTGTTGCCGGTGTTTGCTTGTTTGCAGACTTTTTTGACACGCAAAGATGTATGTATGTCGTGAAGCTAATAGTAGTGACGCTATTACTGTGTAACTCCGATAGGGCAACATCTGAAAAATAGCGCAGTTGGTAGTGTGTACCAGTGCTCGACCAGTTGGCGAAAGCCAACATCACCCACGACAGAGAGCGGTTGACTGGCTTGGCTTCAATGGATTTCGACTTTGAGTTGTCTCGCTGAAGTTTTCTTACTCTTTCAAATGACTGCTCGAGTTGTTGACTGCTCGATCCACACAGCAGACATTGGGGCTAGGTTAGCAATGCTATGTTGCATGTGTAGCAGTGTGATGTTGTTCCCCTAGATTATGCACCAAGTTGCACACAAGGACCAGTTCGAATAGGCCAGGTCAAGAGGGGATGTTAATCATTTGATAATAATAATAATAATTCAGTGTGTTTTTTAAATTTAATTACAGCTGCATAGCTAAGATTATTTTTTAGTGTACAAACACTTTTTCATATCTATATTGTAAATACACTTGATTGTAAAAGTTTTGTTTATTTTGGTTTGGTCCATCACGGGTTATCTGTTATCTGTGTTATCTGGTTTGGTCCATCGCGGGTTATTTTTCCGTACACCCTTATTGTCTGACCTTCAGCTAGCGAGGTATGTTGTCCTTGGCTCTGCAATTTTTGGTAGTGTTACACAATGTGCTGTTATGCAACCATACGTTTTGTTACAATGCGGACAATATAAAGATTTATGTTAACAAGATTCACCAAGCTCTATAACTAGGGTACCTATTGTAACTTGTGGGTACTTGGGACAGTGTTTGAGTGAGTTTCCATGTGCTCGCGCAGGTGCCTGAGAGCTGTGACTGCGCCAAGGGCTAACATATTGTGTGTTGTCTCTTCGTGTGCAGGTATGTCTTTTATTTTGTCCGAATTATGTTGTATATCACTTTACTTGTATTGTATGGTGTGCTGTTGTGCACTGAATGTGTGCACGCAGCACCTGTTATTTATTTTTGGTTCTCTCTTTTGCCTGACCTTCAGCTAGCGAGGTGCCTGAGAGCTGTGACTGCGCCAAGGGCTAACATATTGTGTGTTGTCTCTTCGTGTGCAGGGCAAATAAATATCCAACAAGCAGACCTCCAGTTGTGGCAGTGTCCTAATTAAATCACACAACGCAGAACGAACCACGCTACACATGTGTAGCGCAACATTTTACGTTGCGTCTTTATGTCATATACCTACGTTATATAGGTATGCACGGTAGCTTTGACATCGGTTTTTAACATCGCTGTTAAACTAGACATCGGCCGATACCGATGTTGGCATTTTTAGCTAATATCGTCCGATTCCGATATGTTCACCGATATATCGTGCATCCTTAGTTCAAACGATTTGGTTTAATTTGAAATTACACATTTGAAGTTATTTATGTTGGAGTTTACGTTATAGGGTATAGGCTGGCATGCCGGGTCTTCCATATTACGTCACACCCCGCAAAAACAATTTCCGGCATGAGTTCGGCATTCTGATTCGTTTTATGTAATAACACAAAAAATACAAAAGGGAAGTGTAACTTTGCATTGGGAGTTTTGATGCGCATACGAATGCAAATCATGTGTTTTTGTTTATGCAGTGGTGTAAAGTACTTAAGTAAAAATGGTGTGAAGTACTTAAGTAAAAATACTTTAAAGTACTACTTAAATAGTTTTTTGGAGTATCTGTACTTTACTATTTATATATTTGACTACTTTTACTTTTGCTTCACTACATTCCTAAAGAAAATGATGTACTTTTTACTCCATACATTTTCGCTGACACACAAAGTACTAGTTACAATTTGAATGCTTAGCAGTAAAGGAAAATGGTCCAATTCACACACTTATCAAGATAACGTCCCTGGTCATCCCTACTGCCTCTGAACTGGTGGACTCACTAAACATAAATGCTTCCTTTGTAAATTATGTCTGAGTGTTGGAGTGTGCCCATGGCTGTCAAAAAAAGTTTTAAAAAAGGAAATTGTTGCTGTCTGGTTTGCTAAATATAAGGTATTTGATGTGTAGCATTTACTTTTACTTTGTACTTTTACTCAAGTATGAGTACTTTTTCCACCACTGTACTTAAGTACATTTAAAATCTTATACTTTTAGACTTTTACTCAAGTAGTATTTTACTGGGTTACTTTTACTTGAGTCATTTTATATTAAGGTATCTTTACTTTTACTCATATGACAATTTAATACTTTTTCCACCTCTGCGTTTATGCTACTTATCCTTTAACTTCCTGTAATGGGCCCAAAGAAGAAGGTTGATGGGGCTTAGGGAACTACTTGTTCCTAAATTCCACCGTCATACATGCTTACACACACACTACTCCTAGACGTCAGTCCTATGGTGCGCTCCCCACTGTGGCAGATCTCACTTCCTGTTTTCTCTGCATGGTGCTGTGTTGTAGAGGGTTCCAGCGGGCCTGTTTGTTTACAGCTGCTCTCAGGGGAGGCCTTTCAACACAACACCACTTCCAGTTTTTTATTAAGCCAGCGAGAGCGAGAGAGTGCTGAGTAGCAATGTTTCCCCCTGCAGTGCCCTGATGGTCCAAAACATATATTTTAACTGCTGTATTGCTGTATTAATCACCATAGTGCCCTCAAAGCTCATCACTAAGCTAAGGACCCTGGGACTAAACACCTCCCTCTGCAACTGGATACTGCACTTCACTTCCAACTCCAGGTGGTAAGGGTAGGTAACAACACATCTGCCACACCAATCCTCAACACGGGGGCTCCTCAGGGGTGCGTGCTAAGTGCCCTCCTGTACTCCCTGTTCACCCATGACTGTATGGCCAAGCACGACTCCAACACCATCATTAAGTTTGTCAATGACACAACAGTAGTAGGCCTGATCACTGACAACGATGAGACAGCCTATAGAGAGGAGGTCAGAGACCTAGCAGTGTGGTGCCAGGATAACAACCTCTCCCTCATGTGATCAAGACAAAGGAGATGATTGTGGACTACAGTAAAAGGCTGACTGAGCACACACCCATTCTCATCGATGGGGCTGTAGTGGAGCAGGTTGAGAGCTTCAAGTTCCTTGGTGTCTACATCACCAACAAACTATCATGGTCCAAGCACACCAAGACAGTTGTGAAGAGGGCAAGACAACGCCTATTGCCCCTCAGGAGACAAACGTTTTGGCATAGGTCCTCAGATCCTAAAAAAATTCTACAGCTGTACCATCGAGAGCATCCTGACTGGTTGCATCACCACCTAGTATGGTAACTGCTTGACCTCTGACCGCAAGGCACTACAGAGGGTAGTGCATACATCCCAGTACATCACTGGAGCCAGGCTTCCTGCCATCCAGGACCTCTATACCAGGCAGTGTCAGAGGAAGCCCTAAAAATTACCAAAGACTCTAGCCACCTTAGTCAAGGACTGTTCTCTCTGCTATGGTTCGGCAAGTGGTACCGGAGCGCTAAGTCTAGGTCCAAAAGGCTTCTTAACAGCTTCCACCCCCAAGCCATGAACAGCTAATCAAATGGCTACTCAGACTATTTGCATTGACCCCCCCCCATCCAGTGTCTGTGTTATTTTGCCCATTTGAATCTTTTATTTTTATTGGCCAGTCTGAGATATGGCTTTTTCTTTGCAAATTTACCTAGAAGGCCAGCATCCCAGTCGCCTCTTCACTGTTGGTGTTGAGACTGGTGTTTTGCCAGTACTATTTAATGAAGCTGCCAGTTGGGGACTTGTTAGGCGTCTGTTTCTCAAACTAGACACTCTGATGTACTTGTCCTCTTGCTCAGTTATGCACCGGGGCATCCCACTCCTCTTTCTATTCTGGTTAAAGCCAGTTTGCGCTTTTCTGTATAGGGAGTAGAACACAGCGTTGTACGGGATCTTCAGTTTCTTGGCAATTTTCACAAAGAATAGCATTCATTTCTCAGAACAAGAAGAGACTGACGAGTTTCAGAAGAAAGTGCTTTGTTTCTGGCCATTTTGAGCCTGTAATCGAACCCACAAATGCTGATGCTCCAGATACTCAACTAGTCTAAAGAAGGCCAGTTTTATTGCTTCTTTAATCAGTACAACAGTTTTCAGCTGTGCTAACATAATTGCAAAAAGGTTTTCTAATGATCAATTAGCCTTTTAAAATGTTAAACTTGGATAAGCTAACACAACGTGCCATTGGAACACAGGAGTGATGGTTGCTGATAATGGGCCTCTGTACACCTACGCAGATATTCCATAAAAGAAATCTGCCGTTTCCAGCTACAATAGTCATTTACAAAATTAACAATGTCTACACTGTATTTCTGATCAATTTGATGTTATTTTAATGGACAAATAAATGTGCTTTCCTTTCAAAAACAAGGACAAGTCACAAGTCACCCCAAACTTTTGATCGGTAATGTACATATTACCCCAATTACCTTGACTAACGTGTGACCCTGCACATTGACTCTCTACCGGTACCCCTTGTATATAACCTCGCTACTATTATTTTATAGTTGCTGTTTAATTATTTGTTATATTTGTATTTTGTTTTATTTTTGTATTTTATATATTTTTTCAGTTTATTTTAGTAAATACTTTCTTAACACTTATTTTTCTTAACTGAATTGTTGGTTTAGGTACTTGTAAGTAAGCATTTCACTGTAAGATCTACAACGGTTGTATTCGGCATATTTTGATTTGATTAAAATATGCACACACACACCTATTTTTGCAGTGGTTCTTTGTTTATCCTAGTGTCAATAGTTCCAGCATTATGACCATAACATTGGCATGGCCACCTGCTTAGGCTGCTTCTTTTCATATATATCTTTTCCATTCTACCATTCCATTCTGGCCCCAAAAGGGAAATGGGAACCACACTACACAGTACATTACATGGGTTTAAAACCTGAGTAAATACCTAGTAAGTACTGTAATAACAGCATTACATGCATCTTTACTTGTAAACCAGAATAAGTTATGCATGTAACTGTTAGTACTTACAGTTGAAGTCGGAAGTTTACATACACATTAGCCAAATACATTTAAACTCAGTTTTTCACAATTCCTGACATTTAGTCCTAGTAAAAATTGCCTGTTTTAGGTCAGTTAGGATCACCACTTCATTTTAAGAATGTGAAATGTCAAAATAATAGTAGAGAGAATGATTTATTTCAGCTTTTATTTCTTTCATCACATACCCAGTGGGTCAGAAGTTTACATACACTCAATTAGTATTTGGAATCATTGCCTTTAAATTGTTTAACTTGGGTCAAACGTTTCGGGTAGCCTTCCACAAGCTTCCCACAATAAGTTGGGTCAATTTTGGCCCATTCCTCCTGACAAAGCTGGTGTAACTGAGTTAGGTTTGTAGGCCTCCTTGCTCGCACACACTTTTTCAGTTCTGCCCACAAATTTTTCCATAGGATTGAGGTCAGGGCTTTGTGATGGCCATTCCAAAACCTTGACTTTGTTGTCCTTAAGCCATTTTGCCACAACTTTGGAAGTATGCTTGGGGTCATTGTCCATTTGGAAGACCCATTTGTGACCAAGCTTTAACTTCCTGAATGATGTCTTGAGATGTTGCTTCAATATATCCACATCATTTTCGATCCTCATGATGCCATCTATTTTGTGAAGTGCACCAGTCCCTCCTGCAGCAACGCACCCCACAACCTGATGCTGCCACCCCCGTGCTTCACGGTTGGGATGGTGTTCTTCGGTTTGCAAGCATCCCCCTTTCTCCTCCAAACATAACGATGGTCATTATGGCCAAACAGTTCTATTTTTGTTTCATCAGACCAGAGGAAATTTCTCCAAAAAGTACGATCTTTGTCCCCATGTGCAGTTGCAAACCATAGTCTGGCTTTTTTATGGCAGTTTTGGAGCAGTGGCTTCTTCCTTGCTGAGAGGTCTTTCAGGTTATGTTGATATAGGACTTGTTTTACTGTGGATATAGATACTTTTGTACCTGTTTCCTTCAGCATCTTCACAAGGTCCTTTGCTGTTGTTCTGGGTTTGATTTGCACTTTTCGCACCAAAGTACGATCATCTCTAGGAGACAGAACGTGTCTCCTTCCTGAACGATATGATGGCTGCGTGGTCCCTTGGTGTTTATACTTGCGTACTATTGTTTGTACAGATGAACGTTGTACCTTCAGGCGTTTGGAATTTGCTCCCAAGGATGAACCAGACTTGTGGAGGTCTACAATTTTTTTTCTGAGGTCTTGGCTGATTTCTTTTGATTTTCCCATGATGTCAAGCAAAGAGGCACTGAGTTTGAAGGTAGGCCTTGAAATACATCCACAGGTGCACCTCCAATTGACTCAAATGATGCCAATTAGCCTATCAGAAGCTTCTAAAGCCATGACATAGTTTTCTGGAATTTTCCAAGCTGTTTAAAGGCACAGTCAACTTAGTGTATGTAATGTAAACGTCTGACCCACTGGAATTGTGATACAGTGAATTATAAGTGAAATAATCTGTCTGTAAACAATTGTGGGAAAAATTACTTGTCATGCACAAAGTAGATGTCCTAACCGACTTGCCAAAACTATAGTTTGTTAACAAGAAATGTGTGGAGTGGTTGAAAAGCGAGTTTTAATGACTCCAACCTGAGTGTATGTAAACTTCTGACCTCAACTGTACATACTTGTTACATTGAAAGTTACATACTCCCTTATTAACCCATATTTACATGATTCCCCTCCACTTACGCTGAAATAATGCCTATGCAATGGAAAGTTATGCCAAAATGTGTTGAACACACAGAGGATGTTTCTCAACGCTGGAGTAAGGATGTGAAGGTTAGAAACCGGGGAGGACAGTGAGACTGACAGAAGTGGATCAAAGGAAGAGGATGTGGACTCCCAGCAAAGTGGAAATCTTGCTCTCTTTCTCCACACATACACACATACACACACACGCAACGCATACACACACTCGTTCTGGCCCACCCCCACTGTGCATGACCCTTGACCTACTGGGTCTTTGTGAGAGCTATGCTCCTGTTTTACACATATACACACACACACACCGGCGCAACAACAGAGGGCCCCGACGCAGTGCAGAGACAGAGTGATGGGGCCAACTGATAAGAGTAGAGACGCCATTGTCTCCGGAGTGCCTAGACTAGGGTGTGTGTGTGTGTGTGTGGCCTCTCACGAAACCACATTGGTCACCCCACCTCTGCCTTAGAGCCGCAGGAAAGCAGAGTGGTGTGTGCGTGTGTGTGAGATTGTCAGGGGGACAGATCCTCATTCCATCCCATTACAGGAAGTGTGTCTGGTGTGTGTGCTGCCCTGTGGTTCTCCAGACCCCATTTGTTCCTGTTGTCAATATGAAGGCCCCTGTATTTCCATTTCAATAGATGTGGAGAGAGCGTGCGACAGGGCCCGTCTCCACTATCAATCAGAGCCTTGATCTCAGTCCCATCACCAGCATCTCAGGCTCCAACCGGAATGTAACCTGCTGCTCATTTGGGCACATGGAAAATGGTGCCCTATTCACCTTGCTTGGGTCAAAGATATTGTTATCTGAAATGTATGAGTTGTCACTGAAGTAAGTGCATATTATCAAATCAAAATCCAATCAAATTGTATTTGTCACAACAGGTCACAACCTTACCGTGAAATGTTTACTTACAACCCCTTAACCAACAATGAGATTTTAAGACAAATAAGAGTTAAGAAAATATTTACTAAATAAACTAACGTAAAAAATAAAAGCGCAACAATAAAAGAGCAACAACAAGGCTATATACAGGGGGTACCGGTACAGAGTCAATGTGCGGGGCACCGATTAGTCGAGGTAATTGAGATAATATGTACATGTAGGTAGGGGTAAAGTGACTATGCATAGATAATAAACAGTGAATAGCAGTAGCGTAAAATGCAAATAGTCTGGGTAGCCTATTTGATTAGCTGTTCAGCAGCCTTATTGCTTGGTGGTAGAAGCTGGTAAGAAGCCTTTTGGACCTTTACTTGGCGCTCCGGTAGCGCTTGCCGTGCCATAGCAGAGAGAACAGTCTAAGACTAGGGTGGCTGGAGTCTTTAGCAATTTTTATGGCCTTCCTCTGACACCACCTGGTATAGAGGTCCTGGATGGCAGGGAGCTTGGCCCCATTGATGTACTGGGCCGTACGCACTGCCCTTTGTAGCGCCCTGCGGTCGGAGGCTGAGCAGTTGCCATACCAGGAGGTGATGCAACCAGTCAGGATGCTCTCGATGGTGCAGCTGTAGAACTTTTTGAGGATTTTTCTGTTTGTATGTGAGTAACGTACATATTTGTGTGTGTGTGTGTGTATTTGCACGACAATGTGTGTCTGTCTATTTGGGTAGGCTACTGCAGATTACATCATTGATGTTATAACAGGAGATAGACTGCAGTTGTTATCAACCAGTGACAGTAGTCTGACAGGTCTCTGTTGTTATCAGTGACAGTAGTCTGACAGGTCTCTGTTGTTATCAGTGACAGTAGTCTGACAGGTCTCTGTTGTTATCAGTGACAGTAGTCTGACAGGTCTCTGTTGTTATCAGTGACAGTAGTCTGACAGGTCTCTGTTGTTATCAGTGACAGTAGTCTGACAGGTCTCTGTTGTTATCAGTGACAGTAGTCTGACAGGTCTCTGTTGTTATCAGTGACAGTAGTCTGACAGGTCTCTGTTGTTATCAGTGACAGTAGTCTGACAGGTCTCTGTTGTTATCAGTGACAGTAGTCTGACAGGTCTCTGTTGTTATCAGTGACAGTAGTCTGACAGGTCTCTGTTGTTATCAGTGACAGTAGTCTGACAGGTCTCTGTTGTTATCAACCAGTGACAGTAGTCTGACAGGTCTCTGTTGTTATCAACCAGTGACAGTAGTCTGACAGGTCTTTGTTGTTATCAACCAGTGACAGTAGTCTGACAGGTCTCTGTTGTTATCAGTGACAGTAGTCTGACAGGTCTCTGTTGTTATCAGTGACAGTAGTCTGACAGGTCTCTGTTGTTATCAGTGACAGTAGTCTGACAGGTCTCTGTTGTTATCAACCAGTGACAGTAGTCTGACAGATCTCTGTTGTTATCAGTGACAGTAGTCTGACAGGTCTCTGTTGTTATCAGTGACAGTAGTCTGACAGGTCTCTGTTGTTATCAGTGACAGTAGTCTGACAGGTCTCTGTTGTTATCAGTGACAGTAGTCTGACAGGTCTCTGTTGTTATCAACCGTGACAGTAGTCTGACAGGTCTCTGTTGTTATCAGTGACAGTAGTCTGACAGGTCTCTGTTGTTATCAGTGACAGTAGTCTGACAGGTCTCTGTTGTTATCAGTGACAGTAGTCTGACAGGTGTCTGTTGTTATCAGTGACAGTAGTCTGACAGGTCTCTGTTGTTATCAGTGCAGTAGTCTGACAGGTCTCTGTTGTTATCAGTGACAGTAGTCTGACAGGTCTCTGTTGTTATCAACCAGTGACAGTAGTCTGACAGGTCTCTGTTGTTATCAGTGACAGTAGTCTGACAGGTCTCTGTTGTTATCAGTGACAGTAGTCTGACAGGTCTCTGTTGTTATCAGTGACAGTAGTCTGACAGGTCTCTGTTGTTATCGGTGACAGTAGTCTGACAGGTCTCTGTGTTATCAACCAGTGACAGTAGTCTGACAGGTCTCTGTTGTTATCAGTGACAGTAGTCTGACAGGTCTCTGTTGTTATCAGTGACAGTAGTCTGACAGGTCTCTGTTGTTATCAGTGACAGTAGTCTGACAGGTCTCTGTTGTTATCAGTGACAGTAGTCTGACAGGTCTCTGTTGTTATCAGTGACAGTAGTCTGACAGGTCTCTGTTGTTATCAGTGACAGTAGTCTGACAGGTCTCTGTTGTTATCAGTGACAGTAGTCTGACAGGTCTCTGTTGTTATCAGTGACAGTAGTCTGACAGGTCTCTGTTGTTATCAATGACAGTAGTCTGACAGGTCTCTGTGTTATCTTTTCTGGGGTGTCTGGAACTTTCTCTCCATTAGTGGCCCACCAAGGAACTTACAAGAAGTTAAATATCAGGAACAGCTCATAGTTAGAGAAAGATAAGCCGCTGCACTGTTCAACCAAGACACAATATCACACACACAGACACACACACAGACACAGACCCTCCCTCTCCAACCCCATCTGTACAGCGTCACAGCTCCAGTCCAGACCCCACAACTCCTAGATACAGGGAGCTTTTGTGAACGAACAAAGGATTTCCTGGTCAGTCAACAAGCACCCAGTGGCTGAGAAACAAGGAGGAGGGCAAGTAGATTAACAGGAGGGAGGGAGGGAGGGAGGGAGGGAGGGAGGGAGGGAGGGAGGGAGGGAGGGAGGGAGGGAGGGAGGGAGGTGAATGGAGAAAGGGAGGAAAATAGGGAGAGCGAGAGAAGGGAGAGAGAAAGCAGTTTGGGGGAGATCAAAAAATGGAGGCTATAGAGAAAGAGGGAAGGGAGAGAGGGTGGATGGAGAAAAGGGGGCAGGGGGCATTTGTTCCTGAAAGAGAGAATGTATTTGAACCTGAAAGGAAATAGCTTGGCTCCATTCAGCCAGAGCACTGTCTACTAGGGGACTATTTGAATGTGACAGGGGGAAGGGCAAAGGTCTGCTGCTTCACATTTCGTATGTTAACTGCTCTGAAAATGTACACACATGCCTCTGCCTGAGAGGATCCGGTATATGTGTGTGTGTGTGTGTGTGTGTGTGTGTGTGTGTGTGTGTGTGTGTGTGTGTGTGTGTGTGTGTGTGTGTGTGTGTGTGTGTGTGTGTGTGTGTGTGTGTGTGTGTGTGTGTGTGTGTGTGTGTGTGTGTGTGTGTGTGTGTGTGTGTGTGTGTGTGTGTGGATAGCCCTGTGCACTATTTACTCTAAAAATAAGATTATTTTGTTCAATTCTGTATATCAGATACAGACAGCTAAGGCAAAAGATTATCACTATTGTCACCATAACCTGGCATGTTATGTTTTGTAATGACATTGTTATGAAGGCTTTTTAACAACTTAAGTCAACATTTAACAAGTCAAAATGTTTTGATTTATGTTTGAATTTAGGGAACTCTCCCTCTATTGTTCACTTACAAAAAAGTTTAAATGTTGTATAATTAATATAGAAACATTCTTAGGTATTAAAATTCCCTCCCTGCATATGGCGTCTGTTTTGTTGTTCCGTTTTTGGATTAGTTGGGAGGATTTTAGATGATCAAATAATCAGCAGCTATGGTTCATTGGAGTAACCACATTCATTTGTGCAATCTTATTGGCAATGTATTTATGCCTACACAAACTTGGCGTGGAAGTTAAAATTCCGTACTAAGTAGCAAAGAAATATGTATTCATTGAGGTAATCATGTGTAGGAAAGTCCGTTGGAATGCCCGATTCCACCGCTGATTGGCCTTCTAGTGTTTATTAATGGGACATCATTTAGATTTAGCACGGCCATTAGCGGGTCCAAAGGATCGAACAGTTGCTTTTGATGACACAGTAAACGTTGGTTTCGTTATTACTGAGTCAAAACCACATGTGTATGTTATAATGCTGTAGATCCGGTTGACTGTAGTGAAATTATGTGGTTTTGATGTAGTCTTTTAATTGTATGTTTGTTTTATCAGAGAGAGAGATCGAGAGAAAAATAGAGATTTTCATAATAAAATGGAAATTGCACCCACACAAAGCTCTGGAGCCGAAGGAGTAGTGTAACGAACGGATAAAAATAGACCCAGACGAGAGGTGCTATAGCATCCAACCCACGCACTTCTGTTTCAGAAAACCAACATATTTATTAATCATCTGTGGCTGCGTTTACACAGGCAGACAATTCTGATTGGTTTTAATAATTGGTCTTTTGACTAATCAGATCAGATCTGAAAAAGAGCTTATGTGAAAATATATGATGTGATTGGTCAAAAGACCAATTAGTTGGGAAAAATATCAGAATTGGGCTGCCTGTGTAAACGCAGCCTGTGTATCCTAGGCTAGCATATAGGCCTACATACTGCAGGTGCATTTTTGGCACGGATACTGGAATGAAGCATGCGTTATGAACAGCCTTTCGCGCCCAATAGGCCTACATTGGAATCTACTTTACAAAGCATGTTAAATTAGAAGACCAAATGAATTGCAATATATGAATTAAATAATTACATCCTTTAACATTTTATGGAATCATAAAAATAGTTTATTTAATTGACAAAAATTACAACAATAAAAAATAAATACATTCACTGGGGTTCCAAAATTCAATCATGCCTCCTGTCCCCAAATAAATCGTCTCTAAAACTCCGCCTCACCGTGCAATAAACCTGTCATAGCGCAACTTCGGCATTAAGAAATCTGAGCACAAGGTAGGATCCCCCTCTACGCACTAAAGTAATACCCTCTCCTTCCTTCCCCCTGCAGTGCCGCTTCTGTTTGTTTGCACTCACTTTATCCGGAGCGGAAATTCTTAGCCTTTTTTTTTTTTGTGAATGACAAAGTTATTAACAATTCATCACCACAGTCCGTTCCAACCGGCCCCGTTTCCAGGGCGACGACTGCTCGGCACCCTCTGATTGGCTGGCGGATATAATGTATCCATTGAAACGCCTCGGGTTTGTAACCATTCACTAGTTTGGCGCTGCAGAGAGCACATCGACGACCCAGTGTCGACAACAACAAAATACGCTTATTCACAACGAGAACGTTGGGAATAGACGACAACAGAAATAATTATTGGAAATTCAAGTGCTTTGCATCTGTAACTGAACTGCAATCAATCCCTCTTATTTAGATTTTTACAGAAGAATAATATTTTCTATGCGAAAGCGGCAGTTATATAACACGAAGACAACGTCAGTGCTGGCCAGTGAGTCATTGATAAATACATGGGACATTCTTCACGCAGCTGCATGAATGAGTGTTACTGCTAGTGTAGGCCTATAGGCAATCTACAGTCGGATATTTAAGAAACAATCTTGTTTTGTTGATTTCGTTTCAAACTAGGCCTACAAAACCGCCAAGGTCGTGAGAAATACAATATATCCTTTTTAATTTCTTAAATTATTCCAGAATATATTTTATCTCGATCAGTCTGCGTTGCCATTTCTTCAATGATCCAGTCCTCATAACGTTCTGTTGTTGTGGACGTTTTTTTGCGGTAGCCTAAAGGGACCAAGCACATAATTTTCCTGCAGTGAAGTGACAATTGTTTTTTGTTGCTAAATGCTTGACAAGCTCAAGCCCGTTCAGTTCGAATCGGTAATGGCTATCAGCAAGACCGTGGAGTGGCTGCAGGAGCACCTCAAGACGCGCAAAGACTGCCTATTGGTAATGGACTGCAGAGCGCAGGAGCTATACGAGTCCTCGCACGTCGAAACGGCGATTAACGTGGCCATCCCGAGTCTGATGCTCCGGCGGCTGAAGAAGGGCAATCTTTCCATCAAGTCCTTGCTCTCAAACGGCGAGGACCGGGAGAGATTTGCGCGGAGGTGCAAGACGGATACCATTGTGCTATATGACGAATACAGCAGGGAATGGAACGAAAATGTCAACGGGGGCTCGGTGCTGGGCTTGCTCCTGAAGAGGATGAAAGACGAGGGCTACAAAGCTTTTTACCTTGAGGGTGAGTTTTGTTATTCTTTCCAGAAGCACACATTTCACACTAAAATGTAGGCCTAATTTGGTGAATAATAATGAATAAGTGATATTTTGGATGCATTTTGCGCAAAAACGCATAGGATAATGCAAGTGTGTTAGGTCACAACATAGAGTAGCCGAGGCCTGTTTTTATCAATGGATTTGTCTAACACTATTATTTCATTCACCTTACAGGTGGTTTCAGCAAATTCCAAGCCGAGTTCCCTGCCCAGTGCGAGACCAATCTGGTCGGCTCTTTCAACAGCAGTTCTCCTACGGCCCAGGTGCTCGGCCTCGGGGGGCTGCGGATAAGCTCAGACTCCTCGGATATCGAGTCCGACATCGACCGAGACCCGAGCAGCGCCACAGACTCAGACGGCAGTCCCCTCTCCAACCCTCAGCCCTCCTTCCCAGTGGAGATCCTCCCGCACCTCTACCTGGGCTGCGCCAAGGATTCCACCAACCTGGATATTCTGGAAGAGTTTGGCATCAAGTACATTCTGAACGTGACTCCCAACCTGCCCAACATGTTCGAGAACGCAGGGGAATTCAAGTACAAGCAGATCCCCATCTCAGATCACTGGAGCCAGAATCTGTCACAGTTCTTCCCAGAGGCCATTGGCTTCATAGGTAAGCACAATAACGTCTATTCAAGCACACTGATAGCTCTCAAATTATATTTTACACACAACAATTGATTTTAAGATGCACGGTTAATATATATATATATATAAAGCAGGCTTATTTTACATCACCACAGAATGAATTGAGGGTAATAAATGTAGTTGTATATTTACGCCTATATAGCAATGATTGGCCTAACAAGTGAAAGAAAGCCACAGGCCCACAGTACAGGCATCTTATTAGTAAGATATCTTCATATCACCAGGAAGTTATTTAGTTATTGTTGTGAAATTTGGATTATAGGTGTCCTTGGGTACGGGAAAAAAAAATGTATGAAATGTATGCATTCACTACTGTAAGTCGCTCTGGATAAGAGCGTCTGCTAAATGACTAAAATGTAAATGTAAAAAAAATGGGTACTTTCTTATTAAGTCAGTTAAGGAGGGATTTACAGAGGGAACAAGATTCATGCCATTGTGCCAAGCAGATAAATACTATTCTAGCTGTATGGTCCTTACTATAAACTGCTCCCAATTACAATGATTAAACTTCAATGGAATACTTCCTGTCTGCTTTTTTGTCTGCAGCCGGGGCCTAGCTTACCCCCAGCCTTGTGTAATTGTAATACAAAGGCCTGTGTGGAAATTGGAGAGGGGGAAGGAGGGGGGTAATTTGAACACAACAGGAAGGAAACGGCCATTGAAAGTAATCTAGGACAGTGCTGCGATGTTTTCCTTTCACAAAGAGAGCCATTTACAGGCTCTGTTGACATCCTGTAAGCCCTGACAGGGTGCCCTCATGACTCCTACGTTTACACGCCCAAATGGCACCATTGTCAAGTAACCGGGCAGGCTGAAGAATGACTTGATAGAGCGTTAATAGTACATTTCCAAGTCGTGGTACTCCTGACCAAATTAAAGAATGTCGGCTCTGTTTATGCGCAGAGTACGCAGAGTACCAGACCGCAGCCGTTTGTTGATTGACGTGTGCGGGAGACTGTTACGATCATTTCAGACTTCTGCTGCTTAACCGTGGAACTGGCCCAGTCAATGTTGACTACAACCGATTAGCATTTAGCACTACAGCATTAACTGTAGTGTAGAGTCTACTACTTGAATGTGACTGTTGTTTTGTCACAACAGGCATTGTTTTATCTGGTTTCCCTTACACTAGTCCCTTCACAGTAGGCATTTCTCATTTTCAGAATATCTATCTGTTTTTGTCTTGCTGTGTTTTCTCTAAATACAAATTATGAATATCTGACAAAAGTCTGTAACTTGTTCTTCCTCTTTGTTCCTCTCCTTCTCAGATGAGGCCCGCGGTCAAAAATGTGGCGTCCTGGTCCACTGTCTGGCCGGCATCAGCCGTTCTGTGACGGTAACCGTAGCCTACCTCATGCAGAAGCTCAACCTGTCCATGAACGACGCCTACGACATCGTCAAGATGAAGAAGTCCAACATCTCGCCCAACTTCAACTTCATGGGCCAACTCCTGGACTTTGAGCGCACCCTGGGCCTGAAGAGCCCCTGCGATAACCGGGTGGTGACCCCCACACAACCTCTGTACTTCACCACCCCCACCAACCACAACGTCTTCCAGCTGGACCCACTGGAGTCCACGTGAGGCAGCGCCACCATCACCCCCTTACTGGCTCAGAGGTGTAATGAAACCTCCTGAAACGCTGAAATGTTTCTCTACTTTATTTCCATCACCTGTTGTGACACGGTGACATCATGCCGTTGTTGACACAGTTGGCTTGAGGTGACAGCTGCCAAGCATGGACTCTGAAGGGGGCACGTGGTTGATCTGCCCGAGGGCTCACAAGCAGCTGCTGCAAAAATGGGAACAGATAAAGAAAGAAAGAGAAAAGAGGGGAAGCGAAGAAAGACAAAGCACATGAACTTTCTAGAACCCTATATTGCTATTGGACTCGATGAGGTTTTTGCCCCCCAAAAATTCTGTCAATGCTTTGAAAGAGATGTTAAGTGGTCTGATGGTCTGGTGTATGTTTAGCTTCACGACGAAAGGCTGGTGTGCCAAAGAAACATGATTGTTCTATCTGAACATATATATGATTATAAATACTTTTTTGTTTTTTGGGCTAGCACTTGTACCTTCATAATTTTTGTTGGGGTGCATATTACTTGTCTTCAGTGAAGACTTGCCTGTTCGGGGTTGAAACATCCCCGGTTAGACGGCACAGTATATTGAACTCGATTTTACATGTGTGGAGTCATTTTAATCATTTATACAAGTGTATATATCTTAATATAAAAGACAATACAGTAAAGCCTTGTTCTTGTCTAGTATATACCCTTTGCAACAAGTGGGTACTGATTATTCTTTTTTTGAAATCTTATTTTATGTAAGCAAACAAACTGTATATTGATCAGTATCTAAGTTTATTATGCCAAAAAATGTAGTAGGTTTTCCAAGAATCGTAAAATTGTGTATGTATATATATATCATATTCGCTTTATATGTAATTTCAGCCGACAGGCCTTTTTTGCCCCCACCCTCACACAAATCAGTCACCTTGGTTGTATGCCTTAGTTCTGTACATAGATGTGTTATTGTGCATTAACCCTCAAAGGGCTTTCCCCGAGCTATGCTTTCACCTCCTATCACAATTCTACCCGAATTGAACCATAGCAAAATAATTCTACATCAAATCGCTGAAACTGTCAGTGCATGCCTATGTTAAGAAATGTGAGTTGTAAATTTGTTAAGTTTGGTGGAAATACCTTTAATGAAGCCAATTTGAGATGGCGACTTTCTGTTGTTGTTTAGTGAGGAACAATTAGGGTTAATGCAAATGAATGCTTATCTGTGTTCAAGGCTTACAAAGTCTGGGAGATGTTGACAAAAAAGGAGGCCTTGCCTCTTCAGGGAAATTCTGTGAAATGCAGTTTTTTGTTGTTTTAGAAAATAATCAAAATTATGGGTGGATTTGGCTTTCTCTCGTTCCTGAGAGAAGAACTGTCTGTGGGAGAAGCCATCTTGGTTTCAACCCTCACCACTCCTCAAGTCCACACTCCTGTCTTACGAATGTAAAGAAATGATAAGTTATTAATAAATTACTATTTTGTCTACTTCCTTCTAACAATGTCTTTCTTAATTTCTCGACAGTTTGTAGAAGTTTTTCACACAGTGTTCAAACAGTGGTCAGGTCACACAGTGTTCAAACAGTGGTCAGGTCACACAGTGTTCAAACAGTGGTCAGGTCACAGTGTTCAAACAGTGGTCAGGTCACACAGTGTTCAAACAGTGGTCAGGTCACACAGTGTTCAAACAGTGGTCAGGTCACAGTGTTCAAACAGTGGTCAGGTCACAGTGTTCAAACGGTCAGGTCACAGTGTTCAAACAGTGGTCAGGTCACACAGTGGTCAGGTCACAGTGTTCAAACAGTGGTCAAGTCACACAGTGTTCAAACAGTGGTCAGGTCACAGTGTTCAAACAGTGGTCAGGTCACAGTGTTCAAACAGTGGTCAGGTCACACAGTGGTCAGGTCACAGTGTTCAAACAGTGGTCAGGTCACACAGTGTTCAAACGGTGGTCAGGTCACAGTGTTCAAACAGTGGTCAGGTCACAGTGTTCAAACAGTGGTCAGGTCACAGTGTTCAAACGGTCAGGTCACAGTGTTCAAACGGTCAGGTCACAGTGTTCAAACAGTGGTCAGGTCACAGTGTTCAAACAGTGGTCAGGTCACACAGTGGTCAGGTCACAGTGTTCAAACAGTGGTCAGGTCACACAGTGGTCAGGTCACAGTGTTCAAACAGTGGTCAGGTCACACAGTGTTCAAACGGTGGTCAGGTCACAGTGTTCAAACAGTGGTCAGGTCACACAGTGTTCAAACAGTGCTCAGGTCACAGTGTTCAAACAGTGGTCAGGTCACACAGTGTTCAAACAGTGTTCAGGTCACACAGTGGTCAGGTCACACAGTGTTCAAACAGTGGTCAGGTCACAGTGTTCAAACAGTGGTCAGGTGGTCAAACAGTGCTCAAACAGTGGTCAGGTCACACAGTGTTCAAACAGTGCTCAGGTCACAGTGTTCAAACAGTGGTCAGGTCACACAGTGTTCAAACAGTGGTCAGGTCACAGTGTTCAAACAGTGGTCAGGTCACAGTGTTCAAATAGTGGTCAGGTCACACAGTGTTCAAACAGTGGTCAGGTCACAGTGTTCAAACAGTGGTCAGGTCACAGTGTTCAAATAGTGGTCAGGTCACACAGTGTTCAAACAGTGGTCAGGTCACAGTGTTCAAACAGTGGTCAGGTCACAGTGTTCAAACAGTGGTCAGGTCACAGTGTTCAAATAGTGGTCAGGTCACACAGTGTTCAAACAGTGGTCAGGTCACAGTGTTCAAACAGTGGTCAGGTCACACAGTGTTCAAACAGTGGTCAGGTCACACAGTGACATATTTACGTAAGTGTACTTCCAACTCCTCGGTTAGACCAGTTCCACTTTAACCATCTGACATACAGTGTGTGTGTGTGTGTGTGTGTGTGTGTGTGTGTGTGTGTGTGTGTGTGTGTGTGTGTGTGTGTGTGTGTGTGTGTGTGTGTGTGTGTGTGTGTTCATGACAATTATCAGCCAGAAGGAGCCATTCACAAACATATGGCTGTCCTTTAACCACAAAGGTTGGGACATCTAGTCCCTCAAATGCAGCAGTTGTCCAATACAAATAGCACTTAACACATTGTCACACCCACAGAGTTGTATGACATGTCTCTGTCTGCCACATTATGTTCTTTTGGTTAAGTCCAAAATGTGACTGAACATGTACATAGAAGTACACACAGTGATTCCGGTCACACTGACTGACTGAATGATTGACTGACTCACTGAACGACAGTTTTTTCCAGGTATACCCAGGTTAGGGCTTTTTGGTACACACACACATACATTCCCGAAGGCACTTCCTGAAGGCGATGGCCTTTGAGCAAAGCAGCCCATCAAAGGGAACAAAGTCCCTAAACATAATGTTACCTGGCACTGGATGGCGTGGTGTGGTGCGTACCTGTCAAGACCTGGAGAGCATAGAGACGATCCTCACAGCTAAGCAGGAGATCATTTTCTCACGCAACACCAACTGCAGTTCACATCTTCAAATCATGACATGTCAGTGGAGTGACTGTGTCACGCACGCACGCACAGCCACACACATACACACACCTATTAGCAGATATAGGATACTGGAGTGTGTTAATGCTGTGATGTGGAGAGGAAGCAGGACTCTCTATGCATAGCTATAGGTAGCCAATTAAACTCAACTCCATGATTTATGATGGAGTTGAGCGGCAACTAGTGTGGGCGGACCGGCGCTCTGACGTCACATAAAATTATGTTTTTATAAAAAAACTACTTGTTTCATCACCCAAAGAATATCCCGCAATTACACAGAACAATGTTATTTTTTTGTTGAATTCAGTCAGAGCTCCAGTCCGTCCATGCTAGTCGGCGTTCAACTCCATGGTAAATCGTTGAGTTTAGTCAGCTCAACTATATAACTCTGTAGATTAGCTAATTATTTTAAGATGGAGGACCTAGGATTTCCATGTGCTATGATCTGAATCTACAAACAATGCATTTCCAACATCACTAAAATGTGAAACTACAGAACATAATGATTTAAGAATATTAAAGAGCTTTACACAAATGTTTTTACTCCACACCATCACAAACTTAGCACATTCAAATCATTTCTCAATAATACTGGATCCAACAGCGTACCAGAGAGAATATAGTGGTGACACCATACTAGAGTGACTATACTATAGTTAGTATCACTCTGACGTCATGATGGGTTGGTCTGATGATTGACAGCTAGGGGGAATGTGTAGTACGCCAGGCTCTCTGGGCCTCATGCTGGCTCTTCCTGTCCGCTGGCCTTTACTGTTTTAATGCCCCGCATTACAGGGCACAGGAAACTACCTCTCTATATATAGAAGGGTATGCGTATGGGGATGGGGACTGGCAACCTGACCCTTCACCCTTGCTCTCACATTTGGCACCTCTGTTGTGACATGACAAGCCATACAGGACTCTGGAGGGGGTGAGGGTGCAGGATGAGGGTGGTTGGTAGTTAAGTACAGTGCCTTAAGAAAGTATTCATCATACCCTTTGACTTATTCCACATTTTGTTGTGTTACAGCTTGAATTCAAAATGGATGAAATAGATTTTTTTTCTCACCCATTTTTTTCTACACACAATTCCTCATAGTGACAAAGTGAAGACACTGTGAAGATGCTGGTGGAAACCAGTATACAAGTATCTATATCCACAGTAAAACGAGTCCAATATCGACATAACCTGAAAGGCCCCTCATCAAGGAAGAAGCCACTTCTCCAAAACTGCCATAAAAAAGCCAGACTACGGTTTGCAACTGCACATGGGTACAAAGATCGTACTTTTTGTAGAAATGTCCTTTGTTTTGATGAAATAAAAATAGAACTGTTTGGCCATAATGACCATCGTTATGTTTGGAGGAAAAAGGGGGAGACTTGCAAGCCGAAGAACACCATCCCAACCGTGAAGCACGGGGGTGGTAGCATCAGGTTGTGGGGGTGCTTTGCTGCAGGATGGACTGGTGCTCTTCACAAAATAGATGGCATCATGAGGTAGGAAAATTATGTGGATATATTGAAGCAACATCTCAAGACATCGGTCAGGAAGTTAAAGCTTGGTCGCAAATGGTTCTTCCAAATGGACAATGACCACAAGCATACTTCCGAAGTTGTGGCAAAATGGTTTAAGGACAACAAAGTCAAGGTATTGGAGTGACCATCACAAAGCCCTGACCTCAATCCCATTGAAAATTTGTGGGCAGAACTGAAAATGCGTTTGTGAGCAAGGAGGCCTACAAACTTGACTCAGTTACACCAGCTCTCTCAAGAGGAATAGGCCAAATTTCATCCAACTTCTTGTGGGAAGCTTGTGGAAGGCTACCCAAAACGTTTGATCCAAGTGAAACAATTTAAAGGCAATGCTACCAAATACTAATTGAGTGAATGTAAACTTCTGAGCCACTGGGAATGTGATGAAAGAAATAAAAGCTGAAGTAAAATAAAATGGTGATCCTAACTGACCTAAGACAGGGAATTTTTACTAGGATTAAATGTCAGGAATTGTGAAAAACTGAGTTTAAATGTATTTGCCTAAGGTGTATGTAAACTTCCGACTTCAACTGTATATGTGCCATTCAGAGGGTGAATGGGCAAGACAAAAGATTAAAGTGTCTTTGAATGGGGTATGGTAGTAGGTGCCAGGCGCACCGGTTTGTGTCAAGAACTGCAACGCTGCTGTTTTTTTTTCTTACGCTCAACAGTTTCCCGTGTGTATCAAGAATAGTCCACCGCCCAAAGAACATCCATCCAAGTTGACACAACTGTGAGAAGCGTTGTAGTCAACATGGGCCAGTATCTCTGTGGAACCCTTTCGACACCTTGTAGAGTCCATGCATCAATGAATTGAAGCTGTTCTGATGGCAAAAAGGGGGGTGCAACTCAATATTAGGAAGGTGTTCTTAATGTTTTGTACACTCAGTGTACATTCATGCTACACACACATCACAACTGTTGCTACCAGACTCTTATTATACTGCTGAGTTTATACACTAGCCCTCATCCCCCCCCCTTCCTCAAAGCACAAGTAAATATTGGACTATAAATTGCCTTCGTGTATTATATTTATGCCAACATGTATTATTCTATTCTATTGAGACATTTACTTTATGTTCATATTCTAATATTTAATTATTTCTTATTGTTGCTGCGTTGTCGAGAAGGAACCTGCAAGTAAGCATTTCGTTGGACAATGTATACCATGCGTATCCCGTACATACGACTAATAAAACTTGAATCTATTTGAAGGTCAACCTCCCATAGGCAAGGGAATGTGGACAGACACATACTGTACGGGGCCTCTAGTTCTGGATCTGGTCATGGTCCTCCAGTTCCTTTGTGGGATGAGATTAGATGAAATAGAATATCTGACAGCCAGGTTCTTTGACACCTCAACATTCCGGATCCAGACATGGATGCTTCCAGCCATAGCTGCCCCATTTCACACTGGCCTCGGTCCCCGTTTTAAAGGCTCTTTGAGCAGTGAAAATAAACCCAGCAGGTTGTGGCTAAACTTGGCCCCCAGTGCTAATCCTGCCCTAACGGTTCCTGTCCCTGTCACCCTCCAGTGATAGTACACTGACATCTCCCCACACACCCTTTACCCCTCGGCCCCCGTCCCCGCTCTGCCATTCCAGCAATTTACTGTTCTAGTGTTCTAGTGCAGATCATGTTTCTCATCGGTTGCCTCCACATATATACTAACACATGCACGGACACGCATGCACACACACTGTCCTTACCATGCTCTCCTGTCCACTGCACCCTTCCTCTCTCTCTCTCTCTCTCTCTCTCTCTCATTCTCTCTCTCTCTCTCCCCCCTCTCTCTCTCTCTCTCTCTTTCTCCCCCTCGCTCCCCTTGTGTGCACAACGGACGGGTTGGCTGTCAACTTCCTGTCTCAGGATTCTACACACACACGCACACACACGCACGCACACACACACACACGCACGCACGCACGCACGCACGCACGCACGCACGCACGCACGCACCACCACACACACACACACACACACACACACACACACACACACACACACACACACACACACACACACACACATCCCTCATGTATGTACCCCCTCTTCTAATAGTGTCCTGGCCCCACTCCAGGGCTTGTTATCGTATAATGAGGTGGTGGTGATATGAAAAGGGTGAGGGAAGGGGTGGCAGGGTGGCGGGGTGACACACACTAGCACATCTGCGAACATGGCAGTAATTTAAGTGTGTGTGTGTGTGCGCGTGCGTGCGTGCGTGTGTGTGTGTGTGCATGTGTGGGTATGTGAGGGGTGGTTGTGTGTGTGTCTTGGCACAGCTGTAAATGTTTCCTAATTGAGCAACAGCCAGACTGCTAATTAAAAGGCTCACACAGGTTTTTATTTTTCCCTTTAATCTGCAGCGCAAGTGGGCGAGCATTCATTCATTCATTCATTATATATGCCATTTAGCAGACACTTTTATCCAAAGCGACTTACAATCATGTGGCATACATTTTCGTATTATTTTAGTGAACTAGCAACAACCAGACGAAATCAAACCTTCAGACAGAGAGGTGATGACAGACAGGAGGAGGACTGCTAAGATAATCAATTTGACAGTAGAACCTGATCTATAGGGACTTGTTTTCCACCTCTCAGCTCTTTCATCATGTCCTAACCAGACATAGAGGGTTGTGGTTGTGGAGTGAACAACTGTTTTATGGGTACTGAGAGGGCTGCTATCATACAAAGCTATCAGTGCCTTTCCTCTCTGCATCTCCTCCCCTCCTCTTTCCAGAATCACCCACATGGACAGAGAGAGAGCTTCCGCTGCCGCCGGGCCAGCCAGAACTCACTACCTCCACCAGAACTAATAATCTCTTTACCTCCTGTACTCTGTCTGTGCCTGGCTTTCTTTCTGTCTGAGTATGCCTCTCTCTCTCTCTCTCTCTCTCTCTCTCTCTCTCTCTCTCTCTCTCTCTCTATCTATATATATTGTGCCATTATTTCATTGTCTGTCTCTCAATTCAATTAAATTCAAAAGCTTTATTGGTGTGGGAAACAAATGTTTACATTGCCAAAGCAAGTGAAATAGACAATAAACAAAAGGGAAATTAACAAGGGAAATTAACAGTAAACATTACACATTTTTAAATAATACAGACAGTTCAAATGTTATTATTGGGTATGTAGAGTGTTGTAACAACGTGCCAATAGTTGAAGTATGAAAGGGAAATATAGAACCAGATAAATATAGGTTGTAATGTTGTTTACACTCATCTGGTTGCCCTATTCTTGTGGCAACAAGGGAAATGTCTGTCTGGTTCTCTCTTTATTACCTAGAGAAGCTCACTGTAAGAGTTGTATCAATGCTAGGAACACTGTCAATACTCTGTCAAAGAAATGAGTGTGTGTGTGTGTGTGTGTGTTTCATTAACGTACAGCCTCTAAGTGACACTGTTAAAACCATCACATGCTCTGTTGACTGACCCCTGACCCCACCTACTGGAACTGTGGAGTGCTGGGATGTAATGTCTCTAGAGTTCTATGTGGGAATGAGGTCAGAAAGTACAAGAACTCAGTCGTTTGTTGGTTGTTGCTCTCCATGGTCACTGGTTCGGACTTGTTGTGGAGTACTCTGGTTTCTATATTACAGCCCACTCACTTTTCACAGCACAGCAGACATTTTGTGTCAGAAGAGCCCTGTTGACTGTATTTGTCAGTGCCAGCTTTAGCGAAATATTGTTGATTCAAAATGTTAGTCTATTTTCACTTATTGGTAATTCCATTTGAATTAAATCCGTTTTTGATAGCATCCCTTTTGATTTAAACAAAACAGGACCTGAATGCTAAAACATTCAGGAGATAAATGTGCTCAAAGTTGACCCATTTTGCATACCCCACCATAACATGAGACATCCATGTCTTCATCACTGGAAAATATGAATGGTTGAGTTTGATATCATTTAAAAGCTTACAAACAGTGTTGTCAAACAATTTGATTATTTCTTGAAAGAAAAAATAATAATATTAATTATAATTTTTTCCCATCAATTATCTAAAAAAAAGTTTTCTTCATATTTGCGTAAGTTGTAGCTCACACCTTATTTCACAACCTCTGAGGTTCTTGTGTTGTGCCCGCTTTCGCATTGATGTCTCTTGGTATGGTGGGGTATGCAAAAGGGATTAACTTTTAACACCTTTACCTCTTGAATATTTTTGTAATCAGTTCCAAAAAGTCGCTTTCTGAGCACTCCTACAATGGGCAAATATGTATAGAAGGTTTTGTTCAATTCGAAAGGGGTGCTGTCAAAAAGTGATTGAATTCAAATGTATTATTCTCATACCTTTATTTAACTAGGCAAGTCAGTTAAGAACAAATTGTTATTTAAAATGACAGCCTACCCCAGCAGCACTGGGCGAATTGTGCACAACCCTACAGGACTCCCAATCACAGCCAGATGTGATACAGCCTGGATTTGAACCAGGGACTGTAGTGATGCCTCTTGAAGCACCTTAGACCACTGCGCCACTCGGGAGCCCATGACTATGAGATTAAAGTGCAGCTGTCAGCTTTAGTTTGAGGGTATTTTTAGAATTTTGAATTAATTTGTGAATAATGATTAGTGACAACGTTACAGATGTACAAATATCAAATATTGTAATGCTGAGAGGTTAGCATTTCTATGGGACTCCCAATCATGACTGGTTGTGATACAGCCCAGGATCGGACCAGGGTCTGTAGTGACGCCCTTAGCACTATTTACCCCAATAACTCTGGCCCGTGGCACTGAAAATAACTTGTTACTTTCCTGAAAAGTTTACTTACTCAAGAAGTCTGTCGGGTTGCATTTGGAAGAGGAAGTAGATGTACTGTTTAATACCTAGCCACGGTAGCCTTTAAGTGTAGTGTTTCCTGAGACTCTGTGGTACAGAGATGTCCCCTGTCACTTGGCTGTCTGACAGATGAACAGACTCAACCTGTCTGTCTGTCTGTCTGTCTGACTGACTGACTGACTGACTGACTCTGGGTTTGCTCTTGTGACAGAAATATATACACCTGTGGAAAGACAATTTCACACTTTCTTCACAGAAGGAGGTAATGTCGGGTATTGGGATTTACCCTACCTAAGGGCTGTCCCATTTCTCTCAGCACCCTCCTTTCCTTTCAGATCAGGTTTCGTGAAGGAAAGAAAATTAAGGAAATGGAGTCTATTGGAACATTACATAAGTCTACATACACATGATTCATGTTAGTGCTTCATTCTATAGCCCGAGGACTCCTGACATCTCCAGGAGTGATAAAAAAATATTTTTTCTCTTTATCTGTTGTGGTCTAGCACTGTCTTTTTGTTAGCTAGGGCCATCTACAGTTGAAGTTGGAAGTTTACATCAAATCAAATCAAAGTTTATTTGTCACGTGCGCTGAATACAACAGGTGTAGACCTTACAGTGAAGTGCTTACTTACAGGCTCTAACTAATAGTGCAAAAAAGGTATTAGGTGAACAATAGGTAGGTAAAGAAATAAAACAACAGTAAAAAGACAGGCTATATACAGTAGCGAGGCTATAAAAGTAGTGAGGCTACATACAGACACCGGTTAGTCAGGCTGATTGAGGTAGTATGTACATGTAGATATGGTTAAAGTGACTTTGCATATATGATGAACAGAGAGTAGCAGTAGCGTAAAAGAGGGGTTGGCGGGTGGTGCATGGGATACAATGCAGATAGCCCGGTTAGCCAATGTGGGGGAGCACTGCTTGGTCAGCCCAATTGAGGTAGTATGTACATGAATGTATAGTTAAAGTGACTATGCATGTATTGTAAACAGAGAGTAGCAGCAGCGTAAAAAAGGGGGGTTGGGGGGGGGGGGGCACACAATGCTAATAGTCCGGGTAGCCATTTGATTATCTGTTCAGGAGTCTTATGGCTTGGGGGGTAAAAACTGTTGAGAAGCCTTTTTGTCCTAGACTTGGCACTGAAGTACTGCTTGCCATGCGGTAGTAGAGAGAACAGTCTATGACTGGGGTGGCTGGGGTCTTTACAATTTTTAGGGCCTTCCTCTGACACCGCCTGGTGTAGAGGTCCTGGATGGCAGGCAGCTTAGCCCCAGTGATGTACTGGGCCATACGCACTACCCTCTGTAGTGCCTTGCAGTCAGAGACCGAGCAATTGCCGTACCAGGCAGTGATGCAACCAGTCAGGATGCTTTCGATGTTGCAGCTGTAGAACCTTTTGAGGATCTCAGGACCCATGCCAAATCTTTTTAGTTTCCTGAGGGGGAATAGGCTTTGTCGTGCCCTCTTCACGACTGTCTTGGTGTGTTTGGACGATTCTAGTTTGTTGTTGATGTGGACACCAAGGAACTTGAAGCTCTCAACCTGCTCCACTATAGCCCCGTCGATGAGAATGGGGGCGTGCTCGGTCCTCCTTTTCCTGTAGTCCACAATCATCTACTTAGTGTTGGTTACGGTGAAGGATAGGTTGTTATTCTGGCACCCCCCGGCCAGGTCTCTGACCTCCTCCCTATAGGCTATCTCGTCATTGTCGGTGATCAGGCCTACCACTGTTGTGTCGTCTGCAAACTTAATGATGGTGTTGGAGTCATGCCTGGCCATGCAGTCGTGGGTGAACAGGAAGTACAGGAGGGGACTGAGCACGCACACTTGTGGTGCTCCAGTGTTGAGGATCAGCGTGGCAGATGTGTTGCTACCTACCGTCACCACCTGGGGGCGGCCCATCAGGAAGTCCAGGATCCAGTTGCAGAGGGAGGTGTTTAGTCCCAGGATCCTTAGCTTAGTGATGAGCTTTGAGGGTACTATGGTGTTGAAAGCTGAGCTGTAGTCAATGAATAGTATTCTCACATAAGTGTTCCTTTTGTCCAGGTGGGAAAGGGCAGTGTGGAGTGCAATAGAGATTGCATCATCTGTGGATCTGTTTGCGCGGTATGCAAATTGGAGTGGGTCTAGGGTTTCTGGGATAATGGTGTTGATGTGAGACATTACCAACATTTCAAAGCACTTCATGGCTACGGACGTGAGTGCTACGGGTCTGTTGTCATTTAGGCAGGTTGCCTTTGTGTTCTTGGGCACAGGGACTATGGTGGTCTGCTTGAAACATGTTGGTATTACAGACTTAATCAGGGACATGCTGAAAATGTTGGTGAAGACACCTGCCAGTTGGTCAGCACATGCCCGGAGCACACGTCCTGGTAATCCGTCTGGCCCTGCAGCCTTGTGAATGTTGACCTGTTTAAAGGTCTTACTCATGTCGGCTACGGAGAGCGTGATCACACAGTCGTCCGAAACAGCTGATGCTCTCATGTATGCCTCACTTAGCTCGTCTGGTAGGCTCGTGTCACTGGGCAGCTCGCGGCTGTGCTTCCCTTTGTAGTCTGCAATTGTTTGCAAGCCCTGCCACATAAGACGAGCGTCAGAGCCGGTGTAGTATGATTCAATCTTAGCCCTGTATTGATGCTTTGCCTGTTTGATGGTTCGTCGCAGGGCATCGCAGGATTTCTTGTAAGCTTCCGGGTTAGAGTCCAGCACCTTGAAAGCAGCAGCTCTATCCTTTAGCTCAGTGCGAAAGTTGCCTGTAATCCATGGCTTCTGGTTGGGGTATGTACGTACAGTCACTGTGGGGACGACGTCCCCGATGCACTTATTGATAAAGCCAGTGACTGATGTGGTGTACTCCTCAATGCCATCGGAAGAATCGCGGAACATGTTCCAGTCTGTGATAGCAAAACAATCCTGTAGTTTAGCATCTGCTTCATCTGACCACTTTTTTATAGACCGAGTCACTGGTGCTTCCTACTTTAATTTTTGCTTGTAAGCAGGAATCAGGAGGATAGAGTTGTGGTCGGATTTACCAAATGGAGGGCGAGGGAGAGCTTTGTACGAGTCTCTGTGTGTGAAGTACAGGTGATCTAGATTTTTTTTCCTTCTGGTTGCACATTTAACGTGTTGATGGAAATTTGGTAGAACTGATTTCAGTTTCCCTGCATTAAAGTCCCCTGCCACTAGGAGCTTCGTCTCTGGGTGAGTGGTTTCCTGTTTGCTTATTTCCTTATACAGCTGACTGAGTGCGGTCTTAGTGCCAGCATCTGTCTGTGGTGGTAAATAAACAGCCACGAAAGTATAGCTGAAAACTCTCTAGGCAAGTAGTGTGGCCTGCAATTTATCACAATATACTCTACTTCAGGCGAGCAAAATCTAAAAACTTCCTTAGATTTCATGCACCAGCTGTTGTTTACAGATATGCACAGACCGCCCCCCTCGTCTTACCGGAGTGGCTGTTCTATCTTGCCGGTGCAGCGTGAATCCCACTAGCTGAATATCCATGTCGTCATTCAGCCACGATTCCGTGAAACAGGATATTACAGTTTTTGATGTATCGTTGGTACGATATTCGTGATCGTAGCTCGTCTAGTTTATTGTCCAATGATTACACGTTGGCGAGTAGTATTGACGGTAACTGCAGCTTTCCCACTCGCCTTTTCCGGGTCCTGACCAGGCATCCGGCTCTTTGTCCTCTTGTTAGGGTTGAACTGGCTATTTGTTTGCATAACTTTATATTATACCGGGGAAGCTATGCTACAATATTAAGTATATAAACTACGGATAAATCAACTGCTGAAGACAGGAAGAACGACACCCTGCGACAGGAAGTGCGTCACTAGGCTGGGACCTGCCTGCACGCCGACGTTAGGAGGAGCAAGTTTAAACCACGCTCCTCCTCCCTCTGACAGGCCAGCATTGAGCGGGAACTTTCTCTGTCAGAGTATAAAAGCGAGAACAATAGGATGTGTCGTTCTCTTCTCTGTTTGCCCTGCGAGGTATAACAGCGAGACCGTATATATACGAACCACCCATTTACCACACACGTGTTTGCATTAATTAAAGTACACATAAATCTGAAGTTACTATGTGCTGACTATTTTGTTCTGATACCAGAAACGAATTGACGCAACTTTAACACTCTGTACCTGGGTCGCTTCCTCTTGCAAATAACGGGGATGTTCGCCCTGCCGGGTGTTTGGAGAATGTCTTGTGCGTCTTGTTTGTTGAAGAAAAAATCTTTGTCTAATCCGAGGTGAGTCATCGCTGTCCTGATATCCAGAAGCTATTTTTTTCCCGTAAGATATGGTTGCAGAAACATTATGTACAAAATAAGTTACAAATAATGCGAAAAACCCCCACATAATAGCACAATTGGTTGGGCGCCCGTAAAACTGCTGCCATTTCTTCCGGCGCCAAATACATTTAAACTCAGTTTTTCACCATTTCTGACATTTAATCCTAGTAAAAATTCCCTGTCTTAGGTCAGTTAGGATCACCACTTTATTTTAAGAATGTAAAATGTCAGAATAATAGTAGAGAGAATGATTTATTTCAGCTTTTATTTCTTTCATCAAATTCCCAGTGGGTCAGAAGTTTACATACACTCAATTAGTATTTGGCAGCATTGCCTTTAAATTGTTTAACATGGGTCAAAAGTGTCGGTTAGCCTTCCACAAGCTTTGCACAATAATTTGGGTAAATTTTGGTCCATTCCTCCTGAAAGAGCTGGTGTCAGGTTCTGGGTCAGGTTTGTAGGCCTTCTTGCTCGCACATGCTTTTCAGTTCTGCCCACAAATTTTCTATGGGATTGAGGTCAGGGCTTTGTGATGGCCACTCCAATAACTTGACTTTGTTGTCCTTAACTTTTTAGGGATGGGGGCAGTATTCGGAAGTTTGGATGACTGAGGTGCCCAAAGTAAACTGCCTGTTACTCAGGCCCAGAAGCTAGGATATGCATATGCATGGAAGTATTGTATAGAAAACACGCTAAAGTTTCTAAAACTGTTAAAATAATGTTTGTGAGTATAACAGAACTGATTTGGCAGGCGAAGCCCTGAGGACAATCCATCCAGAAATTTTTGTTGTTGTTGAGGTCATTCGACTTTCCAATGATTTTCTATGGGAAAGCCGAATTATTAGGACCCAGATTGCAGTTCCTATGGCTTCCACTAGATGCCAACAGTCTTGAGAAATTGTTCAATGTTTTGTTTTGTATTCGTATTCTTTCTAAGTGTCACTCAGAAGGACTCTAGTATTTTGGTGCGCGTGAATGACGGCGCGCTGCTCGTTGTTTTTCTCCGGTATTGGAAACAGTTTATTCCGTCTTACATTTGATTGATTATTTACATATTAAGGTACCCGAGGTTGGATTAGAAACGTTGTTTGAAATGTTTGGACCAAGTTTACAGGTTACTTTTTATATTGCTTTGTAGGCATGTTGGAACAGGTGTATTTCTGAATCAAATGCGCCAAATAAACAGACATTGTTAGGATATAAAGAAGGATTTTATCGAACAAAACGACCATTCATTGTGTAACTGGGACATTTGGGATTGCAAAAAGATGAATATATTCAAAAGTAAGCGATTTATTTTATCGCTATTTCTGACTTTCGTGATGCATCTGCTTGGTTGGAAAATGATTGTGACGCGCTCCGGTGAGGACGCGCACTTGGCTATTTATCTCCGGTATTGAATATACTATTTTTCATCTTACATTTTTATAGTTTATTTACATATTAGGGTACCTGAGGATTGATTAGGAACGTTGTTTAACATGAGAGCGAGAGAGCGAGAGTTGCACCCCTTCTCAAAAAACCTACACTCGATCCCTCCGATGTCAACAACTACAAACCAGTATCCCTTCTTTCTTTTCTCTCCAAAACTCTTGAGCATGCCGTCCTTGGCCAGCTCTCTTGCTAGCTCTCTCAGAATGACCTTCTTGATCCAAATCAGTCAGGTTTCAAGACTGGTCATTCAACTGAGACTGCTCTTCTCTGTGTCACGGAGGCTCTCCGCACTGCTAAAGCTAACTCTCTCTCCTCTGCTCTCATCCTTCTAGACCTATCTGCTGCCTTTGATACTGTGAACCATCAGATCCTCCTCTCCACCCTCTCCAAGTTGGGCATCTCCGGCGCGGCTCACTCTTGGATTGCGTCCTACCTGACAGGTCGCTCCTATCAGGTGGCGTGGCGAGAATCCGTCTCCGCACCACGTGCTCTCACCACTGGTGTCCCCCAGGGCTCAGTTCTAGGCCCTCTCCTATTCTCGCTATACACCAAGTCACTTGGCTCTGTCATATCCTCACATGGTCTCTCCTATCATTGCTACGCAGATGACACACAATTAATCTTCTCCTTTCCCCCTTCTGATAACCAGGTGGCGAATCGCATCTCTGCATGTCTGGCAGACATATCAGTGTGGATGACGGATCACCACCTCAAGCTGAACCTCAGCAAGACGGAGCTGCTCTTCCTCCCGGGGAAGGACTGCCCGTTCCATGATCTCGCCATCACGGTTGACAAGTCCATTGTGTCCTCCTCCCAGAGTGCTAAGAGCCTTGGCGTGACCCTGGACAACACCTTGTCGTTCTCCGCTAACATTAAGGCGGTGACCCGATCCTGTAGGTTCATGCTCTACAACATTCGCAGAGTACGACCCTGCCTTACACAGGAAGCGGCACAGGTCCTAATCCAGGCACTTGTCATCTCCCGTCTGGATTACTGCAACTCGCTGTTGGCAGGGCTCCCTGCCTGTGCCATTAAACACCTACAACTCATCCAGAACGCCGCAGCCCGTCTGGTGTTCAACCTTCCCAAGTTCTCTCACGTCACCCCGCTCCTCCGCACACTCCACTGGCTTCCAGTTGAAGCTCGCATCTGCTACAAGACCATGGTGCTTGCCTACGGAGCTGGGAGGGGAACGACCTTCAGGCTCTGATCAGTCCCTACACCCAAAGAAGGGCACTGCGTTCATCCACCTCTGGCCTGCTCGCCTCCCTACCTCTGCGGAAGCACAGTTCCCGCTCAGCCCAGTCAAAACTGTTCGCTGCTCTGACATGGTGGAACAAGCTCCCTCACGACGCCAGGACAGCGGTGTCAATCACCACCTTCCGGAGACACCTGAAACCCCACCTCTTTAAGGAATACCTGGGATAGGATAAAGTAATCCTTCTAACACTCCCCCCCCTACCCTCCCCCCCCAAAAATATATAGATGTACTATTGTAAAGTGGTTGTTCCACTGGATATCATAAGGTGAATGCACCAATTTGTAAGTCGCTCTGGATAAGAGCATCTGCTAAATGACGTAAATGTAATGTTTGGACCAAGTTTATTGGTAACGTTTGGGATTCATTTTGTATGTATTTTGAATGAGGGCAAACCGGTGGATTATTGAATGAAGCGTGCCAAAGAAACATACTTTTTTGGGATATAAAGAAGGACATCATCGAACAAAAGGACCCTTTGTTATGTAACAGGGACTCTTGTGATTGCAACCAGATGAAGATCTTCAAAGGTACGGGATTTATTTTATCGCTATTTCTGACTTTCACGATGCATCTGCTTGGCTCGAAAATGTTTTTAATGCTTTTGTATGCGAGGCGCTGTCCTCAGATGGCCTTAAACCTCTGGGCTAGGCGTGCCTCAAGCGACCCACCTCGACAACATCTGGTGAAATTGCAGAGCGCCAAATTAAAATGACAGAAATCGTAGTATTAAACTTTCATGAAAATACAAGTGTCATACATCATTTCAAATATCAACTTCTTGTTAATCCAGCTGCGTTGTCACATTTCAAAAAGTCTTTACGGCGACGGCATGGTGTTGTCGAGGTCGGTCGCTTGAGGCACGCCTAGCCCAGAGGTTTAAGGCCATTTTGCCACAACTTTGGAAGTATGCTTGGGGTCATTGTCTATTTGGATGACCCATTTGCGACCAAGCTTTAACTTCCTGACTGATGTCTTGAGATGTTGCTTCAATATATCCACATAATTTTCCTTCCTCATAATGCCATATATTTTATGAAGTGCACCAGTCCCTCCTGCAGCAAAGCACCCCCACAACAAGATGCTGCCACCCCCATGCTTCACGGTTGGGAGGGTGTTCTTCAGCTTTCAAGCATCCCCCTTTTTCCTACAAACATAACGATGGTCAAACAGTTCTATTTTTGTTTCATCAGACCAGAGGACATTTCTCCAAAAAGTACGATCTTTGTCCCCATGTGCAGTTGCAAACCGTAGTCTGGCTTTTTTATGGCTGTTCTGGAGCAGTGGCTTCTTCCTTGCTGAGCGGCCTTTCAGGTTATGTCGATATAGGACTCGTTTTACTGTGGATATAGATATTTTTGTACCTGTTTCCTCCAGCATCGTCACAAGGTCCTTTGCTGTTGTTCTGGGTTTGATTTGCACTTTTCGCACCAAAGTACGTTCATCTCTAGGAGACAGAACGTGTCTCCTTTCTGAGTGGTATGACGGCTGCGTGGTCCCATGGTGTTTATACTTGTGTACTATTGTTTGTACAGATGAATGTGGTAACTTCAAGCGTTTGGAAATTGCTCCCAAGGATGAACCAGACTTGTGGAGGTCTACAATGAGTTTGAAGGTAGGCCTTTAAATACATCCACAGGTACGCCTCCAATTGACTCAAATGATGTCAATTAGCCTATCTGAAATGTCTAAAGTCATGACAACATTTTCTGGAATTTTCCAAGGTATTTAAAAGCACAGTCAACTTAGTGTATGTAAATTTCTGATCCACTGGAATTGTCATACAGTGAATTATAAGTGAAATAATCTGTCTGTCTTGTGTCATGCCTACAAAGTAGATCTCCTAACCGACTTGCCAAAACAATAGTTTGTTAACAAGAAATGTGTGGAGTGGTTGAAAAACGAGTTTTAATGACTCCAACCTAAGTGTATGTGAACTTCCGACTGTACTTCAAGTGCTGCCTGTCTTCCCGGCAATTATTACAGGGAGGTGTGCTCTCCACCTCTGCTAGGCAATTAGCAACTAGTGTTAGTTCTTTAGCCTCTCCAGGTTTCTTAATGACAGCTGTAAGTGGCAGTCGTGTCAGTGGCAGTTTTGTCACAAAACTAATATTGTCGCCGAAGTTGTTCTGCAAAGTTGTTCGAGGAAGGAAGGCGAGGAAGGCTCCACATCACTCTCTCACTTGAGTATCTTACCTAGTTATTTACAGATTATATTATTTTCCTCTTTTGTAGCTTTGTCAAGTATGTGTGTGCTTTCTATACCTGTTCGCACCTCTCCCTGTAGCCCTTACAGATGCTCCCCACCCCTTGGCTGTAATCCTTCTAATTTAGTGTACCCTGTGCGCACAACCCATATGGAATTCCGGGTCTCTGGCAGTGTATGGAACTACCGATCTGAAGTCAAGAACGCCAAGTTCATCTCAGCCTATGCTGCCCTTCAGTCCCTTGACTTTTTGGCACTGACAGAGACATGGATCACCCCAGAGAACACTGCTACTCCAGCTGCTCTTTCTTCATCTGAATATGTTTTCTTTCATAGTCAGAGAGCATTTGGTTGTCGCGGTGGTGGCACAGGTCTACTAATTTCTCCTCAATAGAATTCCATTGTGTCACTGTCACTTGTCCACTCCAGCTTAACATTATTGTCATCTATCGCTGACCAGGTGCCCTTGGAGAGTTCCTCAATGTGCTTGACACCTTGATAAGCTAATTTCCTGACGATGGCTCACCGCTCTTTGTACTTGGCAACTTCAACCTCCCGACATCTGCCTTCGATTAATTTCTTTCCAACTCTCTCTTTCCCCTCCTTGTCTCTTTTGACCTCACCCTTTCCCAATCTCCTCCAATTTACAAGGCAGGCAATACGCTTGACCTCATCTTTACTAGAGGTTGCTCGCCTACTAATATCACTGCAACACCCCTCCAGGTCTCTGATCACTACTTTGTGTCTTTTTCTGTCTCCCTTTCCTCCAACCCTAACCACTCAGCCCCTACCCAGATGGTTGTCCAATGTCGCAATGTTCACTCTCTCTCTCCCACTACTCTCTCCTCTTCTATACTACCATCTCTCCATTCTGCTAAATCCTTCTCCCCCCTGTCTCCTGATTCTGCCTCTTCATCCCTACTCTCCCCCCTTTCCTATGACTCGCACTGTCCCCTTTCAATCTCTCACAGAACAATCTTCATGATCCTAACTAGTCAGGCTTCAAGATGGGTCACTCAACCGAGACTGCTCTTCTCTGTGTCACGGAGGCTCTTTGCACTGCCAAAGCTGACTCTCTCCCCTCTGTTCTCATCCTCCTAGATCTATCTGCTGCCTTCGACACCGTGAACCATCAGATCCTCCTTTCCATCCTTTCAGGGCTGGGCGTTTCAGGCTCTGCACACTCATGGATTGCATTCTACCTGGCAGGCGGCTCCTACCAGGTGATGTGAAGAGGATCTGTGTCTGCACCACATACTCTCACTACTGGTGTCCCCCAGGGCTCGGTTCTAGGTCCTCTCCTCTTCTCCCTATACACCAAGTCACTCGGCTCTGTCATATCCTCACATGGTCTCTCCTATCATTGCTATGTGGATGACACTCAACTACTTTTATCCTTCCCCCCTTCTGACACCCAAGTGGCAACAAGCATCGCTGTGTGCCTGGGAGATATCTCAACTTGCATGTTGGCCCACCACCTCAAGCTCAACCTCAACAAGATGGAACTAATCTTCCTCTCAGGCAAGGCCTGCCCGCTCAAAGACCTCCCCATCATGGTTGTGAACTCCACAGTGTTGCCTTCCCAGAGTGCAAAGAACCTTTGCATCACCCTGTTGTTCTCTGCAAACATCGAAGCAGTGACCCGGTCCTGCAGGTTCAATCTCTACAACATTGAGGAGCAGAACTATACCTCACACAGAAAGCGGCGCAGGTCCAAATCCAGGCACTTTTTCTTCTCGTGTCTGGACTATTGCAACTCGCTGTTGGCTGGGCTGCCCGCTTGTGCCATCAAACTCATGCAACTTATCCAGAATGCTGCAGCCCACCTGGTTTTCAACCTTCCCAAGTTCTCTCATGTCACCCTGCTCCTCTGCACACTCAGCTGGCTTCCAGTCAAACCTTGCATCCACTACAAGACCGTGGATAGTTAACTACGGAACAGCAAGAGGAACTGCCCCTCCCTACCTTCAGGCTATGCTCAAACCCTACAACCCAACCCGAGCACTCCGTTCTGCCACCTCAGGTCTCTCTTTTAGCTCTGACGGTACTGATAGCTATGATATTGAGGACAAATGTACCTTCTATGCCTGTGATATGGGGTCGTCCCACTTAGCTAGCTTAAGATGAATGCACCAGTTGCGATTGTAGCATGTAAATCTTGGTGGGGCAAACCCAAAAAATGTGGGATGCATGCCAGCAAAGCCACAACACAACACTAAACAATACATTAACTGCACTATATCGGTGACAAACGGTGCCCACAAACTGTTAGGGCCTACATAAATCAATCCCAACAGCAGAGTCCCAACAGCAGTCACAACACCTTACCACTGCTACTGTTAATTCAGCCTCATTTACTGCCTTTAAAAAAAACATAGCTGATATGATTGACGTGCTTAAACAAATGTGTTTCCTCCTGACAATTGAGATGTACATACTATGGCATAAAGGGACGAGAAGTGGATAAGAGGTCATCCGTAATTTCGATTAAGACATTAATGAGCAAGAGACGATGGACGTAAGGGAAAGGGGGATACCTAGTCAGTTGTACAACTGAATGCATTCAACTGAAACCAGAGTTAGAGAGGTGCGGGGGGCTGCCATAATCAACATCCACGTCTTCGGTGCCCGGGAACAGTGGGTTAAGTGCCTTGCTCAGGGGCAAAATGACAGATGTTTACCTTCTCAGCTCGGGGATTCAATCCAGCAACCTTTCGGTTACTGGCCCATCACTCTAACCACTAGGCTACCTGCCGCCACATAGTCAGTATAACTATTTGTTCAGCACCCTTGAAATGTACAGCGGCAGAATTCAGAACAGGGGCCATTACATATAAACAGACAATGAAAGCTCTTACAATATTAAATGATTACATTTCTCTAAAACAGGTTAAAGGCAAACAAGCACACTCCGGCCATGAACAATGTGTTTACAATATCGCGTTGGTGGAAATAGACTAAATTATTAGGGTGAGGCACATGGGCTACTAACAGCTTATTACACAACATACACTTAGTATTACTTTCTCAGCTACAGTATACATATCTCCCTTGCTTATTACATCATTTATGCAGTGGCATACAGTACATTTTTGGACTCACCTTGGCTTGTGATGTGCTTACTTAAACATGAAGGTGGTGCAGCGGTTTTGTCATCAAACTTTGTCATCAAAGTTTGGGATTCTCTGGATTTATGGTGGGAACTCGGAAAAAAACACCAAGCCGCTCGATTGAATAGCAGGCTACTGTTACGGATTTCTTTGCACTGCTTGCAGTTAGCCACTGATTCCTTCCAAAAGACTCATTGTTGAATTTGCGATTTCCAACTTGTTGTGTAATCTTTATGTCCAATGGACAATGAGCACCGTTACGTTTTATCTATAATTTCTCTTCATTACTTCTCTTCATATGACAAGGATTAAAAATAATTTGCCAATAGATTGTCGACTTGATTTATGATAACGACTGCTAGCTAAGACTTTGAAAGTAAGATGTTGACATGACCAGTCCAATCAAAGCTACTGTAGATATAACGTGATAACTTGTCATTCTATCTGTGGACAATGACCTTGAGCCTTCCTGGATGGACACTTCTAATATAACTCTATGGCAGAACCCAAGGGACAACATTTTTCAGTCTCTAACCTTAAAATTAGGGTTGACGTACTGTCCCATGAGTGACAGAAAACAGCCAATCATGACAGAAAACTGAGCCAATCAGGCGCAACGCTCTGTATTTTCTGCTGGCTAGCCCCACCACCACAAAAAGCACTGAGCTAGGCTGAAACACCTGCATTTTGGAGCTGCCTTACTCAAGAAAGCAAAAAAGAGACCATGTTTGTATGTGGCTTTATTAACTCATACAAATGTATTTTATATTTTTATATATATAAATATACATTGTTTGCAAACTGATATGTAACACGGCTCTTCCCCACCTGCCCTGAATGACGGGTCACCACTGGAATGCACTAACTGTAAGTCGCTCTGGATAAGAGCATCTGCTAAATGATTAAAATGTAAAGGTTAGTAATCTACTATGATTAACAAAACAATACTTAATTTTGGCTCAAAGAAACAGCCTGCAAACACCTTGGATTAACATCTCTACCTGAGTCACTATGAAGCATCCCTGAGCTGCCTAGGACAATCCTTTTTTTTTTTACATGGAGAGAGGCAGGGGAAGAGAACAGATTTGGAGAGAAGTGGAGAAAGAGGCAGGGAAGAGAGGTAGCGGTGGTCCAACGCCTGTGATGTGATTGTGAATCACCTCCTGTGTCTCTATTAGTCCCACGCGGAGAGCTTGGCTGAACAGGAGTTTAAATAGCCATTATCATCTCCATTTTAAAAGTGGGTTATAAATAACACTGTGGAGAAGAAGTGATGAGAAAACATCACAGCGAAGTAGCGCCCACACACCCTTCAACAAATCTGGTGTTAGACCGGCCTCTTAGTCACCAATGTAACTAACGCTCTCATTCTCTCCTTTTTTATTTTCACTTCTCTCTCTCGCTGTCTGTCTCTCTCTGTCTGTCTCTCTCCCTCCGGTGTGTGTGTGTGTGTGTGTGTGTATCTCTCTCTGCGTTTCTGTCTTATCTTGTCTCTTCCAATGCCTCTCTGTTTCCATCTACAGTGCCATATATGTCTTCCCATATTTTCTCCGTCTTCAGCAATCCATTTATCTTTCCCACCCTCAATCTTTCTATCCTTTCCTCCATCTTTCTCTTTCTTTATCTCTTCATATGCTATTTTGATAGAAATCCATGCTGGTGCCAATTTCAGTGTCATAATTTGTCTGTCTTTGTCAGTCTGTCTTTCTTTCTGTGTGTCTATCTGTCATCTCAGTCTGCCCACTCCAGGCCGTTGGCATGGTGATGAACAGGAACAGGAAGTAAGTGGTTAGGGCAGTCAGACTCAGGTGCGGTCTAAATGCAATATTTTTACACCCCTAGCCCTCACGCTAGCCACTTTCCGTCGGGGGAATCCCAGTCGAAACCGGATGCAGTTTGATTGCCATCTTAAGTGGTGGTCCAATTCACAAACATTGCCACCTCAGCCCTTGATTTATTTAGAGGGAACGAGTGAACAATTCAAACTGTAGTCACGTGTCCAACTCCGGTGGCTGCGAAGTGTCAAATTTAATCAACAAGGCTGCATTTTTGGCATTTGAGGCAAAATTACGACACTTGCTTTCTAGTTAGCTAAACAATATGTATAGATGACGTTGATTTTACCATTGGCAAATAGGAATGACGCTCAGACTCATAGTGAGGAGCCTATAAAATGTAGCTAGCTAGCTTCATAAACATATTTTTTATAATTCTGAAATGTATTGGAATAAATGACCAAACTATAAAACTAGCTAGCCAGATATGGGTAACTGTAGCTAGCTATCTGACAGGAGAGCTAGCTATGTTACCTTGCTAGGTACATCAATAGCTTTAGGTTGGTTGTTTTTAGGCTCAAATTAGGCTCACTATCCCTCGCTTTGACAAGGGACATTTAAGGTACACTCAGATGTGACGATGTAAAACGTAATTCAAGGGCTGATGGTTTAGGGCTGAGGGCTGTCTACTTCACGTTTGGAGCGCAGCCTTAGGAAAATAATATGTTTTGCTGCAATATTTTGACTCACCACACTGTGTAGTTGCTATGCCAACAGTAAAGAAACAAACATCAAATTAGAATTCTTAATGTGTGCACACCAGGGATTTGATGATTACCTATGTTTTTCTGATGAATATCTGCTCTCAAGTTACAACACAGTAACATCCTTAGCCCTCCTTCCACCCCCACATATCCTCACATGTACTCACATGAATAAGGCTGCCTTACACAGTACAATTCCCTGTAAGGCGAGAGCTGAGAGCTGAGGAAAGGCAGCCTCAGTTATATGAAGTCCCGTTAATGAATAGTGGGGCCACTCTGGATGCTGGACAGAGGAGGTTGATAAGGACAGGGAGCTGATGGAGCCTTTTAAATATTTCAGTGTCTGTAATGTAATGTTTTCTCACTTTCTCTGTAGAGCTGGGTCTGAGAACAGACGCCCTCTCACCTCTCTCATACTTTTACCCTTTCTCTCTCTCTCATTCTCTCTCTCTTTTATTTTGTATTTTTTTTATCCTCTCAAATGTCAGTTTTTTTCTTACAGGCTGGTACGCATGAGCGTGGTGGTGCATGATTTAATTCTCTCTCTTTCTCACTCTCATTCCCCTCCTGCTCTGACACGTCGTGTTTTGTTTTGTTTATGAAAGCAAAGTTTTAGATCAGTAGAGAAAAGGCTGTGAAAGCAAAGTTTGGTTTAACCAAAGCCTTGATACTTTCTAGTCCACTCCAGTCCACCAAGCGATGGATGAAGGATGGAGGGTACTTCGCAAAGGAAGTTGAGGAAAAAAAATGGATGACTTATGCTCAAAAAGCAGCATTTCACCCATCCAATATTCACTTCCAAAATTCCTTAGCACTAGATTCGTAGATGGCGAGATGCTGTTCCTCCTACAGAACGGAAACAACTTTGGGAAAAACAAATAAACTTTGAACAACATATTTGCAATGTAAAGTAAAAAGGGTATGGTGTGACATGTGAAAGTTAGGCTTGGAATTCCTGTGTGCATCCCTAATGGCAAATGGCATCCAATTTCCTATACAGTGCACTGACCAGAGCCCAATGAGTATACAAAACATTAAGAACACCTTTCCATGACATAGACTGACCAGGTGAATCCAGATGAAAGCTTTGATTCCTTATTGATGTCACTTGTTAGATCCACTTCAATCAGTGGAGACAGGTTAAATAAGGATTTTTAAGCCTTGTGACAATTGAGACATGGATGGTGTGTGTATGCCATTCAGAGGCTGAATGGGCAAGCCAACAGATTTAAGTGCCTTTGAAATGTGTATGGTAGTAGGAGCCAGGTGTACCAGTTTGTGTCAAGAACTGCAATGCTGCTGGGTTTTTCACGCTCAACAGTTTCCTGTGTGTATCAAAAATGATCCACCACCCAAAGGACATCCATCCAACTTGACACAACTTTGGGAAGCATTGGAGTCAACATGGGCCAGCATCCTTGTGAAACGCTAGAGCATGTCTTGATGAATTGAGGCTATTCTGAGGGCAAGGGGGGGGGGGGGGGGGGGGTGCAACTCAATATTAGGAAGGTGTACATGGAATAGGATGCAATTTCAGACTCAACTCCTCTGTGGTCCTCTGGGTTCTCTGTATGGGATTGACACAGAGGTGAAAGCTAAGAACAGGAAGCGTCCTGAAATCAATATCGCCATTGTGTCAAGCGTTCGCCTCTCTCTCTCTTCCGCCTGAATCCAGACATGTTAAACTGCTAGCGAAGGTTTTGCATCCAACGGCTAAACGCTGACAGACAGAAAGAGTTCTCTCTCGGATAACATGTGGGTTACAGTGACATGAAAGAGAAGCATTGGTTTATTCATAGGGATCTCTTTTTGACAGGGATTATTGATGCCAGGGTACATGTCCAAGCCTGTATTGTGTGAAGAAACGTTTCATTTCACTATAGATCGAGTCAGGGGGATATTGAAATAGAGTTAAATGCTAGTACATATTTTCCAGATGACACTATCAAATCACATCCGGTAAAAGGAAATATGTGGGCTGATCCATCTGTTGCTCTAAGCAAGATTTTATTTACTTATTTTTTTTATGTGCTGGATGGATAATACAATATCCTGATTGAATTTAACTTTTATAACTGATGATTTTCTGTTCAACTACTAAAATGCCACCTGCTATTATCAAACTGTTTTTCAGTGAAGTTAATGGAGTCAAAAATCTTGCTACAGTCAGTGTTTCCGAAGAGAACCACTCAAACTAAGGGACGAACAAACTCCATGCTGTAGGCTCTAGGATCGCTGCACAAAACAATCCCTGGGTATTGCTGTTCTGGTCACCATGAAACCCAACCTAGGCCATATTATTTCCCAATCCTTTCTACGCCCTCTTTACGCCCTCTCCCCCACTTCCCCTCCTTTGGCCCTGGAGACTGAAAGTAATGCCTGTGTAGACTCCCTCACTCCTTCATCTACCCTTACCTCTCGCCATACCTTTCATCCCTCTTTGTGCTGATTTTGACCAGTGACATACTCTGCCCCCCCCTTTCCCATGTCCTCTTTCACCCCTGGAATGCAGACGGCCCCTGCTAAATTGACCACCACCTGCACAGTCATGACCCCTGCCCACCACCCCTTCCATCCCCACCCTCTCACAATACATTGGTGTTAAATTGCCTTGACGCTTTGTTCAACCCACCCCAAATGGACTCTGAGGAGTTAGCTGGATATGGTGGCGATGGATAGAGTTGAGTTTCCATTGTTTTCCCGGCGGGAGAGGTGAAGAAGCAAAGGGCCTAGCAGTGTTAACTACGTTAGCTTGCTGTTGCTGCTTTATGGGAGGCCGTCATTGTAAAATAAGAATATGTTCTTCACTGACTTGCCTAGTTAAATAAAGGTAAAATTAAAAATAAAATGGTGGGCTCGCCTCAGTGGAGCTAGCATTAGCCTAGCACTAGCCATGTTAGCCTGCTGTTGCTTTATGGTCGGCTGGCCTTAGAGGAGCTAGTATTAGCCTAGCATTTGCCACATTAGCCTGCTGATGCTTTATGGTGGGCTGGCCTCCTCAGCTTTCACATTCAAACCTGCTTCCTCCAAGAAAGGAAAACAATGAGAGAGAACCAGACCTCAAGCTGAGCCTGAAAATTGATTTGCTTGCAAGACATAGTACAAATGTAATTTCTCCCTCCCTCTTATTTATTTATTTTGCTCTCCACTTTTTGGTTGTGCTCGTTTGAGGTCACTGCGGGGTCTGTGGTGCTCTATCTTGCTGTGGGGGGCTGTTCTCTCACTCCTGCCGTGCTGCACTGCTGTGACAATGGCCTTTAGGAAAAATATATATATTTGAAACCACTTCCAAAGTCATCCTTTTTATAATGCCCCTGTTGTGATGTCTTGGAACTGCTACAACTATCACCAAGAGCTTGTACATTTTCTTTAAATTACCTTTTTATCAGTTCTATTTGGGTTTTTAATGTCTTTTTCAAATGCATTTGATCAACTCCATCCATAGGGTTTTACAAATTGGATACAGATAGAGAGAGAGGGAGGGAGGGAGGGAGGGAGGGAGGGAGGGAGGGAGGGAGGGAGGGAGGGAGGGAGGGAGGGAGGGAGGGAGGGAGGGAGGGAGGGAGGGAGGGAGGGAGGGGAAGAAGGGATAGAGAGACAGAAAGGGAGGGAGGGATAGAGAGACAGAGAGAGAGTGAAGGAGAGAATGATAGAGAGAGAGAAAGAGAAGCAGGGAGGGAGGGATAGAGAGACAGAGAGAGAGGGGTAGGGAGGAAGGGATAGAGAGAGAGGGAGGGAGAGACAGAGAAAGAGGGGGGAGGGGGGAGGGAGGGATAAAGAGGGTGGGAGGGAAGGATAGAGAGACAGAGAGTGAGGGGGAGGGAGGGATAGAGAGACAGAGAGAGAGGGAGCGAGGGATAGAGAGACAGAGAGAGAGGGATAGAGAGACAGGGAGGGAGTGAGGGATAGAGAAGGAGGGAGTGAGGGATAGAGAGAGAGGGAGGGAGGGATAGAGGTATGGAAAACACCTGTTTTAGGGATCCAACGACGCCCTTTCCCCAAAAAGAAATTATATTGCCCTATACATTCCTTGTTTCACTCCTCTCGCCTGCAGCACCGTAAATCCCTCCCTCCTTCCCCTCGCGGCGGGTAACACTGAACTGTGAGAGACAGCTGCATTTTAACTGCCCCTGGAGGTTGGATTGTGCCAATGGAGAAAGGGATGACGAAAGGAAGGAGGAGAAGATCAATTCCTTCCAAATGAGCACAGGGGACAGTTTGTGAGAGAGGTCAGCAGGTCAATGTTGTTGTACCTGTGGCCGGAGGACAAGTCAGCCCCCCCAACCATCCAGTCCTGGACACAGCCATGTCACAAGGCACAAGAACATACTGATGTGTTTGTGTAGATGGCTTACTAGCCAATTAAACAGAACATACAGTATCTGCTTGAGTAAAAACATTCAATGACTAATACTAGGGGCCATCTAGAGTAAGTCAGTTCGGGATGGGAACTTGGCTTCTATGAACTTGGGCATGTTGGGTAACAGGAACGGAGCAACCTGGGTTCATTTTGTCATCAGAGGGGGGGGGTTGGTGGTTGGTTCACTCTCACTAACCCACCCTTGCTGCTCTTAGGTCTGGCTAGGCTCCAGCCGCAGGCTATCGATCTGCACAAAGGGTTTATGGGGCCCAGGAACAGTTCGGACCCATGGAGAATGGAGAGAATGGATGAAAGGAGGAAGAGAGGAGTGGGGGGTAGTAACGGACGAGTGCCCGCATCTCGTTTTAGGGGGCAGATTTCACGCTGTCTGAGATGGGAAGGGAAGGAGGGAGGGAGTACATTGAATGTGTCTGAGGGGTATAGGAGGGGGTGGACCCGTCATTGAAATGTGTTGGTGTTGGTGGTGAGGCGGTGTTGGTGGTGAGGCGGTGTTGGCAGTGAGGCGGTGATGGTGGTGAGGTGATGGTGGTGTTGAGGCGGTGGTGGGATTAGTGGTGGACAAAGGGGGCAGTAATCCCTTTTTTCCATCCCCCTTCTCTCACTTTCCCACCACCAAAATCCTATTCCCTAAGGGGGCTGTTGCTTTCTCCTACCTATTTGTCCTGTTTGTCATATGTAACTGTATGTTAGGTGGATGTAGATAATAGATAGAGGGCTAGAGAGCAGGACAAGGGTAGGGAAGTTATGGGGTGATGTGTGTTTAAGCCCTGGAAAGTGGGTGTATGGAGGGCTAAGTGGAGAACAATATAAAGGGTATTAAATGTATTGTAGTGGCCCTCTAGGACTATCATGTAGGGTGCTCATGGGGAAAGTATGGGGTTACCCTCAGTTCCGATCTGATAGGCCACTAGGCCTGGGTTACGGCCAATACAGTATATAAGGATGGTGGAGTGTTTGTGTGTGTGTGTGTGTGTGTGTGTGTGTGTGTGTGTGTGTGTGTGTGTGTGTGCATGCTCGTCTGCTTCTGCGTGTGTGGGAAAAGGTGTGGAAAGCTGGGTGGCTGTGGAGGGGTCATAAAAGGACGTGGGGGTCAGGGGTAAGGGATTCCTGCAGGATGTAAAGGGTGTTTCTGCTCTCGTCCCCATTCACCCTGCTGCTGGTGGAACAGAGTGGTCACCACCTTTAATGTGACAGACAGAGAGAGAGAGATAGAGTGGGGAAAGTTGTGGAGTGTGTGAAAGAAAGAGAGAGAGGAGGGAAAGATAAATGTGGTCAACCCTCTGTTGTTGTTGATAGCCTTGAAACAAATACATTTATATTTTAGCAGATGCTCTTATCCAGAGCGACTTACAGTAGTGAATGCATACATTTCATACAATTTTTTTTTTCTGTGCTGGCCCCCCGTGGGAATCGAACCCACAACTCTTGCGTTGCAAACACCATGCTCTACCAACTGAGCTACAGGGAAGGATAACGTAATTGGAAAAGAGGACGGTGGCCAGTCAAGAGCAGTTTATGACACGGAGGAAATGGACACCTTTGAAACTTTTATCTAAACTTTCCTCAACACATGCAGACGCACATGCACACACACCAATGCATGCACACCACGCCACACACAGGTCCAAACGTCCTGCCCCTTACGCCTTAGCCCCAACCCTTCTGTGCCCTCCCCCCACCCCTGATCCAACCCTCTCAACCTCAGGCTTCAAATCAAATTTTATTGGTCACATACAGTACACGTGTATAGCAGATGTTAGTGCAGGTTTAGGGAAATGCTTGTGTTTCTAGCTCCGACAGTGCAGTAATACCTAACAAGTAATATCTAACAATTTCACAACATATACCCAATACACACAAATCTAAGTAAAGGAATGGAATTAAGAATATATAAATATTTGGATGAGCAATGTCAGAGCGACATAGACTAAGATACAGTAGAATAGGATAGAATACAGTATATATGTATGAGATGAGTAATGCAAAATATGTAAACATTATTAAAGTGACTAGTGTTCCATTCATTAAAGTGACTAGTGATTTCACGTCTATGTATATAGCAGCCTCTAATGTGCTAGAGATGGCTATTTAACAGTCTGATGGCCTTGAGATAGAAGCTGTTTTTCAGTCTCTCGGTCCCAGCTTTGATGCACCTGTACTGACCTCGCCTTCTGGATGATAGCGGAGTGATCACGCAGTGGCTCGGGTGGTTGTTGTCCTTGATGATCTTTTTGGCCCTCCTGTTATATCGGATGCTGTAGGTGTCCTGGAGGGAAAGTAGTTTGCCACCGGAGATGTGTTGGGCAGACCGCACCTCCTTCTGGAGAGCCTTGCGGTTACAGGCGGTGCAGTTAAAGTACCAGGTGGTGATACAGCCCGACAGGATGCTCTCAATTGTGCATCTGTAAAAGTTTGTGAGGGTTTTAGGTGCCAAGGTTATTTTCCTGGCACCACACTCCGAGAGCCCTCACCTCCTCCCTGTAGGCTGTCTCGTCATTGTTGGTAATCAAGCCTACTACTGTTGTGTTGTCTGCAAACCTGATGATTGAGTTGGAGGCGTGCGTGGCCACACAGTCATGGGTGAACAGGGATTACAGGAGGGTGCGGAGCACGAACCCTTGTGGGGCCCCAGTGTTGAGGATCAGTGAAGTGGAGGTGTTGTTTCCTACCTTCATCACCTGGGGGCGGCCCGTCAGGAAGTCCAGGACCCAGTTGCAGAGGGCGGGGTTCAGACCCAGGGCCTCGAGCTTAATGATGAGCTTGGAGGGTACTATGGTGTTGAATGCTGAGCTATAGTCAATGAAGAGCATTCTTACATAGGTATTCCTCTTGTCCAGATTGGATAGGACAGTGTGCAGTGCAATGGCGATTGCATTGTCTATGGATCTATTGGGGCGGTAAGCAAGTTGAAGTGGGTCTAGTGTGACAGGTAAGGTAGAGGTGATATGATCCTTGACTAGTCTCTCAAAGCACTTCATAATGACAGAAGTGAGTGCTATGGGGCGATAGTCATTTAGTTCAGTCACCTTTGCTTTCTTGGGTACAGGAACATTGGTGGCCATCTTGAAGCATGTGGGGACAGCAGACTGGGATAGGGAGAGATTGAAAATGTCCATAAACACACCAGCCAGCTGGTCTGGGCATGCTCTGAGGACACGGCTAGGGCTGTCGTCTGGGCCGGCAGCCTTGCGAGTGTTAACACGCTTAATTAAATGTCTTACCCACATCGGCCATGGAGAAGGAGAGCCCACAGTCCTTGGTAGCGGGCCGAGTCAGTGGCACTGTGTTATCCTGAAAGCGGGTGAAGAAGGTGTTTGGCTTGTCCGGAAGCAATATGTCGGTGTCCGCGATGTGGCTGGTTTCCCTTTGTAGTCCGTGATTGTCTGTAGACCCTGCCACATTTGTCTCATGTCTGAGCCGATGAATTGCGACTCCACTTTGCCTCTATACTGACGTTTTGCCTGTTAGAATGCCTTGCGGAGGGAATATCTACACTGTTTGTATTCTGCCATATTCCCAGTCACCTTACCATGGTTAAATGCAGGGGTTCCTCGCTTTCAGTTTAAGCAAATGGTGCCATCTATCCACGGTTTTTGGTTAGGGTCGGTTTTAATAGTCACAGTGGGTACAACATCTCCTATACACTTCCTGATAAACTCAGTCAACGTATCAGTTTATTTGTCAATATTATTCTCGGAAGCTACTCGGACCATATCCCAGTCCGCGTGATCAAAAACATTTTGAAGCGTGGATTCCGATTGGTCAGACCAGCGATGACTAATCCTTAGCACGGGTACTTCCTGTTTGAGTTTCTGCCTATAGGAAGGGAGGAGCAAAATGCAGTTGTGGTCAGATTTGCCGAAAGGAGGGCGGGGGAGGGCCTTGTAAGCATTCCAGAAGTTGGAGTAGCAGTGGTCGAGTGTTTTAATAGCGCGAGTACTTCAGTCAATGTGTTGATAGAACTTCGGCAGCCTTTTCCTCAAATGTTCTTTGTTAAAATCCCTAGCTACAATACATGCGGCCTCAGGATATGTGGTTTCCAGTTTGCATAAAGTCCAGTGAAGTTCTTTGAGGGCCGTCATGGTATCGGCTTGAGGGGGGTTATACACGGCTGTGACTATAACCAAAGAGAATTATCTTGGGAGATAATACGGTCAACATTTGATTGTGAGGTATTCTAGGACTTGAGTTCCTGTATGTTATCACAATCACACCATGAGTCGTTAATCATGAAACATACACCCCCGATATTTATTACTGTGAAACCAGCTGGCTGGATGGACTCAGACAGTATATCCCGAGAGAGCCATGTTTCCGTGAAAAAGAGTATGTTACAATCCCTGATGTCTCTCTGGAAAGAAACCCTCGCCCTGAGCTCGTCAACTTTAATATCCAGAGACTGAACATTAGCGAGTAATATACTTGGAAGCGGTGGGTGGTGTACTCGCCTCCTAAGTCGGACAAGAAGAGCACTCAGAGTACCTCTCCTCCGCCGGCTGTGTTTTGGGTCGGCCTCTGGAATCCGTTCAATTGCCCGGGGGGGGGGGGGGGGGGGGCGAACAAAGGATCCGCTTCGGGAAAGTCATATTCCTGGTCGTAATAGTGGTAGTGCTGGTGAGTTACCGCCGCTCTGATATCCAATAGTTCTTCCTGGCTGTATGTAATAGCACACACATTTTTCTGGGCTAATAATGTAAGAAATAATACATAAAAAAACAAAATACTGCAAAGTTTCCTAAGCGCTAGAAGCATGGCAGCCCTCTCTGTCGGCGCCATTTTTGACTCAGCCCTCCAGCCATTTCGTGCCCAACCCGTCCCCCCACGCTAAAGGCCTACACTGTGTCTGTGTTTTACATAAACCATGCCCAACCTCTGTCCTCATTCAGCATATCTATAACTCCTCAGACGAGTACAATCTTTTCCTCTGTCTGCATTCTTGACCGGATTAGCCGACAGGGGAAAGCTTTCCCTTGCATAACACACATGTTGTAGAGTCTAGAGTTAGATTAGTGCTACTGTGAATGTGTGTCGAGGCCGGAGGAAAACAACACACTAACAGCAAATATTAAGGTTGTCCTTTCGATTGAACAAGATCATCTGGCACATCATATTCAGGATTAACTCACTCTATATTTCTATATATTATGTACAATGTGCAATTATAAAGATCAAATGAGGATGCTAAGGTGGCTAGGTGAGGCCGAGAAAAAATTCTAAGAGGATAGGGAAGTTATGGGGTGATGTGGGGTCAGAAGTCAGCTAATGTACAGTATGTCAATGTGCTAGTATGTTTGTGTGACTTGTGCTTTCTCTGCTTAAACAGGTTTTGTGTGAGTACAGACATATCTATGAGTGATAGAGGGGGAAAGGCGGAGGAGGGGGAAGAGGGGAAGAGAAGATGAAAAAGTGGTGAAGAGGAGGTTGATGGGGGTTAGGAGAAGGAATGTTCAGAGCGTAGGTGGACAGACAGGTTGTTGATGCTCTGCTGAAAGGTATGCCAGCTGCCAAGAATCATATCTCACTATCTGGAGTTCACTCCTAGGGCAGAGTTTAGAGGTGTTGAAGAGTGGAGTAGAGAGTACACCCTCCCCACCCCGCCACTCCCTGGCTCTCACCCTGACTGACACACAGGCACGCATGCGGAGACACTCCATCCTGACGTGGAGTAGAGAGTACACCCTCCGTATGACAGAGACATACACACAGTTTGTTTGTTTAGGGCAGCAGCCAACCAACAATTCCTTTTGTAAGAGCCTCGTCACACTTTGGCTACACAGATTACTCAAATGTAAATGTGCATACTTGTTACGTCTCCACCGCTACGTTCTGAGGTTGAGCACGAGGCTCGCCTGACAGTTACCCCCCCTTGAAGCAGGGCAGTGTAAACAGAATTGTCTCGTTGAGCCAACACTCTTACAGTATATATTGGAGTAGTAGAGCAATGTTTTTGAAACAGCTGAAATGTATAGACATTTTCCTAATATTTGAGGCTTGTTTTATAGTTTTTACCTGAAATTGCAGTAACAGCCTGTTACATTCTGAAATTGACTCAATAGCTGCCCCGAATCACAAAACTATGGAAGTCCATCTCCACCACCAAAAACGTCAAATGTAGATCATTCAAATACGACATGTTTTCTAATATTGAGATTTCAGAGGTAGCAGAAGTCCCAGAGTGATGGGGAGATTTTTTTTTTTGATCTGGTAGTAAGCTAAACGAACCAACTCCGGACCCTAGTTGTAGCATTTGTCAAATTAATATATCAGCTGTAAAAAAATTATTAAAAAAGACATATGAGCTATTATGTGGGCTATGATATGGCTATGATGTGGGCTACAATATGGCTATGATGTGGGCTACGATGGGACCCCATTATTTTTCTAATCAGGTCATTTGGTTTAAAAAGAAAACTCCTGGAAACCTCCTGGCCCCAGGGAGGATGAAAACATTAAAAGCCTTTACACTGTAACGGCTGTTGAATGGAGTAGACCAAGGCAAAGTGTGGTTAGTGCTCATCTTTGTAATTTAATGGAAAAAGAGAACACTTTACAAATAAACAAAAGACAACAGCCAAACAGTTCTGTCAGGTAACAAATGACTAAACAGAAAATAACCACCCACAAAACCCAAAGGAAAACAGGCTGCCTAAGTATGGCTGCCAATCAGCAACAACGATATACAGCTGTCCCTGATTGAGAGCCATACCCGGCCAAAACAAAGAAATACCAAACATAGAAAAAAGGACATAGAATGCCCACCCCAACTCACGCCCTGACCAACCAAAATAGAGACATAAAAGGATCTCTAAGGTCAGGGCGTGACCAAAGGTGTGGACTCCGGCCGCAAAACCTAAACCTATAGGGGAGGGTCCGGGTGGGCATCTACCCATGGTGGCGGCTCAGGAGCAGGATGCAGACCCCGCTCTACCGCTGGCTCACCCCACTTTAATGGCTCCCCTAGAGCGTGGTCTCTTGCCGCCGACCACGGACTGGGGACCCTCGCAGCGGGCCCCGGACTGGAGGGCGACTCTGGCTGCGCCCGGCTGGCTGCCAGAGTCGCCCGGCGCAGCCAGAGTCGCCCGCCAGCCGGGCGCAGCCAGAGTCGCCCGCCAGCCGGGCGCAGCCAGAGTCGCCCGCCAGCCGGGCGCAGCCAGAGTCGCCCGCCAGCCGGGCGCAGCCAGAGTCGCCCGCCAGCCGGGCGCAGCCAGAGTCGCCCTCCCTACTTTATATATTGGTATGAGAGGGTTAAATGAGAGGGTTAATCGTACATTTTTGATTGGATAACGTTACTTGATGAAGACATGCTTTTAGCAACGCTGTGCTTCTGTCTTGAAGCTAAAATGTAATAAGTGTAGACTACAGACGAGAAAATAATTCCTTTAAGACGAGAAAATTATTCCTTTAACAGTCAGCACATGCTTGTAAATTGTTGCATTATTCAAGAGTATAATATGGTTTGGTTGCATTATTCAAGAGTATAATATGGTTTGGTTGCATTATTCAAGAGTATAATATGGTTTGGTTGCATTATTCAAGAGTGTAATATGGTTTGGTTGCATTATTCAATAGCCTAGTGTAATATGGTTTAGAATAAATGTTTTTGTCATTGTTGAATAGCTTGTGCTTACTGGCTAGTGGCTACTGTGATATTTATGGTCACTTTGAGCTGCGGGCCAAGAATGTTATGTTGCCAGCCACAACGAAAGGTAGAAATCTCTTTCGCCACTCTGTTCCTCAGACTCTCCTTCATATCGCGTAGTGGGAATAGGACCTAAGGGTCAGTTGAGGGTCAAGGCTCTGCTATGTATGACAGCCTTACAGTAATAGATTACCACTTCAGGAAGTCAGGGTGCTGCTGTTCTGAATGACAGCCTCACAGTAAATAGATAACCACTTCAGGAAGTCAGGGTGCTGCTGTTCTGTATGACACCTTTACAGTAAATAGATGACCACTTCAGGAAGTCAGGGTACTGCTGTTCTGTAAATAGACCAGCAGCACCCTGACTTCCTGAAGTGGTAATCTATTTACTGTAAAGGTGTCATACAGAACAGCAGCACCCTGACTTCCTGAAGTGGTACTCTATTTACTGTAAAGGTGTCATACAGAACAGCAGCACCCTGACTTCCTGAAGTGGTACTCTATTTACTGTAAAGGTGTCATACAGAACAGCAGCACCCTGACTTCCTGAAGTGGTAATCTATTTACTGTAAAGGTGTCATACAGAACAGCAGCACCCTGACTTCCTGAAGTGGTAATCTATTTACTGTAAAGGTGTCATACAGAACAGCAGCACCCTGACTTCCTGAAGTGGTCATCTATTTACTGTAAAGGTGTCATACAGAACAGCAGCACCCTGACTTCCTGAAGTGGTTATCTATTTACTGTAAAGGTGTCATACAGAACAGCAGCACCCTGACTTCCTGAAGTGGTAATCTATTTACTGTAAAGGTGTCATACAGAACAGCAGAACCCTGACTTCCTGAAGTGGTAATCTATTTACTGTAAACGGGGAATTTAGGTTTGTTAGGAGTTTATATTAAAAGTTCTAAAAGCTTTACTGTCTTTCGAATTGGCATCCGACAGAAAATTTTATTTTGCATGAGGCTCACATTTTTCAATTATACATTTTTGTTTGTTTGTTTATAAGCCAACAAGAACAATAAGTAAAAAAAATTCCCCAAAACATCTTGTCAAAACAAGTTGAATGTGTATTGGATGTGAATTAATGGCTATTCAGTTGATGTGTGCATGAAATCCTTCCTAATCCACCTTACTCATTTCTATACGTTTGTGTGACAAAGACATTTAAAAGAGAGAACATCAAATCAAAGTTTATTTGTCACGTGCACAGGTGTCACGTTCACTGTCTTCAAACTCCCTATCATAAATAAGCCAAGGCACAGCGTGCATGTAATTCCACATCCTTTAAACGAAGTGAAACCTTACACAGACAAACAGAATCAGACCGTGACGCAACCGTGGCACTCACAGAAATAAATCATTACCCACAAACACAGGTGGGGAAAAGGCTGCCTAAGTATGATCCCCAATCAGAGACAACGATAAACAGCTGCCTCTGATTTGGCCTGGTATGGTTCCCAACAAAGAAATAAGAAAACTAGATTGCCCACCCAAATCACACCCTGACCTAACAAAATAGAGAAATAGAAAGGCTCTCCAAGGTCAGGGCGTGACAACAGGATACAACTGGTGTTAACAGTACAGTGAATTGCTTACTTGCAAGCTCTTCCTCAACAATTATTCAATATCAAAGTAAAGAAGTATAAAATCCAGAATAGAATCTAAAAAAAGAGCACAAAATCAATGATATTTTCCATCCCTTCCACAGACACCACCTGGTGTAAATGTCCTGGATGGCTGTAGTTGCCATACCAGGCGGCGATACAGCCAGTCACGATCAGAGGAGGCTGGCTAATCCAGGCGAGGGAGGCTGTGTTGGTGTGCCTCCCCATTCCCTCTCCCCTCCCATAACACACACACACTTTCTGTCCTCAGATATGACGGTCGTGGCGTGGAGTGGGGGTAATGAAGTGGTGGGGCCTGGGTGCGCCAGATGTGTGTGTGTGTGAGGTTGGATAATGGTTGAGAGCTGCGGAGGAAGAGGACTTCAAAGAGAGTGGTCCCAAACAACTTGTTTTTTCTTTTTTCTTTTATGGCTTAACTGGAATGTTGGTGGTACTGTCAGAGGTGTTGTCTACTGTTTAATGAGGGATTTTCAGCGCTTATAAGTTCTACAAGACTAACTGGAATGGCCTGGTGTGGCAGGGATGCATTTGGGGTAATGAAAAAGAGACCCTACAGGGGAAAAAAGAAAGGCACCATGTTTTAAGTGTTATCATTTATCTACACACTCACAACAGACAAGTCTAAACAGACAGGTGCTGAGGTAATGGTCCAGAGAGAGAGAGAGAGAGAGAGAGAGAGAGAGAGAGAGAGAGAGAGAGAGAGAGAGAGAGAGAGAGAGAGAGAGAGAGAGAGAGAGAGAGAGAGAGAGAGAGAGAGAGAGAGAGATTTTCTTTTGACACTGTACAGACTCAGTGAGCATAGACTTGCTATCGAAAATGGTGACCAGTGGAAAACAAACACCAAAGTAAATAAAACCTAAGACTATTTTTATTTGTTTATTTCATTTCCCTTGCCATTTACCATTTGTACTTCTACTTTTTGCACACTCACCAGCTTGCTTAGCGGGCCCTAGTGGAGACAAGTTGTGTAAGGTGCGATTAGTTCAATTAGTCTGTGAGCTATTTTATTATAGGCAATTTTATATAAGATGTTTTATTTAGAGCGTATTGACCGATGGCCTGTACAGGTTCGTATTGATACACTTGTTTTGGTGTTTGTTTTCTTACATAGTTAATAATTTAACATTTCTTTCACTTCTGAAACTTTTGTGTTTAATGCTAACTGTTAATTTGTGATTGTTTATTTCACTTGCTTTGGCAATCTTTACATGTTTCCCATGCCAATAAAGCCTCTTTGAATTAAATTGAATCGAATTGAGAGAGAGAGAGAGAGAGAGAGAGAGAGAGAGAGAGAACGATTTGTCTCTCCTGCATCATTAAAGGGCAGGTTCGTTCATGTCTCCTGCATCATTAAAGGGCGGGTTAATTAATGTCGACTGGAACTTCCTGCCTGTCTCTGCCTGCCTCAGCACAAAGTAAGAGATATGCCAGACAAGGCCCAGTTACCCTATCCACGACCCCACAGACTGGGTAACTAGAGAATGCCAGGGCTGGGCCAAGGGAGCCTAACCACTCATCTGCAACCACACAGGATGGAACACACGGTACTGTATGTATACGTGTTAAATAACTTAGCAACGTAGTTTAGGTATCAATAACAACAGTTGGGTATGTTAAACTGAAAAGTCTCTTTTAGTCAAGGTGCTCCAAATCTGAATCTGATCATTGACCTCTTGCATTTGTCCAAAAGTGACACACAATAGTTTGATTCATAAGGAATCATCAATATTTAGATAACACTTTATCCTATTAAGGATCGGACCCTTTTTTTCAGGCACAGCAGGGGTTCAAACTGTAGAACCAAGTTCCTACATTTTAATATAAAAATGGATTTTATCAAACAAAACTATGCTACATTTGATCTCTGGGACCCTCAGGATGACAAATCAGAGCAAGATTACTGAATGTAAGTACATTATTTACCTTCGGAGGTGAATGTATCAAACCAGTTCCCATGAAAGGTTTTGTTGTTGTGCACTCTCCTCAAACAATACAATTGTATTTTTTTTCCACTGTAAAAGCTATTGTAAACTGGACAGTGTGGTTAGATTAACAATAATTTAAGCTTTCTGCCTTTTACTAATCCATTGTTACATACCATTGCACTTTCATTACTCCCCCCCCCCCGGCTGCTGGTGTCACATTGCACATAGAGCTTCTTTACAGGTAACGAACAGCATGACCTCAGTCCTATGACACTGAGTCATCTGCTATGAACAAAAACACAGGAAGTCAGAGAGAGAGAGTGCAATAGAGAGAGAGAGACAGATAGTGAGAGAAAGAGAGAGCAAGAAAATAGAGAGAAGCTGGGAGAGTAGTTTTGGCAGTGCAAATATTTTCATTTGTTGTCTGTCTACTTTATTAATTTGTGTGTGTATCAGTGTGTTTGGGGATGTGTGTGTGTGTGTGTGTATCACTGTGTATGAGTGTGTATGGGGATATGTATGTATCAGTGTGTATGGGGTTGTGTGTGTATGTATCAGGGTATTTGGCGATGTGTGTGTGCACGTTAGGGCATTTGGCATTCTGATTGGGCGAGTGTGTGTGTAGGGCCTGGTGGTCGTTTGTCAGCATGTGTGTGTCTGCATGTTAATGTCTGTGTGAGGATAGCAGTGTGCATTTTCTTGTTTGTGTCAGAGGAGAACTCGTTTGTGTCCGTTGTGAATAGTTATTTCCTGTCCATGTTGTTCGAGTGTCTATATGGATCCCCAACAGGATATCTGAACTCCCGTCAACTCAACTAGTCCCATACTCTCTGGGTTCAGCTAGCAGCAATTTGCACTCAACCAGATGTCCAGTACCTCCCTCCCTGCTATCATCAGGCCTGCCCTGTAGCACTTCAGTTTTCCGCTCCCTCTCCTCTCCTCTTCTACCTCCCTCCCTCCCTCTTTCCCCCCTCCGGCCTCCTCCATCCATCCCTTCCTCCCGCCCTCCCCATCTCCCCCCTCGCATCGCTGCCCTCAAAGGATGTCATGGGATGCTAAAAGGAAAACAAATATAACCACGACAGTTCACATGACCACTAAACAAACGCCGCCATTCATTCATGCACTCCCAAACGGAAGGCAATACCAGACCGTATCACTCATAATTGTGTGTGCGTGTGCCTTGTCTCATCTTACCTTTTAAAATCTTCTCATTGAAATGTCAGAAGTTTTGACAAAAGGTTAAGTGTTGGGAAACAGATGAATCTGTCTAGTTGACCTCCAGCCTAGAAGATACATCAGAGGGATATACTAAAAAGGAGGTTCAATGATTTAGCCAGCTAACTTTGATAAACAACCAGAAATTACTTTCCTTTTTCGGCTAATTAAGAAAGCTAAACTTACATATGTGGTTTTAGTTGTTGAGTCATTTAGACCATGCCTGTTCCAAACTTTTCTTTCTAAAAAAGTTAAATGTTAAGGCAAGTTAGCTAGCCAACTCCTTGATCCTGCTTTGTAGTAGGCTATACCCCTCTGGTGTATTTTGGTCACTAGTGAAGGCAACCCATCTGGCCATTTGCCCTTATATGGCATTGTTTCGTGACTCATCGCATTCACCCCTGTATCTGAAGGTTAATGAAAGAGGAAAATTATCTGCACGTTTTTATCCTCATCATACAATCAATACATGTTTTTTGTTTTTGATTTGTTAGTGTCTTCTGATATTAGTCCTGATTTAAGCTTTATTTAAATACACCTGATGTGACCACACTAAACATTTATTTCGGTTAATTTCAATCACTACAAATTTCATTAAACCAAAATAACAAGATGAAAGACTTAATTCATTTGAACTAAATGCACTTTCATTGAAAAGGGGTCAAAGGCCTCAATCATCATTGGTCATCCTTTTCCTTTGGTCGCAGGGCTCTGTTGTCCTGCGTGCCTGTCGTTAAGCTTTATTTACTTGAACCCTGGGCAAGAGGTCAGCAGCCTATTTGGCGCTTTAGCGCAGAACAGCATCCTATTTGAAGAGGACCACTTGTGGAACTCCCAACAGACCAGACCTGCCATGTTGTAAAGATTCCAGAGCATCCTGACAAACACTGGAATGTGTGTGTGTGTGTGCATGTCTGAGTGAGTGTGTGTTTATAGTACTTCCAACCCTCTCCCACAGGAAGTTCAAAAGGTTGCCATGGGTAGGGTGGGAGCACTCGACTTTCACACACATGATAAGGAGTAGATTACCCCATTGCCTCATCCCCGGGGGTATTGCAGGCTATACTGAATTCCCTTTTAACCTTTCGTCCAAGCATGAGGCAGGAGGAAACAAAATGGTGGCCACTCTATGTGGTAATATTATCACTCGCCATGTGGACTTTGATGAGGGCTGTAAGATAAAGGATATGACTCTGTGATGACAGGATACCATACATAGGTTTTACAGACATTTACATTTTACATTTTTAGTCATTTAGCAGACGCTCTTATCCAGAGCGACTTACAGTAGTGAATGCATACATTTCATACAATTCATACAATTTCATACATTTTTTTTTTTTTTTTCTGTGCTGGCCCCCCGTGGGAATCGAACCCACAACCCTGGTGTTGCAAACACCATGCTCTACCAACTGAGCTACAGTATATCTCGTCACTCTATATACCCGGAGGGAGAATTCATCTGTGTTCCTTTTTACGAGCAAGAAAACCATGCAATCTGTCACTGCTGTGTCATCAAACGCTACTTCCTGGAGTTCATATGAGCTCATTTGTTTTGTGTTGAGCATGAGTTAGCATTACAGCTAACGTATTCCTTATTTCCCCCATGTAGAATGAATGATGGAAGACTTTATTAAAGTTGAACAACCTACTGCTACAGTATGCTAACATCACCTCCGAAGCTACAACGTACAGTACTAGAACATACACAGTCAGGAGGAAAGAGAGGGAGTTAAATATTGATGCTTTGAAAATAGGCATGACCTCTTTAACAGCACATTTTCTTGTGTAGAGGAAAAGAGAGAGAGACAGAGAGAGAGAGAGAGTGTGTGTGTGTGTGTGTGTGTGTGTGTGTGTGTGTGTGTGTGTGTGTGTGTGTGTGTGTGTGTGTGCGAGAGAGAGAGCATGTGTGTGTGTGTGTGTGTGCGAGAGAGAGAGCATGTGTGTGTGTGTTCAGCTTTATTCACCCCAATTCGTTTCACATAAACTAAATGGTATTTATTCGCCAGGCACCATATCCACTAAAATCACTCAAATTGAAGCGATGACAGATGTGGAGTCACACAAACTAGCCTGCCTTAATGGGTTTGGTTGAGAATGCTCACCTGCCCGGTCTCTTGATACTTCCATTGATATCTGTAGTAGGAGAACATGACAGTGAGGAGGTCATGTTGTTGGACCAGGGGTCAGACTGAGGATGACAGCCTGACAGAGAGGGATGACACCCAAAGGGACGGAGGAACTCTCACTTAATTCATGACACCATGTGGCAGCATCATGGTATTGTCTGTCAGGAAACATTTGTCCCCCATTCATTTAACTCAAACACAACAAACACCCCTCTAGAGAAGGGGCCTAGTTTTGCCTAGTTTTGCCACTCTCTGTCTATAGTACATCCCAGTCACTTTTATAGTAAATAAGAATAGAATATGTTTCTTAACACTTCTACATTAATGTAGATGCTAGCATGATTACAGATAATCCTGAAAGAATCGTGAATAAGGATGAGTGAGGAAGTTACAGAAGCACACATATTATACCCCCAAGAAATGCTAACCTCTCAGCATTACAATATTTGTACGTCTGTAACTTTCTCACTCATCCTTAATCATGCTAGCATCCACATTAATGTAGAAGTGTTTAGAAACATATTCTATTCTTATTTACTATAAAAGTGACTCCAAAATGACACAATACATTATTTACCAATAATTTCAATTGGGCACAAAATACCCTGAAACACAAACAAAACAAACAGCAAAGGACTACTTTAATAGACATATAAGTGCATTTGTCTCATAAAATTGGGGGTTACAAAAAAATGACAAAGAGCGCTGTAATTACTAAACGCTTCACCCGATATGGATGAAAATACCCCACATTAAAGCTGACAGCTGCACTTTAATCTTATAGCCATGGGCTTCCGAGTGGCGCAGTGGTCTAAGGCGCTGCAACTCACCACAAGAGTCATCACTACAGTCCCTGGTTCAAATCCAGCCTGTATCACATCTGGCTGTAATTGGGAGTCCCAGGTGTAGCTGGGGTAGGCTGTCATTGTAAATAATAATTTGTTTTAACTGACACACCTAGTTAAATAAAGGTTCAATTATTATTATTTTGAATTGCTCCATTTAAAATTCAAAGTGCTGGAGTACAGAGCCAAAAAAGATACAGTACCAGTCAAAAGTTTGTACACACCTACTCATTCCAGGGTTTTTCTTTATTTAAAAAAAATAAATTTGCATTGTAGAATAATAGTGAAGACATCAAAACTATGAAATAGCACATATGGAATCATGTAGTAACCAAAAAAGTGTTAAACAAATCAAAATATGAAAGTTAATTTGTGGAATTTCTTTCCTTCTTACAGTTTTTCCAACTGCTTACACACAAAATCTTTTCATGTCACACGATTTTTGAAACCTCTCACTCAAAGTGCAAAACTACACACCACATATCCAAAACCAGAAGCTATTTCTCAGCCTTTGACTCAGTTGTCAATTGCATAAAACACTTTTTCAAAACACTACACACAATTCTCTACCTAAAACACAAAAATCTAACAGGAAGTGACTTGCTTTCCTTTTCCAAACACAACCAATCAAAATGCTACACTAATTCACCAAGTCACACACACACTCCTCACATGTGCAAACACTAATTGCTTAACTGATCACTAACCAATCACTGCTTTACTGTAGTATAGGCCTATAAATAGGTCAAAGGTCAGATTACCTGTTTTGAACAATGGATGCCAACAATGGACAGAGAGCAAGAGGAGTAGGAGGGAGAGGCAGGGGACAACAACGAGGACACATTCAAAGACGAAGAGTTGGAGGAGTAAGAGGAAGAATAGGACGAGGGCAAAGAAGAGAAGGAAGGAGAGCCATCTCTGATGAGATTACGGCAACACTTGTTGATCATGTGATCAACCACGGTTTGACCATGAGAGGCTGGACTGAGAGTCCAGCCCAACTTGAGTCGATTTACAGTGGCACCCATAATTTGAACCTTCAGAAATGAGAACAGGTATGCAACTGACTATTTTAGCATTACAGTAATGTACTGTAAAATATGTGTGACTGCATAGTATTCCATAAACATTTGTAACTCTAAGCCATCCATATACTGCACTGCATTGAATGAATGAGGTTGGTTATCATGCTGTACTACCTTTTTTTGCACATTGTTTACAGTTCCTATGCTGAACACATACTGTGTTTGAATTCTGTACAGAGTGGAAAGGCAAAGAAATCATGGAGGACGTGGACGCTTGTTTACAGATGTACAAGAGACTGCAATTATAATATGGTTTTGGCCAACAATGCAATTAGGATTCGAGAGGTAAGAGAGCATATCTTGAATAATGACACCATATTTAACAACATCAATGCTGTAAGCCTGTCGACCATACAACGCATCCTCCAACGGCACCAAGTGACGATGAAACAACTTTACAAGGTGCCATTTGAGAGAAACTCTGACAGAGTCAAGAATATGCGACATTACTTTGTAGCGGTATGTATGCAACACTACTTCCAGTACTTCAGACATACCATACTTACTCATCTGTATATACTTTTGTCTGTTAGAGTGGATGCCCATGTAATTCGCCATGAATTTATTTATGTGGATGAGGTTGGCGTCAACCTCACCAAAACCAGGCACCGTGGAAGAAATGTAATAGGACAGAGGGAAATTACCAATGTCCCTGGACAGCGTAGGGGTAATATAACTATGTGTGCTGCCATCACTCAAAACGGGGTCCTCATCACAATGCCACACTGGGTCCGTACAACACCGGCCATATGCTCACTTTTCTGGATGCAATTTACACAATGCTTGTCCCTGATCCAGATCAGGAGTCTGCTAGATTTGTGGTTTTATGGGACAATGTTAGTTTTCACCGGGCTGTTCTGCTCCAAAACGAGTTTGCCACCCATCCACAATTTGTAGTTTTGTACCTACCCCCATATTCACCTTTTCTAAATCCCATAGAGGAATTCTTCTCAGCCTGGCGCTGGAAAGTGTATGATCGCCAACCCTATGCCCGCATGCCGCTTCTCCAGGCAATGGAGGATGCATGTGGGGACATAGAGGTTGCCTCTGTCCAAGGTTGGATACGCCATGCTAGGAGATGCTTCCCTTGATGTTTGGCAAGAGAAAACATATCTTGTGACGTGGACTAAGTATTGTGGCCAGACCTAGCCCGGAGAAGAGATGAAGCGTAGCTTAGCACTGGTGACTGCCCCCCCCCCTCCCCCCACCAATTCCTGGACTGCCCCCCCGGGACCCCAACACACACAATTGTGTTCTTTACTGTATTCTAAAGAATATACTTTTGGTTTACATATGTTTATGGTTTTGTTGTATACAACATTAATGTTTGTCCTAATAAATATTTTCTGTTTCTACATTGCATTGGTGTTTACAGTGCTTGTTACCCCTCTCAGCAGATTACTTTCACTGTAGAACATTGTATTGAAATGTAGATATAAGCCTATGAAAGACCAAAGAGCTTTAGATTTAGAACAGTGTTTACATGGTATATCCAAAAATGTACTATTATGAAATCAGTGTTTGCCATTTGATGCAAATGCTTCATTCTGACATGTTTATGGCATTTTGAATGCAGTATAACATTTTGAATGAGATGTGAGGCATTTTGCATTTTGTGTGCAGTTTTGGGAATTGTGTGTAGAGTTTTGAAAAAAGGAGACCAGTTTTGAAAACATGTAAGCAGTTGGAAAAAAACTAACTAGTTTTACGAGTCCCCAATTACTCACAATATCCAATCTCTGCTTGGCCTACAACCTTCCGTCTATCAAAGTATTGGGACAGTGACACATATATACAGTACCAGTCAAAAGTTTGGACACCTACTCATTCAAGGGTTTTTCTTTTTTACTATTTTCAACATTGCAGAATAATAGGGAAGACATCAAAACTATGAAATAACACCTATGGAATCATGTAGTAACCAAAAAGTGTTAAACAAATGAAAATATAACTAAACTAATGGTAGAAGACCATTGTAGCACAGACAGAACTCTCCCAGTATGGGACATGAACACATTAGCAGCATGTCCAAGGGCTTCTTCCCAAGGACTCCCCTGGATCATGTCATCTTCAGGCACCCACGGAGACATGCTATATTAACCCTGGTTGCCAAGGGAAGGAAAGGTCTGCCAGTCATTCTCTAACTACCGTCAAAAGCTCTCATGGATCTTTAATGATCCGGTGCTTTGTTTCAGAGCGGAGGTGCTGTGGCTACATGCTGTGCTAGGCTGGTTACTTAATGAGCTTGATGTTTTATTGAGTAGTGTGTACGTGTGTGTGCATGTAGAGGTGTGTGTGATTGTGTGTCTAGGTGTGCGGTTTGTGAGTGTTCACTGTGAGTGTGTCTCCTCCGGAGTGCTTAGTTGGAGAACAGAGAGCACAAAGAACGAGAGCTGACGTGATGCTGCTTGTTGTTCTGCTGCTTCAGCAGTCAGCAGTAAGACTTCGAGATGAGCTAACATACTGTGTGTGTCTGTTGCCTGCTGTGTTCTCAGTTGTAAGACTTAGCGGCGTTAAGTTCACTCTGTGTGTGTGTGCGTGTGTGTGTGTGTGCATGCGGTGTTAATCCTCTGTAGTTGTTTTGCTACTACTTCAGATTCCAATATCAGTTTAGTCATGGGCGTTTCCCTCTAACATTGTAGGGTTTCCTCAGCCACTCAAAAGCTTAAACTTAAGATGCCTTTTGTTGTCAGCTCAGAAAGGTTATAGACCAATGACCCTTCAACTATCATTGACAGTAACCCTAACCACTTTAAAGTGTTATAGTTGAAGAGTCATTGGTCTATCATTGACAGTAACTCCAGTAACTCCAAAATCCCTGCAATATCCAAATGACATCAACTGCAAACCCCCTAACTTGTTTTCGAAACCATTGTCCATTTTGCAACAGACAATGAAAGTCTTTGTTTTTTTTGTTGACATGTTCCCTGTTTTGAAACATGTACTCCCCACTGAACAGGACCCTGTATTATCTGGGTCACCAGCATCTTCATAACCCGCCCATAACCCACCCTTCATAACTATGATCTGCATAACCCACCCTTCATAACTATGATCTGCATAACCCACCCTTCATAACTATGATCTGCATAACCCACCCTTCATAACCCACCCTTCATAACTATCATCTTCATTACCCACCCTTCATAACTATCATCTTCATGACCCACCCTTCATAACTATCATCTTCATGACCCACCCTTCATAACTATCATCTTCATGACCCACCCTTCATAACTATCATCTTCATGACCCACCCTTCATAACTATCATCTTCATGACCCACCCTTCATAACTATCATCTTCATGACCCACCCTTCATAACTATCATCTACATAACCCACCCTTCATAACTATCATCTACATAACCCAAACTTCATAACTATCATTCAACCAATCCTGATGAAGATTAACCAGTAGACAGATACATTTCAAATTTGTCAAAGGCTTCACCCATGGGAAGGTCAGGTCTTAGAGGGATCCAATAGGAAGATATTGTATGTATTCATGTATATTGTATGTATTCATGTACCATTGAGTCTAACCTGACATCATTGGTTTGACTGATATGATAGCTCGGCATAGGCTGTGTAAACAGCTTCCTATCCTGTTCAGTAAAGTGAGTGCAAACAGAGGGGATTCCTGGGGGATCAGGACCTGGCAGGAGGACACTGTGTTATAGATCTTCATCATAAAGCCTTGCTCTAATGTCCATCTGTCTATGCCAACATTTTATTTACCTTGACAGATGTCATATTTGTATGAGACAAAGAATTTCCCAACGGACATAAGAAAGTCATCATTCTGAACACTAGAAAACTGATATACAGTGTCACAATGTCACAACAGTTATCTTTGAATTAAACATTTGATCATCTTTAAACATCACAAGTTGATATAACATAATTATTACCTTGATGATTCCAGCTTATGAGAGTGTCCAGTAAAGTATGGTATACCTGTATGATGAGGGTATGGTGTGTTGGTGAGGGATAAGTGGATACATCATGGTAAATATCTCACCACAATGGTGTAGGATGTTCGCTGATTAGATAGGAAGTTGCCAATACTTCACACTGAACCCGCATCACAGACAGAGCAGATGTGTCAGTCCTTCGGTGTGGTTTGGTTTGGTGTGGTGTAGAGGGAAAGGGTGGAGACCAGCTTGTTGGAGACCATTCTCAGTAGCCCACATAAAGGACCGAGCCTCCTGCAGAGAGGTCTGGCAACACACCCTCAAAGGATTTCCCAGAGCTCATATTATTGACTGTCAGTCAAGATCTATGGAGATGGAATCCGTGGGTTCCGTGGGTTGATGGTTCTGTCGCCCAAAGGTACTTTAATGTAGGATTTGGTTCCTGTTCACATGAGAAATAATCCTCTTCCTTTGAGCAGAACATTGGTTAGCATATTACCTTCATACAGGAAGTAAATAGGTTGTCATTACATCATTCAGGTTGACATAAGCCTTCAGAATAAGCAAACAATGTTGTAAATAAGTAATGTTCTGGCTTTGGTCGGCTGCACTTTCAACGTGACTCAGTTTGTATATCAATATTTACTCATTTTCTCATAAATACTTTACCAGTACTGTGTGTGTGGCGTGCACATGTGTGTTTGTGTGTGTGTGTGGTTCTAAGTATAGCCTAATTAGCTACACATTATGAGAGTTTTCTTGAGGGTCTTGTGTAAGGTAGCTTCCTTCCATTCCACAGTCTGAGCTCATTGGCATTGGAGACTGTAGTAACTTGACAAGGAATGCCTACATGCAATTCAATATTACTTTCCTTTACTTTCAACCTAACAAATAAAATGTGAACAGCTATGTACAAACAGTACAAACACAGCAAAGTGATACAGCCCACTCAACCTGTGGTAGTCGCATTGAACAGGTACAACTCTGGGTGATGACATTTAAAAATATGTATATATTTCATCTTTATTTAATCAGGTAGGCTAGTTGAGAACAAGTTCTCATTTACAACTGCGACCTGGCCAAGATAAAGCAAAGAAGTTTGACACATACAACAACAGAGTTACACATGGAATAAACAAACATACAGTCAGTAATACAGTAGAAAAATAAGTCTATATACATTGTGTGCAAGTGAGGTAAGATAAGGGAGGTAAGGCAATAAATAGGCCATGGTGGCGAAGTAATTACAATATAGCAAGTAAACACTGGAATCGTAGATGTGCAAGTAGAGATACTGTGGTACAAAAGAGCAAGATGAATACATAAATACAGTATGGGGATGAGGTAGTTGGATGGGCTATTTACAGATGGGCTATGTACAGGTGCAGTAATCTGTGAGCTGCTCTGACAGCTGGTGCTTAAAGCTAGTGAGGGAGATATGTATCTCCAGCTTCAGTGATTTTTTTTTTCAGTTCGTTCCAGTCATTGGCAGCAGAGAACTGGAAGGAAAGGCGGCCAAAGGGGAAATTGACTTTGGGGGTGACCAGAGAGATATACCTGCTGGAGCGCGTGCTACGGGTGGGTTCTGCTATGGTGACCAGTGAGCTGAGATAAGGCGGGGCTTTACCTAGCAAAGACATGTACATGACCTGGAGCCAGTGGTTTGGCGACGAGTATGAAGCGAGGGCCAGCCAACGAGAGCGTACAGGTCGCAGTGGTGGGTAGTATATGGGGCTTTGGTGACAAAACGGATGGCACTGTGATAGACATCATCAAAGGGGAAAGGTCACGGTCAAGGCCAATGCCAATAATAACCATGACCACATGAATACTAATCATACTATACTGCAGATACGTACAATAACATATTTAATTAATTATTTATATAGTGTCCACAGAGACAAACGTGTGTTCAAAGCCTCACAGAGACGGCATCTTTAATGATATGAACACACTGAAAGAACCTCAACACAGGGGCCCCACAAGGGTGCATGCTCAGCCCCCTCACGTATTCCCTGTTCACCCATGACTGCGTGGCCACACACACCTCTAACTCAATCATCAAGTTTGCAGACAACACAACAGTAGTAGACCTGATTACCAACAATTATGAAACAGCCTACAGGGAGGAGGTGAGGGCCCTGGGAGAGTAGTGCCAGGAAGATAACCTCTCACTCAACGTCAACAAAACAAAGGAGCTGATCGTGGACTTCAGGAAACAGCAGAGCCCCTATCCATATCGACGGGACCACAGTGGAGAAAGTGTGAAGCTTCAAGTTCCTCGGTGTACACATCACTGACGATCTGACAGCAACTGCACCACCCGCAACCGCAGGGCTCTCCAGAGGGTGGTGCGGTCTGCCCAAGGACATCAACCACCCGAGCTATGGCCTGTTCACCACGCTACCATCCAGAAGGCAAGGTCAGTACAGGTGCATTAAAGCTGGGACCAAGAGACTGAAAAACAGCTTCAATCTCAAGGCCATCAGACTGTTAAACAGCCGTCACTAGCCAGCTCCCGTTTACAATCCTGCATCTTAGAGGCTGCTACCCTATATACATAGACATGGAATCACTGGCCACTTTAATAATGTTTAAATAATGTTTACACACTGCTTTACTCATCTCGTATGTATATACTATATTCTATTCTACTGTATTTTAGGCATTGCCACTCCGACATTGCTCTATCTATTCCATCTACTCCATTCTTTTACACTAGATTTGTGTGTATTGTTGTGAATTGTTAGATACTACTGCGCTGTTGGAGCTAGGAACACAAGCATTACACCCACAATAACATCTGCTAAATATGTGTATGTAACCAATAAAATTTGACTTGATTTGATGAGGATCTATTGAGCATGAAAAGGTGACTTCATTGGAAGTCAACCACAAGTCATTTGTAATTCTGCTAACATTGCATATTATGACACAGGAAATAGCAATATTTAATTTGTAAGACATTCTCAAGTGTGTTCAGTGATCTTCATCAGTCCACATATTAAATCCCACAAGCGAAAGAGGTGTAACATTCAAGAGTGGGTGAAGTGCCAATCCCTCATTGTGTGAAACAATAACATGCCTTCCAACCAGAATTTGTATCAGTGTGACCTGTGAGGCCCAAAGCTGCCGGTAAGTGGGCCGCTGAGCCTCAGAGCTGTCCAAAACGGCACCTCCAGGGTAAAAAAACAGGAAGCCAGAACACTTTCTGAGTGAGATAATATAACACTTGAAATGTCACTATTCTTTGGAAACTTTTGTGAGTGTAACATTTAATATTCATTTCTGGTTGTTTATTCCACCTTTTTTAATGATCTATTACACTTGCTTTGGCAATGTAAACATATGTTTCTCATGCCAATAAAGCCCTTTGAATTTAATTGAGGGAGCAGGAGCTCAGTTGTTTCTTTATTCAACCAACACTCTCAGGTTGCGTCCCCAAATAGCGCCCTAAACCCTGTATAGTGCACTACTTTCGCCCAGGGCCCATATGGATCTGGTCAAAAGTAGTGCACTATTTAGAGAATAGGGTATCATATGGGATGCAGCGCTCGTTTCCCAACACTCTGAGCGGCATTCTTCTCCCAGCTCCCAGTAACTCCGGGGGTTGGGTGTGAGATGGCACTGGAGGAGCGAAGCGTTATTCTTAGCTCCCCTGTCAGTGTTCCTGCAGTTTTTCTGGCAGGGTCTCTGAGCGGAGCCCGCCGCCCGCCGCCTGCCTGCCAGTCACTTCGCCCATACATGTGATTTCTGGTGGTGGGGCATGAAAAGTGGGGGCGGGGGTGAGAATGCTGCCACTTTATTGTGTGTGGACAACATGGCTGTACATTTGAGAGTGTTTGGGGTTCTGTTAAAAGGACGGGCAAAAACAAGCTGTGGAAATGTACTGGGGGTTGGGATACTTTTAAAGCATAAATATGATTGTGGCAAGTTTTGTTAGCGTTATAGGTAGGCTAAAGTCCTCAGATTCAGTTTTGGTGGACAATGGTTTACTCTTACTGGGTTGTTAATACTAAACATCCTTTCTACATACTGTAAGTACCTATAACGATGGAATTCAGGCCAAGACTATGGGATCACATGAGGTAATTTACCATAGATTGACGCTCGTCTCTCCATTAATAGCAGTGCACGCTCATCTCAGACGACCAACAAACTATACCAGTGACTCGTGAGACCTCATCTCAGACGACCAACATACCATATCAGTGACTCGTGAGACCTCATCTCAGAAGACCAGCATACCATATCAGTGACTCGTGAGACCTCATCTCAGAAGACCAGCATACCATATCAGTGACTCGTGAGACCTCATCTGAGAAGACCAGCATACCATATCAGTGACTCGTGAGACCTCATCTCAGAAGACCAGCATACCATATCAGTGACTCGTGAGACCTCATCTGAGAAGACCAGCATACCATATCAGTGACTCGTGAGACCTCATCTCAGAAGACCAGCATACCATATCAGTGACTCGTGAGACCTCATCTCAGAAGACCAGCATACCATATCAGTGACTCGTGAGACCTCATCTCAGAAGACCAGCATACCATATCAGTGACTAGTGAGACCTCATCTCAGAAGACCAGCATACCATATCAGTGTCTCGTGAGACCTCATCTCAGAAGACCAGCATACCATATCAGTGACTCATTTTCCTCTTGCTTTCTGAAAAAAATGTATCCTCTGCCAGTTGCACCTAGTTGTACCTAAGAAAAATCTGTCTCTGTAGCACACCAGCAGTTATATCAAACACATTCCACTGTGTGTGCTGAGAAGCTTCCTGAGCAAGAAACAGACTAGTTGTGTCCTAAATTGCACCCTATTCCCTATATGGTGCACTACTTTTGACCAGGGCCCATAGGTCTCTACAGGTACAGACGCAAGAGAAATGCAGTGGCACATTCCAAGTAGGTTGTTTGCAGGTGCATTGGAGATATGCATTTATTCTTGAAGAACATAACTTTATATACATCTACCTCCAAACGAGCTTCAATGCCATACAACACTCCTTCCGTGGCCTCCAACTGCTCTTAAATGCTAGTAAAACCAAATGCATGCTTTTCAACCGATAGCTGCTCTCACCCGCCCGCCCGTCCAGCATCACTACTCTGGACGGTTCTGACTTAGAATATGTGAACAACTACAAATACCTAGGTGTCTGGCTAGATTGTAAACTCTCCTTCCACTCATATTAAGCATCTTCAATCCAAAATTAAATCTAGAATCGGCTTCCTATTTGTCAACAAAGCCTCCTTCACTCACGCTGCCAAACATACCCTCGTAAAACTGACTATCCTACCGATCCTCGACTTCGGCTATGTCATTTACAAAATAGCCTCCAACACTCTACTCAACAAATTGGATGCAGCCTATCACAGTGCCATCCTTTTGTCATCAAAGCCCTATATACCACCCATCATCTGCGACCTGTATGGTCTCGTCGGCTGGCCCTCGCTACATATTCGTCGCCAGACCCACTGGCTCCAGGTCATCTATAAGTCTTTGCAAGGTAAAGCTCCGCCTTATCTCAGCTCACTGGTCACGATAACACCCGCCAATAGCACGCGCTCCAGCAGGTATATCTCACTGGTCATCCCCAAAGCCAACACCTCCTTTGGCCACCATTCCTTCCAGTTCTCTGCTGCCAATGACTGGAACGAATTGCAAAAATCGCTGAAGTACACAGCCCATCTGTACACAGCCCATCTGTAAATAGCCCACCCACTCTACCTACCTCATCCCCATATTGTTTTTATTTACTTTTTTGCTCTTTTGCACACCAGTATTTCTAGTTGCACATCATCATCTGCCCATCTATCACTCCAGTGTTAATTTGCTAAATTGTAATTACTTTGCTACTATGGCCTATTTATTGCCTTACCTCTTCACGCCATTTGCACACACTGTATATAGACTTTCTCTATTGTGTTATTGACTGTACATTTGTTTATTCCATGTGTAACTCTGTGTTGTTTGTGTCACACTGCTTTGCTTTATCTTGGCCAGGTCGCAGATATAAATGAGAACATGTTCTCAACTGGCCTACCTGGTTAAATAAAGGTGAAGATATATATATATATATATATATTTTCTGTCTCCTGGAAAAACCACAGCAAACCAAATGGGGTTGCCGTTTTGTTGAAATACTAATTAAGGTTTTGTGGATCACTGTGTACATTCAGTTCCGTCTAGTTTCATTAGTTTGTATAAATTCTATAACCGATACAAATTCAGACCTTGAGAGACATTTTCATTGTCCCATGCAGCCTGAATAGAACTCACAGGGACTGGAAAAGTACAGAACGTGCAAAACAATCTCAGAACGAGAGTGAGAGATAAAGGGAGCACAGGAGAGAGAACGAGGACAAGCCATACGCGGAGGAAGAAATGCCCTAAATAAATAAGAACATTTAAGAAAGAAGATAAGAGACACCATTTGAAAGATGTAATAGTGCGCAAGTGATACGGGGGAGGAATATGGAGGGATGAGGTGGAGGGGAGTACTGAGGCAATGTATTGGGTTGGAGGATGGGGGACGAGTTGGAGGGGAGTACTGAGACAATGTATTGGGATGGGGGATGAGGTGGAGGGGAGTACTGAGACAATGTATTTTGGTGGAGGATGGGGGACGAGTTGGAGGGGAGTACTGAGACAATGTATTGGGATGGGGGATGAGGTGGAGGGGAGTACTGAGACAATGTATTTTGGTGGAGGATGGGGGACGAGTTGGAGGGGAGTACTGAGACAATGTATTGGGATGGGGGATGAGGTGGAGGGGAGTACTGAGACAATGTATTTTGGTGGAGGATGGGGGATGAGGTGGAGGGGAGTACTGAGGCAATGTATTGGGTTGGAGGATAGGGGATGAGTTAGATGGGAGTACTGAGACAATGTATTGGGTTGGAGGATGGGGGATGAGGTGGAGGGGAGTACTGAGACAATGTATTTTGTTGGGGGATGAGGTGGAGGGGAGTACTGAGACAATGTATTTTGGTGGAGGATGGAGGGATGAGGTGAAGGGAAGTACTGAGACAATGTATTTTGGTGGATGATGGGGGATGGAAACAACTCAATGCATCAGCAGGGAACATTGGAACACGAGCAGAGTCCTCCTGATGACGCAGGAAAAAAAGAGAGAGGAAAGTAAGAAGAGGAATCACGAAAGGCAAGTAGGATGCCAGCCCGAAATAGGACGGAACCCTGCAATGTATTGCAACACTCAAGGAAACACCCCCCCCGTCCCACCGCCCACACACACACACGTCACAAGTGTCATCCCCTATTCTCTCAATGGTGACACCCCTGTCATATTCCTCTCTGATGGCCCAGTTAGAAAATGGGGCTCACTTTACTTCCTGTACATGTAGAGCAGGGATTGAACCCAATCAATAGAGGAACACTCTCTCACACACACACACACAGGCACGCACGCACGCACGCACACACACACTCACACACAGAGTGGGCGAACGCTGACATTCAGATTCCCCATCATCGCCTCAAAGCAAAAACAGGTAGGCATTCCTCTCGACCTAGAGACACACACACAAACACACACACAAACACACACACCTACACACACACACACATACTGTACACACACGAACACAAACACACACTCACACACACACACACACACACACACACACACACATACACACACCCTCCCTCAACATCAGCAAGACGAAGGAGCTGATCATGTACTACAGGAAACAGAGGGCCGAGCATGCCCCTATTCACATCTACGGGGTTGTAGTGGAGCGGGTCGAGAGCTTCAAGTTCCTCGGTGTCCACATCACTTAGGATCTATCATGGTCCACACAGACCAACACAGTCATGAGAAAGACACGACAACGCCTCTTCCCCCTTAGGAGGCTGAAAAAATTGGCACCTCAGATCTTCAAAAAGTTCTACAGCTGCACCATTGAGAGCATCTTGACTGGCTGCATCACCACTTGGTACAGCAACTGTTTGGCATCTGACCGCAAGGCGCTACAGAGGGTAGTGCGTACAGCCCAGTACATCACTGGGGCCAAGCTCCTTGCCGTCCAGGATCTCTATACCAGGCGGTGTCAGACGAAGGCCCTAAAAATTGTCAAAGACTCCAGCCACCCTAGTCATAGACTGTTCTCTCTGTTACCACACAGCAAGCGGTACCAATGCACCAAGTCTGGAACAGGACCCTGAACAGTTTCTACCCCCAAGCTACAGTAAATAGTTAACCAAATAGCTACCCGGATTATCCGCATTGCCCCTTTTTGCAATAACTCTTTTGACTCATCATATACGCTGCTGCTACTGTTTACTATCTCTCCTGTTGACTAGTCACTTTACCCCTACCTACAGTATATGTTCATATCTACCTCAATTACCTCAATCACCTGCACATCAACTCTGTACTGGTACCCGTGTATATAGACAAGTTATCACTGCTCATTGTGTAATTATTGCTTGTGTTATCATTTTTCTATTATTTCTCTTTTTTCTCTCTGAGTTGTCGGGAAGGGCCCATAAGTAAGCATTTCACTGTTAGTCCACACTTGTTATTTACGAAGCATGTGACAAATACAATTGTATTTTGATTTGATTTGACACACACGTCACAAGTGTCACCCCCTATTCTCTCAACGGTGACACTCCTGTCATGTTCCTCTCTGATGGCCCAGTTAGAAAATGGGGCTCACTTTACTTCCTGTACATGTAGAGCAGGGATTGAACCCGCTAGGCCTAGGAACAGTCAAACACACACACACACACACACACACACACACACACACACACACACACACACACATCTCTCATGACGTCAGTGCAAGTATATCTGTGGGGATGATATGCTGGAGAAGGCAGGGCAATCAATTTTGGCCTCTATTATTCCTCTATTACTCCTCTATTGTTATTATATTGTTCCTCTATTACTCCTCTATTGTCATTATATTGTTCCTCTATTACTACTCTATTGTCATTATATTATTCCTCTATTGTCATTATATTGTTCCTCTATTGTTATTATATTGTTCCTCTATTGTCATTATATTATTCCTCTATTGTCATTATATTGTTCCTCTATTGTTATTATATTGTTCCTCTATTGTTCCTCTGTTGTCTTTATATTGTTCCTCTATTGTTATTATATTGTTCCTCTATTGTTCCTCTATTGTCGTTATATTGTTCCTCTATTGTCGTTATATTGTTCCTCTATTGTCGTTATATTGTTCCTCTATTGTCATTATATTGTTCCTCTATTGTCATTATATTGTTCCTCTATTGTCTTTATATTGTTCCTCTATTGTCTTTATATTGTTCCTCTATTGTCTTTATATTGTTCCTCTATTGTTATTCTATAGTTCCTCTATTGTTCCTCTATTGTCATTATATTGTTCCTCTATTGTCATTATATTGTTCCTCTATTGTCATTATACTGTTCCTCTATTGTCATTATACTGTTCCTCTATTGTCATTATATTGTTCCTCTATTGACATTATATTGTTCCTCTATTGACATTATATTGTTCCTCTGTTGACATTATATTGTTCCTCTGTTGTCATTATATTGTTCCTCTGTTGACATTATATTGTTCCTCTGTTGACATTATATTGTTCCTCTATTTTCCTCTATTGACATTACATTGTTCCTCTATTGTCATTATATTGTTCCTCTATTGTCATTATATTGTTCCTGTCACAGGCGTCAAAATGAGTAGACCAAGGCGCAGCGTGTATAGTGCTCATCTTTAAACTTTTAATGAAGACACTTGAACCAAAACAATAAAACGACAGACAACAGTTCCATAAGGTACACTCTGACAAACTAAACGGAAAACAACTACCCACAAAAAAGGGTCTGGGTGGGCATCTATAATTGGCGGTGGCTCTGGTTCGGGGTGTAGCCCCCACACCACCCGCTGATCCCCCCACTTCTGTGTCGCCGGAGGAACCAGACCATGCATCAGCGCCGGAGGCTCTGAACTGCCGACCGCTGCTGAAGACTCTGGGCTGCAGGCCGCTGCTGAAGACTCTGGGCTGCAGACTGTCGCTGAAGACTCTGGGCTGCAGACCGTCACTGAAGACTCTGGGCTGCGGACCGTCGCTGAAGACTCGGGGCTGCGGACCGTCGCTGAAGACTCGGGGCTGCGGACCGTCGCTGAAGACTCTGGGCTGGGGACGGTCGCTGAAGACTCTGGGCTGGGGACGGTCGCTGAAGACTCTGGGCTGCGGACGGTCGCTGAAGACTCTGGGCTGCGGACGGTCACTGAAGACTCTGGGCTGCGGACCGTCGCTGAAGACTCTGGGCTGCGGACCGTCGCTGAAGACTCTGGGCTGCGGACCGTCGCTGAAGACTCTGGGCTGCGGACCGTCGCTGAAGACTCTGGGCTGCGGACCGTCGCTGGAGGCTCTGGGCTGGGGACGGTCGCTGAAGACTCTGGGCTGGGGACGGTCGCTGAAGACTCTGGGCTGCGGACGGTCGCTGAAGACTCTGGGCTGCGGACGGTCGCTGAAGACTCTGGGCTGCGGACGGTCACTGAAGACTCTGGGCTGCGGACCGTCGCTGAAGACTCTGGGCTGCGGACCGTCGCTGAAGACTGGGCTGCGGACCGTCGCTGAAGACTCTGGGCTGCGGAGCGTCGCTGGAGGCTCCGGACTGGGGAGCGTCGCTGGGGGCTCCGGGCTGGGGATCGTCGCTGGGGGCTCCGGGCTGAGGAGCGTCGCTGGAGGCTCCGGGCTGAGGAGCGTCGCTGAAGACTCCGGGCTGCAGACCGTCGCTGAAGACTCGGGGCTGCAGACCGTCGCTGAAGACTCGGGGCTGCAGACCGTCGCTGAAGACTCTGGGCTGCAGACCGTCGCTGCAGACCGACGCTGAAGACTCTGGACTAGAGAGCGTCGCTGGAGGCTCCGGACTGGAGAGCGTCTCTGTAGGTTCTGGACTGGGGACCTTCGCTGCAGGCTCCGTGCCATGGATCATCACTACTGGTTCCGCGCCATGGATCATCACTGGAGGCTTTGTGCCATGGATCATCACTGGAGGCTCCGGGCCATGGATTATTACTGGAGGCTTTGTGCCATGGATCATCCTTACAGGCTCCGGGCCATGGATCATCACTGGAGGCTTCGTGCCATGGATCATCCCTACAGGCTCCGGGCCATGGATTATCACTACAGGTTCCGGGCCATGGATCATCACTGGAGGCTTCGTGCCATGGATTATCACTGGAGGCTTCGGACCATTGATCATCACTGGAGGCTTCCTACGGGGAGCTGGAACCGGTCTCACCAGACTGGGGAGACACACAGGAGACTGGGTGCGTAGAGCAGGCACAGGGCACACTGGGCCGTGGAGGCGCACCAGAGGTCTGGAGCTCAGGGCTGGCACAACCCGTCCTGGCTCGATGTTGACTTTAGCCCGGCAAGGGCGGAGTGCTTGTACAGGACGAACTGGGTTGTGCTGGTGAATGAGGGGTACCGTGCGTAGAGCAGGCGCAGGATAACCTGGGCCGAAGAGACGCACTGGAGACCAGATACGTTTAGCCGGTGCACTTCTCCCTGGCTGCTGGCCAACTTTAGCACGGCAGCGGTGAGGAGCTTGCACCGAGCGCACCGGCATGTGAGTACGCACTGGCGACACAGTGCGTATCACCGCATGACACGGTGCTTGCTTGGTCACTCGCTGCCTCTCGGCCTCCTGTTGCTTGCCTCGCCGTTCCTCCCAGTATCGTCATTCCACCTTTGCTGCCTCTATCTCCCATTGCGGACGGCGATACTCCCCAGGCCTTATCCAGGGTCCTGCCCCATCTAGGATCTCCTCCCAGGTCCACTCCTCTGAGCCATACTGCTTGGTCCCGCTCCTCCTCCTGGAGAGTGCACGCTGCTTGGTCCTCTTGTGGTGGGTAGTTCTGTCACAGGCGTCAAAATGAGTAGACCAAGGCGCAGCGTGTATAGTGCTCATCTTTAAACTTTTAATGAAGACACTTGAACCAAAACAATAAAACGACTGACAACAGTTCCGTAAGGTACACTCTGACAAACTAAACGGAAAACAACTACCCACAAAAAACAGGCTGCCTAAGTATGGCTTCCAATCAGAGACAACGATAGACACCTGCCTCTGATTGGAAACCATACCCGGCCAAAACATAGAATGCCCACCCACCTATCACACCCTGTCCTAGCTAAACAGAGAACACAGCTCTCCTAGGTCAGAGCGTGACAGTTCCTCTATTGACATTATATTGTGCCTCTATTGTTTCCCGCAAGCAAGCAGGGAGGCCGATGACATCAGACCTCCAGACCAACTCCTTGAATGGCCTACTATTAATGGCCTACTATTTTTCTCAATATGTATTTGTTTAACTCTTTCGTGTGTGTACATTATTGTATTTATACTTTGGATATTGTTTTTCAACCGGAAAAGTAAATAAATTGCCGGATTGCATCTTTAAAACAAAGAAACGGGTAAAAAGGGGTATTTCCTGGAAAACCTCTACTGATAATGAATATGACTACCATTGATGGCAGAATGCAGGTCCACAATCAGAATTATTTATTATTAATATTAGCATTATTATTGTTATTCTATTTCGAATGCATAATAAAATAATATAGTGTGCATTACAATATCAAATGATTGATTCTGTGTTTAACTGAATGCCTAATACAAATATAGAGATATATTTTAGCAGTGTTACCCATTTGGACTACTGCGTTCTATCATGGTATGGCTGTGTAAGTCTGAGTCAAAATGGACATGGCGTTCTTTTTCTGCAACGCAACGCAGCGCACCACACTCTCATCTCCAGCCTCCTGCCTCCCTGCATCCCTCTCTGCATCCCATGACACCATCATCACCATCATCATCGGGCACAGTGTAAAGTGACCACAGTGACTGGCTGTACTGTGTGATGATGGACGGAAGAAGGCTAGCGGAGACCATAGCGTATTTCTTCTCCCTCCCTCGTTCATTCATACCCTCACTCACGTAACAGGGTGATCTTGCTGCCCGCTGGCTGACAGGGGATCTGAATGAATCTGCAGCCATTCTTAATGTTGTCTCTCTCTGCCTCTCCTCACTCCCTCCCCCATGTTCGCTCTCTCTTTACCTCCCCCTCCCCTCTTTTCTCCCATCAGATCAGTATGGAGCGGTGCGGGGGCTGTTGCCGTGCAGATTATGGGCTGTAATCCCTTGGTAGTGTGTGTGCGTGAGTGTGTGTGTGTGTGTGAGACAGAGCGATCCGGATGTTTCTGGCTGGCTCATGACATGACAACGGTAATGACCAAACCCCCCTCACCCCACCTCTCTCTCCTCTGTCATCCTCCCAACTTCCCCTCCATAACATCATCATCCCTCTATCAGGGGAGTGAGGGATACAGCTGTGGCACCACCGGGTAAGGTCAGGATTCACACGATGTCAGCGTTCATTCAGCAAAACATCAGCCGGGTGGGAGGAAGGATGACCGAAGAGAGCGAGAGGGAAAGAAAGAGGGAGAGAAAGAGGGAGAGAAATATAGAGTATATAGACAGAGAAAGAGAGGGAGATCATTTTCTGTAAACAAGTTGCAAAGGTACATGCACAGAGATGTGCAGAGGATAAATATTTCTTATGTCTGTGAAATGCATTTGAAGGTGTTCATATCAACTGAGAAAGAGGTGACAAAAGGAGGAGCGAAGGAGGAGAAAGGAGAGGGAGATGTAGAAGAGGGCAGAAATAGATTGTCAGTCTCTTCTATGATATTCAAATGAAATGCCATTCTCTTCTATGCTATTAAAATGAATGGACTCACGTGTTCATTGACGAAAAACCAGACGGGAAAGAGTAAGAGCGACACCAGGACTCAGGATAAACAGAGAAATGCTTTGTCTGAGTTAATGTGCTCATACGCTCATTAAAAAATCAGTCATCATAGAGAGAGAAAGAGGCTTGCACATTTATGGCAATATGCTTGAATAAGTGGATGCAATGCATTTTTCCTTTGCAGTTGCTTGTTATGAAAAGACTATGCGGGTTGCAAGATGGAAATGAGAAGAGAGAATCTGTAGAACTAGAGGGAAATAGACTTTCATCCTTATCATCACTTCCTGTGCAATATGGTCTAGAAATACACAATAGCTATACAGTACAATAAATGGCTCGGAGGAGTGTGAAACTGGGAGAACACAGACCAAATGACTGAACCAAAATGTGGAATATTTGTGGATATAAATATAATATACACTTCGTATAGCACACAGCACTGAAATAATGATTTCTACCAGTAAACTATTAGAGGAAGGATTCCCCTATAATATAATGGTATCTTCCAGTGGCCTGTTTTCTTACAGATGTAGGATCTTAATTTGATCACTCTTTTGTTCTTGCAGTGCGATAGGCAAATAAAAAATAAACAAATAACAAAAAGTCCTCAGAAATTCTGGTGGAATAAATGGGGTCCCTGTGGAAAAAGTTTGAATACTACCGGATCTTATTAGAGCAATTTGGATGGATAGGATTTAGTTTTTGTTGTTTTCTTTGTCACATACCCACGGTAATAGTAGGTCACTGAAAGTGGGTAAGTGTGAGAGTGAGTGAGTGAGTGAGTGAGTGAGTGAGTGAGTGAGTGAGTGAGTGAGTGAGTGAGTGAGTGAGTGAGTGAGTGAGTGAGTGAGTGAGTGAGTGGGTGGGTGAGTGAGAATCACTTGGCAGTAGTACTGTAGATTACTTTATCACTGACCTCAATCCAGAGTCTCTCAGAGCGTTCACAGGCAGCCCATTAACACCCCTATCAGATCACAGCAAAGTCAGTCTACCTGAACAGTGAAATACTCAATCATGAGGCATCAAAGCCAAAGAAACTGCACAATATAAAAAAATGCTATAGCTGGAGGGAAATTGGTGTAGAAACAAATGATAGTCCCACTAGGCGCAAATCAGATGGGATGGCATATTGCTGCAGAATGCTGTGGTATCCATGCTGGTTAAGTGTGCCTTGAATTCGAAATACATCACTGACAGTGTCACTAGCAAAGCACCCCGACACCATCACATCTCCTCCTCCATGCTTCACGGTGGGAACATACTCTGCATCTCACAAAGACATGGCTGTTGGAACCAAAAATCTCAAATTTGGACTCATCAGACCAAAGGACAGGTCTAATGTCCATTGCTCATGTTTCTAAGAAAGTCTCTTCTTATTATTGGTGTCATTTAGTAGTGGTTTCTTTGTAGCAATTCGACCATGAAGGCCTGATTCATACAGTCTCCTCTGAACAGTTGATGTTGAGATGTGTCTGTTACTTGAACTCCATGAAGCATTTATTTGGGCTGAAATGTCTGAGGCTGGTAACTCTAATGAGCTAATCCTGTGCAGCAGAGGTACACTGGGTCTTCCTTTCCTGTGGTGGTCATCGTGAGAGGCAGTTTCATCATAGCGCTTGATTTTTTTTGCGACTGCACTTGAAGAAACTTTCAAAGTTCTTGAAATGTTCTGTATTGGTTGACCTTCATGTCTTCAAGTAATGATGGACTGTCGTTTCTCTTTGCTTATTTGAGCTGTTCTTGCCATAATATGGACTTGGTCTTTTACCAAATAGGGCTATCTTCTGTATACCATCCCTACCTTGTCACAACTCAAACGCATTAAGAAGGAAAGAAATTCGACAAATTCACTTTTAAGGCACACCTGTTAATTGAAATGCATTCCAGGTGACTACCTCATGGAGCTGGTTGAGAGAATGCCAAGAGTGTGCAAAGCTTTTGTCAAGGCAAAGGGTAGCTACTTTGAAGATTCTAAAATATAAAATATATTTTGATTTGTTTAACACTTTTTTGTGTTATTTAACAGTTTTGATGTCTATTTAACAGTTTTATTTAACAGTTTTGATGTCTTCACTAATGAACAATGTAGATGTGTTCTACAATGTAGAAAATCGTAAAATAAAGAAAAACCCTTGAATGAGTAGGTGTGTCCAAACATTTAGCTGGTAATGTATATATCAACGAATTAGCGAGGGCACAAGAACAGCCTTCAGCACCCGGCTTCACCCTACTAGAATCTGAAATCAAATGTCTACTGTTTGCAGATGATCTGGTGCTTCTCTCCCCAACCAAGGAGGCCCTACAGCAGCACCTAGATCTTCTGCATAGATTTAGTCAGACCTGGGCCCTGACACTAAATCTCAGTAAGACAAAAATTGCCAGGACCACAATTACAAATTCCATCTAGACACAGTTGCCCTAGAGCACACAAAAAACGATACATACCTTGGCCTAAACATGAGCACCACAGGTAACTTCCATAAAGCTGTGAACGGTCTGACAAACAAGGCGAGAAGGGCCTTCTATGCCATCTAAGGAACATAAAACTGGACATACCAATTAGGATCTGACTAATTGTGACTTGTGTTACACCCTGATCTGTTTTACCTGTCTTTGTGATTGTCTCCACCCCCCTCGAGGTGTCGCCCATCTTCCCCATCATCCCCTGTGTATTCATACCTGTGTTCTCTGTTTGTCTGTTGCCAGTTCTTCTTGTTTGTTAAGCCAACCAGGGTTTTTGTGTCAGCTCTGCTTTTTCCCCAGTCTTTCTTTTCTCGTCCTCCTGGTTTTTGACCCTTGCCTGTCCTGACCCTGTACCCACCCGCCTGACCACTCTGCCTGCCCCTGAGCCTGCCTGTCGTCCTGTACCTTTGCCCCACCTCTGGATACCAACCTCTGCCTGACCTGACCCTGAGCCTGCCTGTCGTCCTGTACCTTTGCCCCACCTCTGGATACCAACCTCTGCCTGACCTGACCCTGAGCCTGCCTGCTGCCCTGTTCCTTTGCCCCTGTTGCTGTAATAAACATTGTTACTTCGACACGGTCTGCATCTGGGTCTTACCTTGATTCCTGATAACTTGAATCACTTATGGAACCCATTGCCTTTTATGGTTGTGAGGTCTGGGGTCCGCTTACCAACCAAGAATTCACAAAATGGGAAACACACCAAATTTAGACTCTGCATGCAGAATTCTGCAAAAATATCCTTTGTGTACAAAATAATGTGAACAGAGCCCCAGGACCAGCTTGCTTAGGGGACTCTTCTCCAGGTTCATCTCTCTGTAGGTGATGGCTTGGTTATGGAAGATTTGGGAATCTTTTCCTTTTAGGTGGTTGTAAAATTTAACGTCTCTTTTCTAGATTTTGATCATTAGCGGGTATCGGCCTAATTCTGCTCTGCATGCAAACAAAAACGGACCCCACAGAGCCCTAGGACAGCAACACAATTAGATCCAACCAAATCACGAGAAAACAAAAAGATAATTACTTGACACATTAGAAAGAATTAACCAAAAAATGTAGGAAACTAGAATGCTACTTGGCCCTAAACAGAAAGTACACAGTGGCAAAATACCTGACCACTGTGACTGACCCAAAATGAAGGAAAGCTTTGACTATGTACAGACTCAGTGAGCATAGCCTTACTATTGAGAAAGGTTGCTGTAAGCAGACCTGGCTCTCAAGAGAAGACAGGTTATGTGCACACTGCCCACAAAATGAGGTGGAAACTGAGCTGCACTTCCTAACCTCCTGCCATATTAGAGACACATATTTCCCTCAGCTTACACAGACCCACAAGTAATTCGAAAACAAATTCAATTTTAATAAACTCCAATATCTATTGGGTGAAATACCACAGTGTGCAATCACAACAGCAGGATTTGTGACAAGAAAAGGGCAACCAGTGAAGAACAAAGACCATTGTAAATACAACCCATATTTATTTGCTTTCCCTTTTATTTGCACATTGCATGCACTGTATATAGACATTATTTTGGAACTTGTGTGAGTGTAATATATTTTTTTCTCACTTTTGTTTATCCATTTCACTTGCTTTGGCAATGTAAACATATGTTTCCCATGCCAATAAAGCCCATTGAATTGAACTGATATGAATTGAATTGAATTGTTCCACTGGATATCAGAAGGTGAATGCACCAATTTGTAAGTCACTCTGGATAAGAGCGTCTGCTAAATTACGTAAATGTAAAATGTAATGTAAATGAATTGCGAGAGAGAGATTGTCAGAGCACAGTGGGCATTGATTGTGTGTCTATGTCAGCGTGTCAGCGTGTCAGCGTGTCTGCGTGTCTGTCTGTCTGTCTGTCTGTCTGTCTGTCTGTCTGTCTTTGTGTGTCTATTGACTGGGCTCTGCAGGAAGCTGATCGACCTGGTTTGTTAGAGTGAACATGTCAGCACTGGTCTACAAAGTCTTCAAAGTATGTCTACGCAGTAGGTCTACACAATGCCTGGCTTTCTACACAATTTTCTGAAAATAAGGCTGTTGTCACGATTGCTAGGAGTGGTGGTAGGAGTCAGGCGCAGAGAGCAGAGGTAAGAAAAATGAGTTTTATTTTTCTCTGGTTTGACAACGGTCGACGCCAACACAACAGGCGTGACAACTAAGTGCCCAACCCATACACAACGGGTCCACAGTTCGGAAAGAAAATAACTCAAGCAGATCGCCAGCACATCCAAAAAAAGCACACTGACGAAAATAATCCCGCACAAACCTGGGCGGGCTAAACAGGCTTAAATAACCACAAATCAAGATACACAAATAAGTTACAGGTGCAAACAATAAGACATACCAACCGAAAAGGAAAAAGGGATCAGCGGCGGCTAGTAGGCCAGCTACGACGACCGCCGAGCGCCGCCCGAGCAGGCAGGGGAGCCACCTTCGGTGGGATTCGTGACAGTACCCCCCTCCTGACGCGCGGCTCCCGCAGCGCGCCGCCACCGGCCTCGAGGGCGACCCGGAGGACGAGGCGCAGGGCGATCCCCATGAAGGCGGTGGAAATCCCTCAGTAGTGAGGGGTTCAAAATGTCCTTCCTTGGTACCCAGCACCTCTCCTCCGCTCCGTACCCCTCCCAGTCGACGAGGTACTGTAGGCCCCCCACCCGACGTCTGGAGTCCAGAATGACGCGTATCGTATACGCCGGGGACCCCCCAATGTCCAGAGGGGGTGGAGGGACCTCCGGCACCTCACCTTCCTGCATGGGACCAGCCACCACCGGCCTGAGGAGAGACACATGAAACGAGGGGTTAATACGGTAGTAAGATGGAAGTTGTAACCGGTAACACACCTCGTTTATCCTCCTCAGGACTTTAAACGGCCCTACACACTGCGGGCCCAGCTTCCGGCAGGGCAAGCAGAGGGGTAGGTTTCGAGCCGAGAGCCAGACTCGATCCCCTGGTGCAAACACAGGGGTCTCACTACGGTGCTGGTCAGCGCTCTTCTTCTGCCGTCCACTCGCCTTAGTGAGTGCGTCTTGGACGCCTCTCCAAGTGTCCTTCGAGCGCTGCACCCACTCCTCCACCGCAGGAGCCTCGGTCTGGCTCTGGTGCCATGGAGCCAGGACCGGCTGGTAGCCCAACACGCACTGAAACGGTGACATATTGGTTGATGAGTGACAGAGGGAGTTTTGGGCTACCTCTGCCCATGGGACGTATCTCGCTCACTCCCTGGGCCGGTCCCGGCAATACGTCCTTAGAAACCTACCCACTTCTTGGTTCACTCTCTCCACCTGCCCATTCCTTTCGGGGTGGAAACCCGAGGTCAGGCTGACCGAGACCCCCAACCATTCCATGAACGCCCTCCAAACTCTGGACGTGAACTGGGGACCCCGATCAGAAACTATGTCCTCGGGCACCCCGTAGTGCCGAAAGACATGGGTAAACAGGGCCTCCGCAGTCTGCAGAGCCGTAGGGAGACCGGGCAAAGGGATGAGACGGCAGGACTTCGAGAACCGATCCACAACGACCAGGATTGTGGTGTTCCCCTGAGATAAGGGAAGGTCGGTGAGGAAGTCCACTGACAAGTGCGACCATGGCCGCTGTGGAACGGGGAGGGGCTGTAATTTCCCTCTAGGCAGGTGTCGAGGAGCCTTGCTCTGAGTGCACACCGAGCAGGAGGAGACATAAAACCGCACGTCCTTTTCCAAGGTGGGCCACCAGTACTTTCCCCTCAGGTTCCGCACTGTCCTCTCGATCCCAGGGTGACCCGAAGAGGGGAGATTATGGGCCCATCGAATCAATCGATCACGGACACCAAGCGGCACGTACTGAACACCTGCTGGACACTGAGATGGTGTAGGTTCCAACCGTAACGCCCGCTCAATCTCCGCGTCCACCTCCCATACCACCGGTGCTACCAAGCACGATGCTGGGAGGATGGGAGTTGGATCGATGGCCCTCTCCTCGGTGTCATATAGGCGGGACAGTGCGTCGGCCTTCGTGTTAAGTGAACCTGGCCGATAGGAGATTGTGAACCGGAAACGGGTAAAGAACATGGCCCACCTAGCCTGACGTGGATTCAGTCTCCTAGCTGCCCGGATGTACTCGAGATTACGGTGGTCAGTCCAGATGAGGAAAGGGTGCTTAGCCCCCTCAAGTCAATGTCTCTACACTTTCAGAGCCCTGACTACAGCTAACAACTCCCGGTCCCCCACGTCATAGTTCTGCTCCGCCGGACCGAGCTTCCTCGAAAAGAAAGTGCAGGGGCGGAGTTTGAGTGGCGTGCCCGAGCGCTGTGATAGCACGGCCCCCACCCCATCTTGGACGCGTCCACCTCCACTATGAATGCCAAAGAGGGGTCCGGATGAGCCAGCACGGGAGCGTCGGTAAACAGCTCCTTCAGACGACTGAACGCTCTGTTCGCCTCTGCTGACCAGCGCAAGCGCGCCGGACCCCCCTTCAGCAGTGAGGTAATGGGAGCAGCCACCTGACCAAAGCCCCGGATAAACCTCCGGTAGTAATTGGCAAACCCTAAGAACCGCTGCACCTCCTTTACTGTGGTCGGAGTCGGCCAATTACGCACGGCTTTAACGCGGTCACACTCCATCACCACCCCCGAGGTGGAAATGCGATACCCCAGGAAGGAAACGGCTCGTTTGGAAAACACACATTTCTCAGCCTTAACGTACAGGTCATGCTCCAGCAGTCGCCCAAGCACCTTGCGCACCAGGGAGACATGCGCGGCGCATGAGGCAGAATAGATCAGGATGTCATCAATATACACCACCACACCTTGCCCGTGCAGGTCCCTGAGAATCTCGTCGACAAAGAATTGAAACACGGCTGGAGCATTCTTTAACCCATACGGCATGACGAGGTACTCATAGTGGCCCGATGTGGTACTAAACGCGGTTTTCCACTCGTCTCCTCCCCAGATACGCACCAAATTGTACGTGCTCCTGAGATCCAGTTTCGTGAAAAAACGCACTCCGTGAAATGATTCCACCGCCGTAGCGATGAGAGGTAGCGGGTAACTAAACCCTACTGTGATGGAATTTAGACCTCGATAATCAATGCACGGACGCAGACCTCCATCCTTTTTCTTAACGAAAAAGAAACTCGAGGAGACGGGTGACATGGAGGGCCGAATGTATCCCTGTCTCAGAGATTCCGTGACATATGTCTCCATAGCCAGCGTTTCCTCTTGTGACAATGGGTACACGTGACTCCTGGGAAGTGTAGCGTTTACCTGGAGGTTTATCACGCAATCCCCTCGTCGATGAGGTGGTAATCGGGTCGCCCTCTTTTTACAGAAGGCGATAGCCAAATCGGCATATTCAGAGGGAATGCGCACAGTGGAAACCTGGTCTGGACTCTCCACCGTCGTCGCACCGATGGAAACTCCTTTACACCTGCCTGAACACTCCTCTGACCACCCTCTGAGAGCCCCCTGTTTCCACGAAATATCAGGATTGTGATTGGCCAGCCAGGGAATCCCCAGCACCACCGGAAACGCTGGCGAATCAATGAGGAAGAGACTAATCCGTTCCCCATGATCCCCCTGCGTTACCATGTCCAGTGGCACCGTGGCCTCCCTGACCAGCCCTGACCCTAATGGTCGGCTATCTAAGGAGTGCAAGGGGAAAGGTTGGTCCAACGACACCAGGGGAATCCCTAGCCTTAAGACGAGCCCACGATCCATAAAGTTTCCAGCTGCGCCTGAATCGACTAGCGCCTTATGCTGGAAAGAGGGAGAAAACTTAGGGAAAGTTACAAGTACAAACATATGACCAACAGGGAGCTCTGGGTGAGGTTGGTGCTTACTCACCTGGGGTGAACGAGGAGTGCCCTGCCTGCCATCCCGATTTCCCGAAGGGGCTACTCCAGCACCGGTCGGCAGTGTGTCCTCTCCGACCACACCGGGTACAGGAGGAGCCTCCTCCTCCGGTTCCCCTCGATGCGGCCCCCCTTAGCTCCATAGGGATGGGAGCTGGAGGGCCTGGAGGTGGAACCAACAGGGCCCGGTCTGGACGCCTGCGGGCAGCCAGCAGGTTGTCGAGACAAATGGACATGTTGATAAGTTCATCCAGGGAGAGGGTAGTGTCCCGACAGGCTAGCTCCCGGCGGACGTCCTCCCGGAGACTACACCGATAGTGGTCCATCAGGGCCCTGTCGTTCCACCCCGCTCCAGCAGCCAAGGTCCGGAACTCCAGAGCAAAGTCCTGTGCGCTCCTCGTCTCCTGCCGCAGGTGGAACAGCCGTTCACCCGCCGCCCGGCCTTCTGGTGGGTGGTCGAACACGGCCCGGAAACGGCGGGTGAACTCGGGGTAGTGATCCCTTGCTGAGTCTGGGCCATACCACACTGCGTTGGCCCACTCCAGGGCACGACCCGTTAAGCAAGAGACGAGGATGCTCACGCTCTCCTCTCCCGAGGGAGTCGGACGAACGGTAGCCAGGTACAACTCCAGCTGCAGCAGGAACCCCTGGCACCCAGCCGCCGCTCCATCGTACTCCCTGGGGAGAGCCAGGCGTAGGGCCCCGGGTCCGGACGCCGGAGGAGGGGTAGCAGGTGGAGGGGGAAGAGGTGCTGGGGATGCGGTAGGGAGGCCACTCCTCTCCCATCGGTCCATCCTCTCCATCATCTGATCCATCGCTGAACCGATCCGGTGGAGAATGCTGGTATGATGGAGGACCCTTTTCTCCATTGATGGGAGAGGAGGTGCGGCTGCTTCTGCTGACTCCATAATCGGGTGCGGGATTCTGTCACGATTGCTAGGAGTGGTGGTAGGAGTCAGGCGCAGAGAGCAGAGGTAAGAAAAATGAGTTTTATTTTTCTCTGGTTTGACAACGGTCGACGCCAACACAACAGGCGTGAGAACTAAGTGCCCAACCCATACACAACGGGTCCACAGTTCGGAAAGAAAATAACTCAAGCAGATCGCCAGCACATCCAAAAAAAGCACACTGACGAAAATAATCCCGCACAAACCTGGGCGGGCTAAACAGGCTTAAATAACCACAAATCAAGATACACAAATAAGGAACAGGTGCAAACAATAAGACATACCAACCGAAAAGGAAAAAGGGATCAGCGGCGGCTAGTAGGCCGGCGACGACAACCGCCGAGCGCCGCCTGAGCAGGCAGGGGAGCCACCTTCGGTGGGATTCGTGACAGCTGTCAAAATTACGAAATTACAAACCAAAACAGTCACGCACCATGATGCCTGTAAGACTGCATGTCCACAGGGGATCTGACATTCAATCACCTCTTTACTTCCTGTGCTTGTGGAGCCTGAGAAAAGCTCAAATAACACACACATACTTAATATGGGTGTTTTACACAGGCAGCCAAATTCTGATCTTATTTTCACTAATTGGTCTATTGACCAATCAAATCAGCTCTGAAAAAGATCTGATGTGATTGGTCAAGGACCATTTAGTGGAAAAAAGATTAGAATTGGTCTGCCTGTGTAAACATAGCCTTAGTAAGCTACATCTGTTTGATATTTACTGGACATATATTTGGCCTGTTTACTTTTTCTATCATGCTGAGTGTCTGTCTCGGTTCTATGTAGTACTATGCTACATAGAACCCGTTTTCAAATGGGTAGCAGGTGCATGTGGAGGTAGAATGATTTAAAGGTTTGATATTTGCAGAATCTTTATGGTACAGATCTGCTATCTTAATTTGATCACTCTCTTGAAGCATACAATTTTTGCAGCAGGAAATGCAAATTGTAGCGTATTTCCGACTTGATTTGCCCTAGAGAAATATGTATCATCCACAGCAATAATGTCCATTAATTATAATCCACATAATAATTCATTTTTCCTGTTGCTGCAGGATTATTGTCCTCTTCATAAATCAAAAGTGTACATGTCTCTTTGTTATCTGTTCTGTTTCATTGGTATGCAGGTGTACCCTTGAGAGTCGTCCTGTAAATAGACCCTTTCAAGTTTTTCATTGGATTAGGGTTAGGGTTAGGATTAAGGTTAGGGCTAAGGCTTGGGTTAGGATTTAACCGGGGTGTGGACATGAAGCAAAGGTAAGGGTTAGGGTATCATTTCATCTCCTGTAATTGACTGAATTGGGACAGTATGGCATCAATCCCATCAAAAAATTGGTAAAACCCAAGATGGTAAAACCTGGTCTATCCGTGATTTACCATAGAACCCTTTCTGCCTTTCTATATCCTCTCACAGTCCTACCACATAATCCTTCAGAAACAATCTGCTATTTCCATTATCAGCCCACCTTATTCCCATCTTCCTTCTCCCCCCTCCTTCTGCTGCCTCCTCCGTCTTCCTCTCCTCATATTTCTTTTACAATTCATCACTGCGCATGTTTGCCTAGTGACACTTGTAGAAAAAAGGGTTCCAAAAGGGTTGTTTGGCTGTCTCCATGTGAGAATTCTTTTTTAGGGTTCAAGGTAGATCCCTCTGTGGAAAGGGTTCTACATGGAACTCAAAAGGGTTCTACCTGGAGCCCAATATAGTTATTCAAAGGGTTATCCTATGGTGACAACCGAAGAACCCTTTTAGGTTCTAGATAGCAAAACAAATTCTAAGAGTGTACCCACGTGGAGGAATCATGTACAAGGGCCACTGTGAAAGTGGTACCCTACTTTTCTCAATGACATAACATAATTATCTGGGGGCCAGTAAATCTGTACAGTAAATCTGGTAGACTAGGGGTGGATTACATTGAGTTAGGCCTAAGTACTGCAATAGCATGTCACATACAGAGATATTTGTTGAAAGAGTTTTACTTTACATTCTTACTCTTATGGATTAGGGTTTTTAGCTAGTCCAATAAGGTCTTTAACAACATGTCTGTAATGTCCAGCAGTGAGAAATGTGATGTTAAAGATTAATTCAATTACATTACTACATTTCACATCATGGGCCAAGACAAACATGAGTCTATAAGGTTCCTTGTTAACAATATCCATCTAAGACATGATTTCAAAGATCCTAAATATTGGAAAATAACATTTCTAGTGATAGCAATTGTAGCTAAGTGTCTTGCGAAATTAGTAACTCTTTCCAGTTTGTGTGGGTGTTTTCTGAGTGCATAGTGTACAGCTGAGGATATTCTGTTTTCAGAATCTTGTGTGTGTGTGTGTGTGTGTGTGTGTGTGTACTGCACGCATGTTTCTTTGTCTTTTCAACAACATTCGTGACACAAATCATTGACTGTGGACAGTTTGTGTGTTTTCACCCATACCCATAGCGTTCAAGAACATCCATCTTTCTGATGAGTGCTATGGCTATTAATAACGTTGTCCACTAGGAGACCAGACAGGAGACAGACCTCAGCTGCTCAAGCAGACAGGACCAGCCCTGAACTGAGTTTCTAATCAATACCACCCACTTTCCAACAGAGGGCCAGGCTTGGACACTATGTTCATCTCTGCTGATGAAAGGCGTAGAAAGGCTCAATTCCAAATGGCACCCTAAATCCTATGGGCCATGGTCAAAAGTAGTGCTCTAAATAGGGAACAGGGTGCCATTTGGGAACCAGACAGAATGTAAGCGTCAATCTGAAACTTGTCCTTATCTGTTCCTTTAGTGTGGCATAATTGGTCTGTCACAACCTTATTGGCCTTCCTCCAATGTCATAGACATGGAGAATTAACAGGTCAGAGTGTATTCTCTCTATAAAGTGCGTGTCATGAATATAACATTTAAATACAGTCATCTTCTTCTTAAAAATTAATTTGTTCTGAAACCTTCACTAACAGGAATCAAGTAGTCTAATGAGCAAACAATGACATAACTGAAAGTGAGTTTTGTACATGTTTTGTGTGATTTCACCCACAGAAACATAGCATTTGTTATAAATGGCCGTCCTCTATATGAGCTGGTTTCTCATCACTGGTGTGAAAAATAGAAGACTGAGTCCACGTTTCACTTCAGGATTTAGGCTATGTTGCCATCTAGAGGAATGGAGATATGGTAGCACCTTATTTTATTATTCTATGGTGATACTAGTGGTCCTCAGAGGTTCTGTAGAAACTAGTGGCTTTTTCAGCAGTAAGTGAGCATGTGTGTTTAAAACCTAAATATAGTCCCTTTGTGATTTTGACCTGATGAAGATCGTTGTCTTTTTTGTGCATCTGATTAAATCACCATGGGAGCATGGCAGAGTTGCGGACATTCCTTTTTTCTTTGATACACTGAATATTCAAAAGTATGTGGACACTCTTTCAAATTAGTGGATTCGGCTACTTCAGCCATACCCGTTACTGACAGGTGTACAAAATTGAGCACAAAGCCATGTAATCTCCATAGACAAACATTGGCAGTAGAATGGCCTTACTGAGGAGCCAATGCCAAGCGTCGGCTGGAGTGGTGTAAAGCTCGCCGCCATTGGACTCTGGAGTAGTGCAAACGTGCAACTCCCTTGTGTCCTCCTCCCAGAGTGCTAAGAACCTTGGCGTGATCCTGGACAACACCCTGTCGTTCTCCACTAACATCAAGGCAGTGACCCGATCCTGTAGGTTCATGCTCTACAACATTCGCAGAGTACGACCCTGCCTCACACAGGAAGCGGCGCAGGTCCTAATCCAGGCACTTGTCATCTCCCGTCTGGATTACTGCAACTCGCTGTTGGCTGGGCTCCCTGCCTGTGCCATTAAACCCCTACAACTCATCCAGAACGCCGCAGCCCGTCTGGTGTTCAACCTTCCCAAGTTCTCTCACGTCACCCCGCTCCTCCGCTCTCTCCACTGGCTTCCAGTTGAAGCTCGCATCCGCTACAAGACCATGGTGATTGCCTACGGAGCTGTGAAGGGAACGGCACCTCCATACCTTCAGGCTCTGATCAGGCCCTACACCCAAACAAGGGCACTGCGTTCATCCACCACTGGCCTGCTGGCCCCCCTACCTCTGAGGAAGCACAGTTCCCGCTCAGCCCAGTCAAAACTGTTCGCTGCTCTGGCACCCCAATGGTGGAACAAGCTCCCTCACGACGCCAGGACAGCGGAGTCAATCACCACCTTCCGGAGACACCTGAAACCACACCTCTTCAAGGAATACCTAGGATAGGATAAAGTAATCCTTCTAACCCCCCCCCCCCCCTTAAAAGATTTAGATGCACTATTGTAAAGTGGTTGTTCCACTGGATATCATAAGGTGAATGCACCATTTTGTAAGTCGCTCTGGATAAGAGCGTCTGCTAAATGACTTAAATGTAATGTAAATGTAATGTAAATGTGTTCTCTGGAGTGATGAATCACGCTTCACCATCTGGCAGTCCGACGGACTAATCTGGCTTTGACGGATGCCAGAAGAATGCTATCTGCCTCAATGCATAGTGCCAACTGTAAAGTTTAGTGGAAGAGGATTAATGGTCTTGGGCTGCTTTTCATTATTCGGGATAGGTCCCTTAGTTTCAGTGAAGGGAAATCTTAACGCTTCAGCATACAATGACATTCTAGACGATTCTGTGCTTCCAACTTTGTGGCAACAGTTTGGGGAAGGCCTTTTCTGTTTCAGCATGACAATGCCCCGGTGCTCAAAGCAAGGTCCATACAGAAATGATTTGTCGAGATCGGTGTGGAAGAACTTGACTGGCCTGCACAGAGCCCTGACCTCAACCCCATGGAACACCTTTGGGATGAATTGGAATGCCGACAGTGAGCCAGGCCTAATCGCCCAACATCAGTGCCCAACCTCGCTAATGCTCTTGAGGCTGAATGGAAGCAAGTCCCCGCAGCAATGTTCCAACATCTAGTGGAAAGTCTTCCCAGAAGAGTGGAGGCTGTTATTGCAGCAAAGGGGGGGACCAACTCCATATTAATGCCCATGATTTTGGAATGAGATGTTCAATGAGCAGGTGTTCACATACTTTTGGCCATTTTTTGTATATATGTCAATGGACCGTCCTTGGCCTGATTAAATGATTAAACAGCTCACTACTTTCGAAGCATTTTGCGTGTTTATTTTCCTTGAAGATGGGGTTTATATAGACCAAGGGTCTCCAACAGGTCGATCGCCAGCTACCAGTAGCTCACAGCCCACCTATGAGTAGCTCGCCAAACAATTCTGAAAGTACATGCAATTTTCACATGTTCTACCACAAACTGCCATAAACAAATCTCACAGGCATCAGATTCCGCAAGCTCACAGCTACTATCTAATCAACGCAACGTTCACATTATCCCAACCCTGGTTAGCCACAATTGGTTTAAAAAGCCAAACATAACACAAAATCTAGCAATTCATTTCCAGCAGTATTGCCCCTGTCTGTATGTGGCACGTGTGTTTGTCTATCACTCTGTGTGTAGCCAGTTGATGTTATAAACGACTTCTGGGTTGACTGAAATACTTTCCCTTAAACCTTCTTAATTAAATGTTAACCGCAGAGTAGACTTACCTGACAGAAGTATATAACGAGCAGTGCTTGACTTGGGATGGAAGAAAAGCAGGAGCTGTCTTTTTCCAAGTCGGTCCATTAGACTACATTATGTTAACCAAAATTCACAAATGACATTATAAAATAGAGACCTCTGATTATTCACGGTTTATGATTTATACACTTATTCCATTACTTCTTCATGACTTTTAACCAAATTTTCATGACTATTATTATAGCTTACACGAAAAGTAACCATTATTGACACTGGAAAATTGCTACCATCTCCTGCCGTTGTGCCCTTGATCAAGGCACTTAGCCCCCCACATAGAACTAAAGTGTTAGTCACATGTTGTCAACATACAATTATTCCCTCCTTCAATAAATCAGGGATCAAATGGATGAGGTGGGCTACTTCAAAGCAAGGTATCTAACTAGACATGTTAATATAGAAGGCCCAACTATTCATGTTTCTGGGGAGATCTATGCACAGCAAGTTATTTGTCAATTAGGCTATTCTTAGAATATTTTTTACACTGTTGCAATTACATGGCTACTGTTTCTTTAAGATCCGCCCCTTTTTTTCAATTGTCGCCTGAAATGACATACCCAAATCTAACTGCCTGTAGCTCAGCACCTGAAGCAAGGATATGCATACTCTTGATACCATTTGAAAGGCTACACTTTGAAGTTTGTGGTATTGTGAAATTAATGTAGGAGAATATAACACATTAGATATGGTAAAAGATAATACAATTTTTTGTATTTTTTTTGTATTGTTTTGTATCTTCATCTTTGAAATGCAAGAGAAAGGCCATAATGCTAGTCAGAGTCTGACCACACAGACTCTGACTAGCCTCAGGTAGGGAGCTGCTCTGGGGTCCGGTGGTGATGCAAGGGCTGGGGTCTGTTTGCACCTGATCTGCCTGTTTGTGCTTCTTTAAAAATAAGTCTGATATCTCTCCCTTTCTTTTCATGTTTAATTGACACTAAGCAAAAATAAGACAGTCTATGGTTACATCTAAGCATCCAATTACCCACATTTTAGTCCAATCTCAATCTTGATTACAAATCTCCATTATCATAACTGTACCTTAAAATCATCTACCAGCCTAAGTTACTCGTTAGATCATGGCTAGCCCTACTCTGCAGTAAGTAACTTAGCTTGCTATAATTTCTTACACCTTTACCATAGCAAACAGGCTATCTGCAAATTGTATTTTGAGTAACGTTAATGGATTGATAATAACAATTGTTCGTTTTGAGTTCAAGTACGAAAATCTAACTGAGTTAATAGATTTCAAATTGCTGAATGTTAACTTGCTGAACACTGACAGCTGTAGCCTACTAGTTACCCCACATTAGCTAAACATTTGTATCCTGTAACTTACGACACTGCACTGTATATGCGTGTATTGCTAGCACAGATGTAAACATAATGTTAGGCTAAATTGGGAACCCATCTCTCTTATCTGATGAACTGTCTGTTAATGAAGCCAAAGGTCTAACGTTAACTTACACAGCGACTCAACTTTCATAAAAGTTGTTCAGGAAACCTAAACCCGATGCTAAACCTTAAAACTTACTTCAAAATATGATGCTTTCGCCAATCGCGAAAAGAGCTCGTGGAGCTGTGGAAATATTCTCTCTTCTTCTTCTGTATGTTCTTCTTATTCTTCTGTATCTTGCAACCAACGTTAATATTCTCTCTTCCTCATCCTCGATTTGAAAACGTCAAAATAAATGCTTCTTTCAACAAGAGGTGAAATGAGATCAGCATCAAACTGCCAATAGCAAATTACATTTTTGGGTGGCACCTGGGGTGGCCAATCAGATGTCAGGGGTGTCCAGTGCCACCCCGGACACCCCTCTGGCTCCGCCCCTGGTTAGTCGTGTCTGTCATTATTTTATACATGCTGCATAAATGTTGCTCTCTCTCCTTGGGCAATGGCCCACTCGCACTGGTACACACACAGCACCACAGACATACACTGAAGGGTCATTCCGATATTGGCTGACATGTAGTTTTTGAATTGATTGATCATCTTTAAAAGTCTGCTTTCATGAATTACATTAACAACAATTATGAAACAAATCTCATGACTTTTCATGAACTTACAAACCCTCATTTGACAACTTGGAACAGTGCATCATGCCATTCAGGCTGTCACACTTTCCTACTGTCATTTACAGATTCACAGACTAGCGGCAAATACATTTGAACAAAGCAGAATCAGCAAATTAATGCCCACTCTCCTTGCGATTCAATGAAGAATCTGCCTTTATTCTGCTTTGATCAACCTTTTTTGCCTCGGTATGTGAATCTGGGCCAGCGATAGAGGAGCTGGTACACCATTCCCCATTTGAAGCGCCAGTAAGGTGTTCTGGACAGCTTCAGCCCAAGTCAAGCACTGTGAGTAAGTATATCATTTGCATCTGTTATTTGCTAACTTTGACATGAAATGAGCAGCAGCTGGACAGAACAGTTGCTAGACCGGCACGTTAGACGGCACATTCATCATTTACATTCCTCACTTAATAGACACATAATTAAAGGTACAGATGCGCAATTAAAGGGGAATTACACCATTTTTGTTCCAGACATAAAACAAATGGTCTTCTGATGTGAATGAATCTTTGACATGGGCTCAGAACATCCAATTGTGTTTTGTATCTATGAACAATTGTAATTTTGAGAGTGAAAAACAACAAAATCTAAAACCAGGAAAAATAAATAATTTTGGAAAATATAAAACATAATTTTGGAGAAAAAAATCACTGATTTTATAGAGCCCCCTTAGAGTTGTTTATTAACCATTATTTTACCAGGTATATTCACAGAAAACATAGTGCACTACTTTTCCCTGTACACTAAAGACCTTGCAGAGAGCAAATATAAGCAAATATAAGCTATTGAAACCAATATTTAAAATGAACTGATATTGGCACAAGATGGAGGGAAAGTTGGAGCATAACTAACAAAATTACAGTTAACTAAAATGTACGCTTAATCCAGTATAAACTAATGTATAGAATTTCTTATACAAGAGACAAAATTCACAAATTCTACAGTACAACGGTAAAGTTATGTCTGTAGTGTAAAACTAATGATGACTCAATAATCCATGCTTTCTGGGAATGCTTAAGAAGTCCAGAAGTTTATTTTTGTATACTTTTACCCCTTTTTCATGGTATCCAATTGGTAGTTACAGTCTTGTCTCATCGCAGCAACTCCCGTATGGACTCAGGAAAGGCGAAGGTCGAGAGCCGTGTGTCCTCCGAAACACAACCCAGCCAAGCTGCAATGCCCGCTTAACCTGGAAGCCAGCCGCACCAATGTGTCAGAGGAAACACTGTACACCTGGCGACCTTGTCAGCGTGCGTTGCACCTGGCCCACCACAGGAGTCGCTAGAGTACGGTGAGACAAGAACTTCCCTGTCAGCCAAACCCTCCCCTAACCCGGACAACGCTGGGCCAATTGTGCACCACCCCATGGGTCTTCTGATCGTGGCCGGCTGCGACACAGCCTGGACTCAAACCAGGATCTCTAGTGGCACAGCTAGCACTGCAATGCAGTGCCTTAGACCACCGAGACAGAGCCTGGACTCAAACCAGGATCTCTAGTGACACAGCTAGCACTGCAATGCAGTGCCTTAGACCACCGAGACAGAGCCTGGACTCAAACCAGGATCTCTAGTGACACAGCTAGCACTGCGATGCAGGGCCTTAGACCACCGAGACAGAGCCTGGACTCAAACCAGGATCTCTAGTGGCACAGCTAGCACTGCGATGCAGGGCCTTAGACCACCGAGACAGAGCCTGGACTCAAACCAGGATCACTAGTGGCACAGCTAGCACTACGATGCAGGGCCTTAGACCACCGAGACAGAGCCTGGACTCAAACCAGGATCTCTAGTGGCACAGCTAGCACTACGATGCAGGGCCTTAGACCACCGAGACAGAGCCTGGACTCAAACCAGGATCACTAGTGGCACAGCTAGCACTACGATGCAGGGCCTTAGACCACCGAGACAGAGCCTGGACTCAAACCAGGATCACTAGTGGCACAGCTAGCACTACGATGCAGGGCCTTAGACCACCGAGACAGAGCCTGGACTCAAACCAGGATCTCTAGTGACACAGCTAGCACTGCGATGCAGGGCCTTAGACCACCGAGACAGAGCCTGGACTCAAACCAGGATCTCTAGTGGCACAGCTAGCACTGCGATGCAGGGCCTTAGACCACCGAGACAGAGCCTGGACTCAAACCAGGATCTCTAGTGGCACAGCTAGCACTGCGATGCAGGGCCTTAGACCACCGAGACAGAGCCTGGACTCAAACCAGGATCTCTAGTGACACAGCTAGCACTGCGATGCAGGGCCTTAGACCACCGAGACAGAGCCTGGACTCAAACCAGGATCTCTAGTGGCACAGCTAGCACTACGATGCAGGGCCTTAGACCACTGAGCCATTTGGGAGCTCCCCTAGAAGTCCAGAAGTTGTGGGCGGAGCTAGAAAGTCAGCTGTCAAAAGTATTACAATGTAAATGTACTTTTAATCCGCCTGTTTGCACATTTCAAGACATGGCATGTGGGCTGGATGATTATTTTCTTGATAAAACCTATACTAAAAACTTGGAAGTCAATCAATCCACCATCATTGAAACAATTTAAAAATCTAATGGTTTATTATTAAAATAGCATGGGAGACCGAGAAAAACAAATTGGTACAATTTAAGACCAAGTGGCCAAAAATAACGCAGACTAGGGATGGGGGTGTGAGCATGCGGGTCTGGGCAGATGAGATGTAATCATTGCTTGTGTGTCTGTAAGTTGTTGTTCGTATAAGTTTACTTTTCCTCCAATGGGGAAGAGTTGCAGAGGAGAGGAGAAGAGAAGAATGTGTCTATTTGACAAGCTAGAAAAAAATGTGTAGCTCACGACATGTTTTGTTTTTTAAAAGTAGCTCTCATGCTAGAAAAGGTTGGAGACCCCTGATACAGACTGTGTGAGTACTTTCAGGTTCAACACCAGCCAGGCAAGAACACTGTACAGTAAGGTACGCACTGTTCACACACATCGTGTGTGGGAAGTGTTATGCTTGGGAAATCAGATGATTTTAGTTCATTGATGGTCAGTAAAGCTAATCCTGAGTTTGTGGTTCAGCCAAACAGCAGCCCCACCGCTTGGTTTGGTATAAAGCTGAGGGATGGGGCTTGGGAAAGGGTCTTTATTGCACTGGCAGGTTATCTGATTGGATAAGTATTAACATTCTGTTTTATTGTGACCTGTAGAATGCCTGGAATTTGTTTGCTTTCATAACTTGTTTAGAATTTATTTAGCAGATGCTCTAACCCAGAGCGAACTCAGTAGTGAGTTCATACATTTTTGTATGTTTCCCCTGTGGGAATCAAAACCCACAACCATGGAGTTCAGTTTGGGAAATGTACTTTTTCGTCCACCAGCCACCGTGGCAGGTAAATATTGGCCATATACCACACCCCCCCGTGTAGTATTTTTTAATTATAGTAGTTCAGAGCTCTATACTGACATTTTTTATAAAGAGTAGGCCTACATGAAGTGCTTCTAAGTGGAAATGTAGGAGCACACATAAATCTAGAATAACAATTAAAGTATTTGAGTGTCTTAATGATAATAAATTACTAAAAGTTAATGAATAAAATATTTTAGGAGTGATCCATGCTCAATCAAGCGCAATAATTACGTGAGACAAAAATGTTCAGCTGCCCCTTTAAGGGACTGGCCAATACTGTGGTAACTTGGGCACTTGCTTGTCAGTGATGAAAAAAAATCTCAGATTGCGATGTCATCCTAGCAGCAGACAGTTGAAAAACATTGAAAAACAACCTAGCGTGTGAACAAAACAATACAACTGGCCAAGAATCACGAGGACAAAGTCACACTAGTAGGGGAGAACCTGGACCAAAGTAACACATGCCGAAAGTAACACGCCCAACATTTACCTGGAGCTAACTCTACAAAAAGCACTGCTAGGTGATTTAGAAAGTCATAGTCAATCGATCAATAATATAATAATACTCTTAGCAAAAAGGTTTATCTTTAAATTACAATATGTAGAATCTATGAGAATAGAAAGTTTCAGAAATTTTGTGAAACATCACAGCACAGTTTAAAAATAGAAGACATAAACTGAACAACTTCCACAGACATGTGCCTAACAGAAATGGAATAATGTGTCCCTGAACAAAGTGGGGGGTCAAAAGTAACAGTAAGTATCTGGTGTGGCCACCAGCTGCATTAAGTACTGCAGTGTATCTCCTCCTCATGGACTGCACCAGATTTGCCAGCTCTTGCTGTGAGATGTTACCCCACTCTTCCACCAAGGCACCTGCAAGTTCCCGGACATTTCTGGGGCTAATGGCCCTAGCCTTCACCCTGCAATCCAACAGGTCCCAGACGTGCTCAATGGGATTGAGGTCCGGGCTCTTCGCTGGACATGGCAGAACACTGACATTCCTGTCTTGCAGGAAATCACACACAGAACGAGCAGTATGGCTGGTGGCATTGTCATGCTGGAGGGTTGTGTCAGGATGAGCCTGCAGGAATGGTACCACATGAGGGAGGAGGATGTCTTCCCTGTAACGCACAGAGTTGAGATTGCCTGCAATGACAACAAGCTCAGTCCGATGATGCTGTGACACACCATCCCAGACCATGACGGACCCTGCACCTCCAAATCGATCCCGCTCCAGAGTACAGGCCTCGGTGTAACGCTCATTCCCTCGACAATAAACGCGAATCCGACCATCACCCCTGGTGAGACAAAACTGCGACTCGTCAGTGAAGAGCACTTTTTGCCAGTCCTCTGGGCCAGCGATGGTGGGTTTGTGCCCTTAGGCGACGTTGTTTCTGGTGAGGACCTGCCTTACAACAGGCCTACAAGCCCTCAGTCCAGCCTCTCTCAGCCTATTGCGGACAGTCTGGGAACTGATGGAGGGATTGTGCGTTCCTGGTGTAACTCAGGCAGTTGTTGTTGCCCTCCTGTACCTGTCCCGCAGGTTTGATGTTCTGATGTACCAATCCTGTGCAGGTGTTGTTACACGTGGTCTGCCACTGCGAGGACGATCAGCTGTCCGTTCTGTCTCCCTGTAGCGCTGTCTTAGGCGTCTCACAGTACAGACATTGCAATTTATTGCCCTGGCCACATCTGCAGTCCTCATGCATCCTTGCAGCATGCCTAAGGCACGTTTACGCAGATGAGCAGGGACCCTGGGCATCTTTCCTTTGTATTTCAGAGTAGGTAGAAAGGCCTCTTTAGTGTCCTAAGTTTTCATAACTGTGACCTTAATTGCCTACCGTCTGTAAGCTGTTAGTGCCTTAACGACCATTCCACAGGTGCATGTTCATTAATTGTTTATGGTTCATTGAACAAGCATGGGAAACAGTATTTAAACCCTTTACAATGAAGATCTGTGAAGATATTTGGATTATATACGAATTATCTTTGAAAGACAGGGTCCTGAAAAAGGAATGTTTCTTTTTTTTGCTGAGTTTAGTACCAGTCAAAAGCTTGGACATACCTACTCATTCAAGGGTTTTTCTCAATTTTTTTTCTTTATTTTGACTATTTTCGTCGCCAAACCCACTGCTCCAGGTCATCTAAAAGTCTTTACTAGGTAAAGCTCCGCCTTATCTCAGCTCACTGGTCACCATAGCAACACCCAACTGTAGCACGCGTTCCAGCAGGTATATTTTGCTGGTCATCCCCAAAGCCTTTGGCCGCCTTTCCTTCCAGTTCTCTGCTGCCAATGACTGGAACGAATTGCAAAAATCACAGAAATTGGAGACTTATATCTCCCTCACTAACTTTAAGCGTCATCTGTCAGAGCAGCTTACTGATCGCTGCAGCTGTACACAGCCCTTCTGTAAATAGCCCATCCAACCAACTACCTACCTCATCCCCATAGTTGTGTTTGTTTTTCTGCTTTTTTGCACACCAGTATTTCTACTTGCACATCCTCATCTGCACATATATCACTCCAGTGTAAATTGCTAAATTGTAATTACTTCGCCACTATTGGCCTATTTATTGCCTTACCTCCTTACTTAATTTGCACACACTGTTTACAAATGTTTCTATTGTGTTATTGACTGTACGCTTGTTTATCCCATGTGTAGCTCCGTGTTGTTTTTGTCGCACTGCTTTGCTTTATCTTGGCCAGGTCGCAGTTGGAAATGAGAACTTGTTCTCAACTGGCCTACCTGGTTAAACAAAGGTAAAAAAAAAAATTAAATAGTGAAGACATCAAAACTATGAAATAACACATATGGAATCATGTAGTAACCAAAAAAGTGTTAAACAAATCAAAGTACATTTTATATTTGAGATTTTTCAAAGTTGCCACCCTTCGCCTTGATGACAGCTTTGCACACTCTTGCCATTCTCTCAACCAGCTTCATGAGGTAGTCACCTGGAATGCATTTCAATTAACAGTGGTACATTGTCTCAAGCAAAGGCCCTTAATGCAGCTGGTGGCCACACCAGATACAGGTGTGCATTGTCTCATTAATGTGAAGACTGTTATATTGAACTGTAGCCACAGTTCCATGCTTTCTGGTTTAATGTACATTTTGTCAGAAGTGGGTTTTATGCACTTCTGGGAAAAGGGGCATTCCATGACGCCAACGTAATGTCTGTGCTCACGTGGGCGTGGCCATTGACTTGGTTAAAACTTCATATGAAAAACAATTATCTCATTTAGAAGGCTAACATCACATTACATCTTCTCACAAATAGTTTCATATTTAATCAAATATGTTCCCCCACATTTGGATGTGACCCTGACAACTGGGAAATATATACATTCAGAGATACAGTTATGTTGTCCTATCGTCTTTAGTTACATCACAAATTATAAACAAATTCGAGAGGATTGATCTTCAAATATCCACGGACCACTCCAACTGGTTGGAATACAGAAATATTGTTCATTATTCAACCTCTTAATTTTAAAGTTTTGGTGGGTGGAATGACTTTGTTCTACAGAGTAAATCCTCTCTCAATACTGCATGTCCAGTGAAGAGAGTTTCTGTAAGGAATTTACAACCTGTCATTAAGTCATAAAACTGTGGAGAGAGAGAGAGAGAGAGACATGCAGAATTCTGCAAAACATATCTTCTGTGTACAACATAGAACACCAAATAATGCATGCAGAGCAGAATTAGGCCAATACCTGCTAATTATCAAAATCCAGAAAAGAGCCGTTCAATTCTACAACCACCTAAAAGGAAGCGATTCCCAAACCTTCCATAACAAAGCCATCACCTACAGAGAGATGAACCTGGAGAAGAGTCCCCTAAGCAAGCTGGTCCTGGGGCTCTGTTCACAAACACAAACACACGTCACAGAGCCCCAGGACAGCAACACAATTAGATCCAACCAAATCACAAGAAAACCAAAAGATAATTACTTGACACATTAGAAAGAATTAACCAAAAAACTGAGCAAACTAGAATGCTATTTGGCCCTAAACAGAGAGTACACAGTGGCAGAATACCTGACCACTGTGACTGACCCAAACTTAAGGAAAGCTTTGACTATGTACAGACTCAGTGAGCATGGCCTTGCTATTGAGAGAGGCCACCATAGGCAGACCTGGCTCTCAAGAGAAGACAGGCTATGTGCACACTGCCCACAAAATTAGGTGGAAACTGAGCTGCACTTCCTAACCTCCTGCCCAATGTATGACCATATTAGGGACACATATTTCCCTCAGATTACACAGATCCACAAAGGATTCGAAAACAAACCCGATTTTGATCAACTCCCATATCTCCTGAGTGAAATACCACAAGAAAAGGTGAAATTGCCACAAGAAAAGGTAAACGAGTGAAGAACAAACACCATTGTAAATACAACCTGTATTTATGCTTATTTATTTTCCCTTTTGTACTTTAACCATTTGTACATCATTACAACACTGTATATATACATAATATGACATTTATTATGTCTTTATTCTTTTTGAACTTCTGTGAGTAATGTTTACTGTTCATTTTTATTGTTTATTTCACTTTTGTATATTATCTACTTCACTTGCTTTGGCAATGTTAACATATGTTTCCTTGAATTGAGTTTAATTGAATTGAGACAGAGAGAGAGGGTGGGCCGCCTATGATCCTCCCCCCAAGGGCACGTCATGACACTTGTTACAAGTTCATTTGTGGAATTTCTTTCCTTCTTAATGCGTTTGAGCCAATCAGTTATGTGTTTACAAGGTAGGGGTGGTATACAGAATATAGCCCTATTAAGTAAAAGACCAAGTACATATTATGGCAAGAACAGCTCAAATAAGTAAAGATAAACAACAGTCCATCATTACTTTAAGACATGAAGGTCAGTCATTCCGGAACATTTCAAGAACTTTGAAAGTTTTGTCAAGTGCAGCCGCAGAAACCATCAAGCACTGTTATGAAGCTGGCTCTCATGAGGACCACCACAGGAAGGAAGACCCAGAGTTACCTCTGCTGCAGAGGATCTGACACATCTCAACATAAACTGTTCAGAGGAGGCTGCGTCAATCAGCCCTTTATGGTGGAATTGCTGCAAAGAAACCACTACTAAAGGACACCAATAATAAGAAGAGACTTGCTTGGGCCAAGAAACACGAGCAATGGACATTAGACCGGTGGAAATCTGTCCTTTGGTCTGATGAGTCCAAATTTGAGATTTTTGGTTCCAACTGCCTTTGTGAGACGCAAAGTAGGTGAACCAGTCAAAATAACTGGTACTGTATATATTTACAAAATACAATATTTGGGATTGATGGAATATTAAAGCTGATATATAAAATAAAATGCCTATTTTCTCAGATAACTCAGAAGCTTGAATGATGTAGTGAAGTCAGCACGTTCCTAATTTGGAGGACGACCTCCCTGCAAAAAAAACCAGCCCAGCCTGACCATGTTTCGCCGAGTTATCAACAAATTGTGGTTTTGAGCGATGTATGTATAAATAACCGACCCGGAAATGTTTTTTGGTTGTAGGGTTGTGTTTATTTGTTTCAGGTTGTTTCAGGTTCCAAACATATGCCATTTTCTTACCCCATCTAGTGACTAAATGACAGCATAGGTTTCAAGTATCATGCTAGCTTGTCTTAGCTGTTAGCCCGGGAGAAGTTACAGGAGAGACAGGTGGGATGAAAGTAACACAAGGTTAACTGATGACCTGGAATAAAATACTAAAACGTTTAAGCACAGGCCATTGTCTGCTCTTGTTCATATTGCTTTTATAATGTTAGCAAAATATCAAAACATGACAGTGTTTAAAAAGTATATTTGACAGAGTGGAGGCTCCTCAGAGGAGAAAGGGGAGGACCATCCTTCTCAGTAAATTTCCTAAAAATAAAAATAGTGAAACTATCAGGGATCAAGGTAAGACCCAGATGCAGACTGTCAAAGTAACAATGTTTATTGTAGCACAGGGGCAAGCAAAGACAGGTCAAGGCAGGCAGGGGTCGATAATCCAGGCTAAGGCAAAGGTACAGGGCGGCAGGTGGACTCAGGGTCAGGGACAGGCAGAGTTCAGTAATCCAGAGGTGGAGCAAAGGTACAGGATGGCAGGCAGGCTCAGGGTCAGGCAGAGAGGTCAGGCGGGCGTGTACAGGGTCAGGACAGGCAAAGCTCGAAAACCAGGAGGACGAGGAAAGAGAGGCTGGGAAACGATAGGAGCTGACAGGAAAAACGCTGGTAAGCTTGAACACCTGGAGGGGGGTGGAGACAAGCACAAGGACAGGTGCAACTCATCAGGGCGTGACAGAAAAATAAAAAAAGTTATCCTTTTTAAATACAACTATGCTGAATATATTCACGTCACCAAATAATTGATTAAAACACACTGTTTTGCAATGAAGGTCTACAGTAGCCTCAACAACACTCTGTAGGGTACCACCATGGTGTAGATGGAGGACAGCTAGATTCCACCCTCCTCTTTCGTACATTGACGTCAATATAAAACCTAGGAGGTTCATGGTTCTCACCCCTTTCTATAGACTTACAGTAATTAAGACAACTTCTGGAGGACGTCCTCCAACATATCAGAGCTCTTGCAGCATGAACTGACATGTTGTCCACCCAATCAAAGGATCAGATAATGAATCTAGTACTTAAAGCATAGGCTACAGCTAGCTAGCACTGCAGGGCATTAAATGTGGTGAGCAGCTGACTCAAAGAGAGAGAAAGACAATAGTTGAACAGTTTTGGACAAATTAATTTCTTCAAAAATGAAGGAGAAGCAAGAGATAATTCATTCCAATCATTTTAAAGTTAACAGCAGGTATTTTGCATGTAAGTTTAAGTATTTTGATATCTTCACAAATCTACAAAACAGACGTTTTACATCCTGGCGAGAGAGAGAGCTAACTACACTACATGATCAAAAGTATGTGGACACCCGCTCTGCAAATATCTCATTCCAAATTCACAAACACTAATACGGAGTTGGTCCCCCGTTTGCTGCTATAACAGCCTCCACTCTTCTAAGAAGTCATCCCACTAGATGTTGGAACATTGTTGCGGGGACTTGCTTCCATTCAGCCACAAGATCATTAGTGAGGTTGGGCACTGATGTTGGGCGATTAGGCCTGAAACAGGAAAGGGACTTCCCCAAACTGTTGCCACAAAGTTGGAAGCACAGAATCGTCTAGAATGTCATTGTATGCTGTAGCGTTAAGATTTCCCTTCAATGGAGCTAAGGGTCCGAGCCCGAATCATGAAAAACAGCCCCAGACAATTATTCCTTCTCCATCAAACTTTACAGTTGGCACAATGCGTTGGGGCAGGTAGCGTTCTCCTGGCATCCGCCAAACCCATAGTTGTTCGGCGGACAGCCAAATGGTGAAGTGATTCATCACTCCACGTTTCCACTGCCAATGTTTGTCTATGGAGATTGCATGGCTGTGTGCTCAATTTTATACATCTGTCAGCAATGGGTGTGGCTGAAATAGCCAAATCCACTAATTTGAAGGGGTGTCCACATACTTTTGTATATATAGTGTATATTTCGTTGTATTCTTTTTCACTTTCTCTTACTCAGCTAGTGAATGCAGCTAGCTTTTATTTATTTAACCTTTATTTAACCAGGCAAGTCAGTTAAGAACAAATTCTTATTTACAATGACGGCCTACCGGGGAACAGTGGGTTAACTACCTTGTTCTGGGGCAGAATGACAGATTTTTACCTTGTCAGCTCGGGGATTCGGTTACTGGCCCAACGCTCTAACCTCTAGGTTCCGTGCCGCCAAAATAGTGAATAGTTTAGCCTACTTAAATACCAGGCTCAAACAGAGAGGGATACTATGTTAGCTAGCTGGCTATGGTTAGCCAACACTGGATCTCTTCCAAGCCAAAGTAAGCTTTTTGTTTTATTAATTTATTGTCACTGGGGCCCAACGGTGTATCTGCTAAACTGCTTGCTGACTGTACACTCACTCTACTGCATGATTGTAGAGGGTTTACTATGACGTTAGCTCTATTAGCTATGTTGACTATGACGTTATCTAATATGGTGTGTAGCGGTTAGCGCTTATGATATGAAGGTTTGGCTTGGAAAGGTTTTTTCGCCTGGTCAAAGACAACAAGCAAAGGGTAAAGGTGAGAGGAAGAGAGCGCCTAGATGTGAGAAAGAATCATACAATGAACAAAGTGATCGTGCTGTTTGTATGTGGCTGCTATGAAAGTGAACTGTGTTTGCGTGTGATCAGGGGTGTATTCATTCCGTTGATTCTGTTGAAAAACGTTTCTTAAACGTAAGCAAACGGAACAAAACAGGGATTAACATATCTGAATTTGTCCAATAGAAACTCTCGTTTGCAACTGTTAGAGTAATGATTACACCCTAGTTCAGCTAGATGTAGGCAAGAGTCTCCAAGGCGTTATTGAATGTGTATCTGTATAAATGAACACTCTTTATGGATGAATCCTGGTTTCAACTGTACCGGCAGATGGCATTTTGTGGGCGAGCAGTTTGTTGATGTCAACGTTATGAATTGAGTTCCCCATGGTTGTGGTGGGGCTATGTTATGGGCAGGCATAAACTATTGACAACGAACACAATTTCATTTTATCAATGGCAACGTGAATGCACAGAGATACCGTGATGAGATCCTGAGGCCCATTATAGTGCCATTTATCCACTGCCAACACCTCATGTTTCAACATGGTAATGCGCGGCCCCATGACACAATGATCTGTACACAATTCCTGGAAGCTGAAAATGTCCCTGTTCTTCCATGACCTGCATACTCACCAGACATGTCACTCATGAGGCATGCTTGGGATGCTCTGGATCGACATGTACGACAGCGCGTACATGATTTGATTTATTAGGATCCCAATTAGCCGACACAAATGGCAACAGCTAGTCTTACTGGGGTCCGACATATAACGAAAAATACATTACAGACAAAAGTGTAACGGCTGTCGAAGGGAGTAGACCAAGGCGCAGCGGGTTGAGTGCTCATTTTTAACTTTTATTGAAAACAAAACAAGAAACGCACGACAGCTGAACAGTTCCGTCAGGTACAAAACACTAGACTGAAAACAACCACCCACAAACTGAAAAAACTCTACTAAATAGGACCTCCAATCAGAGGCAACAAGAAACAGCTGCCTCCAATTTAAGGTCAAACAAAAACCCTAAACATAGAAATAGAAAAACTAGACACGGACATAGAAATATACTAACATAGAACATATACCAAAACCCCCAAAACACATAAAACAAACACCCCCTGCCACGCCCTGACCAAACTACAATAACAAACAACCTCTTTTACTGGTCAGGACGTGACAAAAAGACTTTACAATTACATGCATTTAAAAACATTAACATGTAGTGTGTGTGTGCATCAGTTACATTTACATTTTAGTCATTTAGCAGACGCTCTTATCCAGAGCGACTTACAGTAGTGAATACAGTTCATACATTTTATTTCATGCATTTATTTTTTTTGTACTGGCCCCCTGTGGGAATCGAACCCACAACCCTGGCGTTGCACACACCATGCTCTACCAACTGAGCCACAGTTACACATACATGTCAGTACATACACACAACAAGTAGGTCACATGGAGGAGACTCGTGGTGCGGTGAGGTGTTGCTTTATTTGTTTTTTGTTTGGTCACATCAGATACTGACTGGTTTTCTGATCCACGGCCCTACGTTTCTTTTAAGGTATCTTTGACCAATAGATGCGTTGTAACGACCGTCGTCTGTGGAAGCAGGGGACCAAAGCGCAGCGTGGTGAGTGTTCATATTCAATATTTAATAGAACGAAACACTTAAACAAAACACGAAAATGAAGGACAGCCTACAGTTCTGTTAGGTCACACAAAGTACAAAACAGAAAACATTCACCCACAAACCCCAAAGGACAAACAGGCTGCCTATGTATGACTCTCAATCAGCAACAACGATCTACAGCTGTTCCTGATTGAGAGCCATACACGGCCGAAACAAAGAAATACACCAACATAGAAAACGGAACATAGAACGCCCACCCATGTCACACCCTGGCCTAACCAAAAATAGAGAACAAAAAACCCTCTCTATGGCCAGGGCGTTACATGCGTATGTGTATTCCCAGTCATGTGAAATCCATACATTAAAACCTGTTAGGGCTAGGGGGCAGCATTGACACGGCTGGATAAAAAACATACCCGATTTAATCTGGTTACCACTCCTACTCAGTAACTAGAATATGCATATACTTATTACATATGGATAGAAAACACCCTAAATTTTCTAAAACTGTTTGAATGGTGTCTGTGAGTATAACAGAACTCAAATGGCAGGTCAAAACCTGAGAGATTCCTTTACAGGAAGTGGCCTGTCTGACCATTTCTGGAACTTCTTTGCCATCTCTATCATTTACTAAGGATCTCTGCTCTAACGTGACACTTCCCACGTCTTCCATAGGCTCTCAGAGCCCGGGAAAAAAGAGAATGTCGTCATTCCAGCCCCAGGCTGAAACACATTATCGCCTTTCTCAAGTGGCCCATCAAGAGACACTAGCTTATGCGCGTGACCCCGACCGCCCCCGCCTTTGGGATTTTTTCCTCTGTTTGCCGAAAAGGAGATTCCCTGTCGGAATATTATCGCTTTTCTACGAGAAAAATGACGTAAAAATTGATTTTAAACAGCGGTTGACATGCTTCGACGTACGGCAATGGAATACTTTGAATTTTATTGTCAGGAATTGCGCGAAGCGCGCGACACTTCTTTACTATTTCGGATAGTGTCTGGAACGCACGAACAAAACGCCGCTATTCGGATATAACGATGGATTATTTTGGACCAAACCAACATTTGTTATTGAAGTAGACGTCCTGGGTGTGCATTCTGACGAAGACAACAAAAGGTAATGACATTTTTATAATAGTAAATATGATTATGGTGAGTGCTAAACTTGCCGGGTGTCTAAATAGCGAGCCCGTGATGCCTGGGCTATGTACTTAGAATATTGCAAAATGTGCTTTCACCAAAAAGCTATTTTAAAATCGGACATATCGAGTGCATAGAGGAGGTCTGTATCTATAATTCTTAAAATAATTGTTATGCTTTTTGTGAACGTTTATCGTGAGTAATTTAGTAAAATGTTAGCGAATTCCCCGTAAGTTTGCGGGGGGTATGCTAGTTCTGAACGTCACATGCTAATGTAAAAAGCTGGTTTTTGATATAAATATGAACTTGATTGAACAAAACATGCATGTATTGTATAACATAATGTCCTAGGGTTGTCATCTGATGAAGATCATCAAAGGTGAGTGCTGCATTTAGCTGTCTTCTGGGTTTTGGTGACATTATATGCTGGCTTGAAAAATGGGTGTCTGATTATTTCTGGCTTGGTACTCTGCTGACATAATCTAATGTTTTGCTTTCGTTGTAAAGCCTTTTTGAAATCGGACAGTGTGGTTAGATTAACGAGAGTCTTATCTTTAAATGGCTGTAAAATAGTCATATGTTTGAGAAATTGAAGTAATAGGATTTTGAAGATTTTGAAAATCGCGCCACAGGCTGGCAGTGGCTGTTACGTAGGTGGGACGAATTCGTCCCGCCGGTCCCATAGAGGTTTTAAGACCTAATGAATTCATTTAAATTGACTGATTTCCTTATATGTACTATAACTCAGTAAAATCTTTGAAATTGTTGCATGTTGCATTTATGTTTTTATCTTTATTATTCTGGTGGTCAATTACCTTATGCCATGGAAATGTGATAAGCATGATGAGTTTTCCGTTTGTGAAGAGAATGAAGACTTTTATTCTATCAAGACACGAGGAGCGCTCATGACAAGGACAGCTGGAGCAAACCTGATTGGTCGGGCTAAGCATGAAGTCATTGAAAATGGTGAAAAAGATCTCCTACCACATTCCCATTAAAGTGAGATGAGAAAATGATGGTTAATGCAGCTATTATGTGATCCAATTTAGTCCGATTAATATTGTAAGGGAAAATATTGTGGTTGCGCAACATTGTGATGTTGAAACATGGTTCATTTTCATAAATTACGAACCTATAGTTTTAATTATTCAAATTATAGCCTACTTAAACACCAGGCTCAAACAGAGAGGGATACTATGTTAGCTAGCTGGCTATGGTTATCCAACACAGGAACTCTTCCAAGCCAAAGTAAGCTTTTTGTTTTATTAATTTATTGTCACTGGGGACTGATGGTGTATCTGCTAAACTGCTTGCTGACTGTACACACACTCTCAAATTCTACATGTGACCTTTGGAAAATAAAAAACTGTTCCCAAATGCTCTGTGTGACCACCCACCAACATGGCTGGTGAAATAGGCGTTCTTACCACCAATTTAAAAAAAACATTCCTCATTTGGCTGGTGGCGGGTGTTAATTTCCAACCCTGCTAATGTTGCATGCGCCATGCTCTACCAACTGAGCCACACAAGACAACATACACATGCTTGAATGATTATGTTGTAATATTTATACAAGTATTCCAGACATCTGAAAGGTACCTATTCACATCTGTGTGGCTCTCCAAAACATGTGAGAGTTTCATATGATTCACTATATCTAATCGCAATTTTCCAACACAGCTCAGAACAATGACGACCAATCTATATCCTAACATGGCAGTGAAGGGATTTTACATCCCCTTTTCAAGTAAATGCGTACAACTTTGGAATGTGGAACATACTAGATCCAGGCTACATCCCAAATGCCACCCATTTCCCTACATAGTGCACTACTTTTGACCAAAGCCCTATGGGGCCTGGTCAAAAGTAGTGCACTACTGCATATAGAGAATAGGGTTTCATTTGGAACACATGCATAGTGTTTCTAAGTCCTTTGTCTAATATCCATGTCTCTCTAAAGCGTGTCTGATACTTGAGCATCCGTGACTAGAGAACCACGAGGGAGGAACGTGTGTTTTTGGGTCAGGGAGGTTTGGAGGAGAGCAAAGAGGATAGGATGTACTTCCTGGGAAAGCCAGCCTATTTAGAGAACTGGTGGTTGTAGTATATTTTATGTTTAGTATCTTAAGGCCAAATCCTGAAACTGTCTTGACGTCCAGGATCAATAAATGCCAAAGTCTCGAGCTGTTTGCGCAGATCTTAAGTCAGAATAATACCCAGAAGTAACAACTGGTATGATAGATCATCATTGATCGTTAACATTTCAAAGTTTAAATTATGTGTTTATTCCAAATGTCAATAGACAACAGAACAGAGAGGACAACTTCTGGAAACCAAGGCAAAGGGCTAGGGCTAAGTTGACATTGCCTAGGCTCTATTTTAAGTCAATGCATTTTGTGTGAGCTCAAATTATATTGTTACGCATTCGATGAACATCAGACTGATATACTTAAACTGGGTTGGGGTCAATTCAAAGTCAATTCTGTAATCTTGGGAGATCAGTTGAAATAACAATTTAACAACAATATGTAGTGTCATTTTATTCAATCCATTTTTCATAGGTGTGACATGCATTGTAAAATTGAAAAACTTTATTGACCTGGAATTAGTACTAAATTCAGGTAAAACTAAGTATATGTTGTTCTCTAGAGCGCAAAAAAAAGAAGTCTGATGATTTAAGCATATGTACTTTGGTTGGTGTCCATATTGATCGTGTCCGTGCTTACAAATATGTGGGCATCTGGATAGATAAAAAGCTGCCTTTTAAAAAGCATATTGATGAGTTAGTTGAGAATAAAAATGGGCTTCTTCTATAGAAATTGGTCTCGCCTCTCACTAAATAGTAGGAAGCAGATTATTCAGTTGTTAAATGTGATGTTGTGGTGCCTCTAGGGAAATTCAGAAAGCTGATTGAGGACCTTATTACTGATGAAGGTGTTTATTTTTATTACTGGGTTTTTCTTTCTGCTTGAATTTTGTATTTATATTTTGATATGCGTATTTTCTGTAATTTATGTAATTCAGGGCTCATCTGTAAAAGAGACCTTGATCTCAGTGACTTTGTATTCCCTACTTAATGCTCTTTGTCTCTTGCTTGACATGCATGAATGTATAAACATATCAGTAACATGTATGCCTATAGAAAGTCTACATCCCCTTGAACTGTTTTCACATTTTGTTGTATTACAAAGTGGGATTCAAATAGATTTATTGTAATCTTTTGTCATTGATCTACACAAAATATCCTGTAATGTCAAAGTGAATGTTACAAATTAATAAAAATGCTATAACTAATATATAGTCATTGCATAAGTATTCACCTCCTTTGTTTAGGCAAGCCTAAATGAGTTCAAAAGTGACATTTGGCTTAACAAATCACATAATAAGTTCACTCTGTGTGAAATAATAGGGTTGGCATGATTTTTTAATTGCTACCCCTTCCTTCCTCTGTCTACATACATACAACATCTGTAAGGTCCCTCAGTCAAGTATTGAATTTCAAGCACAGATTCAACTACAAAGACAGGGGAGATTTTCGAAAGCCTTATAAAGAAGGGCAGTGATTGGTAGATGGGTAACAATAACAAATCATATATTGAACATATATTTAAGCATGGCCAAGTTAATAATTATGCTGTGGATGATGTATTAAACCACCCAGACACATCAAAAATGCAGGACAGGAAGGAAGCTGCTCAGGGATGTCACAATGAGCCCATTGGTGAATTTAAAACAGCTACAGAATCAATGGCTGTGATGGGAGAACTGAGGATGGATCAACAACATTGTAGTGACTCCACAATAATGACCTAAATTACAGATTGAAAAGAAGAGCAAAAATATACAGACTGAAAATATTGCAGAACATGCTTGTTTAATGCAACAAGACACTAAAGTAATACTGAAAAGGAATACACTTTTTGGCCTAAATGCAAAGCCTTGCTGTATGTTTGGGGGCAAATCCATCACAACACATCACTGAGTAACTGCCTCCTTATGTTCAAGCATGGTGGTGGCTGCATCATGGTATGGTTATGCTTGACATCAGCAAAGACTGGGGAGTTTTTCAGGATGAAAAGAAAAGGGATGAAGCTAAGCACAAGCAAAATCCTTGAGGAAAACCTGCTTCAGGCTGCTTTAGACCAGACACAGTGAATTAACCTTTCAGCAGGACAATAACCTACAACCCAAAGTCAAATCCAAGCTGGAGTTGCTTACCAAAAAGACAGTGAATATTCCTGAGTGAACAAGTTACAGTTTTGACTTAAATCTGCTTGAAAATCTATGGCAAAATTGCTCTCTAGCCATGATCCCCAACACCTTGACAGAACTCGAAGAACGTTGAAAAGAATAATGGGTAAATATTGCACAATACAGGTGTGCAAAGCTCTTATGAGACTTACCCAAAAAGACTCACAGTTGTAATCGCTGCCAAACGTGTTTCTAACATGTATTGACTCAGGGGGGTGAATACTTATCTAATTAAAGTATATTTGTGTTTTATTTTTCTTTCATCTTTAAAAATGTGAGAATTTTTCTTCCACTTTAACAGAGTATTTTTGTGTAGATCATTGACAAAAAAATGACAATTAAATCAATTTTAATCCCACTTTGTAACACAATAAAATGTGAAGAAATCCAAGGAGGTGTAGACTTTCTATAGGTATTTTTTCCCCTGTATGTCTAAAGAAGAACACCAGTGGAAAAGAGCATGTGTTAGTGTTAGAGTTAGAATTAGTGTTGAGTCTTCAAAATGTATGAAATCTTGACAGAATGTAATGTATGTAAAAAACAAAAGGGGATGGGATCTCCCCCAAAATATAGTCTCTGCATCTGTGCCAATCTGGTAATGAGAGTTTGTGACATAACTATCGGTGGAGTTGATTTTTATTCGGTACATGAAAACGTAAGCAAAAAAGAAAATCTATGGACAATGCATGTGATAAATGATCATATGAAGAACGTTACTCAATTTCTACACTAGAGAACTGTATACTGTCAAGGTTTTTTTCTCTCGGAGATACAGACCAAGTCCTTTGCTGTTTATTGGAAATGTTTTGGTGATAACTTAATGCAGGAAGCAGGAATGAGATTCACCAACCAATACTGTCATTTTAGCCAAATACAACATTTTATTCGGAAATCAAAGTTTGTTCGTCACATGCACAGGATGTAAACAGTACAATGAAATGCTTACTTGAAAGCTCTCCTAAACAGTGTAATACACTTTATAAAAATGTAATACAAATTAGGAACAAATATTGATGTTGGAAATGTATACACAATACGAATATACAGTAAATACTAAAAAAAATGCTAAAGTGGATAGTAATACAAAAAAAAACGTTACATTTGTAAAGCGCTTTTCATTATACCGAATAATCTCAAAGTGCATAAAATAAAAAATAAAAACCCAATTGAAAATAAATGGATGCAACTAGACACGGCAACTGACGCAAAGAGCCCAGCTGACGCTACAAGGGACGAGGACACCAAGGAGCACAGATATCAACAGAAAGCCTTCCTAAATTGAAAAGTCTTTAGGCCCATTTAAAAGGAGCCCAGAGTCTGTGGTGCCTTCATGTGGTCTGGGAGGGCATTCCAGCGGCTGGTGGCGGTCGTGGCTTGGTTAGTGACACTATCAAGTTGGTGACTTTGTATTTATTATGGATCCCCGCTACTCTTCCTGGGGTCCAGCAAAATTAAGGCAGTTTATACAATTTTAAAACATTACAATACATCACAGATTTCACAACACACTGTGTGCCCTCAGGCCCCTACCACATATCTACAGTACTAAATCCATGTATGTATAGTGCTTATGTTATCGTGTGTGTGTGGTGTGTGTATGTGTCTGTGTGTGTGTGTGTGTGTGTGTGTGGAAAAAGTCTATGCAAATAGTTCAATGTTATTTCAATGTGGGTACAGTATGGTGTGTGTGATCGTGTTTAACTATACTTGTGGGGACCAGAAGTCCCCACAAGAATAATAAACAATAAAAAATGTAACCAACTGGGGACAAGATCAAATACTATTTATAGTGGGTTTAGGGTTAGAATTGGTGTTAGGGTTAAAATCTGTGTTAGAATTGGTGTTAGGGTTAGAATTAGAGTTAGTGTTAGGCTTAGAATTAGTGTTAGTGTTAGGCTTAGAATTAGTGTTAGGGTTGGAATTGGTGTTAGGGTTAGAATTAGTTTTAGGGTTAGAATTAGTGTTAGTGTTAGGGTTAGAATTAGTGTTCGGGTTAGAATTAGGGTTAGGAGCTAGGGTTAGTTTTAGGGTTAGGAGCTAGGAGCTAGGGTTAGGTTTAGGGTTAAGGTTTTCGGGTTAGAGTTAAGCTTAGGGTACGGTTTAGGTTCAGGGTACAGGTTAAGGGTTAGGAAAAATAGTTTTTTAAAATGGTACTGAATTGTGTGTCCCCACAAAGTTAGTTGTACAAGACTTTGTGTGTGCTCCTGCTTGTGTTGTGTGCATGTTTGTGTGTGCGTGTGCGTGTGCGTGTGTGTGTGTGCTCGCCGGCATGTGTTAGCATGTGCCTGTGTATAGTGTCTCATCATCTCACATCAATGAATTAAAGGAAGGGGTTTGGTCTGCAGATATATCACACAGCCCAGCCCACGAAGTGACTCTTATCAACTGTGTGCAAGGATTCCTCAGTGTTGATCTCACCAGCCCCCATTGTCACACCTCTGGGTAGCAGAGGTTATGTTGTCTTTACAGGTCTGTACATCTCATATCTGATTGGAGGTTAAAATTACAGTAATGCTGTTGGTCAACAAATCAGATGTTATAAAGGGGTCTCAGATTCATTGTATCTTTCTCTTTTTTGTTCCTGAACTGCTGTGGTGAGATACTCTCTTTCTTTCTCCCTCTCCCATGAGCTAACGGCCATGGCTCAAGCCATGGTTTCTTTGTCTCTCTCCCACTCTGGTCATGCTTAGAATAATGCTTAGTAATGCGTGTTAATGCTTTGTAACTTTAGCTTTATGCCTTGTAAATGTAATCATTAAATTTACAAATTAATTAAATACACTTGTATTTAGAATTCTATTCTCAGACATTTCTTGATTGCCTATTATTGTAACTGAACTATAGTCTCTTGCATAATGCTAGATCATCTGATGGAGTCAGATTCTTCATTTAATAGACTTTGTTAACATATTCATTGAATAGTCTTATTACGAGGCATATATATCAAATATTACCCATTACAACATCACAATAGACACATGACAAAAGGTCAGGGGCTAAAACAACAAATAGTTTGGAGGGATTATACAACTTTTTGCTAGTGATTAAACTGTGGTTCCCTTGACAACATGACGGGACTATTCATGCTTTCCTAAGGTCCAGAATTTCTCAGAGTTTTCCAGTGAGTGTGTAGCGTGTGGAGAAGTTTGAGGGATCCCTGTGAGCCTCAGCGTCCAGCCACCACTGTCTCTGTGCCTACGCACCAGCATGCATTTTACCCAGGACCCAAAGGTGGAGATAGGACTGAGTGATCAGGGGACGGTCAACCCTGCCTTTGGGGTAAGTGCTGCGTCACTCTCTCAAAACAACTGAAGAACTGCCAAATCACACTGCCTTAAGTATCACAGACTCTCAAATGTATGTAAATGCCTTCAGTTCAGTGTTCATTGGTTCCTTGAAATCTTTGGTTTCTTAAACTGAATTTCATGATGTTGGGTCTCAATTGAACACAATTTTAGTGGGATGTGGGAACTTTTTCCCCACTGCATTCATGCTGGTTTACTTCTGTGCAGGAGGAAAACAAAGGGCTGAGTTATTCATCTTAGAAACTAGAGCTGAATTTAAGCTACTGTGGAATGTAATTTTCCCAGAGCATACTGAACAGACTGGGTAGCTCAATGGAAGACATTGTTTGATACCACAGCATGTAGCATAGACATGTCGTTATCAAATACAAAACCAATATATATATAGAAATGACAAGAAATTACATTCAAGTGGTAATAACACAGTTCTAACCTATAAACTGTGTTTGACTCCTAAGGAATCATTGAAATATTCTCTCCATACAATTGGCCTTTTTACTTATTTATATGCGTAAGTTCTCTCTCCCACTGCAAAGCCTTAATGGTAATCAATGTCTAGAAAACTGACTCAGAAAAGCAGTTAGCCAGGATGAATTAAGATGATAATAAGGATGATTATAAGGTACCCAAAATGCCATCAGATAGCTATATTGAGTCGTTTCATCTTACCGTCCAAAGGTAATGCATGCAGCCGGGCTATACACTGGTATCCTCCGTGAACGGTTTCGTACATAAAACCTTCTCCATTCAGGCTGAAAAGGAGTTCATTTCCTTTACTCAATTTAATGGCGAGAGGAAGGGAAAAACTGGGAAAATATGCATACTTTCTTTATGAAACACCATTTTCCACCACCATGCTAGTAGCTGTCAGCCAATCAGCATTCAGGGCTCGAACCACCCAGTTTATAATCATCCTTATAATTAGCCCTAAGGCCGGCAACTTGCGATATTGAATTGTTTCATCTTACCGTCCAAAGGCAATACATGCATACACTGGTATCCCTGTGGACCAGTTCGTACATAAAAGCTTCTCCATTCAGGCTACAAAGGCGTCGATGACAAAACATTTATTTTTACTGCTCTAATTATGTTGGTAACCAGTTAATAAAGCAATAAGGCAATGTGGTATATGGCCAATATTCCACAGCTAAGGGCTGTGTCCAGGCACTCCACGTTGCATTGTGCATAAGAACAGCCCTTAGCCATGGTATATTGGCCATATACCACATCCCCCAGGCCTTATTGCTTAATTATAAGATGATAATAAGACATGATAGGGGTTGTACTGTGCGTACTTATGACAAACAAGTCTTAAAATGTTTTGTAACCACTTAATAATGCATTATAGTTATGGAGCTAAAGTAAATCTTGCTGAATTAGAATTTGTATTTATTTCAGACTGAATGGAGCGCTTAGTGTACACAGCTGGATTGAGACTTTATTTATTTTCACCCCCCAAGCATATTTCTCCTCAACCTAACAAGACAACTAAAACAACAGCTGCCTGCACAAAATCTAAATAGCAACAATTGGCTGAGCCAAAGCAAACGTTGATGATAAATGTATGTGTTTATTTAATTGCTAATTCAATATAATGCATTCAACTGTGGTGGACTAAACTGCAGTGTTATACATCTTTCTTCATGTCGTGGCATTTTCCCAGCACATTGAGTTGGGAAAATGCCAAGAACAGGCAAATCCCACAGTCAATAACCCTAAGACCATGTACCACACATTAAAATTGTCAAATCAAATCAGCTAAATCAATCAAATGAATAGCACATTATTATACAATCATCTGAGAAAAACAAATAAAGAAATGTATACGTTGAAGAATGTTTTCTAATTCCTACACTATATCTCCACTGCAGTATTTCCAACAATGACTTTTGTTGTTGCTGTATTTTGACAAGATAAAGACTTTGCGGTGAATGAATAACATTTGGTCAAATATTTTTTACCAGGATCAAAATCTCAGAGTAAAAATGTCTCACAAGTGTAAAAGATTAACATTGAGACCATGACTAGAGTCCATGACTGTCTGGAGGTTTGAAATGTTTTTCCGACTTCATGACAGCAAGTGGAAGATGTATCTGAACCAACACCTTGTGTGTCCGAGATAGATCCCAGCATTTAGAGCGAAATGGTCCGGGGGACAGACTCCGAGTCCCCAAGTGTTGAAATAACAAATATGGTGTATTCAGTATGAATTGAGCAACAGCATGATGCATTAAACAGTAATGTAACTGTTGCATTCCACATCTGTTCTGCACTAAATACTATGCTCAGAAATGGAAGTGATGTTGTCTACTTAAAAAAGAGAAATATCCATAATACACTATATATACAAAAGTATGTGGACACCCCTTCAAATTAGTGGATTCGGCTATTTCCGCCACACCCGTTGCTGACAGGTGTATAAGATTGAGCACACAGCCATGCAATCTCCAAAGACAAATATTGACAGTAGAATGGGCTTACTGAAGAGCTCAGTGACTTTCAACGTGGCACCGTCATAGGATGCCACCTTTCCAACAAGGAAGTTCGTCAAATTTCTTCCCTGCTAGAGCTACCCCGGTCAACTGTAAGTGCTGTTATTGTGAACTGGAAGAGTCTAGGAGCAACAACGGCTCAGCACCGAAGTGGTAGGCCACACAAGCTCACAGAACGGGACCACCGAGTGCTGAAGCACATAGCGTGTAAAACACTCACTACTGAGTTCCAAACTGCCTCTGGAACCAACGTCAGATAAAGAACTGTTTATCGGGAGCTTCTTCCCAGAAGAGTGGAGGCTGTTGTAGCAGCAAATGGGGGACCAACTTCATATTAATGCCTATGATTTTGGAATGAGATGTGCGACGAGCAGGTGTCCACATACTTTTGGTCATGTAGGGTAATTTGCCCATATATGGTTGTTGAAGTTGGTGAAAAGCCACAGTTGATTGTGTTCGTAAGGTGGCAAATTAGTAACTGATTGCCAAGACTCTGGACTCTTATACTTCTAAAAAGGAATGAGGGAAGTGAAGGAAGTTCTAGTGGGAAGGCATATGGTTATGATTCGGGATTAGAGGGTCGTTATGCTCGTGTCATGCTGTACAGTAGGCTACACACCCACGTGCAGTGAAAAGCTCCCTTCAACTAAGCTATTAGAACATTTCTATCAATGTCTATGGCAGGGATGGGCAACTTCAGTCCTCGTTGGCCTGATTGGAGTCACACTTTTTCCCCAGCCCCATCTAGCAGACCAGACTCCAATAATCATCTAATCAAGATCTTCAGTTTAAAATACAATTAGTTTAATTAGCTGTATTTGCTAGGGATGGGGAAAAAGTGTGACACCACTCCGGCCCCTGAGGACTGGTGTTGCCCATCCCTGGTTTTGGGATGGCCACATGGTGATCCACATTTAAAGGAAGGTGGAGGGGAAATCCATTAGGTGGCAGCAAAAGGTTAGCAGATCGTAGCCTGTGCACATCCCGCTGAAACCAGCTGTTGGATAAGTCAATCTTTAGTGGCTCAAACAAGCAAAGACACATGGATTGGTTCTGAGAAATCCTGTTGAATTTTTTGACTGTGTTCATGTGATGAGGCATTGGAGGTACTGTTCTCAGATTAAAGGCTTTCAGAGTGATTTTAAGGCTTTTTTTGTGACAGTTGTAAGATTTCTTTACCTGTTGAACACATTGCTATCCATTTCTGCTTTAACCTTTTTCCCCAATACAGCACCTGCTTCCTCTCCACCTCTTGCCAGTGAAAACGTATTCATACCACACATTTCATACATATCATTCACCTTACCTCAATGACAGATTAGGCATCATGATGAAGGTAGCTATGTTAGCAATAGTTACAAAAGAAGATGTAACAGGTGCTTGTAGATACAGGTGTTTGTAGACACAAATAAGGTGTATGACTGAACATAAGCGTTATCATGTGCGTGTCTCTAGAATGCAAGGAATATCTATACCTGCTACTGTATAATTGGTCAAATCAACTTCTTGCTCGATTAAACATTGCTAACGTTACTTGAGCTCAGTCAACAAAGCAGTCCCCCTTTTTAAACAAGATTTAATCCATAGTGAATGAGTACTCTATACCATCTACTGCATCTTGCCATCTTGATGTAATGTATCACTAGCCACTTTAAACAATGCCACTTTTATATGTTTACATATCCTACATTACTCATCACATACAGTGAGGGAAAAAAGTATTTGATCCCCTGCTGATTTTGTACGTTTGCCCACTGACAAAGAAATGATCAGTCCATAATTTTAATGGTAGGTTTCTTTGAACAGTGAGAGACAGAATAACAACAAAAAATCCAGAAAAACACATGTCAAAAATGTTATAAATTGATTTGCATTTTAATGAGGGAAATAAGTATTTGACCCCTCTGCAAAACATGACTTAGTACTTGGTGGCAAAACCCTTGTTGGCAATCACAGAGGTCAGACGTTTCTTGTAGTTGGCCACCAGGTTTGCACACATCTCAGGAGGGATTTTGTCCCACTCCTCTTTGCAGATCTTCTCCAAGTCATTAAGGTTTCGAGGCTGACGTTTGGCAACTCGAACCTTCAGCTCCCTCCACAGATTTTCTATGGGATTAAGGCCTGGGGACTGGCTAGGCCACTCCAGGACCTTAATGTGCTTCTTCTTGAGCCACTCCTTTGTCTTGAGCCACTCCTTTGTTGCCTTGGCCGTGTGTTTTGGGTCATTGTCATGCTGGAATACCCATCCACGACCCATTTTCAATGCCCTGGCTGAGGGAAGGAGGTTCTCACCCAAGATTTGAAGGTACATGGCCCCGTCCATCGTCCCTTTGATGCAGTGAAGTTGTCCTGTCCCCTTAGCAGAAAAACACCCCCAAAGCATAATGTTTCCACCTACTTGTTTGATGGTGGGGATGGTGTTCTTGGGGTCATAGGCAGCATTCCTCCTCCTCCAAACACGGCGAGTTGAGTTGATGCCAAAGAGCTTCATTTTAGTCTCATCTAACCACAACACTTTCACCCAGTTGTCCTCTAAATCATTCAGATGTTCATTGGCAAACTTCAGACGGGCATGTATATATGCTTTCTTGAGCAGGGGGACCTTGCGGGCGCTGCAGGATTTCAGTCCTTCACGGCATAGTGGGTTACCAATTGTTTTCTTGGTGACTATGGTCCCAGCTGCCTTGAGATCATTGACAAGATCCTCCCGTGTAGTTCTGGGCTGATTCCTCACCGTTCTCATGATCATTGCAACTCCACGAGGTGAGATCTTGCATGGAGCCCCAGGCCGAGGGAGATTGACAGTTCTTTTGTGTTTCTTCCATTTGCGAATAATCGCACCAACTGTTGTCACCTTCTCACCAAGCTGCTTGGCGATGGTCTTGTAGCCCATTCCAGCCTTGTGTAGGTCTACAATGTTGTCCCTGACATCCTTGGAGAGCTCTTTGGTCTTGGCCATGGTGGAGAGTTTGGAATCTGATTGATTGATTGCTTCTGTGGACAGGTGTCTTTTATACAGGTAACAAACTGAGATTAGGAGCACTCCCTTTAAGAGTGTGCTCCTAATCTCAGCTCGTTACCTGTATAAAAGACACCTGGGAGCCAGAAATCTTTCTGATTGAGAGGGGGTGAAATACTTATTTCCCTCATTAAAATGCAAATCAATTGCTAACATTTTTGACATGCGTCTTTCTGGATTTTTTTGTTGTTATTCTGTCTCTCACTGTTCAAAGAAACCTACCATTAAAATTATAGACTGATCATTTCTTTGTCAGTGGCAAACGTACCAAATCAGCAGGGGATCAAATAATTTTCTCCCTCACTGTATGTATATACTGTACTCTATACCATCCACTGCATCTTGCCTATGCCGTTCTATACCATCACTCATTCATATATTTTTTTTAATGTACATATTCTTATTCATTCCTTTACACTTGTGTGTATAAGGTAATTGTTGTGAAATTGTTAGGTTAGATTACTCGTTGGATATTACTGCATTGTCGGAACTAGAAGCACAAGCATTTCGCTACCCTCGCATTAACATCTGCAAACCATGTGTATGTGACAAATTAAATTTGATTTGATTTGTTTACCGTCAGAATGGATTACTAGCTGCCCACACTGGTGCCATTTTCTACCATATTGCCTATCACATGCTCCCATCAGACTCAGTATAGATTTCCCTTTCACGGTCACAGGGTGCATGGGACAGAAGATGGACTCCATAGCTCAGGCCATAATGGTGACATGGATATGGATTCCTATGGGCCATTTCAATGATTGAACAAGCACTGTGGCCGTTAAACAGTAGCACTAGCACATATTAGACATACTCGTTTTCCTTGTGGTAAAATAAAAATCTCTTGGGATGGTAAGAATACTCCTTAGACTTCCTTCACAGGCAGATGTTTCTTGTTTTCTCTTTTAGTCTTTGGCATACTGTTCTTTTAGAATGAATTTGACATCAGAGAAGAATGTTAAAGGGAGGTAACACAATCCTGTGTGGTTGTAGTAGGACTGTTTCTGTTCTGTTTTTCTCAGAAAACCACAAAAAACTGTATCTTGAGATATAATGTTTTATTTTAAAAATGATTCTTAGTCTTTGAAGAGTACTATACTTTTCTCGCTAACTTTTTTTCTCTCCAGGAAATGGTATATGTAAGATTATAAACTGGGTGGTTTGAGCCCTGAATGCTGATTGGCTGACAGCCGTGGTACAGTATATCAGGTATACCACGGGTATGACAAAACATGTATTTTTCCTGCTCCAATTACATTGGTAACCAGTTTATAATAGCAATAAGGCATCGAGGGGGTTTGTGATATATGGCCAATATACCACGGCTAAGGGCTGTGTCCAGGCACTCCACGTTGCGTCGTGAATAAGAACATCCCTTAGCCGGGGTATATAGACCATATACCACACCCCCTCTGGCCTTATTAAGTATACTGTACTGTATGGCGTCATGGAAGTGAATGGTCAGTGAACTAATTCATCAAGAATTGTAGGTTTTTAGATCGTTTTGGGAATTTCTTATGATTATAATAATAATTTACTTTGATGTCTATTTTTTTTACTTAACGGGTAGCCTCAGAGGGTTATTTGTAGGTCATGTATGGCAAAACATGTAAGCTTATGTAAGTATGAACAGTATTGTATTGATTCTTGAAGAATATAACTTATAAATACCAAAATATAAGCTTGTTTTACTCCAATGTTTGTAAATATAAACAAACACCATATAGCCTCAAAACATAGTTAAAAATATAATTTTGATATCATTGATGGTCACCCCTTACAGCCATTGCTGTGTCTATGAATTTGAGAGTGGTTTCATTTCTCCAGCCCCACCCCTCAGCTTTTTACCAAAATAGTGGTGGGAGACAGTTTGTTATTGTTTCAACTGGAGATTGTCCATTTTAGGCCACTATATGGAACAACGAACAAAACTGCAAATTTCAACTTCCCCTCTAAAGACATTTTTCCTCGACAGGGCCCAGACAGTGGTCAGTCAGAGAGGATTGACATGGATGGGGCTCAGACGGAGGGCCTGGAAGAAGGTCTGGAGGACCAGAACAAAGGCCTGGACCTGGTCTACTCAATCAATGATAGGCCACCATGGTATCTCTGCATCCTGTTGGGCTTCCAGGTAAGGGAACAACACACTGCAGGTTGTACCCTGTGTTAACCACCAGGGTTGGGCTCAATTTAATTTTAATTTAGTTAATTCAGGAAGTGAACTGAAATCCCCCTTCCAATTGAAAATTAAGAAGCTTCGAGGAAAATTGGAATTGGAATGTCAATTTACTTCTCGAATTGACTGAATTTAAATGGGATGGACCTGAAACCTGCTGCGAACCAGACATCTTCTTTATTGAGGAAACATGTACTTACTATGACACTAACTGTAAGTTGCTCTGCATAAGATCGTCTGCTAAATGACTAAAATGTAAATGTACATCCTTTACCTACTCCCTCTTCCCCTGTATAAATATATCTTAGTCTACAGTTAAGTCTCCCTCCTATAACCATTTCCCATCTAGCATTTCTTGGAAATAGTTCTGCATGTTGGTTCCTAGCAGTCATATACTGTAAGTCCCCATCTCATGCCACTCCTGCTCTGTCTTTCCTTACTCACTTCGAAGTCACCCCATATTTGATGTCACCATTTCTCAAAGGTAAAAAAACAATGGACAGGAAACATATCTTAATTAATAAGAACCACCATTGTGCCGGAGTGATTTAAGACTTTTGACCCCTTTCAAACATTGTTTGTTTGAGCAACAGAGTTCTGGGTTGTACCATTGGATTAGTCTATTTCTTCTATTTCTTCTGCATCCGGTGGTTGTGAGACAAGGGTGGACCCCAAAGAAGCCCGGGGCCGGGTATTTTTTACAAAAACGTCTGTAGTCAGAATGGTTTGAGCTGCAAACTTGTCGTCCAAAAAGTTGTACTTTTGACTCATCTGTCCATAGAACATTCTTCCAAGAGTCTTGATGATCATCCAGGTGCTTCCAGGCACTTTTTTTGCAATCTTGAGTCAACTTTTTGGATGAGATGGTTCCCATTATGTCTGGCAAAAACCAAACAATGCATTCCACAGTAAGAATCTCATACCAACGGTAAAGCATGGTGGTGGTAGTGTGATGGTTTGGGGATGTTTTGCTGCCTCAGGACCTGGATGACTTGCCTTAATAGAAGAACCATGAATTCTGCTCTGTATCATTGAATTCTAGAGGAGAATTTTAGGCCATCCGTTTGTGAGCTGGAACTGAAGCTGAAGCGCAGCTGGGTAATGCAGCAAAACAATGATTAAAAACACACAATCAAGTCTGCATAAAAATGGTTAAAAAGCAACACATTTTAAGTTTTGGAATGGCCTATTCAAAGTTCAGACCTAATCCCAATTGAGATGTTGTGGCAGGACTTAAAACAAGCAGATCATACTTGACAACCCACAAACGTAGCTGAGTTAAAGCAGTTCTACATGCAAGAGGGGGTCAGAATTCCTCCACAGCGATAAGAGAGACTGATCAACAACTACAGGAAGTGTTTGGTTGCAGTCATTGCAGCTAAAGGTGGTACAACCAGTTATTGAGTGTAAGGGAGCAATTACTTTTTCACCCAGGGGAATTGAGTGTTCCATAACTTTGTTAATTAAATTTAAAAATATGTATATTTCTTGTTGTTATTTGTAAACTCAGGTTCCTTTGATCTAATATTAGGTTTTGGTTGAAGATCTGACAACATTTAGTATCATACAAATATGCAAAAATAGAGAAAATCAGAATGGGGCAAATAGGTTTTCATAGATACAGTGCTGTGAAAAAGTAAGACTGTCACGAACACGCACGTGTAACATGTTTTTCTCTATGACGCTCACAAGTTACACAATAGTTGTTAGAAGGTAAGAGGTTCTTCTGCACAGAAGATCATAGGAAATCCCAGGACATAGTGTCTATAATACTGCAATAAGCTCACATAGTTGCTGTCAAAAACTCCAAACTTCACACAGTTGTCACTGGATATGAATTTCCCACAGAGCAAACAATTTCTGTACTTACAGGCCTACAAAAAGGGGTGCCGCCAGTCGCCCATCCCTGACTTACAGCATTCATATAAAATCATCGTTTTATCAGGTTTTTGCTTTTGACGACCCTATTAGTTAAATTGACATTTGTCAATACCACTCATTAATGCAACTGTTTGTATCAAATTGTTCTGTGTTCTACCTGTAGCCAGGGTTGTCCTGAAAATATAATGGTAAAATTGTCACAGATGTCGTATGAAAGAGACCAAGGCGCAGCGTGCGTATCGTTCCTCCCGCATCGGCGGCGGTTCTGGTGCGGGACGAAGAACCCTCTCATCCTGCGAACCTGCCAGCATAGGAGGCGGCTCTGGTGCAGGACGAAGAACCCTCTCATCCTGCAAACCCGCCAGCATCGGTGGAGGCTCCGGGCTGGGGACCGTCGCTGGAGGCTCCGGGCTGTGGGCCGTGGGCCGTCTCAGAAGGCTCCGGGCCGTGGACCGTCTCAGGAGGCTCCGGGCCGTGGACCGTCTCAGGAGGCTCCGGGCCGTGGACCGTCTCAGGAGGCTCCGGACCGTGGACCGTCTCAGGAGGCTCCGGACCGTGGACCGTCTCAGGAGGCTCCGGACCGTGGACCGTCTCAGGAGGCTCCGGACCGTGGACCATCTCAGGAGGCTCCGGACTGTGGAACTGTCGCCGGAAGCTCTGGACTGTGGAACTGTCGCCGGAAGCTCTGGACTGGGAACTGTCGCCGGAAGCTCTGGACTGGGGACTGTCACCGGACTGGGCAGGTGCACTGGAGGCCTAGTGCTTGAAGCCTGGACAGGTGGCACCAGACTGATGACACGCACTTCAGGGCGAGTGCGAGAAGCAGGCACAGGACGTACTAGACTGGGGAGGCACACTGGAGGCCTGATGAGTGGGACCGGTACAGGTGGCACCGGACAAGTGACACGCACCTCAGGGTGAGTGCGAGGAGGAGGCACAGGACAAACCTGACTGGGAAAACGCACTTCAGGGAGAGTGCAGGGAGCAGGCGCAGGACGTATCTGACTGAGGACACACACTTCAGAGAGAGTGTGGGGAGCAGGCACAGGACGTACTGGGTTGTGGAGGCGCATTGGAGACCTGGTGCGTAGAACCGGTGCAGGATATGCTGGACCGTGAAGGCGCACTGGAGGTCTGGAGCGTAGAGCTGGCACAACCCGTCCTGCCTGAATGCTCCCTTTAGCCCGGCAAATGCGGGGCGCAGGGACAGTGCGCACCGGGCTATGAATGCGCACTGGAGATACAGTGTGCGCATCACCGCATAACACGGTGCCTGACTGGTCACATGCTCCCCACGGTAAGCACGGGGAGTTGGCTCAGGTCTCAACCCTGACTCCGCCAATCTCCCCGTGTGCCCCCCCCCCCACACATTTTTGGGGGGAGCTGCCTCTCGAGCTTCCGTCGTTGCCATGCGAGTTCCTCGCCATTCCTCTCGAGCTATCTCCGCCTGCTTTCATGGCAGGGTCTTGTCCCCTTCCATTACCTCCTCCCAGGTCCAGGATGTCCTCTACTCTCTTCTCTCCCAGGCCCAGGATCCCTGCTCCTCCTGGGCACGCTGCTTGGTCCTTTGGTGGTGGGAGATTCTGTCACGGATGTCGTATGAAAGAGACCAAGGCGCAGCGTGCGTATTGTTCCACATCTTTATTTCTATGTGAAACTATGCAAGACAGACAAACTATAAACAAAAACAACAAACCGTGACGAAGAGGTGCTACATGCATAAACTCAAAATAATCTTCCACAAACACTAGTGGGAAAAACAACAACTTAAATATGATCCCCAATTAGAGACAACGATGACCAGCTGCCTCTAATTGGGAATCATACTAAAACCCCAACATAGAAAATGTAAACTAGACAAAAAAAACAACATAGAAAAAAGAACCTAGAACACAACATAGAAAAATTAAACTAGACAAAAACCCCAACATAGAAAAAAGAACCTAGAACCAAACATAGAAATAAATAAACTAGACAAAACCCCCCAGTCACGCCCTGACCTACTCCACCATAGAAAAATACGAGCTCTCTATGGTCAGGACGTGACAAAAATTCTAAATTGGGAGGCTAAATATAAATATTAGTCGATAAATGAAAAGCAGATTTTTGCTTGGGTCTCGGGACTGATAGGGTTACATTTCCCATAAGGATGAGGAGGTTGGACAGACCCTTTAACATGAAGTTCTAGTGTATAGCATTGACCAGCTCTTTCTGGAAGACCTGAGCAGACATCAAACATGCATAAGCTCAAAGGCTCACCATAAGGTCAGGATATATAGTATATGGTGCCCTCGGAAAGTAAACAGACCCCTTAAATTTATCACATTTTGTTACCTTACGTTTTTTTTTTTTTTTTATCCTCAGCAATCTACACACAATATCCCATAATGACAAAGCGAGAACAGGTTTTTAGAATTTTTTGCTAATTTCTTAAAAATAAAAAACAGATACCTTATTTACATAAGTATTCAGACCCTTTGCTATGGGACTCAAAATTGAGCTCAGGTGCTTCCTGTTTCCATTGATCATCCTTGAGATGTTTCTACAACTTAATTGGAGTCCACCTGTGGTAAATTCAACTGATTGGACATGATTTAGAAAGGCACACACCTGTCTAGGTAGCCTAGTGTAGTGGTTAGTAGCGTTGGGCCAGTAACCAAAAGATCGAATCTCCAAGCCGACAAGGTATATAAGGTCCCACAGTTGACAGGGCATGTCAGAGCAAAAACCAAGTCATGAGGTTGAAGGAATTGTCTGTAGAGCTCCGAGACAGGATTGTGTTGAAGCACAGATCTGGGGAAGGGTACCAAAACATTTCTGCAGCATTGAAAGTCCCCAAGAACACAGTGGCCTCCATCATTCTTAAATAAAAATACTCTTCCCGCTGGCCAAACTGAGCAATCACGGGAGAAGGGCCTTGGTCAGGGAGGTGACCAAGAACCCGATGGTCACTCTGACAGAGCTCTAGAGTTCCTCTGTGAAGATGGGAGAAGGAAGGACAACCATCTCTGCAGTACTCCCCCAATCAGGCCTTTATGGTAGAGTAGCCAGACGGATGCCAGGGACTGGGAGACTTGTCAGGATCAAGGCAAAGATGAACGGAGCAAAGTACAGAAAGATCCTTGATGAAAACCTGCTCCAGAGCACTCAGGACCTCAGACTGGGGCAAAGGTTTACCTTCCAACAGGACAACGGCCCTAAGCACACAGCCAAGACAACGCAGGAGTGGCTTCGGGACAAGTCTCTGAATGTCCTTGAGTGGGCCCAGCCAGAGCCCGGTCTTGAACACGATCTAACATCTCTGGAGAGACCTGAAAATAGCTGTGCAGCAACGCTCCCCATCCAAGCTGATAGAGCTTGAGAGGATCTGCAGAGAAGAATGGGAGAAACTCCCCAAATACAGGTGTGCCAAGCTTGTAGCGTCATACCCAAGAAGACTCAATGCTGTAATCGCTGCCGAAAGTGCTTCAACAAAGTACTGAGTTAAGGGTCTGAATACTTATTTAAATGTGATATTTCAAAAATGTTCAAAAAAACTGTTTTTGCTTTGTCAATATGGGGTATTGTGTGTAGATTGATGAGTAAAAAAAACAATTTAATTAATTTTAGAATAAAGCTGTAATGTTATAACATGTGGAAAAAGTCAAGGGGTCTGAATACTTTCTGAAGGCACTGTACACAAGGCCTTCAGAGATTATTCAAAAGATAGACACACACAAAGAAGGAAGTGGATCTAGCAAACCATGAGGGTCCTGGGATGTGTCTAAAATGGCACCCTATTCCCTATGTAGTGTACTAATTTTAACCAGGACCCATAAGGCCCATGGCACCCTATTCCTTTTTTAGTACACTACTTGTGACGTGTGCCTATAGGGCTCTGGTCAAAAGTTGTGCACTAGGTAGGGAATAGGGTTCCATTTCCCACTTATTCTTTCTCATTTCGACGCCAAACTCAAAACTGGTGTGCGTGGCCAAAGAGCTCTATTTTAATGTCATCTGACCAAAGCACCGGTTCCAATCCAAGTGCAATGCCGTTTAGTGAAGTCCAGGTGTTTACATTTAATGGACAATATGAAAATAGAGCTCTTTGGCTACGCACACCAGCGGCGGGTTTAGCATCGAAATGAGAATGCATGGGCAAAAAATAACCCCATACCTACTGTAAAATATGGTGGTGGATATTTGATGTTATGGGGCTATTTTGCTTCCACTAGTCCTTGGGCCCTTATTAAGGTCAACCGCATCATGAACTTTATCCAGTACCAGGACATTTTAACCAAAAACCTGGTTGCCTCTGCCAGGAGGCTGAAACTTGGCAGTAAGTGAACAGTATCATCCAGCAAGACAATAACACCAAACACACATCAAAATCCACAAAGAAATGATTAATTGACAACAAAATTATAATTTTGCAATGGCCAGCTCAGTTTTCGGGCTTAAAACCCATTGAATTGAAGAGGGCAGTCCATAAGCACAGACAAACGATATCAAGGATCTGGAAGGATTATGTATGGAGGAATGGTCTAAGATCCCTCCCAATGTGTTCTCCAACTCATCAAACATTTTAGAAAAAGTATCAGTGTCGTTATCCTCGCAAGGTGAGACATTGATAGGTATTGAAAACAGGGGTGTCAATAATTTTGAACCTTACCTTTTTGATAAAAGAAATATGACTTGTTACACAAAATCTCAGAGCAATTATATTAGTATAAGATAATATATATTTTTAGCATACAATATTACTCAGTAATTGAATGACTTATTTTATACATCATTTTTGTTCATCTTTATCAAGGGTGTCAATAAGTTTGGACCCCACTATATGTATGTAGTAACTTATATTATTAATGGTAGCGGTATTTATATTAGTTGTAGGACTATTAGTAATTTAACAACTTATTTTGTGCTTAACTTTTTGTTGTTGTTGCTGTTAATGTAGGTTCATTGCCAAAATCCTGACCTATCCCTTTAAACCAAATGTCATTATCGACTAATAGGGTATTTTCCCACTGCACTGTGTCAACACTGGACTATCCAGTGCCAGGCATAAGCGACATAATCGGTCGCTTAGGGCCCCAGTTGGGGTCTCTTGGCAGTAAGAATACACCAGGTGCAATTTCAAAATGTGGTTGTGCATCAGCAGTTTTGCCTTGTTATGTCAGTCACTGATAGTCAGTGAATTAGCCATGTCAACTAACAATTTTTAGATTGGTAGTTAGTCTAGCCAGCTATCTAAACTTGTATTAATCATGGTCGAATACCAACTGGACACGCAGGGCCCTAACCTCCAGGGGTCCCCCATTGATTTTGTTAGTCATTCTCACTCATATTATACATTGCTCCAAAAAATAAAGGGAACACTTAAACAACACAATGTAACTCCAAGTCAATCACACTTCTGTGAAATCAAACTGTCCACTTAGGAAGCAACACTGATTGACAATACATTTCACATGCTGTTGTGCAAATGGAAGAGACAACAGGTGGAAATTATAGGCAATTAGCAAGACACCCCCAATAAAGGAGTGGTTCTGCAGGTGGGGACCACAGACCACTTCTCAGTTCCTATGCTTCCTGGCTGATGTTTTGGTCACTTTTGAATGCTGGCGGTGCTTTCACTCTAGTGGTAGCATGAGACGGAGTCTACAACCCACACAAGTGGCTCAGGTAGTGCAGCTCATCCAGGATGGCACATCAATGCGAGCTGTGGCAAGAAGGTTTGCTGTGTCTGTCAGCGTAACGTCCAGAGCATGGAGGCGCTACCAGGAGACAGGCCAGTACATCAGGAGACGTGGAGAAGGCCGTAGGAGGGCAACAACCCAGCAGCAGGACCGCTACCACCGCCTTTGTGCAAGGAGGAGCAGGATAAGCACTGCCAGAGCCCTGCAAAATGACCTCCAGCAGGCCACAAATGTGCATGTGTCTGCTCAAACGGTCAGAAACAGACTCCATGAGGGTGGTACGAGGGCCCGACGTCCACAGGTGGGGGTTGTGCTTACAGCCCAACACCGTGCAGGACGTTTGGCATTTGCCAGAGAACACCAAGATTGGCAAATTCGCCACTGGCGCCCTGTGCTCTTCACAGATGAAAGCAGGTTCACACTGAGCACGTGACAGACGTGACAGAGTCTGGAGACGCCGTGGAGAACGTTCTGCTGCCTGCAACATCTTCCAGCATGACCGGTTTGGCAGTGGGTCAGTCATGGTGTAGGGTGGCATTTCTTTGGGGGGGGGCCGCACAGCCCTCCATGTGCTCGCCAGAGGTAGCCTGGCTGCCATTAGGTACCGAGATGAGATCCTCAGACCCCTTGTGAGACCATATGCTGGTGCGGTTGGCCCTGGGTTCCTCCTAATGCAAGACAATGCTAGACCTCATGTGGCTGGAGTGTGTCAGCATTGATGCTATGGACTGGCCCGCCCGTTCCCCAGACCTGAATCCAATTGAGCACATCTGGGACATCATGTCTCGCTCCATCCACCAACGCCACGTTGCACCACAGACTGTCCAGGAGTTGGTGGATGCTTTAGTCCAGGTCTGGGAGGAGATCCCTCAGGAGACCATCCGCCACCTCATCAGGAGCATGCCCAGGCGTTGTAGGGAGGTCATACAGGCACGTGGAGGCCACACACACTACTGAGCCTCATTTTGACTTGTTTTAAGGACATTACATCAAAGTTGGATCAGCCTGTAGTGTGGTTTTCCACTTTAATTTTGAGTGTGACTCCAAATCCAGACCTCCATGGGTTGATAAATTGGATTTCCATTGATTCTTTTTGTGTGATTTTGTTGTCAGCACATTCAACTATGTAAAGAAAAAAGTATTTAATAAGATCATTTCTTTCATTCAGATCTAGGATGTGTTGTTTAAGTGTTCCCGTTTTTGAGCAGTATATTAACATGTCATAAGTCATTACAAAAGGTGTAGAACTGCAGGAAATTACCTGCAAAACGGCACATTTTTGCTCTCTACCCCATGACAAAATGAGTAGAATTGCAGGAAATTAACTGTAAAACATATATATCATTTCTCTACACCGTGAAGAGGGAGGCCACAAAAATGTTTTGCCATGCTTGTGTTATGCTAGTATAACACAAGCATTTGCACACCTGCATGCTGAAAGCTCAGGGCTAACATGTCTTTGACACATTTCGGTCTTTCTTCTGCTTCTGTCAACAGCATTATATCCTGGCATTCGGTGGCATCATTGCAGTGCCTCTGATCCTGGCTGAGCCTCTCTGTATCGGAAACAACAACGCCGCCAAGAGCCAACTCATCTCCACCATATTCTTTGTGTCGGGTGTGTGCACATTGCTTCAGACCACTATCGGAACCAGGTAGTTAGTCCTTAATAGCTTACCTTTCACGTAAGGGCACACACATACAGTTGAAGTCAGAAGTTTACATACACTTAAGTTGGAGTCATTAAAACTTGTTTTTCAACCACTCCACAAATATCTTCTTAACAAACTATAGTTTTGGCAAGTCGGTTAGGACTTGGTACATGACGCAAGTCATTAATCCAACAATTGTTTACAGATTATTTCACTTACAATTCACTGTATCACAATTCCAGTGGATCAGAAGTTTACATACACTAAATTGACTTTGCCTTTAAACAGCTTGGAAAATTCCAGAAAATTATGTCATGGCTTTAGAAGCTTCTAATTGACATAATTTGAGTCAATTGGAGGTGTACCTGTGGATGTATTTCAAGGCCTACCTTCAAACTCAGTGCCTCTTTGCTTGACATCATGGGAAAATCAAAAGAAATCAGCCAAGACCTCAGGAAAAAAAATTATGACCTCCACTAGTCTGGTTCATCCTTGGGAGCAATTTCCAAATGCCTGAAGGTACCACGTTCATCTGTACAAACAATAGTACGCAAGTATAAACACCATGGGACCACGCAAGTATAAACACCATGGGACCACGCAGCCGTCATACCGCTCAGGAAGGAGACGCGTTCTGTCTCCTAAAGATGAACGTACTTTAGTGTGAAAAGTGAAAATCAATCCCAGATCAGCAAAGGACCTTGTGAAGATGCTGGAGGAAACAGGTACAAAAGTATCTATATCCACAGTAAAACAAGTCCTAGATCGACATAATCTGAAAGGCCGCTCAGCAAGGAAGAAGCCACTGCTGCAAAACCGCCATAAAAAGCCAGACTACAGTTTGCAACTGCACATGGGGACAAAGATCGCACTTTTTGGAGAAATGTCCTCTGGTCTGATGAAACAAAAATAGAACTGTTTGGCCATAATGACCATTGTTCTGTTTGGAGGAAAAAGGGGGAGGCTTGCAAGCCGAAGAACATAATCCCAACCTTGAAGCACGGGGGTGGCAGCATCATGTTGTTGGGGTGCTTTGCTGCAGGAGGGACTGGTGCACGTCACAAAATAGATGACATCATGAGGCAGGAAAATTATGTGGATATATTGAAGCAACATCGTAAAGACATCAGTCAGGAAGTCAAAGCTTGGTCGCAAATGGGTCTTCCAAATGAACAATGGCCCCAAGCATACTTCCAAAGTTGTGGCAAAATGGCTAAAGGACAACGAAATCAAGGTATTGGAGTGGCCATCACAAAGCCCTGACCTCAATCCTATAGGAAATTTGTGGGCAGAACTGAAAAAGTGTGTGCAAGCAAGGAGGCCTACAAACCTGACTCAGTTACACCAGCTCTGTCAGGAGGAAGTGGCCAAAATTCACCAAACTTATTGTGGGAAGCTTGTAGAAGGCTACCCGAAACATTTGACCCAATTTAAAGGCAATGCTGCCAAATAGTAATTGAGTGTATGTAAACTTCTGACCCACTGGGAATGTGATGAAAGAAATAAATCATTCTCTCAACTTTTATTTTGACATTTCACATTCTTAAAATAAATTGGTGATCCTAACTGACCTAAGACAGGGAATTCTTACTAGGATTAAATGTCCGGAATTGTGAAAAACTGAGTTTAAATGTATTTGGCTAAGGGGTATGTAAACTTCCGACTTGTATATACACTGAGTGTACAAAACCGCTGCACCACTCGGGCTCCCAAGTGACGCAGCGGTCTAAGGCACTGCATCTCAGTGTAAGTGGCATCACTACAGTCCCTGGTTCGAATCCAGGCTGAATAACATCCTGCCGTGATTGGGAGTCCCATAGGGCGGCGCACAATTGGCCCAGCGCTCTCCGGGTTTGGTCAGGGTAGGCCGTCATTGTAAATAAGAATTTGTTATTAACTGACTTGTTTGACATTAGGGCTAGTACTTACTTCGACCCAGGTGCAGAAACACAGCAGGCAGAGGTAAGGATAAATCCAGAATAATTACTTAAGGTCTTCATAACAAAGCAAGGGCACATGAGAACAGTGAACAAAACATGAGACTTGAGCAACTGGCCTAGTCTACAGAGGAACCTAAATAGTCATCCAGCAGGTGATCCCAATAAGCCCAATCAGGGTCACCTGGACACTAGAGGAAACCCACGGGTGCTCTCCAGTGGCAACCACAGGTAGTACACTCCAGGTAGAAACCCTGACCTGTGACAACTTTCTGAGTTAAATAAAAGTTAAATAAAAAATATTTCAAAAAGAACACCTGCTCATTCCATGACTTAGACTGACCAGGTGAAAGCTTTGATCTCATATTGATGTTACTTGTTTAATCCACTTCAATCAGTGTAGATGAAGAGGAGGAGACAGATTAAAGAAGGATTGTTAAGTCTTGAGATAATTGAGACATGGATGGTGTACGTGTGCCATTCAGAGTGGGCAAGACAAATATTTAAGTGTTTTTGAAATGTGTATGGTAGTGGAAGCCAGGCGTACCGGTTTGTGTCAAGAACTGCAACCCTGCTGGATTTTTCACGCTCAACAGTTTCCCGTGTGTATCAAGAATGGTCCACCACCCAAAGGACATCCAGCCAACTTGACACAACTTTGGGAAGCATTGGAGTCAACATGGGCCAGCATCCCTGTGGAATGATTTCGACACCTTGTAGAGTCCATGCACCGATGAATTGAGGCTGTTCTGATGGCAAAAATGGTGGGGTGCAACTCAATATTAGGAAGGTGTTCTTAATGTTTTGTACACTCAGTGTATAGGCCTCAGTGTATAGGCACAAGGATGTATAAATGCAAACACATGTAGGAGCCTACTTTAACTCCACAAAGGCTTAAAAGAACACAGACAAGGCTGTGTGCATGCATGCTTGACTAGACACGCAATTGTGCACACATCTGAAACCAAACACACATCTGAACCCAAACACACATCTGAACCCAAACACACATCTGAATCCATACACACATCTGAACCCAAACAGAGATCTGAACCCAAACAGCGATCTGAACCTAACATAAATACTTCTCTAAACTCAGCAAAAAAAAGAAACGTCCTCTCGCTGTCAACTGCGATTATTTTCAGCAAACTGAACATGTGTAAATATTTGTATGAAGATAACAAGATTCAACAACTAAGACATAAACTGAACAACTTCCACAGACATGTGACTAACAGGAATGGAATACTGTGTCTCTGAACAAAGGGGGGGTGGGTCAAAATCAAAAGTAACAGTCAGTATCTTGTGTGGCCACCAGCTGCATTAAGTACTACAGTGCATCTCCTCCTCATGGACTGCACCAGATTTACCAGTTCTTGCTGTGAGATGTTACCCCACTCTTCCACCAAGGCACCTGCAAGTTCCCGGACATTTCTTGGGGGAATGGCCCTAGCTCTCACCATCGGATCCAACAGGTCCCAGACGTGCTCAATGGGATTGAGATCTGGGCACTTCGCTGGCCATGGAAGAACACTGACATTCCTGTCTTGCAGGAAATCACGCACAGAACGAGCAGTATGGCTGGTGGCATTGTCACGCTGGGGGGTCATGTCAGGATGAGCCTGTAGCAAGGGTACCACATGAGGGAGGAGGATGTCTTCCCTGTAACGCACAGCATTGAGATTGCCTGCAATGACAACAAGCTCAGTCCGATGATGCTGTGACACACTGCCCCAGACCATGACGGACCCTGAACCTCCAAATCGATCCCGCTCCACAGTGCAGGCCTCGGTGTAATGCTCATTCCTTCGACGATCTACGCGAATTCGACCATCACCCCTGGTGAGACAAAACCGCGACTCGTCATTGAAGAGCACTTTTTGCCAGTCCTGTCTGATCCAGCGATGGTGGGTTTGTGCCCTTAGGCGACGTTGTTGCTAGTGATGTCTGGTGAGGACCTGCCTACAAGCCCTCAGTCCAGCCTCTCTCAGCCTATTGTGGACAGTCTGAGCACTGATGGAGGGATTGTGCGTTCCTGGTGTAACTCGGCAGTTGTTGTGCCATCCTGTACCAGTCCTACAGGTGTGACGTTTGGATGTGCCGGTCCTGTGCAGGTGTTGTTACACATGGTCTGCCCATGCGAGGACGATCAGCTGTCCGTCTTGTCTCCCTGTAGTGCTGTCTTAGGCGTCTCACAGTACGGACATTGCAATTTATTGCCCTGGCCACATCTGCAGTCCTCATGCCTCCTTGCAGCATGCCTAAGGCACATTCACACAGATGAGCAGGGACCCTGGACATCTTTCTTTTGGTGTTTTTCAGAGTCAGTAGAAAGGCTTCTTTAGTGTCCTAAGTATTCATAACTGTGACATTAATTGCCTACCATCTGTTAGCTGTTAGTGTCTTCATGACCGTTCCACAGGTGCATGTTCATTAATTGTTTTTTGTTCATTGAACAAGCATGGGAAACAGTGTTTAAACCCTTTTCAATGAAGATCTGTGAAATTATTTGGATTATTTACGAATTATCTTTGAAAGACAGGGTCCTGAAAAGGGACGTTTCTTTTTTTGCTGAGTTTATTTCCATCTAGGTAATCCTTTTGGAAATATATGTCTCCAGTTCTAAGTAAAGTAAAGTTCCAGACAGCTTAATGCCCTAATGTACAGTATAGTGAGGACAGGGATAGGGCCTGGGCCTACCACAGTTTAAGAATGATTCCTGTCCAAAGCCTTATGTTGAGTTTCCATGAGTTAGAGCTGAAGAGCCCAGGTGCAGGATTGGTCAGTATGGTATTATATCACTATAAGACCAGACAATCACCCAGATGAGTCTATCACAGCACAGCAGTTATGTATCATCAACATAACATAATAGCTACCTTATTTATTTAAGCTGGTTTGAACTAATACGTGTCCCCTCTAGTAGTATAGGGTAATGACACTGAACAGGCACTAAGTATACTAAACATTAGGAACACCTTCTTAGTATGGCGTTGCCGTTCTTGATACAAACTAGTGCGCCTGGAACTTACTAAAGGCACTTCAATATTTGTCTTGCCCATTCACCCTTTGAATGACACACATACACAATCCATGTCTCAATTGTCTCAAGGCTTAAAAATCCTTCTTCAACCTGTCTCCTCCCCTTCATCTACACTGATTGAAGTTGATTTAACAAGTGACATCAATAAGGGATCATAGCTTTCACCTGGATTCACCTGGTCAGTCTTTCATGGAAAGAGCAGGTGTTCTTAATGTTTTGTACACTCAGTGTATCTCAACTGTTGTAAGACCAAAATGGGTTGGTTGTATAAGGCTAAACCACTGGACCAGGGATGCATCCAGTGGAAGAAATCAGGCAAATAGGCACCTACAGTAGCTACCCAACCAGCTACCCAACCAGCTACCTTACTAGCTACCCAACCACCTACCCATTTCAATGAAGCTTATCGTTACTATACATAATTTCTTGGCTCCAGATATCAGGGATCATTCTGTGACCTTTGAGGCGACATTGGGATAATATTGGGTATGTCGTGATCGAGTTAACTTGAGCTTCTTTAACAATCTGCATCTATACACCTTTAGGTCAAAGGTTAGCTAAACTCATCTAAAGAGCCCAGGGTACTCTTTTAAACTTAAATCTTATTTGCTACCAGGCAGACCACTGGTAGATGAACCAGACCATTCCACCCTTAACCCATGCATGCTACTGGTTGCCTCTTTCTTTCCACAGGTTGCCAATCCTCCAGGGGGGTACCTTTAGCTTCATCACCCCCACCCTGGCCATACTTGCTCTGCCTAAGTGGCAGTGCCCTGCCCCCAGTGCCATGTCCCAGCAGATTCAAAATGCCACTGGCTCCCTGCTAATAGACTCTGATGAGGTGTGGAAGTCACGCATGAGAGAGGTATGTTTAAGGTCTAGATCCAACAAGTGATATACAAAAACCTCCTGAACTAATATCACATAGCAGTATAACTCAAGACTAAATAAAATTGTATTTTTTTGCCTGGAGTAAGTGATATATTGCTAACACACTGTCTGAACTCATGTCCATACCACTCAGGACACTAAATCAATTGTACTAAGTATCGATAGCACTTCTTTTTTCCCCTTTTTTCCCCCTTTATTTAACCAGGTAGGCAAGTTGAGAATAAGTTGTCATTTACAATTGGGACCTGGCCAAGATAAAGCAAAGCAGTTTGACACATACAACAACACAGAGTTACACATGGAGTAAAACAAACATACAGTCAATAATACAGTAGAAAAATAAGTATATATACAATGTGAGCAAATGAGGTGAGATAAGGGAGGTAAAGGCAAAAAAAGGCCATGGTGGCGAAGTACATACAATATAGCTGTCACGTCCTGACCAGTAAAAGGGGTTATTTGTCATTTTAGTTTGGTCAGGGCGTGGCCGGGCTACAGTGACCATCCAGCCAGGACGGGTTGTGCAGGCCGTGCGCCCTAGACCTCCAGTGCGTCTCCAAGACCCAGTGTTCCCAGGGCCTGCTCTGCGTACTCTTCCTCCAGTGCGCCACCATAGCCCAGTATGTCCTGTTCCTGCTCCCCACACTAGCCTGAAGGTGCGTGTTACTAGTCTGGCACCTCCTAAGCCAGCCCCACGCATCAGACCTCCAGTGCGCCTGCACAGTCCAGTACGTTCTGTTACGGCTCTCTGCACTCCCCCTGAGGTGCGTGTTACTAGTCTGGCGCCTCCTATGCCAGTCCCACGCATCAGGCCTCCAGTGCGCCTGCTCAGCTCTGAGCCTCCAGCGACGCTCTTCAGCCCTGAGCCTCCAGCGACGCTCCTCAGCCCTGAGCCTCCAGCGACGCGCCTCAGCCCGGAGTCTCCAGCGACTCCTCTCAGCCCGGAGTCTCCAGCGACGCCCCTCAGCCAGGAGCCTTCAGCGATGCTCTTCAGCCCGGAGTCTCCAGCGATGCCGCGCAGTCCAGAGTTTTCTGAAGGGGAGCTACGCCCAGAGCCAGAGCCACCTGCGTAGTGGGAGGATTGGGAAGGGGGGGTGTAGCACAGGGACCGTCGTTGACGGTGGCCACCCTCCCTTCCCTCCCTTTAAGTTTGGGGTTGTTTTGTGTTTTTTTTTTTTTTTGGTGCATTCGAGGTGCATGACTTTGAGGTGCATGACAATAGCAAGTAAAACACTGGAATGGTAGATTTGCAGTGGAAGAAAGTGCAAAGTAGAAATAGAAATAGAAATAATGGGGTGCAAAGGAGCAAAATAAATAAATAAATACAGTAGGGGAAGAGGTAGTTGTTTGGCCGAAATTATAGATGGGCTATGTACAGGTGCAGTAATCTGTGAGCTGCTCTGACAGCTGGTGCTTAAAGCTAGTGAGGGAGATAAGTGTTTCCAGTTTCAGAGATTTTTGTAGTTCGTTCCAGTCATTGGCAGCAGAGAACTGGAAGGAGAGGCGGCCGAAGGAGGAAGGAGGAGGAGGCTTGAATCTGTTGTTGACTTGGCTTTCGAAGACCTTAGAAAGGCAGGGTAGGATAGATATAGGTCTCTAGCAGTTTGGGTCAAGAGTGCCCCCCCCCCCCCCCTTGACTCACTTTACATCCAGCATTCAGGTATAATGGTTTGACTTATTACTTGTTAGAATATCTTATGTATCTCTATGCATGAAATTGTCAACTGTCTCAAACTGAGGCTCCCGAGTGGTACAGCGGTCTAAGGCACTTCATCTCAGCGCTAGAGGCATCACAAACCAGACCCTGGTTTGATTCCAGGCTGTATCGTGACTCGGAGTCCCATAGGGCAGCGCACAATTGGCCCAGCGTGGTTAGGGTTTGGCTGGAGTAGGCCGTCATTGTAAATAAGAATTTGTTCTTAATAACTGACTTGCCTAGTAAAATAAAATTGTTGGGTGCACTTTCATTTAATTGTGCACCTAGCAAAATATTGTTTAGCGATGTTTCTGAAATGTACAATGTCTGGAAAGGGGGTACCAAGTCAGTTGCATAACTGAATGCAGCCAACTGAAATGTGTGTTCCACATTAATTAATACAACCCCTCTGAATCAGAGCGGTGGGGGGGCAGTTGTATTTGGTGTTAACTGCCTTTGCTCAGGGCCAGAAAGGCAGATTTTTCCACCTTGGCTACATTGGATGGCAGAATTTGCTAAACAACTGCCCTCCCGATTGATACAAATCATCATGATATCATTCTGCCAGGTAGGCTTACTTTGCAGCCGACATTTAATGCAGAATTAGCTAAACAAATGCCCTCCCAATTGATTCAAATCATCATGATATCATACTTTGCAGCCAATAATTAATTGGGAAGATTTTGGGGGAAAGCCTTTAGAAATCTTCATTCAAACAGTGCCAAATGTAAAAAACAATGTAGTTGTTTCAACTAATTATTATTAATGTCACGATTCCCACCGATGGTGGCGCCCCCTCCTGCTCGGGTGGCGCTTGGCGGGTGGCGCTCGGCGGTCGTCGTCACCGGCCTAGTAGCTGCCACTGATTCCCTAGTGGGGGTGATTAGCGGGGCTATAATTATTAGCTGGCCCGCCTTCTCTTTGTGCAGGATTGTTTATTCTGTTGTATGCTTGTGTTTGCGCTTGTGCGTTGGTTTTGCACCGACTGTGTTTTCCCCTGTGTTTGGGGCACTTTGTTTTGTGTGCGTGCTATTCACTGTTTGAGGTGGCTTGTGTTTGTTCGCCTCTTGGCCCATTAAAAGCCACTACCCTGTACTCGCTGCTTCCTGCGTTTGATTCCTCACCCACGACGCCCGAGCATTACAACTAAGTAACTGGTTCCACAGACTTTTTTGTTTTTGTTTAAAGAAATATGTCCTAAACTTAGCTCCAACTTGAGAAAACATAGGCAAAAAATCTGTCGACTTAAAATTATGTTTGCTCAAATGTTCATTTAACTCGAAATTATTATCTGAGCATCTTACCTAAAAAAGGCTACAGAAGTAGTTACACATAGAGTGCTATTAATAACATACAACATTTTCAACTTACATGATTACATTGTGCATGCTCATTTATACAGTAATTAATGTTCAACATGTCCTCTCCTGGGATTTGAACTCACAACCTCTCGGTTTATAGCATTCCGATCTTCCTGCTACGCCACCATGTCTGTGTCAATTAATGATTTCACCTGTATTTTTACACTTTGCACTTAAGAGTAAATCTCAGCTCTGTTAAAAATACACTCAAGAAAAACTATTTTATTTATCATTGTGATTAAGGAGTACAATTTAAACAGAGTAATATGCCCCACCAACATTAGACAACTATAAGTATAAAACTAAAATAGGTAGTGTAAATCAAATCAATGATGAGAGAAGACTCAGATTAATTAACTGATAATTGACACAGACATGGTGGTGTAGCTGGAGGGTTGAAGTTCAAATCCCAAGTGATGACATGATGAATAATTGTTAGTGTGTAAATGAACATGCAAAATGTAATCATGTACGTCAATGTGTGTCAAATATGTACGTTGAAAACATTATATGTTAAAAGAATTGTGTGTTTGTAACTAATTCCACAGCCTTTTGTAGGTAAGATTCACAATTGATCATTTCTAGTTGAATGAGCATATGAGACAAGTTGAGCAAACACATCATTTTAAGTTGACTGAATTTTGGCCTACGTTTTCTCAAGTTGGTAATACTTGGACCGAAAAGTTAAGTAATCTAAACAAGGCTGTGGAACCAGTTACTTAATAATAATTAGTTGAAACTATATATTTTTTTACAGTGCATGATGAATGAATTGTGCATGGCAAAGATTTAACGAATACTTCAGACCAAACTTTTTTAATACCTGGTTTGCATACCCATTGTTGCCTTAGTTAGAATTTACTGGTAGATATCATAAGTTGAAACGTCTTTCCTACCCTACCGGCTGCCGATGTCATTCAATTCTGTGAGCTGCTCCATGCCACAACCAGTTGAGAGCTGCAGGCTCTTGCTGCCTGATATTCCGGTGAAACTAGCTATGTGTGCCTGGTGCATGTGAATAGAGTTCACGTGCTTTGCGATTGTGTAGGCTACTTTGTACATTATTTCTCTATTGAATTACATAATTGATACGGCGTATACCTCAGCTATACTACTTTGATACACATCAGTGGCGATTAAGAATATGAGTATGAGCATATGCAATGCCCAATGACATTTTTTGGGGTATACCGTACATCTTAATATACCTGCGTATATCCCCCACTACAACTCTGTATGTACTGTGTCTATATCCAATAGTGAGTGCTAAAAAGCTAACAAACTGTCTTTTTTTTCACTGAGTTTCTTTAGTCTTCGTACTGTAAGACTTTAAAAATGCATTATGTATCCTCAGCTGCAGCTTGTCACAGAGCATTTCAGATATTTCAGCCCTCATCAGGTATGAGTCACTGCCTCTTATATAAGCCTTAAAAGTCATTAGAAACTACACCTAGTCCTCAAGGGAGGCCCTTACAAATATACTTGACACTGACAATTTTAGGGCTTAGGCAAGATTAATTACCTTAAATAGTTTGCAATTCAGTGCCTGTGTGCTGTGTGTTTATTGCTTCCCCCCAAATATTTGATTGAAAACATTGGTAGTTTAGCGAAGACAAGTCTGGACAGTAATTCCACCCAATGCATCTTTTACACATTGACAAGACAGGTTTGATGTGTTTTTTTTGTTTTACAATTCACAACACACCCTAAAACATTCAACGTAAAACGTTCACCCTAAAACGTGTTGATAGATGTTTATAGTGAATGTTGATGGATGTTTATAGGGAATATTGATTGATTTTAATAGGTATGACAGATGTGATTGTACTTCGTAACTCTTGCGTTGTGTTTTTAAAGAAAGGAATGCCCAGCCAGCAGCCCCAGTTGATTGATATTTATTTTGACAAGAAAAGCACATTATAGTGCATTCGGAATGTATTCGGACCCCTTGACTTTTTAAATATTTTGTTGCGTTACAGCGTTATACTGTAATTAAAAAAAAATACAAAAAGTCTTCATCAATCTACTCACAATGCCCCATAATGACAGAGCAAAAATCGTTTTTTTTACATTTTTCAAATGTATATATATAAAAACATTAAATATCACAGGTATTCAGACCCTTTACTCAGTACTTTGTTGAAGCACCTTTGGCAGCGATTACAGCCTCGAGTCTTGGGTATGAAGCTACAAGCTTGGCACACCTGTAAATACGTAATTAGAATGCACTATTTTAGAACGTAACCTACCACTTGCATGTCAATATCAGACTGGGATAAATTGAAGTTTGCAATCGCCCCTATCTGTAAGCATGACCAATGTCTAAAACGTTTCACTGGGATGCTGGCCCATGTTGACTCCAATGCTTCCCGCAGTTGTGTCAAGTTGGCTGGATGTCCAGTGGGTGGTGGACCATACTTGATACAAACAGGAAACTGTTGCGCTGGGAAAACCCGGCAGCTTTTCAGTTCTTCACACACTCGAACCAGTGCGCCTGGCACCTATTACCATACCACTTTCAAAGGCACTTAAATATGTTGTCTTGTCCATTCACTCTCTGAATGGCACACATACTGTACACCATCCATTTCGCAATTGTCTCAAGGCTTAAAAATCTTTATTTAACCTGTCTCCTCCGCTTCATCTACATTGATTGAAGTGGATTAACAGGTGACATCAATAAGGGATCATAGCTTTCACCTGGATTCACCTGGCCAGTGTATGTCATGGATAGAGCAGGTGTTTCTAATGTTTTGTACACTAAGTTTATTTCTGCAGTGGCAAGTGGAAACATAACCAACCCTCTTACATAGGAAATACATTAGCTTCCAGAGAATAAAGCTAATCCAGTCTCACGCTAATCTCTTTGCCTTGTCATTCACAGATCCAGGGGGCTATCTTGGTGTCTTCCCTGCTCCAGCTAGTCCTGGGCTTGTCAGGTCTAGTGGGTCTGGTGCTGAAGTTTATCGGGCCCCTGGCCATCGCTCCCACCATCAACCTCATTGGCCTCTCACTCTTCATAGAAGCCGGGAAGAAATCTGGGGCCCACTGGGGAATAGCTGCCCTGTGAGTAAAAGGCATTTTGCAATATTCCTGTGAAAACTGACTTTCACTGTTGTTGAATATTCAATGGAGAAGTGCAGAGGTATTGAACAGGTTGCTCGAGGCTTCACTTGGCGCCACAGCACTCAAAGTTCAGATAATTTGACACTTGTTCTGTGACCCATGCAACCTTGAGGCGAGAAAACCATTAATAATAAGAGGGGCCTGACAATGACCAAGCCTTCTTGTAGGTCTATAGACGCTCTGTTTTTGTAGCCTTTTGAATGCAAAACCAAATATGTGACCGACCGGCTCGATTCTGTCTTATGTAGCAACATTTTAAATTGTGTTTTTTACATTGGATAAAAGTAGAGTCTCAGAGCTAGAAAATGGTATATCATACACTACAGTTGAGGAACAATGGGAAAGTTATTCTGCTTGAAAAGTTGCTAAACTTTGAGAAAATTACCTGTGAATATTTGAGTACACCTACTGGAGAGCGCTTTGTCTACACCCATTTAGCATCGTTCACACCCTCTTAAACCTTAACCCCAACCATCTCTTTCATATATAATGTGCTAAACAAGTGAGTACGGTAGTGTACTAAACTATCACGTTTCAGGTAAGACCCAGATGCAGACAGTGTCGAAGTAACAACAGTTTATTACTAGTACAGAGGCAGGCAAAATGACAGGTCAAGGGCAGGCAGAGGTCAGTAATCCAGATAGGGTGCAAAAGATCCAGAATGGCAGACAGTCTCAGGGTCAAAGCAGGCAGGGGTCAATAATCTAGTGTGGTGTGGCAAAGTACAGAACGGCAGGCAGGCAGGCAGAATGATCAAAACCGAGAAAAACAGGAACTAGAACAGACAGGAGCAAGGGGAAAACCACTGGTAGGTTTCACGAAACAAAACGAACTGGCAACAGACAAACAGAGAACACAGGTATAAATACACTGGGGATAATGGGGAAGATTGGTGACACCTGGAGGGGGGTGGAGACAAACTCTATGTAAACTGGAAACCACATATCCTGAGGTTGCATTTATTGTAACTGGGGATTTTAACCTCTCTAGGGTAGGTGGCACCAAATCGTCCCACCTACGCAACAGCCAGTCTAATCCCGTGGCGCGATATTCAAATACCTTAGAAATGCTATTACTTCAATTTCTCAAACATATGACTATTTTACACCATTTTAAAGACAAGACTCTCCTTTATCTAACCACACTGTCCGATTTCAAAAAGGCTTTACAATGAAAGCAAAACATTAGATTATGTCAGCAGAGTACCCAGCCAGAAATAATCAGACACCCATTTTTCAAGCTAGCATATAATGTCACATAAACCCAAACCACAGCTAAATGTAGCACTAACCTTTGATGATCTTCATCAGATGACAACCCTAGGACATTATGTTATACAATACATGCATGTTTTGTTCAATCAAGTTCATATTTATATCAAAAAACAGCTTTTTACATTAGCATGTGACGTTCAGAACTAGCATACCCCCCGCAAACTTCCGGGGAATTTACTAACAATTTACTAAATTACTCACGATAAACGTTCACAAAAAGCATAACAATTATTTTAAGAATTATAGATACAGAACTCCTCTATGCACTCGATATGTCCGATTTTAAAATAGCTTTTTGGTGAAAGCACATTTTGCAATATTCTAAGTACATAGCCCAGCCATCACGGGCTAGCTATTTAGACACCCAGCAAGTTTAGCCTTCACCAAAATCAGATTTACTATAACAAAAATGTTATTACCTGTGCTGTTCTTCGTCAGAATGCACTCCCGGGACTTCTACTTCAATAACAAATGTTGGTTTGGTCCCAAATAATCCATCGTTATATCCAAACAGCGGCGTTTTGTTCGTGCGTTCAAGAAACTATCCGAAATGGTAAATCAGGGTTACGAGCATGGCGCATTTCGTGACAAAAGAATTCTAAATATTCCATTACCGTACTTCGAAGCATGTCAACCGCTGTTTAAAATTCATTTTTATGCAATTTATCTCGTAAAAAAGCGATAATATTCCGACCGGGAATCTGCGTTTCGGTAAATAGAGGAAAAAAAAGAAAGACGGGGGCGACCAGTGCACGCGCCTAAGCCCACTATCCCCTGATCGGCCACTTGACAAAGGCGATAATGTGTTTCAGCCTGGGGCTGGAATGACGACATTCAGCTTTTTCCCGGGCTCTGAGAGCCTATGGGAGCCGTGGGAAGTGTCACGTTACCGCAGAGATCCTTTGTTTTGGAAAGAGATGTCAAAGAAAGCCAATAAATGGTCAGACAGGCCACTTCCTGTAAAGGAATCTCTCAGGTTTTTGCCTGCCATATGAGTTGTGTTATACTCACAGACACCATTCAAACAGTTTTAGAAACTTTAGGGTGTTTTCTATCCATATCTAATAAGTATATGCATATTCTAGTTACTGGGTAGGAGTAGTAACCAGATTAAATCGGGTATGTTTTTTATCCGGCCGTGTAAATACTGCCCCCTAGCCCTAAGAGGTTAACAAGGCTAATCTGAAAACAAGGCTCCCTAAATGTTATCAGCATATCGAATTTGCGACCCGGGCTGGCAAATCCCTGGATCATTGTTACTCTAACTTCTGCGACACATACAAAGCCCTCCCCCGCCCTCCTTTCGGAAAATCTGACCACGACTCCATTTTGCTGCTCCCAGCCTATTGACAGAAACTAAAACAAGAAACGGCCGTGCTCAGGTCTGTTCAATGCTGCTCCGACCAATCGGATTCCACGCTTCAAGATTGCTTCGATTACGTGGACTGGGATATGTTCCGCATAGCGTCGGACAATAACATTGATGAATACGCTGATTCGGTGAGCGAGTTTATTAGCAAGTGCATCGCTGATGTTGTACTCACTATTAAAACCTTCCCCCAACCAGAAACCGTGGATTGATGGCAGCATTCGCGCAAAACTGAAAGCGCAAACCACTGCTTTTAATCAGCACAAGGCGACCGGAAACATGACCGAATACAAACAGTGTAGCTATTCACTCCGCAAGGCAATCAAACAAGCTAAGCATCAATATAGAGACAAAGTAGAGTCGCAATTCAATGGCTCAGACATGAGAGGTATGTTGCAGGGACTACAGTCAATCACGGACTACAAAAAGAAAACCAGCCTGTCGCGGACCACGATGTCTTGCTCCCAGACAAACTAAACAACTTCTTTGCTCGCTTTGAGGATAATACAGTGCTACCGACACGGCCCGCTACCAAAACCTGCGGGCTCTCCTTCACTGCAGCCAATGTGAGAAAAACATTTAAACATGTTAACCCTCGCAAGGCTGCCGGCCCAAACGGCATCCCTAGCCGCGTCCTGAGAGCATGTGCAGACCAGCTGGCTGGTGTGTTTACGGACATATTCAATCAATCCTTATCCCAGTCTGCTGTTCCCACATGCTTCAAGAGGGCCACCATTGTTCCTGTTCCCAAGAAAGCTAAGGTAACTGAGCTAAATGACTATCGCCCTGAAGCACTCACTTCTGTCATCATGAAGTGCTTTGAGAGACTCGTCAAGGACCATATCACCTCCACCCTACCTGACACCCTACACCCACTCCAATTTGCTTACCGCCCCAATAGGTCCACAGACGACGCAATCGAAATCACACTGCCCTAACCCATCTGGACAAGAGAAATATCTATGTAAGAATGCTGTTCATTGACTACAGCTCAGCATTTAACACCATAGTACCCTGCAAACTCGTCATTAAGCTCGAGACCCTGAGTCTCAACCCTGCCCTGTGCAACTGGGTCCTGGACTTCCTGACGGGCCGCCCCCAGGTGGTGAGGGTAGGAAACAACATCTCCACCCCGCTGATCCTCAACACTGGGGCCCCACAAGGATGCGTTCTCAGACCTCTCCTGTACTCCCTGTTCACCCATGACTGCGTGGCCATGCACGCCTCCAACTCAATCATCAAGTTTGCAGACAACACTATAGTGGTAGGCTTTATTACCAACAACAACGACGAGACAGCCTACAGGGAGGAGGTGAGGGCCCTCAGAGTGTGGTGTCAGGAAAATAACCTCACTGACCTCAATGTCAACAAATCAAAGGAGATGATCGTGGACTTCAGGAAAGGAGCAGCCCCCTATCCACACCAACGGGACAGTAGTGGAGAAGGTGGAAAGTTTTATGTTCCTTGGCGTACACATCATGGATAAACTGAAATGGTCCACCCACACAGACAGTGTGGTGAAGAAGGCGCAACAGCGCCTCTTCAACCTCAAGAGGCTGAAGAAATTTGGCTTGTCACCAAAAACACTCACAAACTTTTACAAATGCACAATCGAGAGCATCATGTCAGGCTGTATCACCACCTGGTACGGCAACTGCCCCGCCCACAACCATAAGGCTCTCCAGAGGGTAGTGAGGTCTGCACAACGCATCACCGGGGGAAAACTACCTGCACTCCAGGACAACCACCCAAGCCACTGCCTGTTCACCCCGCTATCATCCAGAAGGTGAGGTCAGTACTGGTGCATCAAAGCTTGAACCGAGAAACTGAAAAACAGCTTCTATCTCAAGGCCATCAGACTGCTATACAGCCATCACTAACATTGAGTGGCTGCTGCCAACATACTGACTCAAATCTCTAGCCACTTAATAATTAATGGATGTAATAAATGTATCACTAGCCACTTTAAACAATGCCACTTTATATAATGTTTACGTACCCTACATTACTCATCTCATATGTATATACTGTAATCTATACCATCTACTGCATCTTGCCTATGCCGTTAGGCCATCGCTCATCCATATATTTATGTACATATTCTTATTCATTCCTTTACACTTGTGTGTATAAGGCCGTTGTTGTGAAATTGTTAGATTACTTGTTAGATATTACTGTCACGTCCTGACCATAATAAGTTGTTATTTTCTATGGTAGAGTGGTCAGGGCGTGACAGGGGGTGTTGATGTGTTTTTGTGTTCTATGTTTTCTATTTCTATGTTGTAGTTCTAGTTTGTCTATTTCTATGTTGGGGTTTATTGGGTTGACCTCCAATTGGAGGCAGCTGGTCCTCGTTGCCTCTAATTGGAGGTCATATTTAGTAGGGGTGTTTCTTCATGTTGTTTGTGGGTGATTATATTTTGAGTAGTGTGTTTTTTCCCCTCTCTGCGTCACGGTTTGTTGTTTTCTGGTTAGTTTAAGTATTTATGTATTGCATCACGTTTCACTATTTAATAAAGATGTGGAACTACGAAAACGCTGCGCTTTGGTCCGCTCCTTATCACAGCCGTGACATTTACTGCATGGTCGGAACTAGAAGCACAAGCATTTCGCTACACTCGCATTAACATCTGCTAACCATGTGCATGTGACAAATACAATTTTATTTGATTTGAAGACAGGTCAAACAGGTCAGGGTGTGACACTAAACAACCAAAGCTTTCAAGAATGGTTTATACTTCGTCTATCGACATGTCTGTATACAGTTGTCTCAGTGACATCATTAATGTTTTTAGGCCTTCCGAGTGGTGCAGCTGTCTAAGGCACGGCATCTCAGTGCTAGAGGTGTCAGTACAAACCCTGGTTTGATCCTGGACTGTATTACACCCACCACTGTGACCGTTATACCGTTACCACCCACCACTGTGACCTGTATGCTCTAGTCGGCTGGCCCTCGCTACATATTTGTCGCCAGACCCACTGGCTCCAGGTCATCTATAAGTCTATGCTAGGTAAAGCTCTGCCTTACCTCAGCTCACGATAGCAACACCCACCCGTAACACACGCTCCAGCAGGTATATCTCACTGATCATCCCCAAAGCCAACACTTCATTTGGCCGCCTTTCCTTCCAGTTCTCTGCTGCCAGTGACTGGAACGAATTGCAAAAATCGCTGAAGTTGGAGACTTTTATTTCCCTCACCAACTTTAAACATCAGCTACCTGAGCTGCTAACCGATCACTGCAGCTGTACATAGTCCATCTGTAAATTACCCACCCAATCTACCTACCTCATCCCCATACTGTTTTTATTTTATTTACTTTTCTGCTCTTTTGCACACCAGTATTTCTACTTGCACATCATCTTATGCTCATTTATCACTCCAGTGTTAATCTGCTAAATTGTTATTATTCGCTCCTATGGCCTATTTATTGCCTACCTCCTCATGCCTTTTGCACACACTGTATATAGACTTTCTTTTTTTTCTACTGTGTCATTGACTTGTTTATTGTGTTATTGGCTTGTTTTTTGTTTACTCCATGTGTAACTCTGTGTTGTTGTCTGTGTCACACTGCTTTTCTTTATCTTGGCCAGGTAGCAGTTGTAAATGAGAACTTGTTCTCAACTAGCCTACCTGGTTAAATAAAGATGAAATAAAAAAATAAATAAAGGTAAATAAAAATTATATTGACATCAAACTTGTCGTTATGAAAAATTATACACAAAAACAATAAGCTACATTACATCAGCAGCGTGGTGGCCCAAAATTGCATAACTGGTGTATTTTAACACCAATAAACCCATCCGTTTAAAAATGTAGTTAGTATTATGTAAATCTAGCAAAACAGGCAACTGAAAGCAACTTTCTAAACAATGTTTTGGTTTATTTCTAGCTTGTTAGTTAGCTAACCAACGTTAAGTTAGCTGGATAGCCAGTTCAAATAATGGCTATATCATATAGCTGACAATGTTTTAACTTTAGCTCATTTGTATTCGTTATTACAGGAAAATAAACTCACAAGATCATTATTTACAAGTTAATGGAGAGCTAATTACAGAAAATAGCTTACGGTTGTGAGTGTGACAAAATAAAAGCTGGGCTTTCTACTGCAGAATTTTATAACTTGGATACTGTCTTGTTGGCCTAACGTTATATTCTAATTTGACTTTGATGCAGGTCATGTTGTTCTTCACATTATCGTTTCTGGTATTTGTATTTGTGCTACGGGCGCCCAGGAGTTCGCCATCTGAGGCAAGGGACGAGGAGCGCCCAGGAGTTCGCCATGGATTTTCGAACCCTGGCCGCCGGCGCGGGATGGAACAATAGGGCCCTGATCGACCACTATCGCTGCAGTTTGCGCGAGGACGTCCGTCGGGAGTTGGCCTGCAGAGACACCACCCTCACCTTCAACCAGCTGGTGGACCTGTTCATTCGGCTGGATAACCTGCTGGCTACCCGCGGACGTCCAGATTGGGTTCTGTCAGTTCCATCCCCCAGCACCACTTCTCCGGTGCCCATGGAGCTGGGAGGTGCTGTGCGTAGGGAGACTGGAGGAGGTTCCTTCTCGTGCACCATCTGTGGCTGCAGAGGTCACACTGCCGGTCGGTGCCGAGTTGGTTCTTCTGGGGATCGAGGCAGCAGGCAGGGCACTCTGGCGTCATCCCAGGTGAGCCGGCACCATTCTCACCCAGAGCCCTCTTTTGCACACATGTTTTTGTATGTTACTTTTCCCGAGTTTTCCCCGCATTCCCAGCATAAGGCCCTCGTTGATTCAGGCGCGGCTGGGAATTTTATAGACAGATTGTTCGCCCTTAGTTTAGGGATCCCCATTGTTCCAGTGGCTATACCCTTCCCAGTTCACACCTTAGAGAGTTGACCATTAGGGTCAGGGTTGATTAGGGAGGCCACCGCTCCTCTGGGCATGGTGACGCAGGAGGGTCACAAGGAGAGAATCAGTCTCTTCCTCATTGACTCTCCTGCGTTTCCCGTGGTGCTAGGCCTACCCTGGTTAGCTTGTCATGACCCCACTGTTTCTTGGCAACGGAGGGCTCTCACGGGGTGGTCGCGAGAGTGCTAGGGGAGGTGTTTAGGGGTTTCCGTTGGTGCTACTATGGTGGAAAGTCCAGACCAGGTCTCCTCCGTGCGCATTCCCTGTAAATATGCAGATTTTGCTCTCGCCTTCTCTAAAAGGAAGGCGACTCAATTACCACCCCATCGACGGGGTGATTGTGCAATAAATCTACTGGTAGACGCGGCACTTCCCAGGAGTCACGTGTATCCCTTGTCACAGGCGGAGACGGCGGCTATGGAAACATATTTCTCCGAATCCTTGCGTCAGGGGTACATTCAGTCCTCCACTTCACCCGCCTCCTCAAGTTTTTTTTTTTTGTGAAGAAGAAGGAGGGAGGTCTGCGCCCGTGTATTGACTATCGAGGTCTAAACCAGATTACTGTGAGGTACAGTTACCCGCTACCGCTCATCGCCACAGCAATTGAGTCAATGCACGGGGCGCTCGCTTCTTCACCAAACTAGATCTCAGGAGCGCATACAACCTGGTGCATATCCGGGAGGGAGACGAGTGGAAGACGGCATTCAGTACGACCTCAGGGCATTATGAGTACCTCGTCATGCCATACGGGTTGATGAATGCTCCATCAGTCTTCCAAACCTTTGTAGACGAGATTTTCAGGGACCTGCACGGGCAGGGTGTAGTGGTGTATATTGATGACATTCTGATATACTCCACTGCACGCGCCGATCATGTGTCCCTGGTGCGCAGGGTGCTTGGTCGACTGTTGGAGCATGACCTGTATGTCAAGGCTGAGAAATGCCTGTTCTTCCACCAGTCCGTCTCCTTCCTAGAGTACTGCATTTCCACCTCGGGGGTGGAGATGGAGAGTGACCGCATTTCAGCCATGCGTAATTGGCCGACTCCCACCACGGTAAAGGAGGTGCAGCGGTTCCTAGGATTTGCCAATTACTACCGGAGGTTTATCCGGGGTTTTGGTCAGGTAGCGGCTCCCATTACCTCACTGCTGAAGGGGTGCCCGGTACGCTTGCAGTGGTCGGCTGAGGCGGACAGGGCTTTTGGTCACCTGAGGGCTCTGTTTACCTCGGTTCCTGTGCTGGCCCATCCGGATCCTTTTTTGGCGTTCATAGTGGAGGTGGACGCGTCCGAGGCTGGGATAGGAGAGCTGTGCTCTCTCAGCGCTCGGGTATGCCACCGAAGCTCCGCCCCTCTGCCTTCTTCTCGAAGAAGCTCAGCCCGGCGGAGCGAAACTATGACTTGGGGGACTGGGAGCTATTGGCTGTTGTCAAGGCTCTGAAGGCGTGGAGACATTGGCTTGAGGGGGCTAAACACCCGTTTCTCATCTGGACTGACCACCGCAATCTGGAGTACATCCGGGCAGCGAGGAGACTGAACCCTTGCCAGGCAAGGTGGGCCATGTTTTTCACCCGTTTTGTTTTTTCCCTTTCCTACAGACCAGGTTCCCAGAACGTGAAGGCAGACGCACTGTCCCGGCTGTATGACACAGAGGAGCAGCCCATGGATCCCACTCCCATACTCCCGGCCTCCTGCTTGGTGGCGCCGGTAGTGTGGGAGCTGGACGCGGACATTGAGCAGGCGTTACGGGCAGAGCCCGCTCCCCTCCAGTGTCCCGCTGGGCGTCTGTAGGTTCCGTCTGTTGTCCGTGACCGGTTGATCTATTGTGCCCACACATCACCCTCCTCTGGTCATCCTGGGATCGGTCGGACGGTGCGCTGTTTGGTTGGGAAGTACTGGTGGCCTACCTTGGCCAAGGACGTGAGGGTTTATGTTTCCTCCTGCTCGGTGTGCGCTCAGTGTAACGCTCCTAGGCACCTATCCAGAGGGAAGCTACACCCGTTACCCGTTCCACAGCAGCCTTGTTCGCACCTGTCGGTGGATTTTCTTACCGATCTCCCCCCCTCACAGGGAAACACCACGATCCTGGTCGTGGTGGATTGGTTCTCTAAGTCCTGCCATCTCCTCTCTCTGCCCGGTCTCCCTACGGCCCTACAGACTGCGGAGGCCTTGTTTACGCACGTCTTCCGGCACTACGGGGTGCCTAAGGATATAGTGTCTGATCGAGGTCCCCAGTTCACTTCGAGGGTCTGGAAGGCGTTCATGGAACGTCTGGGGGTCTCGATCAGCCTTACCTCAGGGTTTCATCCCGAGAGTAATGGGCAGGTGGAGAGAGTGAACCAGGATGTTTGATTTGATGTGGGCAGGTTTCTGTGGTCATATTGCCAGGATCGGCCAGGGGAGTGGGCAGCGTTCGTGCCCTGGTCCGAGATGGCTCAAAACTCGCTTTGCCACTCCTCCACTAACCTCTCCCCCTTCCAGTGCGTACTGGGGTACCAGCCGGTTCTGGCGCCTTGGCATCAGAGTCAGACCGAGGCTCCTGCGGTGGACGACTGGTTCAGGCTCGCGGAGGAGACATGGGACGCCACCCATGTTCACCTCCAGAAGGCCGTGCTTCGCCAGAAAGCCAGCGCAGACCGTCACCGCAGTGAGGCCCGGTGTTTTCACCGGGGGACCGAGTCTGGCTCTCGACCCGAAACCTGCCCCTCCGCCTGCCCTGCCGGAAGCTGGGCCCGTGGTTTGTTGGGCCATTTAAAGTCCTGAGGAGAGTGAACAAGGTTTGTTAAAGCTTACAGCTTCCCCCCGATTACCGTATTAACCCCTCGTTCCATATGTCTCTCCTCAGGCCGGTGGTGGTTGGCCTGCTCCAGGAGTCTGAGGTGCAGGAGGTTCCTCCGCCTCCTCTGGACATTGAAGGGGCCCCGGTGTACTCCGTCCTCTCCATACTGGATTCGAGGCGTCGGGCGAGGGGCCTTCAGTACCTCGTGGAGTGGGAAGGGTACGGTCCGGAGGAGAGGTGCTGGGTTTCGGTGGAGGACGTGTTGGACCCTTCAATGCTTCGGGAGTTCCACCGTCTCCGTCCGGATCGCCCTGCATCTTGCCCTCCGGGTCGTCCCCGAGGCCGGCGTCGGCGCACTGCTGGAGCCGCGCGTCAAGGGGGGGTACTGTCACGACTACCGCCGAAGTCGGGTCCTCTCCTTGTTCGGGCGGCGTTCGGCACTCAGCGTCGCCGGTCTTCTAGTCATCGTCAATCCACTTTTCATTTTCCATTTGCTTTGTCTTGTTTTTCCTCACACCTGGTTTCAATTCTCTCATTTACTTGTTGTGTATTTAACCCTCTGTTCCTCCCAATGTCTTTGTGTGGGATTGTATATTGTAGTGCTTGTGCACGTTCCCCGGGAGCGCAGGACGGGTTAGTTTGTGGCCATTTATTCTTGTTGTTCTGGATGCCGTTGGTTTTGCTTAATTAATCTCTGGTTATTACCAAGTTCTGCTCTCCTGCGCCTGACTTCTCTGCCACCCATTACGCACCCCGCTACAAGTGTCTACAGTAGCAGAGAGTCAAATCCAGTTGCAAATGTTCAGAGCTGCCCTTCATAATGTCATTAAAACTCACATGGACTAAGGTATAATTGATTTCCAAGTCCTGGCGTGGTACATTCAGGAGCAGCTTAGTAATGTCTTTACTCAAGCTCCGGCATAGGATATTGTTTTTGCACCAGGTACGGTCACATTTCTTACCAGAGAGCTGCCCAAAATCACACCTTGCGAGAAGGAGGAGGAAATCCGCCCACTCCCACGCTTCAAAGGATTCGGAGAACCCTTTATGGACGGGCGAGAGGCAGGATAACCTGAGCCCATTGCTCCCGGCGCCTGGTGCAGGCCTCCGACAGATGGAGAAGCCCACTCAATCCAGAGCAGGGGCGGAAGGTTGCTGACGTCGACTTTGAAATCGTAGGAGTAGGCACTGCGGCTGCAGACACAGGTACCCCCAGCGACGAAGGCGCAGGAAGATCAGGCTCCAGGATGGCGAAAATATTTGTTGTATGTATCTGCTCCGGGCCTCTCGTTTGGAGTGTAGGCCTCTGTTTTCGTCTTCCATGGCTCATGACATGCGACCATCTTTGATTGTCATGCTCCTCTTGCTGTGCTCCTTCGACTCTGCTATCAGATGGGGGAGCTCCGGGCAAAACCGACCAGTCGGGTAACGACAAACAACAAGGTGGAGATGCATCCAACATGCGCGAACGCCGTCCAGCCATCATCATAGAAAAGGTAACATTCCACTCTGTGTTTTCTCCAATTTGTTTCGTAGGCTGGCGACCTGCGTGACCAAGGAAGCCACCTCAAGCCTATAATCCTCAGCGTCAAACAATTGCCGCATTGGAACTCTGAGTGATCCGGTTTTCCCCGAAACAAAGCATAATAGATACAGCTCCTACAGCGCTGGAACCTTTCATTTATTTCTCCAGACAAGCACACACTATATCAAATGAAATCAACCTTTATTTGTAACATGCACAGGATACAGAAGGTGTAAACTCTACAGTGAAATGGTTCACTTGCGTAGTGGAGTCTTTTGTTTAGACATGTAGCTAGCTAGACAATGAGCCATAATCCCAACTCATAATGTTACTACCATGCATGAATCTACAGGTAGCTAAAGCTAACTAGCTAGCTAACATTAGGCTATAACTAGCAATGCAAATGTCTCTGGGATACGAATAACATTACTACACAGATCATACACGTAACGTTAGCTAGCGAGCCAGCCAGCCAGTTAACTTTAGCTGGCTAGCTGGCAGTACGCCTTAACTTGCAAAGAAAACAACTTTCTGGCAAAAGTAGTAACGTATAATATCTGAAAATGTAGTTAGCTAGACTCTCTTACCTGTATACATGGATGAACGCTTCTCCCTCTCTGTTACGGATGCCATGGTTGTCCTTAGTTCGTAAATATAATCTGGAGACGTGTTTTTTTGTAGTTGTTCATGATATCTTAAAAAAATATGTGTTAGAAAGGATTACCTACACATACTGAGCAGCTCATGTTATAGACATGGCAGACCAATCTGAACTCATCTCCCGGCATGTCCAGCCCATCCATTATCTCAGCCAATCATGTATGGCTAGGGTGAAGGTTCCTGACTTTTTTCTGTGGCTGAACCAACTAGGCTCATAATTTAACAATTTTATTCGTATTGTGGTATCCTGGGAGGTCTGGAGGCGAAAGAAATGCACACCTGTTTAGGCGAGGTGCTGGTTAGTGGAGTAGAACACTCAAAAAGAAAAGGAGAGCCGCACACTCTTGGAGCTCAGATGCAATAATTGAATAACCTAATAACCAACATTTCTACAGACAAGCTATCTTCATCAGGGTACAGTATAATGACAAACACTGCAGGTCACTAGTTTAAATAGTGTCAAAGGACATACACAGGTGTCTGTAATCATAGCCGGGTGTGGCCTGCTATGATTGGTTAATTCTCAAATATAAACAGAACAAACAAAAAACATGAATGGATATCATACGATCATAGATACAATTTGGCTACATAAGCCTACAAACAATTGCAATGAATAGAAAATCACAATAATCACAAGAATGGCTTCAGATCGAAGTCTACGTTGAGACCGAAGAGAGCAAGGGTCTTTAAATTAAAGATCCAGGCAGCCTCTCATTTTAACAATAAATTGTCGAGGTCACCCCTTCTTCTAGGGAGATTGACATGTTTGATCCAAATATAACGTAGGGACAGAATCGAGTGGTTCGCTCCCAAAAAATGGGCCGCAACTAGGTAAGTCGGGTTTTGGTGCTGCGATGCTAAGAGATTCGTACTTTTAATTTGCACTTTGTTTTACCCACATCATTTTTACCACAAGAACAAGGTATAAGATAAATAACTGCCTTTGTGGAGCACGTGATAATGCCTTTGATTGGGATCTGTTTCCCTGTTTGGGGGTGTTGCATTGAGAGCAGCCATTGCACTTGTAGTTTCCATTCGGTACAAGCGCAAATATACGTGAGGTGGTAAATCAGGTTTACCCAGGAGGTTGGTGATAGAGGGGAGGTACGTGCCGCAACATTGGCTCCCTCTACTTGGAGTACCCGGGCTGGGAACCCCGAAGCTGATGGCACAAATTAGGGGCAATTAGGGGAGAGTGCCAACCAGCAGTGCAGGCCACATATAGGGAGCACTGTGGCATACTGTAGGAGAGAAAAAGAGAGGCAGGGAGTGAGCCAGGAGACGGGAACAAAGCTCCCGGGGCATGGAACCGAATACGAGGAGGTGGCCCAGAAAGTTATTTTGTTGTTACGTTTATTTTATGTTGAAATGTATGTTTTATGTTGATATTCTAGTCAGAAAGGCATGCTTTCTGACTAGAATCGCCCTGTCTCTGTGTCTATCCCTGTGCGCTCAAATCTAACACCCCGTGGTTTACCACAGTATTTACAGATGGCATACAAGTTTGTTATTAAGGCACATGTTCCAGAAGGCATTTCTGCCAAAAAACGCATTTTGATAAACAAATGTTTACTTCCAAATGCCTCTCCTGTGAAGTAGTTTCCTAAAATGAGTCACATATGATCAGCATGGTCTAACAAACAAGCCAGTAGAACATGTGACAGTCTCTTCTAAGAGGTAACTCACAGTAAGCAAGGAGAAAAAAAAGAAAGATTTTCCCAGGAGACACAGCTTGAGTTGACCCAATGTTCAGGCTTTATCTGTGTCACAATAGTTGGTTCTGATTCAAGTCATGCAACTTCAGTCCCGACTTCAGTAGTCATCCTATTCAACTCTCATCCCCAAATGACAATTTAAGTAAATGTTTCCGATTTACTGATCTGTGTTGTACTAAATGCCGTCTGTACAGGCTCTTTGCCCAGCGAACGGACGACATCTGCTCCCTACCGGTTAATCTGACAAAGCTCCAACCGCCTCAGATCTTAAAAAGTGCCCTGCAGACAGAACTGTCACCAGCCAACTTACTGCAACCCTCGCTCAGCCTCTCCTTCAACTCTTACCCCCCCACCCCACCCCACCCAAACCCCTGTGAAATGTGTCTTTATTCACAGAGGGGTTGGTGGGTGGGCGTCTCTGGATAATGTCATAACTAAATTCATTACGGTGAGAGAATCTTGTGGCCTCCTGTCTCCATGTCTGGCTACTAATCAGCCACATCCCACTTAGCCTAGTGACCTTTTCCTCTCTCTCTCCTACCATCTTGAGTCCTCCTGCGTGCTCAGGGGCTTAGCCGAGTCACGGGGACGCCACTGTTGTCGTTGTTGTGCCAGACAGTGTCGGTTTATGAATGGAAGCTGCAAAAGGGACCACTGAGCTTCTAGACCAACATCTGCATTTGATACCGTTCCATTCATTCCATTCCAGCCATCCTCATTTTCTTCACCTGCCTCCACTGCCGGCAGACAGGCATCCACACCCTTCCTTGGAACCTCTGTCAAGCGCCCTTTAGTGCTGGGGAAATTATTATGTAACCACTCTTTCTGGTAGTAAGGGGAATCCGTCTAAATTCTGGAAAGCTGTCAAATCTCTGATGCAAATCTTATCATTGATGCATTCAATCTGCATTTTATTTCAGCGGGATATATTTTTGAAAGAGTGTCTAACCCTAATATCTCTAAGAGTGGGCTAAATGCTGATTCAGGAATTTTGCATATTGAAAAGGGTAGTGACGTTTTTCCATTTCAGCATTTCATAGAAAAACAAGTCCTTGATACAGTAGCTTACTTGCTATAGATACCAAGAAATCCACAGGGGCTGACCAATTCGAGCCGGGTCTGCTCAAGTGTGCTGCCCCCCTCATTGATGTCTCAGTAATCCATATCTTAAGTTTAATTGTTATCAGGAAATATTCGAAAAGCATGGAAAACAGCTTATGTGCTGCCACTCCATAAGGGTGGGGATAGTAGTGAACTTGATAAGTATCGTCCCATCTCCAGGCTTCCATGTCTAGCTAAGATTCTTGAATCTTTGGTAAATAAGCAACTTTGCTATTTTTATCTGAGCATGATATTTTGAATATTAATGAACCTGGGTTTAGGCCACAGCACTATCACAGCAACCACATTAGTTGTTAATGATTGGATTACATCTTCACTCATCGGATGGTTCTGTAATCAAATGAGTCCCTGCATACAAATAACTTTTTAAAAAACATACGAATGAGCTGGTTAAGAAGTTAAGATTTAAAGTAGTCTTTTTCTACAGAAACAGTCAGCAGGAAGCAGATTGTGCAGTCAACTTTTTTACCTGTTCTTGATTATGGTGAAACTATTTATCAAAGTGCAGCTGCCACTACTCTCAAACCCATGGATGCCGTTTGTTTTATCACAGGAGACATTTTAATTACTCATCACTGCATTCTTTACCAAAGGGTGGCTGGACCGCTTTAAAGTAACACGCTCTTTTTGTTTACAAAGCTCTGCTCCACAAACTTCCAACTGACCTAACATCAAATTACAATTTATCAAACCCATTCACAGGGGTGTCTAGAGAGTTAGGTAAATCAGCTTTTAATTTCCTTGTACCCTATGTTTGGAATAATCTCCAAAATACAGTACGTTTCGACTGGATGCTTCGGTGTCCCTAGGGCAATTCCGACAACTGACAACTGACTGATTTTTATAATGAAGAATGTGTTTGTTTTAATTGACTGTGTTTTGTATCTTAATATGTATATTGTGTATATTTATGTTTATCTATACTTGCCTATTGATGTACTTGTTTTGTATTGTGCAGGTCAGTGCTCATTTTTAAAAAGAGACTTTAGTCTCAATATGACTTCCCTGTTGAAATAAAGGTAAATAAAGAAAATAGGGGTCATAGACCTAGCCTGTGTTCTGGGAAGGTTTGCTTATGGAGGCGAAAACTGTGGTTGCATGGTTGGAGGTGTCGATATTGAATTAGATCGACTTTATTCCTGGAAACAGTGCTGGGAGTTGAAGAGAGGATCTGCATCGTGGTGAACACCCTTGACCGGCTTCATCCAGCTGTCACAATATTAGACGGCACCGATAACACCCAAGGCCAGGCAGTGTAGTGTTAGGAAATACGCCCCAAATGGCACCCTATTCCCTATATAGTGCCCTACTTTTGCCCGTGCACCGCATAGGAAATAGGGTCCCATTTGGGATGCAAATTTAGTGAACAGGTTATCACTCATCTCAGCGCTGTTATCAAACTACAAATAGTTACCATCAGTATCCCACAATTACATAAGATAACATGCATTTGATTGTCATAATATGTTCTGGGGTATCTGTAATACACTATGAATTTTCAGTTAGTTTTATCACCCAGGATTAGCCGTAGTCTCCCTTTTGTTGTGAGCTTTAAGCAACGTCTTAACGTCTTAAATAAAGGGTGGGATCACGCTCGCACAACTGCATGTAATGACATGTTATTCCTCGAGCTAATTCACTCCAAGTTGATGTGTATGAAAACATATTAAGTCTATATATGTGGGCGGCAGGTAACCTAGCAGTTAAGAGTGTTGGGCCAGTAACCGAAAGGTTGCTGGTTTGAATCCCCGAGCTGATTAGGTGAAAAATCTGTTGATGTGCCCTTGAGCAAGACACTTTACCCTGATTGCTACTGTAAGTCCCTCTGGATAAGAGTGTCTCGTAAATTACTCAAATGTGTTTGGGGCCCTGTTGTGGCCCTATTGTGGCCCTGGGTTAGAAACCACTGGCTTAAGGTGGTCCAATGTGTGAAAACCTTGTGTTTGTCTTTCCTTCCCACAGGACAGTGTGCCTCATCCTTCTGTTTTCTCAGTACCTGAGCAAAGTTGAAGTTCCTTTGATTGCTTACAAGGATAAGAAGTGGGAAGTGTTCCAGTATCCTCTCTTTAAGCTGTTTTCAGTAAGTTACTATACCTGTTTTCTGTGCTGAAAGATACTCGCTTCATATATACAGTACATCACCGTTTTATAAACCACACTTTAATTCTGCACACGTTACAATGTTTCAGGCACAGACTCTGCGTGTACTTTGTGGCCCTTCGTAGCCCTTCGTAGCCCTTGCATAAACAACTACAGTATACAACTTACATTTTAAGAAAATGCGTTTCTTGTAAGAAAATGTATGAACATTGCTACCATTTATACATCTGTTACCATAAAAACTCTATTGTTCTAAATTAAATGTATACTTAAACGACAAATATCTTACCGTACGGACTCGGGAGAGGCGAAGGTTGAGAGCCGTGCGTCCTCCGAAACACAACCCAACAAAGCCGCAGTGCTTCTTGACACAATGCACACTTAACCCGGAAGCCAGCCGCACCAATGTGTCAGAGGAAACACCGTACACCTGGCGACCGTGTCAACGTGCACTGCGCCGGGCCCACCACAAGGCCAAACCCTCTCCTAACCCGGACGATGCTGGGCCAATTGTGCGCCACCCATGGGTCTCCCGGTTGCGGCCGGCTGTGACAGAGCCTGGACTAGAACCCAGAATCTCTAGTGGCACAGCTAGTACTGCGATGCAGTGCCTTAGACCACTGCAGGTTTCGGTTTTACTAGGACGTGACGGATGGACGTAAGCATCTACCTCTGGTGCTAAAAGTTGCATGTTCAAATCCAGTGACAGAAAGTGGTTTTTCGAGTTTTGGTTTAAGCCTGAACCTTAACCCTTACCTTAACCATTCTGATTTAAAGCCTAACCTTAAGATATAGGTGTTAATGGCTAAATTTAACCCTAACCTTAAAAATGTGGAGTTAATGCCTAAACTTAACCTTAAACACTTCGAAATTTGACATTTTTGAAGAACGTCTAAATTTGACATTTGAGAAACATGGATGAATGTCTGAATCTGATGTGAGAGCTTGTTGTTTAGTCCAGGACTAAATTTAATCTGGGTCCAGGAAACTGGCCCACAATGCGCTACAGGAACAGAACACTTTTGGAGCCAAGCATAATAAGAAAGTCACTCTCAGTGCCTTCTTTTTTAACACCAATTTAGTAACAATACATTCCTTTGGGAGTGATGATTAATGGACAGTCTGCCAAAGGCAAGTTAAAAAATGTGATAGAAAAAAAGCTAAACCATTGATGAAAAGGAGTTCACAGCAGGGTTTAGTCATTCTTATTTGCACACCACGATCTACTCCTCAATGCACCTATATAGAACTCAAATTTTACCAGTTGGGGAAGTGTCACTCAGGTGTCAACATCACAACAAAAAGCAGAGATGTAACAGAGCTAAACAGGCCTAGAGTTTAATATCAGAATGAGGATGTTCCACCCTGCAGCTAGGGAACTTCTGGAGTTAACTTGTGATAGTGTGAAAAAGATACTGTATGTCAAGACAAGCACACACTTTACATTTACATTCTAGCAGCACTTTAGAGTTGTCACCTGTCTGCATGGATACCTACCATTCACATTTCAACTCGACGTCTGATGGAAATGATACAATGAATACAAACAAAAAAATGCCACAAAGTAGCAGCATAAATACTATATGTCTCTAAACGATGTCTAAACGACATCTAAACTAAATGATATGTCTAAACAATGTATCTAAATTGTATTTTTAAATGATATGTCTCATTGAGATGTCTAAACTAACCGATGTTTCTAAATGATATGTCTAAATGATGTCTTAATGAGATGTCTAAACTAAACAATATGTCGAAACAAAGTTTAAACTAAACAATACATTTCTCCTTTCTGTTCACCCACAGGCTTTGTTTGGGATGTGTGGTGCTTGGTTGGTCTGCTTCTTGCTAACCATCTTTGAAGCCCTTCCCTCTCAGCCGGACCAATATGGCTACACAGCCAGGACTGATGTGAACCTGGATGCCGTCACCAGCGCACCATGGTTCCACGTCCCATATCCAGGTGAGATGGAGCAATATAATTTATTATTTTATTTTGAATTCTTTCGTTATTCAGGGAAAACCCATTGAGACCAGGGTTTCATTCCCAATACTGCCCTAATCCCAGGAACACAAAAAAACAACAAAAAACAATGTAAAACAAAACAGCAGAAAAGGACTATTACCATTGAGTAGGCTTGGGTTTTTCTAGGGCGTTCTGGACGGGGGTGGTGGATAGGCGCAATCCATTGACTGAAAATGGCACGCGAATGGATGGACAAAGACATCGATCATGTGACACCATTCATTCCTATGTGAAGACTCAATAGTGCATTGAAGCCAAATTACGTCGGTTCAGATGGCATCTGATGGAGACATAACATGCGCAGTTTGAGATACTCCAGGAAATGTTGTTGCAGGCTAGTTTAGTGCTGCCCCCTCTCATTGAGTAACTCAAGTTGAAGGCTGACCGGAGTACTGTAGGCTGCCATTAGAAACTAAATTATTCTTATAACTTCTTCTGTGTGCGATTTAAAAATAATGAATTCAAGGACATGCATATGTTGTATTAGAATCAGTTATTGGTACCATGATTGCGGTAGCAGAGAAAATAGTCTTTGACTTAGGTGACTGGAGTATCTGAAAATTTTATGGGCTTTCCTCTGGCACCGCCTATTATATAGGTCCTGGATGGCAGGAAGCTTGGCCCCAGTGATGTACTGGGCCGTATGCACTACCCTCTGTAGCGCCTTATGGTCAGATGCCGAGCAGTTGTGTCACGTCCTGACCAGTTAAGGGTTATTTGTTGTTGGAGTTTGGTCAGGATGTGGCAGAGGGTATTTGTTTTATATGGTTTGGGGTGGTGGTGTAGGTAGTAGGTTGTTTTATTTATGTATTCCGGGGGTTTTGGGCACTGCTCTGTGTTTATGTATTTCTAGGTTTAGTTAGTTAGTTGTGGGTATAGGTTCTAGGTTTGTTTTCTATGTAGAGTTAATTGGGATTGGACTCCCAATTGAAGGCAGGTGTGTTGAGTTGCCTTTGATTGGGAGTCCTATATTAGTAGGGTGTGTTTGTCTGTGTGTTTGTGGGTAATTGTTTTTGCACTGCGTTTTGTGTGCCTGCAAAACTGTTGCTGTCGTGGTTATTATTGGTTTTCCTGTGGATGCTTTACTCTGATTCATTAAAAATATGAGTATCCACATACCCGCGGCAGTTTGGTCAATTCAACACGGCACCTTTTGTGACAGAATTACCCACCAAACCAAGACCAAGCAGCGGAGAGAGGAGCGGCACGCTAAGTATATGGACTATGGGGAGAGATGGACTTGGGAGGAGATTTTGGACGGGGCTGGACCTTGGCATCAGGCTGGGGAATACCGTCGCCCACGGCAGGAGATCGAGGAAGCGAAGGCTGAGAGGCGGCGTTTTGAAGCCATGAACGCGCTGGCGAGGAAGCCGGAGAGGCACCCCCAAGATTTCTTTAGGGGGGGGCACACGGGTAGTTTGGCTAGGTCTAGGAAGAGCCATAAGCCAGCTACCCGTGAGTATGTGGAGATGCGTAGGGAAGGTGAGAGCGCCGTGTTTCGCTGAGGTGCGCACTATCTCGCCTACACGCACGCACAGCCCAGTCCGCCCTGCACCAGCACCCCGCTCGTGCAGGGCTACTAGTTCCATCCAGCCAGGACGGGTTGTGCAGGCGGTGCAATCACGGCCACCTGCGCGCCTCCATGGCCCAGTCTTTCCGGTTCCTGCCTCTCGTGCTTTCCCGGAAGTGAGTACCTCCAGTCTGGCACGACCAATACCAGCAACCCGGACCAAGCTTCCCAGTAGTCAGCCTAGTCCTGTTCAGCCTGTTCCCGCTCCCCGCACTAGCCCGAAGATGCGTGTGCCCAGACTGGTACATCCAATACCAGCCCCACGTATCAGGCATCTAGTGCGTCAGCCCAGCCTCGCCAGTCAGGAGTTGCCAGAGTGGCCCGACTGCCCGGGTCTGCCAGAGCGGCCCGACTGCCCGGGTCTGCCAGAGTGGCCCGACTGCCCGGGTCTGCCAGAGTGGCCCGCTGCCCGGGTCTGCCAGAGTAGCCCGACTGCCCTCTGGCCCAGCCCGAGTGGCCCGACTGCCCTCCGGCCCAGCCCGAGTGGCCCGACTGCCCTCCGGCCCAGCCCGAGTGGCCCGCCTGCCCTCCGGCCCAGCCCGAGTGGCCCGCCTGTCCTCCGTCCCAGCCCGAGTGGCCCGCCTGTCCTCCGGCCCAGCCCGAGTGGTCCGTCTGCCAGGGTCAGCCCGAGTGGCCCGTCTGCCCGGCGCAGCTATCGGCGCCACCGAAGTGAGCGACGCCGAAGGTGGAGCGAGGTCCACGTCCTGCACCTGAGCCACCTCCAGGATAGGTGGGTTGGGGAGGGAGGGTGTAGCACAGTGCCGTCGTTGACGGCAGCCACCCTCCCTTCCCTCCCTTATTGTTTAGGGGGATATTTTTGTTTGGGGGTTTGTTTTTTCTTTTAGGTGCATTCCGGGGTCTGCACCTTTAGGGGGGGTACTGTCACATCCTGACCAGTTAAGGGTTATTTGTTGTTGGAGTTTGGTCAGGATGTGGCAGAGGGTATTTGTTTTATATGGTTTGGGGTGGTGGTGTAGGTAGTAGGTTGTTTTATTTATGTATTCCGGGGGTTTTGGGCACTGCTCTGTGTTTATGTATTTCTAGGTTTAGTTAGTTAGTTGTGGGTATAGGTTCTAGGTTTGTTTTCTATGTAGAGTTAATTGGGATTGGACTCTCAATTGAAGGCAGGTGTGTTGAGTTGCCTTTGATTGGGAGTCCTATATTAGTAGGGTGTGTTTGTCTGTGTGTTTGTGGGTAATTGTTTTTGCACTGCGTTTTGTGTGCCTGCAAAACTGTTGCTGTCGTGGTTATTATTGGTTTTCCTGTGGATGCTTTACTCTGATTCATAAAAAATATGAGTATCCACATACCCGCGGCAGTTTGGTCAATTCAACACGGCACCTTTTGTGACAAGTTGCCATACAAGTTGGTGATGCAACCGGTTAGGATGCTCTCGATGGTGCAGCTGTAAACATTTTGAGGATCTGGGGACCCATGACAAATCTTGTCGTGCCCTCTTCACGACTGTCTTAGTGAGTTTGGACCATGATAGATCGTAGGTGATGTGGACACCAAGGAACTTGAAACTCTCGACCCGCTCCACTACAGCCCCATTTATGTAAATGGGGTCTGTTAGGCCCGCCTTTTCCTGTAGTCCACGATCAGCTCCTTTGTCTTGCTCACATTGAGGGAGAGGTTGTTGTCCTGGCACAACACTGCCAGTTCCCTGACCTTGTCACTATAGGCTGTCTCATCGTTGTCGGTGATCAGGCCTATCACTTTTGTGTCATCAGCAAACTTAATGACGGTGTTGGAGTCGTGTTTGGCCACGCAGTAGTGGATGAACAGGGAGTACAGGAGGGGACTAAGTACACACCCCTGAGGAGCCCCAGTGTTAAGGATCAGTGTGGCAGACATGTTGTTGCCTACCCTTACCACCTGGGGGCAGCTCGTCGGTAAGTCCAGGATTCAGTTGCAGAGGGAGGTTTTTAGTCCCAGGGTCCTAAGCTTAGTGATGAGCTTCGTGGGCACTATGGTGTTGAACATATTGTGTGTAGATGGGTGATATTTAAAAAAATATTTCATTCATTTTGAATTCAGCCTGTAACACAATAAACACAATAAAATGTGGAACAAGTCAAGGGGTATGAATACTTTCTGAAGGCATTGTATAATGGGGGATCCTGTTTTCTACTAACAACGTGGCTTTAATGAGAGGAAGTGGTCCTTCTCCCCTGGCATAATCCCATTACTCCCGATCAGAAGGTTAGATGTTCAATTCCATTGGTGGACACTCATTAAATATATATATATATATTGTGGTAAACCGTGGGGTATTGGGATGAGCGTGCAGAGATTGACACAGAGATAGGGAGGTTTAAGTCCACAAAAACAACTTTACTAAGACAGAAAATAAACATAAAGAAAATCAACAAATTTCATTTGGCCTCCACGGCTGGTTGGCACTTTCCTCCACTTAGAGCTGTCCATGTCGGGGAGCCCAGCTCCTGTATTCCCAGCAGAGGGAGCCAACGTCGCCTCACGTACTTCCCCTCTATTACCATCCCCTGAGGTAGACCTCCTGAGATACCACACTCCCCCCCCTTAGCCCTGACTGGGGGGAGGCATGCTAAGGGCTAGGTTTGCATCCCTCGGGGATAGGGCGTCCGCATTGCCATGCTGGGCCCCCGACCTGTGGATGACAGAGAAAGAGAATCGCTGTAAGGTCAGGAACCAGCGGGTGACACGGTCATTCGTGTCCTTACCTCTTGCCATCCACACAAGGGGGGCATGGTCAGTAATCAGGGTGAACTTCCTCCCGAGGAGGTAATACTTGTGGGTGTCCAGTGCCCACTTCACGGCGAGGCACTCCTTCTCGACAATTGAGTATTTCTTCTCCCTCGGGAGGAGTTTCCTGCTGACATACATGATGGGGTGCTCCTCGCTTTCCTGCTATTGGGACAAAACGGCCCCTACCCCTGTGTCAGCTGCGTCTGTCTGGACCAGGAGGTTTTTTGAGAAGTCCGGGGTGACGAGTACTGGGTGAGAACATAGTGCATCCTTCAGGGCCTGGAACGCCGCCTCTGTGTCTATCGCACCGTCTGGGGTAGTCGTGCCTTTGATAAGTCTGTGAGGAGAGAAGCTATTGCGGCAAAGATAGGTACAAATCTACTGTATTACCCTGCTAACCCCAGGAATGACTTAACCTGCATATTGGTTCGGGGGACCGGCCATCCCCTAATGGCAGCGATTTTTTTCTTGGGGTTTCACATTTCCCCTCCCGATCTGATTGCCCAGGTACTCCACCTCGGCGTAGCCCAGCTTGCACTTGTGGGGGTTTGCGGTCAGACCTGCATCCCTTAACGCATCCACCACGGCCTGTAACCTACAAAGATGTGACTCCCAACTGTCACTGTGCACAATTATGTCGTCCAGATAAGCAGCGGCGTACTCACTGTGTGGCCGCAGGACGCGGTCCATGAGTCGCTGAAAGGTCGCTGGTGCCCCGTGGAGCCCGAAAGGCAGAACCTAGTAGTGGTATAACCCCGCCGGGGTGGAGAAGGCAGTCTTCTCCCGGGAGGCCGCTGCCAGTGGCACCTGCCAGTACACCTTCGTCAGGTCCAAGGTGCTGACGTATCTCGCCATCCCCAAGCGGTCGATCAGTTCATCCACCCGGGGCATGGGGTAGGCATTGAAATGACTGACCTCGTTCAGGCCCCAGAAGTCATTACAGAAGCGGAAGGTTACGTCCGGTTTCGGAACCAGCACTATGGGGCTAGACCACTCACTGTGTGACTCCTCCAGTACCCCCATTTCTAGCATTGTCAACACTTCCCACTGGACCGCCGCCCTTCGGGCTTCTGGTATCCGGTATGGCCGTTTACGCACTTTTTCTCCTGGACCAGTGTGAATATGATGTTCCACGAGATCCATGCGGCCCGGCACCTCGGGGAACACGGCCGTATTCCGCTGGACCAACTCTCTGAGCTCTTGTCGATGGGTCGGGCTGAGGTCTTCCCCCATTGCAACTTCGACCGAGGGTGGGCCCTGTTGTGGCCGGGTCCACGTTACGCACAGCGCCTCGCGTGCGTGCCATTTCTTCAGTAAATTCACATGGTAAAGCTGGAGGGGTTTTCTCCTCCCCGGTTGGTGGACCTTATAGTTGACGTAGGGCCCATGCCACGTAGCTAGGAATTTACTCTCCATTGTAGGGATCAGCACCAAGACCTTCTCAGCTGGTTGGAACTCTTGTGGTTGGGCACCCCGGTTGTAGACACGGTCCTGGGAACGTTGCGCCTGGGCCATGTGCTCTCTCATCACTGGCCAAATTGCCATCATCCTCTCCCTCATCTCCTCCACATGTTCTGCTACGCTGCGAAGGGGGGTCGGCTGCTCTTCCCAGACCTCCTTGGCTAGGTCAAGCAGCCCGCGGGGCCGACTGCCATACAGGTGCTCAAAGGGGGAGAACCCCTTGGATGCGTTGGGTATCTCGCGCACTGAAAACATCAGGTGGGGCAGCAGCTGGTCCCAGTTCCTCACGCCTCTCTCGATGACCTTCTTCAGCATCTGTTTTAGGGTCTTGTTGAAGCATTCCACCAGCCTGTCCATTTGTGGATGGTACACACTGGTCCTCACCTGTTTTAACCTGTTTAGGATAGGGGGCAGTATTGACACGGCTGGATAAAAAACATACCCGATTTAATCTGGTTACCACTCCTACCCAGTAACTAGAATATGCATATACTTATTACATATGGATAGAAAACACCCTAAATGTTCTAAAACTGTTTGAATGGTGTCTGTGAGTATAACAGAACTCAAATGGCAGGTCAAAACCTGAGAGATTCCTTTACAGGAAGTGGCCTGTCTGACCATTTCTTGAACTTCTTTTCCATCTCTATCGTTTACTAAGGATCTCTGCTCTAACGTGACACTTCCCACGTCGTCCATAGGCGCTCAGAGCCCGGGAAAAAACAGAATGTCGTCATTCCAGCCCCAGGTTGAAACACATTATCGCCTTTCTCAAGTGGCCGATCAAGGGACACTGGGCTTATGCTCGTGACCCGACCGCCCCCGCCTTTGGGATTTTTTCCTCTGTTTGCCGAAAAGGAGATTCCCTGTCGGAATATTATCGCTTTTCTACGAGAAAAATGTCGTAAAAATTGATTTTAAACAGCGGTTGACATGCTTCGAAGTACGGTAATGGAATATTTAGAATTTTATTGTCACGAATTGCGCCATGCGCGCGACACTTCTTTACTATTTCGGATAGTGTCTGGAACGCACGAACAAAACGCCGCTATTCGGATATAACGATGGATTATTTTGGACCAAACCAACATTTGTTATTGAAGTAGCAGTCCTGGGTGTGCATTCTGACGAAGACAACAAAAGGTAATCAAACTTTTATAATAGTAAATATGATTATGGTGAGTGCTAAACTTGCCGGGTGTCTAAATAGCGAGCCCGTGATGCCTGGGCTATGTACTTAGAATATTGCAAAATGTGCTTTCACCAAAAAGCTATTTTAAAATCGGACATATCGAGTGCATAGAGGAGGTCTGTATCTATAATTCTTAAAATAATTGTTATGCTTTTTGTGAACGTTTATCGTGAGTAATTTAGTAAAATGTTAGCGAATTCCCCGGAAGTTTGCGGGGGGTATGCTAGTTCTGAACGTCACATGCTAATGTAAAAAGCTGGTTTTTGATATAAATATGAACTTGATTGAACAAAACATGCATGTATTGTATAACATAATGTCCTAGGGTTGTCATCTGATGAAGATCATCAAAGGTGAGTGCTGCATTTAGCTGTCTTCTGGGTTTTGGTGACATTATATGCTGGCTTGAAAAATGGGTGTCTGATTATTTCTGGCTTGGTACTCTGCTGACATAATCTAATGTTTTGCTTTCGTTGTAAAGCCTTTTTGAAATCGGACAGTGTGGTTAGATTAACGAGAGTCTTGTCTTTAAATAGCTGTAAAATAGTCATATGTTTGAGAAATTGAAGTAATAGGATTTTTAACGTTTTGAAAATCGCGCCACAGGCTGCCAGTGGCTGTTACGTAGGTGGGACGAATTCGTCCCGCCTAGCCCAGAGAGGTTATTCGTAACAGATTGCAGACATCTTTCATCACTCGAGACATGAACGCGGTGCCCTGGTCCGTCAGGATTTCCCGCGGAATACCCACCCGGCTAAATAAATGGAAGAGCTCCCGTGCGATACCTTTTGCTGCCGTTGTGCGTAGGGGGATTGCCTCAGGATACCGGGTGACATAATCTACGATGACCAGGATGTATTGGTGTCTCCTCGCGGTCTTCACCAACGGACCCACCAGATCCATTGCCACCCGTTCGAATGGCACTCCTATAATGGGCAAGGGAACCAAAGGGTTTCGATAATGCACCCTCAGAGCTGTGATCTGGCACTCCGGGCAACTATGGCAGTAGTCCTCCACGGCGCGCTTGACTCCGGGCCAGTGAAACCGGTTCCTGATCCGCGCCCTAGTTTTCTCCAATCCCAGGTGTGCCCCAAGCAGGTGGGTGTGGGCAAGCTGCAACACAGTCCTAACATACTGGCTGGGTATGAGTAACAAGTCTTTTGTCTCCCCATTATGCTTTACTACCTGATACAATAAATGATGCTTGATTGCGAAGTAGGGGTAGTGCCAATCACTTACCCCAGGTAACAGTACGCCATCCAACACAATGACCTGGCCCCTAGCTTTCTGGAGATTGAGGTCTTCTAACTGGGCCGTCCCGAACTGACCCGTGAGAATTCCAGTGTCGGGAGGTCCAACTAGGGCCTCCACCTCCATAAACGGGAGCCTGAGGTCTTCCTCGCACGGTGGCTCGCTTGCCAGAGCGGGGTCGTCTCCTTCCTCCGGGTCCGACTCGGGCCCAGTAGACACCTCTCGTGGCGGGGGTTGGGTTGCACAGGCCACCGTCCTTATTCCTTTTCTTCCCACCTCCCGTGCTCGCCTCCCCAGGTCCCTCCTCCACATGGGCCTAGAAGAGAGGGCAGTCTCGACCGAGGAGAATGGACATGGGTAGGTTAGGAACAGCTCCCATGCTCATCTGGCACTCCCCCCTTCGGGTGGTTATCCTCACTGGACACCGTCACCTCCTCATCCCCCGGTTCCTCCTTCCCCTCTCGTGTGAGCCACTGCGGGTAGGCCAGGGTCACCATGCTGCTGGAGTCCAGCAGAGCGCTGGTGTCGATGCCATCGATTCATACAGGAACCATCGGAGGGGCCTTCTCGGTGTGCACCCAACAGGAGGTGACATAACTCACCATCCGGGTTACCCCAGAGCTGGGAGATGCGGAGGGCATGGCCGCCTCTCGGCCGGGACAGCTCCACGTGAGGTGCCCCGGCTCACCGCACTCATAGCAGCGTCTCTGATCTGGGTCCATCAGCCACCAACGTCGTTGGTTTGGGTCACCGTCTCACTTCTGTCCTGGCCCCCTTCAGCCCCTCTCTGTGTTGTTCGTCCCCCTCGCCGTGTCTCCTCTCTCCACTCTGGCCCCTCTCAGCAGGTCTTGGTTGTTCTGGTGAATTTCCACCGCAGTCAGCAATTCCTCCAGGCTCTGGGGGTTCTGCATGCCCACCGTCTTCTTCATCTCGTATGGCAGGGCCCGAAGGTATTTATCCATGACGAGCTTCGGGAGGGACGGTACTTCCGTCAGTAGCCAGCCCTTGGTCAGGCGCACCAGGTCGCTCATCTGAGCACGGGGGAAAGGGTGGGGTCAAAGGCCCAGTCGTACACGCCGTGCGAGATTGAACCCATAACAGGTTAGTATCTCCCATTTGAGTCCCTCATAATTCGTGGCCTGGTCAGTGTTCAAATCAAAGTAGGCCTTCTGGGCCTTCCCAGAGATGTAGGGTGCCAACAGGCTGGCCCACTTGGGCTGGGGCCATCCTTCCGTCTGGGCCGTCCTCTCGAAGGTGCACAAATACATTTACATCATTTACATTTTAGTCATTTAGCAGACGCTCTTATCCAGAGCGACTTACAGTAGTGAATGCATACATTTCTTTCCGTACTGGTCCCCATGGGAATCAAACCCACAACCCTGGCGTTGCAAACACCATGCTCTACCAACTGAGCCACACAGGACCATACGGGAACTACGACTCCACGTCATCTTCCTCCCTTAACGGAACCAGGAACTGATTCGGGCCAGACTCCTGAGCCCTCCCAACCTTCAACTGGGCTACCTCCACTACCAGCCTGCAGTTTTGTTGGTGCTGCTCCTCCAGTGCTTGCTCCTGGAGAGCCTGTTGCTTCTGCTGGCTGGGGATGAACTGAACCACCAGCTACTCCATGGTAATCTCCGTACACTCGACCCCACGGCACCCAAAGCTACTGAGATGCCTGCATTCTCCACCAAATGTGGTAAACCGTGGGGTGTTGGGTTGAGCGTGCAGAGATTGACACAGAGACAGGGAGGTTTTAGTCCACAAAAACAACTTTACTAAGACAGAAAATAAACATAACAAAGAAAATAACTTAGGTTTTCCACGGCTGGTTGGCACTTTCCTCTAATTACCTCCACTTAGAGCTGTCCGTGTCGGGGTGCCCAGCTCCCGTATTCCCAGCAGAGGGAGCCAACGTCGCCTCACGTACCTCCCCTCTATTACCATCCCCCGGGGTAGACCTCCTGGGATACCACAATATATACTGCTCAAAAAAATAAAGGGAACACTTAAACAACACATCCTAGATCTGAATGAAAGAAATAATCCTATTAAATACTTTTTTCTTTACATAGTTGAATGTGCTGACAACAAAATCACACAAAAAGAATCAATGGAAATCCAATTTATCAACCCATGGAGGTCTGGATTTGGAGTCACACTCAAAATGAAAGTGGAAAACCTGTCACGTCCTGACCAGCAGATGGAGCTGTTGTTGTAGTTTTGGGGTCAGGACGTGGCAGTCTTGTGTGTGTGATTGTTCTGTGTTGGTCTTGTGACTCCTGATCAGGAACAGCTGGGGATCGTTGTTCCTGATTGGGAGTCATATATGTAGGAGTATGTTTGTCACTTGGTTTTGTGGGTAGTTGTTTTTGCACTGCGTGTTGTGTGCCTGCAAAACTGTTCCTGTCTTATATATTGTTTGAATTGTTCAGTGGATGCTCTACTCCTTTATTTTAATTAAAGATGAGTATTCACATACCTGCTGCGCCTTGGTCCATTTTTACAGAAGACAGCCGTTACAGAACTACCCACCAAAGGACCAAGCAGCAGAAGAGGAGGAAGCCACAGGAGAAGAAAATGGAAGAATGGACCTGGCAGGACGAAAGAAAATTCTGGGCGGACAAGTTAAGGGAGCTAAGGGAACCCGAGAGGCAGCCCCAAGATTTTTTTGGGGGGGGGCACACGGGTAGTTTGGCCAGGCCAGGGAAGAGCCGTAAGCCAGCTACCCGTGACTACAGGGAGGTGCGTACGAGGTGGAGGGCGTCATGTTACGCTGAGGTGCGCACCATCTCGCCTATACGGACGCACAGCCCACTTCGCCCAGTACCAGCGCCCCGCAGGTGCCAGGGCAAGGGGAGCATCGAGCCGGAAGGGGTGATGCCAACCCTGCACTCAAGACCGCCAGTGCGCCCTTTCGGTCCGGTGTTTCCCGCTAGACACACTAGCATGGAGGTGCGTGTCTCCAGGCTGGTACGTCCAATACCTGCCCCACGCATCAGGAGTCAACAGTCGTCATCAGAGCTGCCCGCCAGTCAACAGTCACCAGAGCTGCCCGCCAGTCAACAGTCACCAGAGTTGCCCGCCAGTCAACAGTCGTCGGAGCTGCCCGCCAGTCAACAGTCGTCGGAGCTGCCCGCCAGTCAACAGTCGTCGGAGCTGCCCGCCAGTCAACAGTCGTCGGAGCTGCCCGCCAGTCAACAGTCGCCGGAGTGGCCGGACTGCGCTGAACTGCCGGAGTGGCCGGACTGCGCTGAACTGCCGGAGTGGCCGGACTGCGCTGAACTGCCGGAGTGGCCGGACTGCGCTGAACTGCCGGAGTGGCCGGACTGCGCTGAACTGCCGGAGTGGCCGGACTGCCCTGAACTGCCGGAGTGGCCGGACTGCCCTGAACTGCCGGAGTGGCCGGACTGCCCTGAACTGCCGGAGTGGCCGGACTGCCCTGAACTGCCGGAGTGGCCGGACTGCCCTGAACTGCCGGAGTGGCCGGACTGCCCTGAACTGCCGGAGTGGCCGGACTGCCCTGAACTGCCGGAGTGGCCGGACTGCCCTGTTCTGCCGGAGTGGCCGGACTGCCCTGTTCTGCCAGAGTGGCCGGACTGCCCTGTTCTGCCAGAGTGGCCAGACTGCCTGGTTCTGCCAGAGGTGCCCGCCTGCCCTGATCTGCCAGGGTGCCCGGCCTGTCAGGATCAGCCCGAGTGGTCCTCCTGCCCTCCGGTCCAGCCCGAGTGGTCCTCCTGCCCTCCGGTCCAGCCCGAGTGGTCCTCCTGCCCTCCGGTCCAGCCCGAGTGGTCCTCCTGCCCTCCGGTCCAGCCCGAGTGGCCCGCATGCCTTCCGGCCCAGCCCGAGTGGCCCGCATGCCTTCCGGCCCAGCCCGAGTGGCCCGCATGCCTTCCGGCCCAGCCCGAGTGGCCCGCATGCCTTCCGGCCCAGCCCGAGTGGCCCGCATGCCTTCCGGCCCAGCCCGAGTGGCCCGCATGCTTTCCGGCCCAGCCCGAGGGGCCCTCCTGCTCTCCGGCCCAGCCCGAGGGGCCCTCCTGCTCTCCGGCCCAGCCCGAGGGGCCGTCCTGCTCCCCGGCCCAGCCCGAGGGGCCCTCCTGCTCCCCGGCCCAGCCCGAGGGGCCCTCCTGCTCCCCGGCCCAGCCCGAGGGGCCCTCCTGCTCCCCGGCCCAGCCCGAGGGGCCCTCCTGCCCCCCGGCCCAGCCCGAGGGGTCCTCCTGTCCCCCGGCCCAGCCCGAGGGGCCCTCCTGTCCTCCGGCCCAGCTCGAGGGGTCCGTCTGCCTGGCGCAGCTATCGGCTCCACCGAAGTGGGCGACGCCGAGGGTGGAGCAGGGTCCACGTCCTGCACCGGAGCCACCTCCAGGATAGGTGGGTTGGGGAGGGAGGGTGTAGCACAGTGCCGTCGTTGACGGCAGCCACCCTCCCTTCCCTCCCTTATTGTTTAGGGGTTATTGTTTATGGGTTTTGTTGGGGATTTTGTTTGTTGGTGTTTTTTCGTTGTTAGGTGCATTCCGGGGTCTGCACCTTGAGGGGGGGGTACTGTCACGTCCTGACCAGCAGATGGAGCTGTTGTTGTAGTTTTGGGGTCAGGACGTGGCAGTCTTGTGTGTGTAATTGTTCTGTGTTGGTCTTGTGACTCCTGATCAGGAACAGCTGGGGATCGTTGTTCCTGATTGGGAGTCATATATGTAGGAGTATGTTTGTCACTTGGTTTTGTGGGTAGTTGTTTTTGCACTGCGTGTTGTGTGCCTGCAAAACTGTTCCTGTCTTATATATTGTTTGAATTGTTCAGTGGATGCTCTACTCCTTTATTTTAATTAAAGATGAGTATTCACATACCTGCTGCGCCTTGGTCCATTTTTACAGAAGACAGCCGTTCCAAAACCACACTACAGACTGATCCAACTTTGATGTAATGTCCTTAAAACAAGTCAAAATGAGGCTCAGTAGTGTGTGTGGCCTCCACGTGCCTGTATGACCTCCCTACAATGCCTGGGCATGCTCCTGATGAGGTAGCGGATGGTCTCCTGAGGGATCTCCTCCCAGACCTGGACTAAAGCATCCGCCAACTCCTGGACAGTCTGTGGTGCAACGTGGCGTTTGTGGATGGAGCGAGACATGATGTCCCAGATGTGCTCAATTGGATTCAGGTCTGGGGAACGGGCGGGCCAGTCCATAGCATCAATGCCTTCCTCTTGCAGGAACTGCTGACACACTCCAGCCACATGAGGTCTAGCATTGTCTTGCATTAGGAGGAACCCAGGGCCAACCGCACCAGCATATGGTCTCACAAGAGGTCTGAGGATCTCATCTCGGTACCTAATGGCAGTCAGGCTACATCTGGCGAGCACATGGAGGGCTGTGCAGCTCCCCAAAGAAATGCCACCCCACACCATGACTGACCCACCGCCAAACCGGTCATGCTGGAGGATGTTGCAGGCAGCAGAATTTTCTCCACGGCGTCTCCAGACTCTGTCACGTCTGTCACGGGCTTAGTGTGAACCTGCTTTCATCTGTGAAGAGCACAGGGCGCCAGTGGCGAATTTTCCAATCTTGGTGTTCTCTGGCAAATGCCAAACGTCCTGCACGGTGTTGGGCTGTAAGCACAACCCCCACCTGTGGACGTCGGGCTCTCATACCACCCTCATGGAGTCTGTTTCTGACCGTTTGAGCAGACGCATGCACATTTGTGGCCTGCTGGAGGTCATTTTGCAGGTCATTTTGCTCTGGCAGTGCTTCTCCTGCTCCTCCTTGCACAAAGGCGGAGGTAGCGGTCCTGCTGCTGGGTTGTTGCCCTCCTACAGCCACCTCCACGTCTCCTGATGTACTGCCCTGTCTCCTGGTAGTGCCTCCATGCTCTGGACACTATGCTGACAGACACAGCAAACCTTCTTGCCACAGCTCGCATTGATGTGCCATCCTGGATGAGCTGCACTACCTGAGCCACTTGTGTGGGTTGTAGACTCCGTCTCATGCTACCACTAGAGTGAAAGCACCGCCAGCATTCAAAAGTGACCAAAACATCAGCCAGGAAGCATAGGAACTGAGAAATGGTCTGTGGTCCCCACCTGCAGAACCACTCCTTCATTGGGGGTGTCTTGCTAATTGCCTATAATTTCCACCTGTTGTCTATTCCATTTGCACAACAGCATGTGAAATTTATTGTCAATCAGTGTTGCTTCCTAAGTGGACAGTTTGATTTCACAGAAGTGTGATTGACTTGGATTTACATTGTGTTGTTTAAGTGTTCCCTTTATTTTTTTGAGCAGTGTATATATCCCAAACCTTCAAGGCCTAATTTTAATCTCAATATGAAATTAAGTATTTTACTGTGACTGTTTAAATTAAAATGGTCAAAAAGAAACAAAAATACCTTCTTAGCAAGAGTAATTTCTCAAGCAAGAATTTCTGTTGGCAGAGAAGTTTGGAACACTTTCTTATTGGTCTATTAAGCAATTTATTGCCTGGTAATGTATCCAGGGCAGGCCAAAACTCTATCCCACCAAACCAGACAGAAATTTCAGGCGGTCTTTTCAAACAGCTCTTACACTAAAAGGGCATTATAATAATTTTCACAATTTCACAGTATTATTCCAACCTCATAGTGTGTAAATGTCACGTCCTGGCCAGTATAAGGTTAATTGTTTTGTAGTTTGGTCAGGACGTGGCAGAGGGTATTTGTTTTATGTGGTTCGGGATGGTGTGTTTGTGTAAAGGGTGTTTGATTTAGTATTTCCGGGTTTTTGGTTTATGGTCTATGTGTTTGTATTCTATGGTTAGTCTGGTGTGTGTGTTTCTATGTTTGGTTAATTGGGGTTGGGACTCTCAGTTGAAGGCAGGTGTTGTCTATCTGCCTTTGATTGAGAGTCCCATATATTAGGGTGTGTTTGTGTGTGATTTGTGGGTGATTGTTCTGTGTTGAGCTTTGCTTTGCCAGACTGTTTGTTAGTTGTTCGTTTTTCGGTTTTGTTATTTTGTATGTTCATTTTTGAAGATAATTAAAATCAAGATGAGCATTCACGTACCTGCTGCGTTTTGGTCCTCATTCACCGACAACAACTGTGACAGTAAAACATGGGAAATCATGTTTTTGACTGCACTGGGCCTTTAAACCATACTTTAACCATTCAGGATGAATGCCTAATCTTAAAGTTTTAACCCTATCTTAAACTTAACTTTTACATTTCAGAATTGGAGCAACTTCAAAATTTGACGTTTGGAGAAACAGAACGATGCTGAGCAGGAGAGCAACCCAGGGTGTCAAAAAAACTTTGAAATTTGACTTCTGGAGAGGAAAAATTCTGCGGTGATACTTTGAGAGATTGTTGCATAAAGTAGGGTAGGTGATTGAGGTTTGTCTGTCAGTACACCTACTGGAGGCAGCCTCTTTCATCTAGGCTGTGTCCCAAATGTTACCCTTTACCTTACATACTGCACTAATTTTGACAAGGGCCCTTAGTGCTCTGGTCAAAAGTAGGGCACCATGTAGGGAATAGGGTGCCATTTTGGACGCAAACCTAGAACCTGCCAAACAAGATAACCTAGCTCATTAAACTGGCATTCCTGCAACTGCAAGTGATACAAATGTTATGAAAGTATTGGAAGGAACAAAAATAAACTATTTGTCGCCTACCACAACCTTTTTGAATAGAACACGATTTCCAACTAATTATTTGTTTTCATCATTTGGCAGTTGTTTACAGAGTTTAATTAGCATGCAGTATATGTTTGTGTCCAAGCCTTAAAGAATTTGTGAGCAAACCACACACCCTCCTTTTAAAGAGCAAGGAATTCATAGTTTATCTCTCCAAGTTCACCTCTTCTGTACTGTAGCATTTGTACCTGCCAAAGAATACATTACAATGTTGAAAGTCTCTAAAAAACTGTAGACAACTGTAATCTTTCTGTCAGTGTAACCAAATACATTTTCATTAAAAGGACATGTACAGTATATGCTTGAAAACATATATATTTTGTGTGTGTATGTGTGTGCACATGAATGTGTGTGTGATAATCTGCCTACTCTCTGTCCCTTTAGGCCAATGGGGCATGCCCACAGTGAGTGTGTCCTCTGTGTTGGGCATGATGGCTGGTGTCCTTGCCTCCACCATGGAGTCCATTGGGGACTACTACGCCTGTGCCCGTCTGTCCGGTGCCCCTCCTCCGCCCACCCACGCAATCAACAGGGGTATCGCTGTGGAGGGCATTGGCTGCATCCTGGCAGCGCTGTGGGGCAGCGGGAACGGCACCACATCCTATAGCCAGAACATTGCAGCACTGGGCATCACTAAAGTATGTCCTCCATAGACTATTTTGGGCCATATTCAGTTTAGGAATGTGATGGTGACGTTATTGTAAAGCCTCCTATAGCAATTACATGAGGCTGATAAAACATGCAGGACTATCTAAGTTTTTCTTGGCTTGCTTGTTGAATCTTGGTCTGAAATTCTTGACAGTTCTGAGTTGCGTTCCCATGATGTCTCAGGGCCCAAATAAGGCTGCCAGCCTGTCAGCCTGCCACAGATAGCATGACTGATAGCCTCCATGCCTTAATGATTAATGGCTTGTAATGCTGTGCCCTCTTTGTTGTGCCCATCATGCCAGGTTGGCAGCAGACTGGTCCTTCAGACCGCTGGTCTCCTGATGATTATCCTGGGACTCTTTGGGAAGTTTGGGGCCGTTTTCATCACCATCCCAGACCCAGTCATCGGAGGCATGTTCCTCGTCATGTTTGGAATGATTGCAGCTGTGGGAATCTCTAACCTTCAGGTAAAAAAAATGGGATGACTGAAGTTCTGTTTAGATCAATCATTTCAAACATCTACTGCACATATATCTGTGTATTGATAAAGTATCATCAATGATAAAATACACCTGCATAGATATATGTTTATGCTTAAAATATCATTAAGGATCATACATCTCTACAAGACTTCTGTCCTTTGTCAGGCAGTGGCGTCCTATAATTCTAAAAATGTTTTTGCCATAACTTATGATGTGTTCATAATTATATGTTGTCTGTGGAGGGGGGTGACTTCCTTCTTTTCAGTTATGAGTTCTTTTGTCACGTCCTGACCAGTATAGGGGTTATTTGTTATTGTAGTTTGGTCAGGACGTGGCAGAGGGTATTTGTTTTATGTGGTTCGGGGTGGTGGTTTGCTTAGAAGGGTGTTTGATTTATTATTTCCGGGTTTGGGGTTATGTTCTATGTTTTTTTGTATTTCTATGTTCTCTCTAGTTTAGTATTTGTATGTAGGTAATTGGGTGTTGGACTCTCAATTGGAGGCAAGTGTTTGTAGTTGCCTTTGATTGAGAGTCATATATATATAGGTATGTGTTTTGTGGGAGATAGTTTCTGTGTATAGCGTCAAGCCTTACAGGACTGTTATTCGTTGTTGTTTCGTTTGTGTACGTGTTTATTTTTGGTTCACCTTCTTTGCCAACTAAATAAAAAAGAAGATGTGTGCACATTTCCCCGCTGCGTCTTGGTCCACTTTATCCGACGACAACCGTTACATCTTTGCCTTTTTCTATGGTGATGAATGACAAAGGGACTTTACATGCGTGTTACCTCATTTTTATTCCACAGTGAAACAGGAAGCCATGGAAGGCCACAATAGAGTCCCTTAAGCTTCTTTAAGCTACTTAAAAAAGTTGAATTTTAATGCAGATTTTATTTGGTTTGATTTCATTTATAATAATCTTTAGGGGTGCCAATAATTTTGAAACCTCACTTATTTGAATTTTTTTAAATTCTTAAACCAAATCTCTTTTTCTGAGCAATTGTATTAGTATAAAATAATATAATTACCACATTTTTTTGAGCATACAAAATATAGCTCAGTATTTGTATTATTTATTTTACAGTCTTTTTTATCAAGGGTGCCAATAATTTTGGATCTGACTGTATTATCAAACATCACAGAAGCGTCATGAAGAGGTTATAATAGATTGAATTTATATAGCGCTTTCTACCAACTCAGGTACTGAAAGCGCTTTGCATAGTAAGGAGGAAACTCACCTCATGGCAACCATTATTGTGCCAGAACCCTCACCACACATCAGCAGGAAAGGTGAGCAGTGACATATGCCAATTAGGAATGAGGATTAGGTGGCCATGATGGAATGGGGCCAGGTAAGGAATTTTGCCAGGGCTCTTATGTTAAGTGCCATAGGATCTTTAGTGACCACAGAGAGTCAGGACACCCGTGTAATATCCCATCCGAAAGATGGCACCCTACACAGGGCAATGTCCCTTTCACTGCCCTGGGATCTCCTTAGATCAGAGGGAAGAGTGCCACCTACTGGCCCTCCAATACCACTTCCAGCAGAATCTGGTTTCCCATCCAGGACCAACCCTGCTTAGCTTCAGAGGCAAGCCAGCAGCGGTATGCAGGGTGGTATGCTGCTGGCAAGGGAGGTTAGGGAGAGTAGCCTCTCACACTGAAACATTTTCTAGTCACCGGCTTCATCAATAAGTGCATTGACGACGTCCTCCCCACAGTGACCGTACGTACATATCCCAACCAGAAGCTATGGATTACAGGCAACATCCACACTGAGCTAAAGGCTAGAGGAGCGGTACCCTAATCCGGACGCTTATAAGAAATACCTCTGTGCCCTCAGACGAACAATCAAATAAGAAAAGCGTAAATAGAGGACTAAGATTCAAACAGACCACCATAGTCCCTGTGCTCAATGAAGTGAAGGTAACCTGCCTAAACGATTACCGCCCCGTAGCACTCACGTCGGTAGCCATGAAGTGCTTTGAAAGGCTGGTCATATCTCACATCAACAACATCATGCCGGAAACCCTAGTCCCACTGCAATTAGCATACCGCCCCAACAGATCCACAGATGACGCATTCTCAATCGCACTCCACACTACCCTTCCACACCTCGACAAAAGGAACACCTATGTGAGAATTTTGTTGACTACAGCTCAGAGTTCAACACCATAGTGCCCACAAAGCTCAACACTAAGCTAAGGAACATGGGACTAAACACCTCTCTCTGCAACTGGATCCTGGACTTCTTGACAGGCCGCCCCCAGGTGGTAAGGGTAGGCTACAACACATCTGCCACGCTGATCCACAACACTGGGGCCCCTCAGGAGTGCATGCTTAGTCCCCTCCTGTACTCCCTTTTTACCCACAACTGCATGGCCAAACATGGCTCCAACACCATCATTAAGTTTGCTGACGACACAACAGTGGTAGGCCAGATCACCAAAAATTATGAAACAGCCTATAGGGAGGAGGTCAGAGACCTGGCAGTGTTGTGCCAGGACAACAACCTCTCCCTCAATGTACGCAAGACAAAGGAACTGATCGTGGACTACAGGAAAAGGTGGGCCGAACAGGCCCCCATTAACATCAACGGGGCTATAGTGGAGCGGGTCGAGAGTCTCAAGTTCCTTGGTGTCCACATCACCAACAAACTATCATGGTCTAAACACACCAAGACAGTTGTGAAGAGGGCAAGACAACACCTTTTACCCCTTAGGAGATTTGGCATGGGTCCCCAGATCCTCAAAAAGTTATACAGCTGCACCATCGAGAGCATCCTGACTGTTTGCATCACTGCCTCCCAAGTCATAGACTGTTCTCTCTGCTACTGCACAGCAAGTGGTACCGGAGACGCTGACCCGCCACTAATTCAGTAGAGTGGTGAAATGATCAGGATGCCAGGATAAGACTGATGTAAAATCAGACAGAACTCTTGGTCAGGTCGTTATTGCTTAAGATAATGTTTTTTCTCAAGAACTTAACTTAAAGTTGAAATAGATGCAATTGTAATGGATTCCTCTGCTCCCCACAGTACGTGGACCTGAACTCCTCCAGGAACTTACTCATCTTGGGCTTCTCAACCTTCAGTGGCCTGGTGCTGCCTACCTGGTTCCACTCAAACCCAGGCATCATTGACACAGGTGATTATGTCACATCAAATCAAATCAACCTTTATTTGTCACCTGCGCCGACTACAACATGTGTAGACCTTACCGTGAAATGCTTACTTACAAGCCCTTAATCAACAGTGCAGTTCAAGAAGAGTTAAGAAAATATTTACCAATAAACTAAAGTAAAAAAATAATAAAAAGTAACACAATAACATAACAATAATGAGGCTATATACAGGGGGTACCGGTACAGAGTCAGTGTGTGGGGGTACAGGTTAGTTGAGGTAATTTGTACATGTAGGTAGGGGTGAAGTGACTATGCATAGATTATAAACAGGGAGTAGCAGCAGTGTACAAAACAAATGGTGGGGGGGTCAATGTAATAGTCTGGTGGCCATTTGATTAATTGTTCAGCAGTCTTATGGCTTGGCGGTAGTAGCTGTTAAGGAGCCTTTTGGTCCTAGACTTGGCGCTCCTGTACTGCTTGCCGTGTGGTAGCAGTTAAAACAGTCTATGACTTGGGTGACTGGAGTCTCTGACAATTGTATGGCTTTGCTCTGACACTGCCTGTTATATAGGTCCTGGATTGCAGGGAGCTTGGCCTCAGTGACGTACTGGGCTGTACGCACTACCCTCTGTACACCTTATGGTCAGATGCCAGTGTTTAACGCTGAGCTGATGTCAATGATCAGCATTCTCACATAGGTCTTCCTTTTGTCCTGTTGGGAATGGGCAGTGTGGAGTGCAATTGAGATTGCATCATCTGTGGATCTGTTGGGGCGGTATGCGAATTGGAGTGTGTCTAGGGTATCCGGGATGATGCTGTTGATGTGAGCTATGACCAGTCTTTCAAAGCACTTCATGGCTACGGGGCGGTAATCATTTAGGCAGGTGGCCTTTGCTTCCTTGGGCACAGGGACTATGGTGGTCTGCTTGAAACATGTAGGTCTTACAGACTCAGTCAGGGAGAGGTTAAAAAAAAATCCATCTGGCCCGCGGCTTTGTGAATGTTGACCTGTTCAAAGGTCTTGCTCACATCAGCTACCAAGAGCGTTATCACACAGTCATCCAGAACAGCTGGTGCTCTCGTACATGCTTCAGTGTGGCTTGCCTCAAAGCGAGCATAAAAGGCATTTAGCTCATCTGGTAGGCTCGCGCCACTGGGCAGCTCATGTCTGGGTTTCCCTTTGTAGTCGGTAATATTTTTCAAGCCCAGCCACATCCGACGAGCGTCAGAGCCGGTGTAGTGGGATTCAATCTTAATCCTGTATTGACGCTTTCCTTGTTTGATGGTTTGTCTAAGGGCATAGAGGGATTTCCTATAGGCATCGGATTAGTGTCCCGCTCCTTGAAAGCGGCAGCTCTTGCCTTTAGCTCAATGCGGATGTTGCCTGTAATCCACGGCTTCTGTTTGAGATATGTGCGTACGGTCACTGTGGGGACCTCGTCGTTGATGCACTTATTGATGAAGCCGATGACTGAGATGGTATACTCCTCAATGCCGTTGGATGAATCCAAGAACGTATTCCAGACTGTGCTAGCAAAACTGTCCTGTAGCGTAGCATTCGCATCATCTGACCACTTCCGTATTGAGCAAGTCACTGGTACTGGTCACTGCTTTAGTTTTTGCTTGTTAGCAGGAATCGAGAGGACAGAATTATGGTCAGATTTATGGTCAGATAGAGTTGGTTGAGTGCGGTCTTAGTGTCAGCATTGGTCTGTGGTGGTAAATAGATGGCTACGAATAATATAGATGATAACTCTCTTGGTAGATAGTGTGGTCTACAGCTTAAGATACTCTACCACAGGTGAGAAATACCTCAAGAATTCTTTAATATTAGACATTGTGCACCAGCTGTTATTGACAAAAAGACAGAAAACCCCCATCTCTCGTCTTACCAGACGTAGCTTCTCTGTTCTGCCGGTGCATTGAAAATACCTCCAGCTCTATATTATCCGTGTCGTCGTTCATAAGATATTACAGTTCTTAATGTCCCGTTTTTAGGATAATCGTAATTGTAGGTCATCAATTTTATTTTTAAAATGATTGCATGTTAGCAAGTAGAATTGATAGCAGTGGGAGTTTACTCGCTCGCCTATGGATTCTCAAAAGGCAGCCCGATCGGCGTCCTCTTTTCCTCCGTCTTTTCTTCACGCAAATGACGGGGATCTGGGCTTGTTCGAGGGAGAGTAGTATATCTTTCTCGTTGGACTCGTTAAAGGAAAAAGCTTCTTCCAGTTTGTGGTGAGTAATCCCAGTTCTGATGTCCGAAGTTATTTTTGGTCATAAGAGACGGTAGCAACAACATTATGTACAAAATAAAAAAAAAAATAAGTTACAAACATTGCAAAAAAACAAACAAAATAGCACAATTCGTTACGGCATGTAAAATGTCAGCCATCCTCTTCGGCGCCATCTTCTCACTGTAGTATATGGGATAAATATATGGGATAAGCTGACTGTATGCGATGACACACATACGCACCAGTCTTGTCTGGTTTCATCAGGTCAGGACTGCTTACCTCCAAATCCTCTTGGCCAACCTCAGTGTCACTGCGTGACAAAAATCTGGCAGATGACTCGGTTTAGGCTCCACCTGGACAGTCGGCTACGACGGCCAGCCGGCTTACTAGTGTTACTCATTGACTTCACCTGTCCTCACCTCCCTCCCCCTTCACCTTCCTGTTAGGATTATTACAGCACAGCTGCTGCATTGGTTAAACATGGTGGTTATTATACAGGATCTTGTTACATGCACAAAGTACACCCCTGGGAATTACAGGAGCTAACCCGTGGATCGGAACTATTGACTGATGCCTCACCACCTTCCCGGATTATTGTTTACTGAACAGGTCCGTTTTGATGTGGGTTTTTTTCTCAGTCATCTACACTCAATAACCCACAATGTGAAAGAAAAAACATGGTTTACATTTTTTGGTAGCAAATCTTTTGAAAATTAATAGAGAAGTATTCACACCAATGAGTCAATACATTAGAATCATCTTTGGCAACAATTACAGCTGTGAGTCTTTCTAGATAAGTCTCTAAGAGCTTTGCAAACCGGGATTGTACAATATTTACACATTATTCTTAAAATAATTCTTCAAGCTGTGTCAAGTTGGTTGTTGATCATTGCTAGACAGCGAAGTCTTGCCATAGGTTTTCTAGCCGATTTAAGTAAAAACTCTAACTAGGTCACTCAGGAACATTCAATGTCATCTTGGTAAGCAACTCCAGTGTATATTTGGCCTTGTGTTTTAGGTTATTGTCCTGCTAAAAGTGAATTTGTCTCCTGGTGTCTGTTGGAAAGCAGACTGAATCAGGTTTTCCTCTAGGATTTTACCTATGCTTAGCTCTATTCTTTTTCTTTTTATCCTACAACACTCTCTAGTCCTTGCCAATGAAAAGCATACCCATAAGATGATGCAGCCACCACCATGCTCGAGAATATCAAGTGGTACTCAGGGATGTGTTGTGTTGGATTTGCCCCAAACACAATTATATGTATTCAGGACATAAAGTTAATTTCTTTGCCACATGTTTTTCAGTTTTACTTTAGTGCCTTATTGCAAACAAGATGCATGTTTAGGAATATTTTATTCTGTACAGGCTTCCTTCTTTTCACTCTGTCATTTAGGTTAGTATTATGGAGTAACCACAATGTTATTGATCCATCCTCAGTTTTCTCCTATCACAGCCATAAACTCTGTAACAGTTTTAAAATCCCTGAGTGGTTTCCTTCCTCTCCGACAACTGAGTTAGGAAAGGCGCCTGTATCTTTGTAGTGACTGAGTGTGTTGATACACCATCCAACGTGTAATTAATAACTTCACCATGCTCAAATGGATATTCCATGTTTTCTCTTTATTTTTACCCATCTACCAATAGGTGCCCTTCTTTGCGAGGCATTGGAAAACCTCCCTGGTCTTTGTGGTTGAATCTGTATTTGAATTTCATTGCTCAACTGAGGGACCTTACAGATAGTTGTATGTGTGGGGTACAGAGATTAGGTAGTCATTCAAAAATCATGTTAAGACAGTATTATTGCACACAGAGTCAGTCCATGCAACTTATGTGACTTGATAATATACTCTAGGGGCTAGGGGGCAGTATTTCTACCCAATTTAAACCCAATTTAAACAGTTTACTACTCTGGCCCAGAAAATTGAATATGCATATTATTAGTAGATTTGAATAGAAAACACTCTGAAGTTTCTAAAACTCTTTCAATGGTGTCTGTGAGTATAACTTGACGTTACCCTACGATAGGGTAACGTCCGTCGTGCCCATTTTCAACGGCCTACTAATCAGACTCAGAAGCTAAGATATGCATATAATTAATACCTGTGGATAGAAAACACCCTAAAGTTTCTAAAACTGTTTGAATGGTGTCTGTGAGTATAACAGAACTCATATGGCAGTCAAAACCCCGAGACCGATTGAACCAGGAAGTGGAATTCTGAATTGTGGACTCAACTTCACGTCGTTGCCTATTATTCACACCGTGAGCTATCGTTATTTGAGCACTTCCTATTGCTTCCACAAGATGTCGCCAGTCTTTACAAAGTGTTTTGAGCCTTCTACTGTCGAAACTCAGTGAATGAGACGCGTTGGAAATTGGTCACAGGGGGAGGGCCATCACCATTATGACGCCGGCGGCCCTGTCTACCCCCACCTTTGGAAACGTTTTGAAACACAATGAAATTATCCCCCTCGAATCTTATTGGCTCTCTTGTTGAAACAGGCCCTGAAGATTTATGTTATACAACGTTTGACATGTTTGAACGAACCTAAATGGGAAAAAAATAATTATTTCGAAACGGCTGTGGCGCGAGAGTAGTTGGATACACCATTCGGACGCGCTAACAACAGCAAGCTAATGGAACATAAAGGATGGACTTTTTCGACCGAAAATACATCTGTTGTGGACCTGGGATTCCTGGAAGTGCTTTCTGATGAAGACAACTAAAGGTAAGGGATTATTGACAATATTATACAACATTAGATGTGATATGCGATTGTTCCAAGATGGCGCCGAGCTGTATTTACTAGCTCATTTTCTGAGTATCGCATCCCCTTTTATCGCTAAGTGTGATTACCCAGTAAAGTTATTTTTAAATCTGGTATGACAGGTGCTTTCAAGAGATATTCATCTATAAATCTTAGAATGACAATATTACATTTTAAACATGTTTTCGAATAGTAATTCAGTAAATTGTAGCTCTGTTTCCCCGGATTGCATTTGACGGGAAAATAGTTAGTCAACGTCAGACGCCGATGTAAAATGCTGTTTTCATATATAAATATGAACTTTATTGAACAAAAGAATGCATGCATTGTGTAACATGATGTCCTAGGTGTGTCATCTGATGAAGTTTGTAAAAGGTTAGTGCTGCATTTAGCTGTTTTTTGGTTATTTGTGATGCATGTGGTTGGTCGGAAAATGGCTATGTTGCTGCTTTTACGATGGACTCCAACATAATCTAATGATTTGCTTTTCCTGTAAAACCTTTTTGAAATCGGACGACGTGGGTCGATTCAGGAGAGGTGTATCTATAAAACGATATGAGACAGTCCTATATTTGAAAAAATATATATATTACATTTCGTTATGCTAATGTCGCTAGGAGTTTTCCCTGGATTTTCCCTGGATTTTGATCCCGCTGACGGGACGAGACGCTGAAGAGGATAACAGAACTCATATGGCAGGCAAAAAAACAGAGAAAAATTGAATCAGGAAGTGGGAGAATTTAGAAATGTAGTTTTTGTTTAGAATCCCTTGGAAAACTACAGTGAAATAGGATTTACGTTACACCTCCTAACTCTTCCATTGGCTGTCAACAATCTTTATGAACAGGTTTCAACCATCATCTGTTACCGGGCAGATCATTTTGGCTCAGTCAATCATTGGCCAGTCTGAGGAGAGGTGTCTTATGATGCACGTACACATGACGTCATCGTCTTTTTATTTTTCCTCTGGGATGAATAGCTATTGCCCGGTTGTAAAATTATCGCAATTTTACGTTAAAGAATACCCTAAAGGATTGATTGTAAACATCATTTGACGTGTTTCTACAAACGGTAATGGAACTTTGAACATTTTGTCTATGGATTTGAGTCCACGTAACATGACATTGTAAAGTGTTGTGGATGGGTCAACAAAACGGACGTATTTGGACATAAATGATGGACTTTGCAGAACAAATGAACATTTCTTGTGGAAGTGGGTGCCCATCCGAGTGCATTCCGCCGAAGATCAGCAAAGGTAAGTAAATATTTCGAACATATTGTTAGAGATTTGTCGACGCCGTGGTTGTAGGCTAACTATAGCTTAGCATTGAAGGCTAAGTTCTGTACTCAGAATATTGAACAATGTGCTTTTTCCGTAACGTTATTTTGAAATCTGACAAAGTGGTTGCATAAAGGAGTAGATTATCTCTAATTCTTTAAATAATTGTTATAACATTTTTCAACGTTCATGAGTTCTTCCGTAAATTAAATGTGCCTATTCACCGGAAGTTACGGGGAGAAAACATTTTCTGAACGCCATGCGCCAATGTAAGAATTGGGTTTTTGGATATAAATATAAACTTGATCGAACAAAAAAATGCATGTATTGTCTAACATGATGTCCTAGGAGTGTCATCTGATGAAGATTGTCAAAGGTTAGTGCTTAATTTTAGCTGTATATCTGGTTTTGTGATGGCTATCATGCTTGGAAAATTGCTTTTTTTTTCTTTGCTGAGGTGCTATGCTAAAATAATTTAATGTTTTTCTTTCACCGTAAAGCCTTCTTGAAATAAGACAATGTGATTGGATTAACGAGTTGAGTATCTTTAAAATGCCGTATAATACTTGAATTTTAATTTTTAGATTATTTTGTTTTGAATATCGCGCCGTGTTATCTCACTGGTTGTTGTCCAACCAATCCCATTAGCGGGATTGTAGCCTCAAGAGGGTATTAAGCAAATCTTTACTCCTATACTTATTTAGGCTTGCCATAAGAAAGGCGTTGAATACTTATGATTCAACACATTTCAGCTTTCATTTCATTATTTTGTAAACATTTCTGAAAACATAATTACACTTTTACGTTATGGGGTATTGTGTGTAGTCCAGTGACACCACATCTCAATTTAATCAATTTGAAATTCAGGCAGTAAAATCAAGGGGTGTGAATACTTTCTGAAGGCACTGTACATGTTGTCCACATTAGATATTCTGCTAGATTGATTTCCAAGTAAGGCACAAATGCCCCCGAAGCAATATCCTGGTTCTCTTGTACCAAAATCATCTATTGAAACCAGTAAGGCGGAGAACCATGCAATGATAGGTGAAACATAGCTGGTTTGTACTGTATTTCTACAGAAGATAACCATATCTTTGTTTTCACAGGGATAAAAGAACTGGACCAAGTTATAGTTGTTCTCTTCACTACACACATGTTCATCGGTGGGTTCTTTGGATTTGTATTGGACAATACGATTCCAGGTGAGCCAATACACCAACAGTATACATCCATATGATTACATTCCACATGTGCAAGCTTAAACGCTCATCCAAGACACTGATTTCACAGTCAGGTTATGGCCACAATTGGATTCACATGGATTCATGAGGAGGTTTCAATCGTTTTCATTTTTACAGGCACCGAAAAAGAGAGGGGCATTAAAAGTTGGCGTACGAAAGTGACAGAGGAAGGCAGCACAATGATGACAGACCGGTCCTGCTACGATATACCTTTTTGTACTAACTGTTTACAGAGGTTCAAGTTCTTCCAGTACCTGCCTTTCCTTCCGTCTTACAAGTCTCCAGAACTTAGAACATAAGAATGGCTCCAGTCTTAACTGGACCCCAGGAAGACTAGCGGTGGCTAAGGTGCCAACTAATGGAGATCTGAAGAATAAAGAACAAAGAACTTGTGATTAGCACACTGTTAGCACCGCTAGCATTCTCCACCACACTTTTAGACTGAGTCTGCCAGCAGCTGTGGCTTTACTGCCAATGGCATCATAACATAACACAGGGAGGTGGGTACAGACTTGGAACTGTCCCACACCTGGTTGTGTTCTTCTCTCTTGTTTGTCAAAATCGAATGCAATTACATTCCATTGCACTGGAAGCGAAGGCGAATTCGCAAATGCATATGAATTACATACAGTGAGGGAAAAAAGTATTTGATACCCTGCTGATTTTGTACGTTTGCCCACTGACAAAAAGATTATCAGTCTATAATTTTAATGGTAGGTATATTTGGACAGTGAGAGACAGAATAACAACAAAAAAATCCAGAAAAACGCATGTAAAAAATGTTACAAATTGATTAGCATTTTAATGAGGGAAATAAGTATTTCACCCCCTCTCAATCAGAAAGATTTCTGGCTCCCAGGTGTCTTTTATACAGGTAACAAGCTGAGATTAGGAGCACACTCTTAAAGGGAGTGCTCCTAATCTCAGCTTGTTACCTGTATAAAAGACACCTGGGAGCCAGAAGCAATCAATCAATCAGATTCCAAACTCTCCACCATGGCCAAGACCAAAGAGCTCTCCAAGGATGTCAGGGACAAGATTGTAGACCTACACAAGGCTGGAATGGGCTACAAGTCCATCACCAAGCAGCTTGGTGAGAAGGTGACAACAGTTGGTGCGATTATTCGCAAATGGAAGAAACACAAAGGAACTGTCAATCTCCCTTCGGGCTGGGGCTCCATGCAAGATCTCACCTTGTGGAGTTGCAATGATCATGAGAACGGTGAGGAATCAGCCCAGAACTACACGGGAGGATCTTGTCAATGATCTCAAGGCAGCTGGGACCATAGTCACCAAGAAAACAATTGGTAACACACTATGCCGTGAAGGACTGAAATCCTGCAGCGCCTGCAAGGTCCCCTTGCTCAAAAAAGCATATATACATGCCCGTCTGAAGTTGCCAATGAACATCTGAATGATTCAGAGGACAACTGGGTGAAAGTGTTGTGGTCAGATGAGACTAAAATGGAGCTCTTTAGCATCAACTCAACTCGCTGTGTTTGGAGGAGGAGGAATGCTGCCTATGACCCCAAGAACACCATCCCCACCGTCAAACAAGGAGGTGGAAACATTATGCTTTGGGGGTGTTTTTCTGTTAAGGGGACAGGACAACTTCAAGGCATCAAAGGGACGATGGACGGGGCCATGTAGCTTCAAATCTTGGGTGAGAACCTCCTTCCCTCAGCCAGGGCATTGAAAATGGGTCGTGAATGGGTATTCCAGCATGACAATGACCCAAAACACACGGCCAAGGCAACAAAGGAGTGGCTCAAGACAAAGGAGTGGCTCAAGAAGAAGCACATTAAGGTCCTGGAGTGGCCTAGCCAGTCTCCAGGCCTTAATCCCATAGAAAATCTGTGGAGGGAGCTGAAGGTTCGAGTTGCCAAACGTCAGCCTCGAAACCTTAATGACTTGGAGAAGATCTGCAAAGAGGAGTGGGACAAAATCCCTCCTGAGATGTGTGCAAACCTGGTGGCCAACTACAAGAAACGTCTGACCTCTGTGATTGCCAACAAGGGTTTTGCCACCAAGTACTAAGTCATGTTTTGCAGAGGGGTCAAATACTTATTTCCCTCATTAAAATGCAAATCATTTTATAACATTTTTGACATGCGTTTTTCTGGATTTTTTTGTTGTTATTTTGTTTCTCACTGTTCAAATAAACCTACCATTAAAATTATAGACTGATCATTTCTTTGTCAGTGGGCAAACGTACAAAATCAGCAGGGGATCAAATACTTTTTTCCCTCACTGTATTTAAGTCAAGACTTTGGTCCTTTGTCAATTTCATTATGTTATGTTGGTTGTCATATACCTCAAAGATGAATGTGCCTTATCAACAAAATCTTTGTGAAAAGAAGGCGTCTGCCAACTAACTGAAGCTTGTTGAACATGTAACACAAAAAAGAAACTCTCCCGATATCCAAACTCATTTACTACATAGTATTAAGTGATGTATTGGACAAGTATACTTAGTAATATGCTAGCGTGGATATTATATGTACTAGTCAGCTTGACATTGCACATTTTTTCTGCAATTGATCAACTTCGCTTATGAAGGGCTATTCTTCTAAACAGTGCTTCTCAATCATGTACCTGGGGACCCTTAGCACTACACACCTGATTCAAATCATCAAAGCTTGATGAGGATGATGATGATGATGATGATGATGGATACCATTTGATCTTGATGATGATCAACGTTTGATGATGATCATGGATTCTCCATCTACTCCATCTCAAACCATGTAAAGGGCTCAGACTGTTTTTGCCCTGACACTACACAGTTGATTAAAAAATTAAACTCGTTTTTTTTTATTTCATTTAATTTAACTTTGATATTAACAGGGATTCCCATTGGGACCAAGGTCTATATCACAAGAGGGTCCTGCTAATACAAATTTAAAAAATACAAATTTATTAAAGAAAAACAATCACATTCTTCAGCAAAAAGGTCCCCAATCAACATTTATAACTCTCAGCGAGGTACCATAACATTCAGTTGTAGGGAACTCAGTAGATTGTTCCATACATTGGGTACAAAGAAACTAAAAGCAGTTGTACCTAACTCTGAGGAGACTGGAGGCCTTTCTAGAGTTAGCAATCCCTGATACTGAGTATGGTCACTCATACGTCTAAAGGTTATTGACGGAGTTAAGGTATGGCGCTTTTAAATAAAAAGAGGGCGATTTTTATTTTTTATTTAACCTTTATTAAACTAGGCAAGTCAGTTAAGAACAAATTCTTATTTACAATGATGGCCTACCCCGGCCAAACCCGGACGACACTGGGCCAATTGTACACCGCCCTATGGAACTCCCAATCACGGCCGGATGTGATACAACCTGCCGATGAATCGACCTGCGTGACTTCAAAGAGCCTACTTTTTGGTAAAGAATGCAATGATGTGTACTGAATTTGTCGCCCGTAATAAAACAAAGTGTGCTATGGTAAACTGCATCTAATGGCTTTATTGAAGCGGCATCTGCATTCATATAGATGATGTCAACATAGCCTAGAACCGTCTGGAACGTCGAATGACCCTCTTTCTACTGTTAAGTGAGCGGCAGGACATATTTATATAGAAGAAGCACATTTTTATTCTTAATTTCTTCACTAACTCATCAATATGCTTTCTAAAAGACAGCCCGTTGTCTATCCAGATGCCCAGATATTTGTAAGCAAGGACACAATCTCAGCGGGCACCATCCGAGGTGGATTTTCTTTATAGTTTGGGTAATTTTTGATGCGTTCTGGAAAACAACATATACTTAATTTTTCCCGCATTCAATACTAATTTAAGGTCAATAAAAAAAAAAATCTAATTCACTTAAAGCAGACTAGAGATTACATAGAGCCTTGTACAGCTCAGAGTTACATCCAGAGTTACATCCAGCATCCAGCTCAGAGTTGCATCCAGCATCCAGCTCAGAGTTACATCCAGCATCCAGCTCAGAGTTACATCCAGCATCTGTCTCAAAGTTACATCCAACATCCAGCTCAGACTTACATCCAGCATCCAGCTCAGAGTTACATCCAGCATCCAGCTCAGAGTTGCATCCAGCTCAGAGTTACATCCAGCATCCAGCATCCAGCTGAGAGTTACATCCAGCATCCAGCTCAGAGTTACATCGAGCATCTGGCTCAGAGTTACATCCAGCATCCAGCTCAGAGTTACATCCAGCATCCAGCTCAGAGTTACATCCAGCATCCAGCTCAGAGTTACATCCAACAGCCAGCTCAGAGTTACATCCAGCATCCAGCTCAGAGTTACATCCAGCATCCAGCTCAGAGTTACATCCAGCATCCAGCTCAGAGTTAAATCCAGAGTTACATCCAGCATCCAGCATCCAGCTCAGAGTTACATCCAGCATCCAGCTCAGAGTTACATCCAGCATCCAGCTCAGAGTTACATCCAGCATCCAGCTCAGAGTTACATCCAGCATCCGGCTCAGAGTTAAATCCAGAGTTACATCCAGCATCCAGCATCCAGCTCAGAGTTACATCCAGCATCCAGCTCAGAGTTACATCCAGCATCCAGCTCAGAGTTACATCCAGCATCCAGCTCAGAGTTACATCCAGCATCCAGCTCAGAGTTACATCCAGCATCCGACTCAGAGTTAAATCCAGAGTTACATCCAGCATCCAGCATCCAGCTCAGAGTTACATCCAGCATCCGGCTCAGAGTTAAATCCAAATGTCAAAGGAAGGCCAAGAACATCATTAAGGACCTCAATCACTTGATCCATGGACTGTTCACTTGGCTACCATCTGACAGACAGAGACAGTACAGGTTCATCAGAGCCAAGACAGAGAGACAAAAAAACAGCTTCTATTATCAGGCCATCAGACTTTTCAACAGCCATCACTAGCCAGGTGATGCACACTCACTCACACAAAACACACAAGCTTTTACACACACATACACCTCGTAATCACAAACACACTAACATACACACACACAGCCGATGCTCGTGTCACATATTATAGAGATATTGAACTACTTGACACTTCCTGTTTCACATGGTGTATTGAAATACTGCATCCCGACAAAGCTGCTTCTAATATTTCTACTACTGTACATTGTATTTTAGTTACACTGTTTATACAAACCACATATTTATTTATATACTGGATTCTTGACATACTGTAGCTGTACATATCATTCGTAGTATATCTTGTGTAAATTCTCCGGATGTACATATGTATAGATTGCATTTTGACTACTGCTGCAGTGTTATTTGGGTTGTTAATTGGATTCATCCCACCGTTCTTGATTTCTTTTTTTTTAATTCTTATATATTTTTTTACGTTTTAATTATTTGTGTACTTGTTTGATGTTCTACTGCATTGTTAGGAGCTAGTAACATAAGCATTTCGCTGCACCCACTATAACACCTGCTAAACTGGGTACGCCACCAATAAACTTTGATATGATTTCAGAGTACAGCTGCAAGCAACCCGATCGTAAAGCCCATCGTAAATTTGGTTTGACTTTGGATATCCCTATGAGGCTAGTTAGGGACGATCAGTAAATTACACAATGCACATAGGACAGTATTAAACATCAAACCAACTATAAATTGTAAGATTTCGTATACAAATATTGAAAGCATTTATTGAGAAAATTAAAAGAAAATATTGTCCCAAATCTCGTTCACAGTCACATTTCTCATTGAGGATGATTGAAACCGAGGCTAAATCAGCCAGTTCAGTCCACTTTAATGGAATGTTTTCTCAACATTATATAAAATACACTGAGTGTACAAAACATTAGGAACATCTTCCTACTATTTAGTTGCACCCCCTTTTGCCCCAAGAACAGCCTAAATTCATTTGGGCATGGACTCTATAAGGTGTCGATAGTGTTCCACAGGGATGCAGGCCCATGTTGACTCCAATGCTTCCCACAGTTGTGTCAAGTTGGCTGGATGTCCTTTGGGTTGTGGACCATTGTTGAAACACACGAGAAACTGTTGAACGTGAAAAACCCAGAAACGTTGCAAATCTTAACACACTCAAACTGGTGCGCCTGGAACCTACTACCATATCCTGTTCAAAGGCACTTCAATATTTTGTCTTGCTCATTTACCCTCTGAATGGCACACGTACACGAGCCATGCCTCAAATGCCTCAAGGCTTAAATATCCTTCTTTAACCTGTCTCCTCCACTTCATCTATACCGATTGAAGTGGATTTAACAGGTTACATGAATAAGGGATCATAGCTTTCACCTGGATTCACCTGGTCAGTCTATGTCATGGAAAGAGCTTGTTTTGTACACTTAGTTTAGATGGACACTCCACCCACTTTTTATCTTGTAACATCTAAATACATTATAAGAATTTAGCTGTCATTATCAGCAATCAAATCATTTAGACAAGTTTCTAACAATACCAAGATGTCAGGATTTGTATCCTGTACCCAAATGTAAATTTTCGACATTAATACTCCGCACATTTTAGGTGCACCAATCTGAGCCCTTTACGTGACTTGAAGACAGATGTATCCATTATCATCATCCAACTTTGATCATCATCACAAGTATCCATCATCATCATCATCATCAAGCTTTGATGATTTGAACCAGGTGTGTAGTGCTACGGTAAAATCAAAAATGTGCACCCCTTTGGGTCCCCAGGAACAGGTTAAGGACGGGATTCAATCCGTATCACAGAGGCATTGTGGAAGATCCGCGTTATAGCTCGAAATATAAAGGCAATGTTCCCACGTTCGCACAGACTGCATTCATGGTAAACGCTGCATATGTCAGCTCAATCATAAATGACCTTTACATTTTAATGCGGATCTTCTGCAATAAGGATTGAATCCAGCCATAATAAACACTGCTCTAAACATTCAATTGTGGATTTTATCATTGCAGCTTATTTTGTACAGTTGAGTTCTTACACCGTTTTACTTTACTCTTCCAAATTACCTTTGTATATGTTTTTGAACTGAGCCTAACAAGATGGAAGGGGATTGGTTGACTAATACATGTCATCAATAAACTTGATATACTATATATTCCTTATCTTATGACAAGTAAAGTAAGTAAGTAGCATTGCACAAGCCAGAGCCTATTTCAAATCAAGAATGGTCCACCACCCAAAGGACATCTTGCCAACTTGACACAGCTGTAGCATGATGTTGAAGTACACCCCCAATCCATCTCCTTTGTGCCAAGAAGAGACATATTAGGACCCATTTTTAGTCTTTGGTATGACTTGGCTATGGATCAAACTCCCAACCTTCTAATCACAGGGCAGACACTCTAACCACAAAGCCACTGAGTTGGCATTATCTCATGACAAGGGTTCTTCACAAATCTCTGTTTTTACATGAGACCGTCACAAAATATTGGATGTGTAGAAAAGAAAAGTGCCACTCTTGTTTAATATCATTGAAAAGTATTAATGAGGTGATGTCAGTATTTGTTACAACATGTAGCCCATTCAAGTCACATCCCTCAATCTTCACAGGTATTTAACACTTTCTTTCATGCTTTCCATGTTTTTTAAACTGCAGGGAGAAGGTTGGATTTAAAAGGATTTATCTACAAGCACCGCCAACTCTGCTTGGGGCCTATGAGCCTAGCTAAATGTATTAGGTTTTAGGAATAGTTAGGAGGATGAAAACCAGGGATTTATTTTTGATGACAGATCAGTTGGTTTCTGTCACAGTCTCCAGTATCCAAAGCATATGCATTCGATATAATTTTCCTTATTGTTGGTGAAAATTGACCATGGACCAAACCATTCATCTTAAAAGGAAAAGGGATTCACATTCAACGAAAAATGGAACGTATTGTGTCAATGCTTATTGTGTCAATGCTTATTTGAATTTGGCTCTCCTGTATGTCAAGTCGCGAGTTTGTGTTAGCGCACATCTTCAGCTCTTAGGCAAGGTTACTTATCAAACAAGCGCTCTTGGATGCAATGGAATATTTTGTCCCTGATCCCAAAATCTGGTGTGACATCCGAGAGTCTGCAAAACCTTTCATCTCCGTCTCAAGACAAATGCACAATTGTATTTTTAGAAAGTCTCTTGACTCGTCTGATTTTGTGCCTGCATAGGCCTCCAGTATCACAAGGTTAAACTAAACCAAAGTTGATTCATAGGGCATAACGGGAAGATATGTAACAAAGCAAAGTTAGTCAGGTCACAATAATTATATCAATAGAGCTAATCAGACGTCCCCAAGGCAGGCCCTACTAGCACTGGCATCTGATATCTACTCTTGACATTGACCGCATAAAACAACAGCAACTAAAACATTTAGGGGTTTCTGATAGACTCAAATAAGTAGGTAAAATCTTCTAAAAGAACTATGATTATATTGTTTCCAGAAAAAACAAACATCCCAACAAATTGGATGTGGCTGTTGAGGGTGGCTGTGTCAAATTTCTAAATTCAATGTTGATCCTTGAAGTTTGCACTTGACGTCACTGGACCCCCCAAAAAAGATACATGATTCATCCTGAAACCTGAGAAGTTAGCGACTCAAGGTTTGCAATCAGTAGACTTGTCTTATTTTGGCCTACAACGCACCCATTCCTCAGTTATGTTTTGCCTTTCCTAAAGAAGCTACTGCTTCCTGAGGCTTTATGACCTACTCCTGTAGGTTTTGCATTTTTCAAGCTAATAGGAACCAGTAAGGGAGGAAATGCAGCCAGCAGGGAGCAGGATCTATTACTGTAAATTAACCTGTACATGCAGAGGCTAATTTCCTGAGAGACGGGGGCCTACAGATACACTACATGACCAAGAGTATGTGAACACATGGTCGTTGGTACCCCTTTGCTGCAAAAACAGCCTCCACGCTTCTGGGAAGGCTTTCCGCTACATTTTGGAACATTGCTGGGGGGACTTGCTTCCATTCAGCGACAAGAGCATGAATGAGATCAGGCACTGATGTTGGGCGATTAGGCCTGGCTCTAAGTCTGCGTTCCAATTCATCCCAAAAGTGTTTGATGGGGTTGAGGTCAGGGCTCTGTGCAGGCCAGTCAAGTTATTCCACACTGATCTTGACAAACAATACTTGTATTGACCTCGCTGTATTGGCCTTTCCCAAACTGTCGCCACAAAGTTGGAAGCACAGAATCGTCTGAAATGTCATTGTAGGCTGTAGCGTTAAGATTTCCCTTCACTGGAACTAAGGGGCCTGAACCATGAAAAACATACCCAGACCATTATTCCTCCTCAGCTGGCACTATGCATTCGGACAGGTAGCGATTTCCTGACATCCGCCAAACCCAGATTCGCCGGTTGGACTGCCAGATGGTGAAGCGTGATTCATAATTTCAGAGAATGCATTTCTACTGCTCCAGAGTCCAATGGCCAGTGGAGCTTTACACAACACCAGCCGACGCTTGACATTGCGCATGGTGATCTTAGGCTTGTGTGCAGCTGCTCAGACATGGAAACCCCTTTCATGATGCGCCCGATGAACAGTTCTTGTGCTGACATTGCATCCAGAGGCAGTTTGGAACTTGGTAGTCAATGTTGCAACCGAGGACAGACAATTTTTGGCGCTACGCCAACCACTTCACGGCTGAGCCGTTGTTGCTCCTAGACTTTTCACTTCACAATAACAGCACTTACAGTTGACCAGGGCAGCTCTAGCAGGGCAGACATTTTACGAACTGACTTGTTGGAAAGGTGGAATCCTGTGACGGTGCCACGTTGAAAGTCACTGAGCTCTTCAGTAAGGTCATTCTACTGCCAATGTTTGTCTATGGAGATTGCATGGCTGTGTGCTCGAATGTCAGCAATGGATGTGGTTGAAATAGTGGAATCCACTAATTTGAAGGGGTGTCCACATACTTTGTATATATAGTGTAATTAAAATTACAAAACATCTTTCTGATGCTAAATTGTAATTACTTTGTTACTATGGCCTATTTATTGCCTTACCTCCTCACGCCATTTGCACACACTGTATATAGACTTTCTTTTTTTCTATTGTGTTATTGACTATACACTTGTTTATTCCAAGTGTAACTCTGTGTTGTTGTTTGTGTCGCACTGCTTTGCTTTATCTTGGCCAGGTCGCAGTTGTAAATGAGAACTTGTTCTCAACTAGCGTACCTGGTTAAATAAAGGTGAAATATACACTGCTCAAAAAAATAAAGGGAACACTTAAACAACACAATGTAACTCCAAGTCAATCACACTTCTGTGAAATCAAACTGTCCACTTAGGAAGCAACACTGATTGACAATACATTTCACATGCTGTTGTGCAAATGGAATAGACAACAGGTGGAAATTATAGGCAATTAGCAAGACACCCCCAATAAAGGAGTGGTTCTGCAGGTGGGGACCACAGACCACTTCTCAGTTCCTATGCTTCCTGGCTGATGTTTTGGTCACTTTTGAATGCTGGTGGTGCTTTCACTCTAGTGGTAGCATGAGACGGACTCTACAACCCACACAAGTGGCTCAGGTAGTGCAGCTCATCCAGGATGGCACACCAATGCGAGCTGTGGCAAGAAGGTTTGCTGTGTCTGTCAGCGTAGTGTCCAGAGCATGGAGGCGCTACCAGGAGACAGGTCAGTACATCAGGAGACGTGGAGGAGGCCGTAGGAGGGCAACAACCCAGCAGCAGGACTGCTCCCTCTGCCTTTGTGCAAGGAGGAGCAGGATAAGCACTGCCAGAGCACTGCAAAATGACCTCCAGAAGGCCACAAATGTGCATGTGTCTGCTCAAACGGTCAGAAACAGACTCCATGAGGGTGGTATGAGGCCCAACACCGTGCAGGACATTTGGCATTTGCCAGAAAACACCAAGATTGGCAAATTCGCCACTGGCGCCCTGTGCTCTTCACAGATGAAAGCAGGTTCACACTGAGCCCGTGACAGACGTGACAGAGTCTGGAGACGCCGTGGAGAACATTCTGCTGCCTGCAACATCCTCCAGCATGACCAGTTTGGCGGTGGGTCAGTCATGGTGTGGGGTGGCATTTCTTTGGGGGGCCGCACAGCCCTCCATGTGCTCGCCAGAGGTAGCCTGACTGCCATTAGGTACCGAGATGAGATCCTCAGACCCCTTGTGAGACCATATGCTGGTGCGGTTGGCCCTGGGTTCCTCCTAATGCAAGACAATGCTAGACCTCATGTGGCTGGAGTGTGTCAGCAGTTCCTGCAAGAGGAAGGCATTGATGCTATGGACTGGCCCGCCCGTTCCCCAGACCTGAATCCAATTGAGCACATCTGGGACATCATGTCTCGCTCCATCCACCAACGCCACGTTGCACCACAGACTGTCCAGGAGTTGGCGGATGCTTTAGTCCAGGTCTGGGAGGAGATCCCTCAGGAGACCATCCGCCACCTCATCAGGAGCATGCCCAGGCGTTGTAGGGAGGTCATAATTTTGAGTGTGACTCCAAATCCAGACCTCCATGGGTTGATAAATTGGATTTCCATTGATTATTTTTGTGTGATTTTGTTGTCAGCACAGTCAACTATGTAAAGAAAAAAATATTTAATAAGATTATTTCTTTCATTCAGATCTAGGATGTGTTGTTTAAGTGTTCCCTTTATTTTTTGAGCAGTATATGTATAGATATATATATATATATTAAATAAAAATACATGTGCGTGTGTGCGTTGAAGATATGGAACAAGTGATCTTACAAACTGCAATTACCAAATCAAATCACATTTTATTTGTTACATACTTTGTAAACAATAGGTGTAGAATAAAAATTAAATGCTTACTTATAAGGCCTTTTCCAACAATGCAGAGTTAAAGATAAAATTAAAATAGAAAGAGTGACACGAGTCTATAACGAATAGCAATAACGAGTACAAATAACATGGCTATATACAGGGAGCACCAGTATGAGTCGATGTGCAGTGATATTAGGTAATTGAGTTAGCTATGTACTGTACATATAGTAGGGGTAAAGTCACTAGGCAACATGTGTGTGCACAGAGTCAGTGCAAGAGAGTTAGTCAGGGGTGAAAGTAAGGCTGTACGGTCCGGTAGGGCCTCGCAGCAAAATAAATAGTGGGGGAACGTAGTACCGGTAAAACGTGAGCCTATCACAATTAATACAACATGACCCAAAAAAACTATTGGCTATTTCACCATTACGTCTCGCCTTTTTGTAGTCCAATTAAATGGATCAGACAACATTGTTTTTATTGATCTGTTTGTCCATGTCCAGTCCAGTAGACCACCCTGTACATTTTGTAGTATAAATAAAATGCTTGCGTGCACTTGGGTGTCCAGTACCGGTAAGAAATGAAATCTACTTTCACCCTTGGAGTTAGTGCACAAAAAGGTCAGTGCAGGTAGTCCGGGTAGCCATTTGATTAGATATTTAGCAGTCTTGTTTTGGCAGTCTTATGGCTTGGGGCTAGAAGCTGTTCAGGGTCCTGTTGGTTCCAGACTTGGTGCACTGGTACCGCTTGCCTTGCGGTAGCAGAGAGAACAGTATATGGCTTGGGTGGCTGGAGTCATTGACAATTTTGTCTAGATGTCCTGGAAGGCAGGGAGCTCGGCCCCAGCGCCAAGCGATGATGCAGCCAGTCAATATGCTCTCAACGGTGAAGCTGTAAAACTTTTTGAGGATCTGAGGACCCATACCAAATCTGTTCAGCCTCCTAAGGGGGAAGAGGAGCTGTTCACAACTGTGTGGGTGTGTGGACCATGTTAATTCCTTAGTGATGTAGACACTGAGGAACTTGAAGCACTCGACCCGCTCTACTAAAGCCCCATCAATGTGGATGTGGGCGTGCTTGCCTCTCCGTTGCCTGTAGTCCACGATCAGCTCCTTTGTCTTTCTGACGTTGAGGGAGAGGTTGGTTGACTGGCACCACACTACCAGGTCTCTGACCTCCTCTATATTAGCTGCCACATCGTCATCGGTGTTCACTCCTATCAACGCTGTATCGTCAGCAACTTGACAATGGTGTTGGAATCATGTGCGGCCACAGGTTACCTTGGCGTTCTTGGGCACAGGGACTATGGTGGTCTGCTTGAAACAAGTCGGTATTACAGTCCGAGTCAGGGATAGGTTAAAAATGTCAGTGAAGACACCTGCCAGCTGTTCAGCGCATGCTCTGAGTATGCATCTGGCCCCGCTGTCTTGCGAATTTGAACCTGTTTAAAGGTCTTATATCAGCTACGGAGAGCAAGATCACACAGTCATCCGGAACAGCTGGTGCTCTCATGCTTGAAGCGAGCATTGAAGACATTAAGCTTGTCTGGTAGGCTCGGATTTCTGGGCAGCTCACGGCTTGGTTTCCCTTTGTAATCCGTGATAGTTTGCAAGTCCTGCCACATCCATCGAGTGTCATAGCCAGCTTAATAAGATTCAATCTTAGTCCTGTATTGACGCTTTTCTGAATGGATCGTCGTAGCGGGATTTCTTATAAGCGACCCAACTATTATATCTTACTTAAGCCTTTTACAATGAATAAACTGGCACAAAAAATATCAATGAACATGCAATCAAGAGTGCACACCCTTGTACAATCTATCCAGGTCGCCAATAAATATTGCTTAATTGGTTTTGTCATAAAAGCATACACACTGATTTTGTAATGCATGCTTGGCAAAGGGATGAAGTGTGAGGTCTTACATTGCCAATTCATTGTTTAAAGGAGCAGTCCAGTCAAAAACATGGTTTTCCTGTGTTTTATATATATTTCCACACTATGAGGTTGGAATAATACTGTGAAATTGTGAAAATTATGATAATGCACTTTTAGTGCAGTAGCTGTTTGAAAAGGCCGCCTGAAATTTCAGTTTGTTTGGCTGGCTGGTGTTTTTGGACCGCCTGGTATAAGTTAATAGACCAGTAAAAAAGTGAGTCTGCTCTCCTCTGCCAATTACGCTCATTTTCAGGTTATACATCCCCCATTAGGCTCCTTCAGTTAGGCCCCTCTCTCAGACCACTCCCAGACAGTCCTAGCATATTTTTTATTTTTTTTTACCATTTTAATTGAAAACAATCACAGTAAGGTACTTAATTGTTACCCAGAAGTGATTTGATATTGAGATAAAAATGGCTACATTGGACAATTTAGGAATATATTGTGTTGTATCTCACTTTTGTGTATATTATGCAGGACATTGTGGGAAAATGGTAACATTAGAGTTACGCGCATTTTAGGATTCAGTCTTCTCTTAGTTCTCTCAGCTTTTCTCTACAATGCTTATACAGGTTAGACAATTTGCCTTCATTTACGTAGCTAGTGTGTTTCTTAGCCTCGCTCCCAGCACTGCCACCTCCACTTCATGGTGGTCCCTGGTTGTCCAGCCTAGCAGCAGTGCTGGCACAAATATAACAGGATTATAGCCATCCTAATCAGAATTAGATGTACAGGATTGTGCCCTATCGACAGATGCATAGGTTCATTAAGTGAAGACGCTCCTGCCACAATATGAAAATAGCATTCAGAACATGAGGTATTAGAGAAAGTTCATTGTGAAATATATCTGTCATATAAAATATGTGTTTCCGGGATGGCAGCAATCAAACAATTGTTACATACCATACATGAAATCAATAATATAGAGCATGTTATAAGTTATAATTTCCACCTTATTGTTATGTACAGTACACATAGGACCACTTCTAAGAAAAGAGAAACCTGCACACTACTCTGGCTAGTATCACTCATGCAGCGAATACAGTAGGTCTGGAGTCAAAAGAAAAAGAAACATGTTGCCAATTATAAGAATGTGCATTTCATAAATATTCAAATTGGAGTTCATACATAAACCGTATTACACATGTCTCTAAAATCACAATGCGGAAGATAACCTGCCATCGAATGCAGGTGAACAACATTTATACAGGGCAGGCGAACAACACTTAAAACATTGGGCTGCTGTTGCCTTAATTACTGTCCCTCTTGGGCTATGTAAGCACCTTTATCCAGCTTTACTGTGCCCAAAAGTACATCATATTGAATTACTGCCCGCTGGCCTGTAGTTTGGCAGCTGGAATTTCTTCCTTAAACTAATCATGATGCTCCTGGCATGGCTTCAATTGTCTGTAAGAGATCCTATTAGATTTGGGCGGAGGACAAAACTCCACTGTTCACCAAAAGGAAGCACTCGGGTATTATACGGAATGAGCTAGTAAAATGTGGGGTTTTCCAAAGGTAGCTGGCAATAATTAAGCTCTAAAAGTTTAAGCCGTTGGGAGGAGGGGGATTACAATGTGACGGAATATGTCATTAATGTCGCTAATGTCATTTTCTTTAACTACATTTTTTGGAACGCACCAGATCTCCAAGATTGGCCTGTTCTTATTTTACCCACATCTAGTCTACAGTCTTAGATGTAACAGAGTGAATGATGAACACCAACATACAAATAGAATTAACCCTTGACCCAGTGTATTGAGGGCACAGGAGTATTCCAAGGGTTGAATTGTCACGTCCTGACCATAGAGTGCTCTTATTTTCTATGGTAGAGTAGGTCAGGGCGTGACTGGGGGGTTGGGGTTTATCTAGTTTATTTTTTCTATGTTGTGTTCTAGTTTCTTTTTTCTATGTTGGGGGTTTTGTATGATTCCCAATTAGAGGCAGCTGGTCATCGTTGTCTCTAATTGGGGATCATATTTAAGTAGTTGTTTTTCCCACCTGTGTTTGTGGGAGATTATTTTGAGTTAGTGCATGTTGCACCTCTGTCGTCACTGTTTGTGTTTTGTTTATAGTTTATTGTTTGTTTGGCTAAGTTTCACAATATAATAAAGCTCTGGAACGATACTCACGCTGCGCCTTGGTCTCCTTCATACGACGCACGTGTTAGAATCTCCCACCACCAAAGGACCAAGCAGCGTGCCCAAGAGGAGCAGGGATCCTGGGCCCGGGAGAAAAGGGAGTGGAGGACATCCTGGACCTGGGAGGAGGTAATGGCAGGGGACAAGACCCTGCCATGGAAGCAGGCGGAGACAGTGAAAGAGGAATGGCGACGATACGATGAATTAGCACGGTAACAACGGAAGCCCGAGAAGCAGCTAAAACATTTTTGGGGGGGGCCACACAGGAAGATTGGCAGAGTCAGGGTTTAGACCTGAGCCAACTCCCCATGCTTACCGTGGGGAGTGTGTAACCAGTCAGGCACTGTGTTGTGCGGTGATGCGCACTGTATCTCCAGGGCGCATTCATAGCCCGGTGCGCTCTGTGCCTGCGCCCCGCATTTGCCGTGCTAGAGTGGGCATTCAGCCAGGACGGATTGTGCTGGCTCAGCGCTCCTGGTCTCCAGTACGCCTCCTCGGTCCAGGATATCCTGCGCCAGCTCTACGCACTGTGTCGCCAGTGTGCCTTCACAGCCCAGTTCGTCCTGTGCCAGCGCCCCGCACTTGCCGGGCTAAAGTGAGCATCCAGCCAGGACGGGTTGTGCCAGCCTTACGCTCCAGACCTCCAGTGCGCCTCCACGGCCCAGTATATCCTGTGCCAGCTCCTCGCACCCGGTCTCCAGTGCGTCTCCCCAGTCTGGTGAGACCTGTTCCGGCTCCACGTACGAAACCTCCAGTGATGATCCATGGCACGAAGCCTGCAGTGATGATCCATGGCCCGGAGCCTGTAGTGATGATCCATGGCACGAAGCCTCCAGTGTTAATCCATGGCCCGGAGCCTCCAGTGATAATCCATGGCCCGGAGCCTCCAGTGATAATCCATGGCCCGGAGACTCCAGCGATAATCCATGGCACGAAGCCCCCAGCGATGATCCATGGCACGGAGCCTCCAGCGAGGGTCCCCGGTCCGGAGCCTCCAGCGAGGGTCCCCGGTCCAGAGCCTCCAGCGACGGTACCCGGTCAGGAGCCTCCAGCGACGGTCCCCGGTCCGGAGCCTCCAGCGACGGTCTGGAGCCTCCAGCGACGGTCCGGAGCCTCCAGCGGCGGTCGGCGGCCCGGGGGCCTCCACCGATGCTGGCGGATTCGCAGGATGAGAGGGTTCTTCGTCCTGCACCAGAGCCACCTCCAATGCTGGTGGATCCGCAGGATGAGAAGGTTCTTCGTCCTGCACCAGAGCCGCCACCAACACTAGACACCCTCCCTTATGGTTTGAGGTTTTGCGGCCGGAGTCCGCACCTTTGGGGGGGTGTACTGTCACGTCCTGACCATAGAGTGCTCTTATTTTCTATGGTAGAGTAGGTCAGGGCGTGACTGGGTGGTTTATCTCGTTTTTTTCTGTTGTGTTCTAGTTTCTTTTTTCTATGTTGTGGGTTTTATATGATTCCCAATTAGAGGCAGCTGGTCATCGTTGTCTCTAATTGGGGATCATATTTAAGTAGTTGTTTTTCCCACCTGTGTTTGTGAGAGATTATTTTGAGTTAGTGCATGTTGCACCTCTGTCGTCACGGTTTGTGTTTTGTTTATAGTTAATTGTTCGTTTGGCTAAGTTTCACAATATAATAAAGATGTGGAACGATAGTCACTCTGTACTTTGGTCCGTTCCTACACACATGCGTGACATGAAAGTGCGTGTTATAAGCTACACTGTACATAGCATCCCATTAAACCAGTAAGGTCACTCTTTTTTTCTCTCTCTTTTTTAACCTTTTATTTAACTAGGCAATTTTTTGGTTGCTGAGAATATTCAGGTTAAGCAGGAAATGCTAACTTGTAGTTTATTCGAGGTTTAAACAGGTTTCTAAAGTTTGTAATTTCCATTTTGGATTTAATTTGCTGTTAACAAAACATTTATCAACCCCTACAAAAAATCCACATTTCCACATTCCCTGTTGCAGCAGGATTATAATCTTGCTGTAGAAAACTGGCTCCAATCTGGCTCCAATCTGGCTCCAATCATACATATGTATTAATATCAAATCACTTCTGGGTTACAATTAAGTACCTTAAAAAGTACCAAAAAACTATTTCTCAAGCAAGCATGTTGATAGGACTGTCTTGGAGAGGTCTGAGTGGGGAAGGGGAAATTGAAAACTAGATGTTATTGGTAGACAGGTTTGGAACTCTTTCTTATTAACCAATTTACCGCATGGTGAAGTCACGATGGAAACCTGAAACTCCCACCCCTCCCGCCCATGCAAAGCTGATTATAAGGTCCTGTGTATATTGTATTTTCAACCATAAACTATCAGGAAATAACACTGACACATGTTTTTCACACTTTTACAGTGTTGTACAATAGGATATAAAACACAGGTAAAACTGATTTTTGACTGCACTGGGTCTTTAAATCCAGCTGCAACTTTTTCTACTATCTCTCCTTGCGTCAAGATATTATATTTGTTTACGAGCTGTGTTACCATCACCTTAAAGACATTAGACTTCGGGGCAATTGTAAATCAATGCTAACCCATTCAGCACAAATGGTATGCATCTGAAATGGCACCCTATTCCTTTTGTAGTGCACTACTTTTGACCAGGGCTAATAGAGCTCTGGTAAAAAAAATAATAATTGTGCACTAAATGATAAATAGGGTGCATTTGGGATACACACTGTCATAGACGCAGGGCTTTTGGCATGCACCCAGTGGAATAGAAACTTTCCACTTCACTGGAGGCACAATGTTATCTGGCTTTGCTCCAACAGTTTCAGTGATTTACATTCACACTATTATCTCTTACCGCCTCCCAAACCCTTCACACGCTAGTATCTGCCCATACGCATTGATTAGTACTGTCTACTACATTTGTTTTTCACAGCCCTCATAAGTTATACCCAAATATCTTGTTGTTTGGTAGGTCCGAATGAGAACGAATGAGGACTTAAATCACATACTGTAGAGGTAAGGGGAGAGAGAGAATTTGAGCGAGGGAGAAAGTTAGGAGAGATTCAGGTTTCCATCAAAAAAGGACATGTCTGTGGTCCGTCTCATGTCATAAATTCTTTTGAGGTTTAAAGACAACAAATGAATGATTCAGCTTATAAAGGAGGTAGCAAGGTTAGCACACATCAGCAGATGATAGATTATCCTGGACTGATAGCTCCTCGGAGAGCACTGAAGCTCACAGCCTAACATGGAGGAGGAAAATTCTCCTGAAGCACAAGTTGACCATTTGACACACCTGCATATATTACCACATACACTGGTGGAGAAATCTCTGGCCTAAAGCACCTATAGAAAGTCTACACCCCTTTCATTTTTTTCCTTCACATTTTGTTGCGTTACAAAGTGGGATTAAAAGGGATTTGTCTTTTTTTTTTTGTCAACTATCCACCAAAAATACTATGTAATGTCAAAGTACAATCATTTTTTTATTTTTTTTAAGATTAATGAAAAAATAAAACACTAATATACTGTACCTTGATTAGATAAGTATTCACCCCCCTGAGTCAATACAAGTTAGAAACACCTTTGGAGTCTTTTTGGGTAAGTCTCTAAGAGCTTTGCACACGTGTATTGTGCAATATTTGCCCAGTATTATTTTCAAAATTCCTCAAGCTCTGTCAAGGTGTTGGGGATCATGGCAAATTTCAAGTCTTGCCATAGTTTTTCAAGCAGATTTAAGTCAAAACTGTAACTTGGAACATTCACTGTCTTCTTGGTAAGCAACTCTTGTCCTGCTAATGAATTCCTCTCCCAGTATCTGGTGTAAAGCAGACTGAAGCAGGTTTTCCTCTAGGATTTTGCCTGTGCTTAGCTCCATCCCATTTCTTTTCATCTCAGAAAACTCCCCAGTCTCCCCAGTCACCTAGTGACATGTTGTGTTGGATTTGCCCCAAACATAATGCTTTGCATTTAGGCCAAAAATGGTATTCCTTTGGCGTGTTTCTTTTCTCCAATATTACTTTAGTGCCTTGTTGCATATATTGGACATGCATGTTCTAGAATATTTTTAGTCTGTATATTTTTATTCTTCTTTTCAATCTGTAATTTAGGTCATTATTGTGGAGTCGCTACAATGTTGTTGATCCATTCTCAATTTTCTCCCATCACAGCCATTGAACTTTGTAGCTGTTTTAAATTCACCAATGGCCTCATGGTGACATCCCTAAGCAGCTTCCTTCCTGTCTTGCAGCTCAGTTCAGAAGGATGACTGCATCTTTGGTGTGTCTGGGTGGTTTAATACATAATCCACAACATCATTATAAATGTGACCATGCTAAAGACCAGGCACCACAGGCTGAAATGACATTTTTGCATTTACCTATCAGTTTGGACATTTGTTGGTATTTTGGCCTATTAATATTTTCAAAAAGTAAACAAAAATGTCAAAATCTTGATGAAAATGTAAATTTACTTTGTTTATCATACTACCGTCATCAAAATGTCATGGGTCCTAACCACTTTAAAATGGACATATAATTTAAAAGCTCACAACATTCATTATGTGATAGCCATTTCAGTGAGAATTTAACAATCTGGACTATACTGTATGTAGTAACTTACTTTGAAGAGATGGTGATTGGGTCTAAATAGGGGTTTGGCATTTGGTTGTTTAAATTCAGTGTACTTGTCTTTAACTGCCATTTCCGGAAAGTCAGACTCTTCCAACAAGCCAACTCATTTTCCTCAGCTTCAGAAGCATCTACATTCACCATATTGTGTGTGGTTATCCTTAGATATATTATTGAGACTTGTTGATATGTTGTCTATTTTTTATTCTAGATTTTAAAAATCTTAAGAAAAATGTGCCAAAAATGCTTTTTAGTATTTTACAGATCGAAAGATGAAAAAGTATTTATTCACAATCTGCTCTGAGCAAGTCCAGTCCTGGAGTGTCTTAATTAAATGAAACCAAAATATTTAGGCTGACTTAACCCAGTGTCCCAAAAAATGGATTTGCAGGATATACAAATATGCGCATACAGTATATGTAATTTGTATCGATATTCAACTGGTAAAAGTTGATTGTGATGACTAGCAGGGGAAAATCCCTAATATGGTGTGGTGCCTGGCCTTAAAGATACAGTATATTCAATGTCGGATGTATTATTGTTATCCATCTACCAATCACTGCCCTTCTTTATGAGACTTTCGAAAAGCTACCTGGTCTTTGTAGTTGAATCTGTGCTTGAAATTCAATACTTGACTGAGGGACCTTACAGATGTTGTGTGTATGGGGGACAGAAGAAGGAGTAGTCATTTAAAAATCATGCCAACCCCTATTAGTTCACACAGAGTGAGTCCATATAACTTATGTGATTTGTTAAGCTAAATGTAACTTCTGAACTAATTTAGGCTTGCCTAAACAAAGGGCTTGAATACTTATGCAACAACTATTGTTTCATTTAATTGTATTCATTTGTAAAGATTTGTAGAATTTCTTTTCACTTTGACATTACGGAGTATTTTGTGTAGATCGATGACAAAAAATGATAATTAAATCTATTTCAATCCCACTTTGTAACGCAACAAAATGTGAAAACAGTTCAAGGGGATGTAGACTTTCTATAGGCCCTGTATGTTGTTCGTTAAGAACTGCATGACTTGACACTGTGTACAAGTTATTACTTTCATTACAAAACAATGCTCATGGAGTTTTGGTTAGATCAGAGAGAGCACAATGTGTGAACCTAAATTGTCCTTTTGTTTTAAATGAATGTATTATGTCATGTTGCTTTCGCAACAGCTAATGGGGATCCTAATAAAATACAAGACAAAAGAAAACATCCTTCACAAGTTGACCATTTGACAAGCACTCATAAATTACCATATAAGAAATCGCTGCCATATGTTGGTCATTAAGAACATTTTACAATGTGTAAATGTGTACAAGTCCTTATTTTGTTCAAATTCTGTGTACATGGGAGTTTGCATTGATCCGAGCACACTGAGTGAACCTAACTGTAGATAGATTAATAAAGGGACTGTTGGTCGTACACTACTTTATTGAATCAAAGCCTATAAAAAGATTTAAAGAATGTGGAAAAACAACCTTGTTTGTGGAGAGCAGGAAAGCACATTTACTCTACAAACAATACTTACACAGTACGAAACAAATTTGAATTTGAATTCAGTCATGGGCTTATACTAATCAGAAGAATGTAGTCTTACACGTCACACATATCAGATGTATTTCTTGTAAAAATCAGACCTTGAAGAATAGAAAAAGTTTTCAGAGAGAAGGCAACAAGTCCTATTTTCTTGAGCATCACACCATTGGCTCTCTGTCATTATCTTTTCACTAGCAATTGTCTGTTTTTTGGGAGTTCACAACAGTGCAGCCGCTTCAAAATGGATATATCCATTTTAAAGGGTCTGGTAAATCTTTAGGTTGTCCTGCATCTAGACATACAGTATATGCATTTCTGGCCATATAATCACAGTGCATATGTTGGAAAGTAGCCACACGTACCAAGTTTCAAGTTTTAATGTCACAAGCACAAGTACAGTGAAATGCCTTTCTTACAAGCTCTAAACCCAACAATGCAGTAATCAATATCAATGTAATACTAAAAATATCAAGGTAGAACAAAAACCCACAAGATATAACATTGAGAAATAAGAAGAACACGATAGTACAATGTGGAGGGATACTGGATCGATAGAGGTAGATACATATGGGGTAAGGTTACTTGGCATCAGGATGTACTGTATGATAAAGAGAGCAGCAGCAGCGTATATATAATGATTGTATGTGAGTGGGTGTGTGTAGAGTCCGTATAAATGTATGTGCATATTATGTGTCTGTGAGCAAATTATGGAGTGAGTGTTTGTATGTGTGTTGGAGTATCAGTGTGTGTAGTGTGTAGGGCCCTGTGAGTGTGCATAGATTAAAAAATAAGAATAGAATACAAAGGTCAACACAGATAGTCCTGGTAGCCATTTAGTTAGCTATTTAGTTAGGCATTTAGCAGTCTTATTGTTACGTCCTGACCAGTAAAGGGGTTATTTGTTATTGTAGTTTGGTCAGGACTTGGCAGGGGGTGTTTATTTTATGTGGTTCGGGGTTTGTTGGGCTATGTGCTTATGTAAGAGGGGTGTTTGTTTTATGTGTTCCGGGGTTTTTTGGTCTATGTTCTATGTAAGTGTATTTCTATGTTAGTTCTAGTCTTTCTATTTCTATGTTTAGTTAATGGGGTTGACCTTCAATTGGAAGCAGCTGCTCCTCGTTGCTTCTGATTGAAGGTCCTATGTATAGGGGTGTTTTTGTAATGGGATTTGTGGGTAGTTGTTTCCTGTTTTGTGTCTGTGCACATGACATGACATGACATGACATGACATGACATGACATGACATGACATGACATGACAGGACAGGACAGGACAGGACAGGACAGGACAGGACAGGACAGGACAGGACAGGACAGGACAGGACTGTTGGTGGTGGTGGTGGTTTTTGTATACGTGATTTGTTTGTTTTTCCTTCTTTTATTAAATAAAGATGAGTATACACGTTCCCGCTGCACCTTGGTCCAATCCTTACGACGCCCGTTACACTTATGGCATGGGGATAGAAGCTGTTCAGGAGCCTGTTGGTGTCAGACTTGATGCACCGGTACCGCTGGTCGTGAGGAAGCAGAGACAACAGTCTATGGCTTGGGTGGTTGGAATCTTTAATGATTTTCACACCGCCTGATATATAGGTCCTGGTATGAGTATAACCAGTGGTAAGACCAGGAGAGGTCCTGGTATGAGTATAACCAGGGGTATGACCAGGAGAGGTCCTGGTATGAGTATAACCAGTGGTATGACCAGGAGAGGTCCTGGTATGAGTATAACCAGTGGTGTGACCAGGAGAGGTCCTGGTATGAGTGTAACCAATGGTATGACCAGGAGAGGTCCTGGTATGAGTATAACCAGTGGTATGACCAGGAGAGGTCCTGGTATGAGTATAACCAATGGTATGACCAGGAGAGGTCCTGGTACAGTATGAGTATAACCAGTTGGTTTTTGGGCATGCACCACAAACTAAGCTGTTTTTATGAAACACTGGGAATATTTGGCCAGAGACGCATATGGTTAGACATGACACCCTAATGAGTCCCCCTTTACTGACCCTTATAGGACTCTTACCTATAAAATAAAAAAAGAGCACCATGAACTGAAAACATTGTTGTTGTGGTCAAGTATGGCCGTCATTGTAAATAAGAATTTGTTCTTAACTGACGTGCCTAGTTAAATAAAGGTTAAAGAAATAAAACATTAAACAAAATGTATGGGAGTTGCTATCATCTTTCCAGGAATCTACAATGACTATACCAGATAAGCAAACTTGAAAACCTTTAGTAACACTGACCGACTCTCTTGAAAACAATTTCTTTATGTTTTTATCTATTTTATTAGTTTTTCTGAAAGTGATAAACTAGTCAAATAACCCTAAACTATCATAATGCGTTCAGGACATTCTGATTCCTGAGGACCTTTGTGGGGTCAAAGGTCAAACAGTACACCCAGACATCTAGGTGGCAACTGGTCCAGCTGTGGGAGGACTGTGTAAAGACAGGTGACTTTTGGTTCACAGGTGACTTTTGCTCTTAGTGTGGGTATTCAAATACCATAGTATTTGTTTTTTTCCTCAAACCTGTATTTTTTTTTCTTCATTTTTCCTTGCTTCATAATTGTAAAATTATAGTGTTATTTGAGATACATTATAGAACTGTTTCAGACATGCATACAGTCCAGTTGAGTCACACTGAAAACACTCAAGAGGCTGTGAATACATTAAAAATGATAGCATATTGCAACCCTGGGAAAGCAACATCAATGTATTGTATCTTATATTGTGAAAATCATCGCATCATCCATCTTTGTGGTCCCATTCACACACTCCCTCATCCTGCTAGTATGGCCTCTGGGAAATGTAGGAAAACCTATTGCCTGTCTAGGAAACTAATGGAAAATGGGAAAAAAATCGATATAGCCTCTAATATTTTATATTTCTATGTGAATGGGGAGTGTTCCTTTGTACTCTTACTGGAAGCAGAGAATTCAGAGGCCTTGAAAGTGGTGGTCTAGTTTATATTTTCACCCACTTCCATGTCTGTCTGGTTGGCAAAACGAAGGCCGGAGCTTTGGAACAGGCAAAACAAAAAGAGTGGACGATCTCTCTTAGAAACCGTCTCAACTGTACTGTTGGGCATTGGATTTACTTCACTTGGAAGTTCAGAGTGCATGGCTTGTGTTTCCATACCAAGCTCGATTCTGTCACTATAGCGTCATAGTATTAGCATGTTGTGGTAGCTACTTAGTAATCCCATTATTATTGCTTAATAAAGGAGTTGAGCAGTTTACAGTTAGGCAAGAGGAGCATAAACTTCATTCCAAACTTAATCCTGTCGTTATAGCGTCATAGTATTAACATGCTGTGGTAGCTACTTAGTAATTAAAATTGCATAATTAAGGGGTTGAGCAGTTTAGGCTTATTCCACTGGTGTAATAACATAATACCACTGTGTAACAAACTAGGCTCACTGTAATCATTACTATGTAAATACACACGGGGAAAAACGCAACTTATGGTAAAGCGTTACCCAGTCTTAGATTTGACCTGTTCTATTTCTCTTTTAATACTATTGGCTGCTTCATCGTACGTCTCCTTCACCGTGTTCTCTCCACACACATGGTATTGCTTACTGTAACATACAGAATGCATCAACGTGGACATTTGGCAGGAGCACAGTAGTAGTGAATAGCATTCTAAAAACTTCGAAACTAGCTCCATATGCCAGGGCAATTTATTGAAAGCCTAATGTTGGTTTACGGTATGTTTGAAACTGATGAACCCTTGAAGACTTTGCTACAGTTTGTAAAGGAAGGTTTAATTTACAGGCACTTTGTGGACCGTAAACTAACATATTTGATGGTTGTAAATTAACTTTCCTGTTGTCAATCACATTTCTCTGAACTATGCCAAATTTAGCCAGCGTCTCAAGAAATAAAGCTTTTGAAGTTACTGACAAATCTTAAACAGCATCAGGTCATGGGTGTTTATTTTGCCACCTTTCACTGTTTTAATTGAACCCATATTTGCAGAGGAGCTAAGCTAAGGCAACATGTTACTATTCTGAATGCATACCTGCAGTGAGCTAAGTACCTGTAGTACTATTAGACAGGCAATTAGTCACAGGCGAGCAGCAATGGTGGGTCTTGAATCCCTGTCACCAGGGGGTAGTATATATAGTCAAGAGTCGGGAGCGCTACCAATGTGCCAGACCAGCCTCAGGCCCAACTAAGAGCTAGACTACTCCACACAGACTGGCTCTGACTGAAAGTGTCCAGGGGAGACAAAACATTGACTAATCCAATCTAATTGATTCATCTATTTCCTTGTACCATGCAATGACCAGAAGGGTTGCGAACCTTGAGACCTGCTTAATACTTTCTTTCAAACTATGGACAGTAAGTACTGCTAGTCATGACATTATGGGTACATTGGTGCATAGCTTTTCAACCACCATGCATATACTTGAATTTACTTTATAAATGTTTCAACCATTTATTTCAATTTAATCATTATTATAATATATGCCATTTAGCAGACAACATGATTTCTGATATCATTTTGCTACAGTAAAAGTGCAATTTAACTTATAGGGCATGGGTACCCAATTCTACGAGGTCCAGAGCCTGCTGGTTTTCTGTTCTACCTGATAATTAATTGCACACACCTAGTGTCCCTGGTCTAAATGCCCCTGATTAGAGGGGGCAGTCGAACTGGCTTCGAGGTCCAGAGTTGAGTTTGAGGTTTCAACAATGAGGGTGGTACAGTCTGCTTCTCTAATGTTTTTTTTCAAACATCGTATTTAATATTTTCAACATACCACAGTTATCAACAATAACAACATAACACATACACATCATACACAAAACACACAACAACGACGCTGAAGTCATCCAAAAAGAAAATCAACATGTTGCAATAAGCAGATAGAGACAAGATTTTTTTTTTAATCCCATCTCCAGGGCAACCATCAGATTCCTGAACAGTTTGGACTAGACCAGACCTGCACATCTGGATTTTGTGTGGTGTTCCATGTAAAATCCAATACTGCCGGCGAATATCTGCCAAGACCTGTTCAGATCCTGGATGCAGCAACTGGTCATCAAAGTCTTTGATAAGGAGCCTTGTGGCTGAACGGCATGAGTCCAATATGACTGAATGTAACTCCTCCAGACTATTGTCCACAATTTGTCTGAGTCTTCCCTGCATTCTCTGGAGACTGGTTGTGTGGTCCAGCTCAGGAACAAGGTTACGGAGCCGGCTACTCCGAGGAACTGTTTTTGTGTCTTTAGAAACATACTGAGCAGCATCTGGGATATGATTCTTTACGTCTGTGACAGTAAAGCTGCAGAAGGTGAGTCATTTTAGTTCTACAGGGTCATCAAGGACCTGTGAACTTGGCTTCTCCATTTGACGGTATTGGGTCTAAAAGGGCATGACAGCAGAAGTAAGATTGCACTGTTGCACTGGCGTCATGTGTGACTGGTAGGGAGGCCCTCAAAGCCTTGTAGGTTCCACCCTAGTCTTGTATGGACTGCTGCAGGTTCTCCTTTGGTGCCTTGGTGCACTCTGTGGCAGCGAAGGCACCATGGAGCACATACTTGTTCTTCTTTTTAGGCTTGGAGAGAGGAGTTATCTCAAAGCTGACTGTTGTGCCCTGGAGATGGGTGACATCAGTACTGACAGTAGGGAGGATAAGGGTCTTGTCACAACTGTCTTCGTCTTCTGACGATAATGCGAAATCGTCATCAGAAAATGTGGACCAAAATGCAGCAGGTACGTGAATGCTCATCTTGATTTTTAATTATTTTCAAAACGAACATACAAAACACAAAAAAACGAACACTCGACAAATAAACAGTCTGGTAAGGCACAAGGCTATACACAGAATAATCACCCACCAATCACACATACAAACACACCCTAATATATGGAACTCTCAATCAAAGGCAGATAGACAACACCTGCCTTCAACTGAGAGTCCCAACCCCAATCAACCAAACATAGAAACACACAACCTAGACTAACCATAGAATACTAAACATAAACCAAAAACCCGGAATTACTAAATCAAACACCCTTTACACAAAACACACCACCCCGAACCACATAAAACAAATACCCCCTGCCACGCCCTGACCAAACTACAAAACAATTAACCTTATATACTGGCCAGGACGTGACAGTACCCCCCCCTTAAAGGTGCTACCCCAGAAGCACCTTAACAAAAAATAATCCCAAGCAACACCAACAAAAAGTCCCCTTTTCTAAAGGGAGGGAAGGGAGGGTGGCTGCCGTCAACGACGGCACTGTGCTACACCCCCCCTCCCCAACCCACCTATTTCTGGAGGTGGCTCTGGCTCCGGCCGTTCCAGGCTGTCGGGCCACTCTGGCATCGCCGGGGGGCAGTCGGGGCAGTCTGGCAATTCGGGAGAGTCTGGGCAGTCTGGCAATTCGGGACAGTCTGGGCAGTCTGGCAATTCGGGACAGTCTGGGCAGTCTGGCAATTCGGGACAGTCTGGGCAGTCTGGCAATTCGGGACAGTCTGGGCAGTCTGGCAATTCGGGACAGTCTGGGCAGTCTGGCAATTCGGGACAGTCTGGGCAGTCTGGCAATTCGGGACAGTCTGGGCAGTCTGGCAATTCGGGACAGTCTGGGCAGTCTGGCCACTCCGGCAGTTCAGGGCAGTCTGGCCACTCCGGCAGTTCAGGGCAGTCTGGCCACTCCGGCAGTTCAGGGCAGTCTGGCCACTCCGGCAGTTCAGGGCAGTCTGGCCACTCCGGCAGTTCAGGGCAGTCTGGCCACTCCGGCAGTTCAGGGCAGTCTGGCCACTCCGGCAGTTCAGGGCAGTCTGGCCACTCCGGCAGTTCAGGGCAGTCTGGCCACTCCGGCAGTTCAGGGCAGTCTGGCCACTCCGGCAGTTCAGGGCAGTCTGGCCACTCCGGCAGTTCAGCGGCAGTCTGGCCACTCCGGCAGTTCAGCGCAGTCTGGCCACTCCGGCAGTTCAGCGCAGTCTGGCCACTCCGGCAGTTCAGCGCAGTCTGGCCACTCCGGCAGTTCAGCGCAGTCTGGCCACTCCGGCAGTTCAGCGCAGTCTGGCCACTCCGGCAGTTCAGCGCAGTCTGGCCACTCCGGCAGTTCAGCGCAGTCTGGCCACTCCGGCAGTTCAGCGCAGTCTGGCCACTCCGGCAGTTCAGCGCAGTCTGACCTCTCTGGCGACTGTTGACTGGCGGGCAGCTCTGACGACTGTTGACTGGCGGGCAGCTCTGACGATGACTGTTGACTGGCGGGCAGCTCTGACGATGACTGTTGACTGGCGGGCAGCTCTGACGATGACTGTTGACTGGCGGGCAGCTCTGACGATGACTGTTGACTGGCGGGCAGCTCTGACGATGACTGTTGACTGGCGGGCAGCTCTGACGATGACTGTTGACTGGCGGGCAGCTCTGACGATGACTGTTGACTGGCGGGCAGCTCTGACGATGACTGTTGACTGGCGGGCAGCTCTGATGATGACTGTTGACTGGCGGGCAGCTCTGATGATGACTGTTGACTGGCGGGCAGCTCTGATGAAGACTGTTGACTGGCGGGCAGCTCTGATGAAGACTGTTGACTGGCGAGGCTGGATTGACGCACTTGTAGCCTGGTGCGTGGTGCTGGTACTGGGCTTACCAGATTATGTACACGCACCTCCAGGCTAGTGCGGGGAGCGGGAACAGGACGAGTCGGACTGGGTTGACGCACTTCCGGGTCCGCACGAGAGACAGGAGCTGGAAACCCAGGGCTATGGAGGCGCACAGCCGGTCTAGATCTTACCTCCTGCACAACCCGCCTTGGCTGGATGGAACTAGTAGCCCTGTACGAGCGGGGTGCTCGTACAGGGCAGACTGGGCTGTGCAGGGGCCTGATGGTAGCCGTGCGTAGAGCGGGAGTTGGGTAGCCTGGTCCTCGGAGGCGTACCGGCGACCAGATGCGCTGCGCAGGCATCCTCCTACCAGGCTGGATGCCCGCTCTAGCACGGCACCTGCGAGGGGCTGGAATAACGCGCACCGGACTGTGCGTGCGTATGGGTGAGATAGTGCGCTCCTCAGCGAAACATAGCGCTCTCCACCCCATACGCTCCTCCATATAACCACGAGTAGCTGGCTTCCGGCTCTTCTTACGCCTAGCCAAACTACCCGTGTGCCCCCCCCCAAAATTTTCTTGGGGGTGCCTCTCGTGCTTCTCCTTCAGCGCGTACTTGGCCTCGTACCACCGCCTCTCTGCCTTGGCTGCCTCAATTTCCCCCTGCGGGCGTCGATAATCCCCAGCCTGATGCCAGGGTCCGGCCCCGTCCAGAACTTCCTCCCAAGTCCACTTCTCCCGCCAGTCCAACTCGAACTCCGTCTGCTCCTTCCTCTGCTGCTTGGTCCTTTGGTGGTGGGTGATTCTGTCACAACTGTCTTCGTCTTCTGACGATAATGCGAAATCGTCATCAGAAAATGTGGACCAAAATGCAGCAGGTACGTGAATGCTCATCTTGATTTTTAATTATTTTCAAAACGAACATACAAAACACAAAAAAACGAACACTCGACAAATAAACAGTCTGGTAAGGCACAAGGCTATACACAGAATAATCACCCACCAATCACACATACAAACACACCCTAATATATGGAACTCTCAATCAAAGGCAGATAGACAACACCTGCCTTCAACTGAGAGTCCCAACCCCAATCAACCAAACATAGAAACACACAACCTAGACTAACCATAGAATACTAAACATAAACCAAAAACCCGGAATTACTAAATCAAACACCCTTTACACAAAACACACCACCCCGAACCACATAAAACAAATACCCCCTGCCACGCCCTGACCAAACTACAAAACAATTAACCTTATATACTGGCCAGGACGTGACAGGTCTCCTGGTCTCCTGACAGTTGGAGATGTTGGGCAGCTTCAGGCAGTAACACTTCTCGCTGCTCCATCGTCCAGAATCGCAAAAGTCTTGAGTGACCATTTCTCAAGAGCACTGGAACCACCTTCAGGAAAACCCAACCGACTTGGTTGGAATGGGCAAGGTACACGCTGCCATTGGAGACTTTGATTGGGGGAGCAGAGGATTCTTTCTGGGCAACTCTATGAAGCACCTGTAAATGTATCCCACCACAATCGTGACATGGCTTCTTCGTGGTACACTCTTCAGGCAAGTGGGTTCGGCCATTCCTCCAGCATTGTTTGCCCTCTTTAATCCACTCACCTGTCTTGCTCTTGAATTCTCCCTTGATCTTTGGGCACCTGGTGATGTAATGCTGGACCTGGGGGTCTGCCTCTCTCTGCGGGTGCTCTACCATTGTTCTTGATGATTGTGCTGAACTAGTCTGGTTGAGATTCGCTGCTGCTGAGCCTTGTCTTGAAGCCACCTTGACAGGTCTTTCAAGTTGTAGGGATTAAGGCTTGTTGAGTTTAGTTTACCCTTCAGTTGTCGGAACTCTATGAAGCTGTCCCCGAGATACTTCCGCAGTTTTCTGAGAAGTCTGTCGACATAGGAAAAGCACTTCAACCCATAACCGGAACAACCTTCCAGGGATAGCAGCATGCTCACCAGCCAATGGATCCATAAAGAGAAGCTTGGGAAACCTTAGAATTACCAACTTTCCATCAACAGGGACATGTTGCAATGAGAGGGCCTGTGAGTGGATCAGTTGACCTCAAGGTTGGAGACTCTGTAGCTGCAGAGGTAAGGCCTGTTGGAGAGTACAATCTGTTGGTGTAGCTGGAGCTCAAGTGGAGGTAAGATGACTGTTAGGTTGGTCAAGTCCAATGCACCACTGTGGGCCTGCATGGTGGTGCCACGGTGGGTCAGATGTCCATCTTGCATATGTTGGAAAGGCTTGGGTTTCTGCTGTAGTTTCTTCTGCAGTGTTGCACTCCGCTGAACTGTCACCCGTTGCACTCTTTTCTTCTGTCTGGATATGCAGTCTGGATAGGGTGAAGGGGTCTGTCACCACTCCTCAGTGTTCTCAACAGGGCAGGTTGCTCATTTGAAGGCCTGGCTGAGTCTGAAGGTATAGGTAGTTGGAACAACTTACAGGTTAAGACTGCTAACTTGTGGTTGGGTTTTACCCAGTTGTAGGACTTCAGGGTCCAAGTGGGAAGCCCCTAGTTTCAGGCGGACCCCTCTCAGAGGGGGATTGGTTTTTGTACCTGTAGGAGGGTTACCTACTAGGTTTGATTATTTAAAAAAATAAAGGAGCCACACCAGGCAACGAATACAGTACCAAAATTGCTGAGGATTATACACAACAAAAGTCAAAGACTTTGATTGTGGTCCTCTATTGGGGTGCGTCACTTGAGTGGGTTGAGTCACTGACGTGGTCTTCCTGTCTGGGTTGGCGCCCCCCCTTGGGTTGTGCCATGGCGGAGATCGTTGTGGGCTATACTCGGCCTTGTCTTAGGACGGTAAGTTGGTGGTTGGAGACATCCCTCTAGTGGTGTGGGGGCTGTGCTTTGGCAAAGTGGGTGGGGTTATATCCTGCCTGTTTGGCCCTGTCCGGGGGTATCATCGGATGGGGCCACAGTGTCTTCTGATCCCTCCTGTCTCAGCCTCCAGTATTTATGCTGTAGTAGTTTATGTGTCGGGGGGCTAGGGTCAGTCTGTTACATCTGGAGTATTTCTCTTGTCTTATCCGGTGTCCTGTGTGAATTTAAATATGCTCTCTCTAATTCTCTCTTTCTCTATTTCTGTCTTTCTCTCGGAGGACCTGAGCCCTAGGACCATGCCTCAGGACTACCTGGTATGATGACTCCTTGCTGTCCCCAGTCTACCTGGCCGTGCTGCTGCTCCAGTTTCAACTGTTCTGCCTGCGGCTATGGAACCCTGACCTGTTCACCGGACGTGCTTGTTGCACCCTCGACAACTACTATGATTATTATTATTTGACCATGCTGGTCATTTATGAACATTTTAACATTTTAACATCTTGACCATGTTCTGTTATAATATCCACCCTGCACAGCCAGAAGAGGACTGGCCACCCCTCATAGCCTGGTTCCTCTCTAGGTTTCTTCCTAGGTTTTTGGCCTTTCTAGGGAGTTTTTCCTAGGGAGTTTTTCCTAGCCACCGTGCTTCTTTCACATGCTTTGCTTGCTGTTTGGGGTTTTAGGCTGGGTTTCTGTACAGCACTTTGAGATATCAGCTGATGTACGAAGGGCTATATAAAAATAAATTGTATTTTATTTTGATTTGATATTGGTAGGCAAGTGGCTGCATGGCAAAACAAATGACATGGGCACTGTGTGCCACATGTTCAATCATACACAATGTCCACATATTTACATTTATACATCAAAAGCAAATATATACATCTAACAAATCACTCCACTAGCGCATAGTGGCTTTACACTTGGCTAGGAGGCTATCGTAACATTAACCAAGCCTTGCAGGAGTGTTTGAACCTAAGACTGGCAGAAACTGTTTCACTCTACCACTGCCGTATATAAAAATGTGTTCTGGCCAGTACCGCTCTTGGATAGTCATGGCATAAAATCTGTGTCACTGCCTCTCGTGGAGTAGGAATGAGAGTCCCTAACAGCAGTAAGATGGATCTTTAGATACTGGGGGACTGTACGATACATGATTTTTATGGGCCAATCCCAGCTTCAGCTGAATGACCCTTTTATAAACTGGTAGCCAATGGAGTTCACGGAGCTGAGAAGGGTAAACAAGAGCCAGAGGGCTAAGATTCAGAATTACCCTTGACATTTTATTCTGAGCTGTCTATACCTTGTTCTTGATTAATTTAGAAGAGCTACTGTAATGTATGCATAGTCAACGTGAGGCTGCACTAACACAGCTGCAAGTGTTTTCAATGTTATTCTATATGGAAATGTGGCTTTTGTTAACCAGAAATGTCACTTTCTGGTTGACCTTTGCAATTACTTTCTGCCCCATGCTCTCCCCTGTCAGGAACCTGTCTAGTTCACAGCCTAAGTATTTAACACAGTTCTTGGCTGTAACTGCTGTCACCAACCATGACTCTAAAGCCTGGTGATCTGCCTAACCTAATCTTAGAGCCAAATCAAATTGACTCTGTTTTCCCCAAATTAAGACAGCTTGTTGCCTGACAGCCAGATAGTGATACTTGTCAGTTCTGCACTAAGCTGGTTCTCAACTATACTCTTGTCTTTTTGAGAGATCAAAAGAGCTGAATCATCTGCATATAAAAACAGTTGACAGGAACAAGCTAATTTCATAAAATTGATATATAAACAGGAAGAGTAGTAGCCCTGAAACACTTCCTTGTGGCATTCCATAGCTGATTAACCTTGCATCTGATAAAGGTGCCATTGACATCCACACTCTGATACCTTCCTGCCAGACATGACTTGAACCACTCTACTGCTATGCTGCTAAAACCTAGGGCCCTTAGCTTGTAGAGTAGTATCTGGTGGTCTACAGTATCTAAGGCTTTACCTTACTACCTTTCTTGTGTAGTGAGATAACCCTAGCAAGTTTCAGGTCATATTGAACCCTCACTTGTTCTACTGAGAGATCTATGATATGGGTGATGCAAGGGAACATAAGTTCAGCAGTGTATTTTACAAAACTGGCAGGCATATTGTCCAGACCAGTTGCTTTAGAATATTTTAGTTCAGCTAAGCGCTTAGTTATTTTGCGTTGTGAAACCTTACCTAAATAAAATGAGTCCTCCAGCACACCCTAAAGCTGTCTGCCACCTTGATCCTGTCAGATAACATCTCCCCATTTCTGCTCAGACTGACATGACTTACTTTGGTGTTGAGCCTTTTGCTGTAGCCCAGCTGTTTCAGAGAGTGCCAAAGTGTCTTTGGATTGTTCCTGTGTTATTCAATGTTGTCATGGAAGTATAACCTCTTTGCCTCATTAATAACTTTTCTCACCTCACTTCTCAATTTCTTGAAAATAATAAAATCAGACTGATCTGTAGACTTCCTGAATTCTAAAAAGCGTCATATCTCTTGTTGATAGCATAAAAAATGACATTTTTCATCCATGGTCCAGACCTCTGCTTCATGGGTGCCACAAAGTCAATAACATTTAAAAACATCCTTAAAAAATGTCCCAAGCTTTCTCAATATCATTACACTGCAGTATGGGTGACCAGTCAACTTCATTTAAACAGGTGAAATTGTCCTTGTTGTAATTCTTGATTGATTTGATTTTGATTGTTTTATGTTGATTAAACAACTTTCACTGTCTTTTCCTTGTGCAATAAATGATAGAGTGGTTGCTCATATCACAACCCCTCTCTGGGATATCATGGACCTGTCAGAAACCAGTTTGCTCTCGGGTAGGAGGACGTCCACGCAAACAGCCTCAACAAGTTCATGTTTAAGATCAAGTTTGGTTAAAACAAATGTCTGCTCTTATGTACAGAGACTTCTCCCTTTGTGCCATCTTTCCACAAAATCATGTCATTCTCAATTTAAATTTCAGAATAACTAATAGAACAGTCCAGCCATGACTCAGTAAAAGATATGATTTTGGGTAGAAGCTCATATAAGTTTATTGCGTATTGTCTAGATAATGCTGGTTATGTAACGTTATCATTTGATAATGCTAGCAAGGCTGGGTGTGATGGGTGTGTCTTGGTGGTGGCAAGGACACACCCAAGAAACACCCACATCAAACCATAACCGCAAGGCGATTCACTCTTGGGTTCTGTTAGGACTGCCAGCATTTCTTGAGGAGCAAGCCAAAAAACGAGGCCAAATCAGCAGGTGCAGTTCCCCTTTAAGTTAGCTGTATTGGAGTTGAGTTGCCTGACGGCGGAGGTTGTGCGAGCTGTACTGGAATTGAGGCTTGGGCCAGACTATGACCAGGGTTTGACTGACTGTGACTCTCCTCCAAGAGGAATGAAGTAATGTGGTCAAGCATCTCCTGACGCCTTCTTTGGCACCTCTCATACTGGAGCAGTTGGCTTCTAAGCTGCTTAGCCTCTGCCGTCTCCTCCATTTCAACTTTAGACACTCTCTCCACAAGCTCTCTCAGTGACTACATGTTCAGAATTGCCTGTTGCACAGGGGGTTAGCCTGTCAGCTCTTGTGGTTGGTTCAGCTTCCCTGCTGTGCATTGGTTGTACTGGTGGTAAGCTGGTAGGTGCATCAGCTCTGAGGAGGTTGCCAACCTCCAGGTGAAGGTGCTCATAGCCTAACCGCTTTGGTGGTTGGAGCTGTTGAACTGGACGTCTTGCCCATAAGTCTGGCGGAGAGCTGGCTGAATATGAACGTCCGGAATCCATCCTTTTTGGTAGCCACCAAATCCATCTTGAAGGACCACGTAAGAAATGGTCTAGCTTGAAAGGACTGTATAGCTGGTTGTGTGAATGGTGATGGCCGCCAAAGGGCTCCTGTCAGAGCGACTCAAATTCAGGACTTCACTTTGATCAGCTGTATTTTGCCAGTACAATCCTCAGAGGACAATTGTATGTATGCTTCTGAGAACGAAAGGAAACAAGTGGCACTTATCATATTCAACATATTCAACATAATCACAAAAACATAAATCAGGCTTCAAATATCCTGGCTTTACACAGTTCAACAATACACATTTCCCATGTAATGGTACCTCAAAAGTGCTATAAGTAAATTGCAGTAACGTAAGTGGCCAATAGGTTAAAGGCTAAAGGCTAAATGCTACAACAATATAATATCTCACATAATTCTACAACAAAGCAGTAAGTAGCATTACTTGAATCAACAATATGCTAAATGCTAAAGGCTAAGTAGCAATAGGCAAACAATGGGGCAGTAAAACAAGGGTGAAACACAATCTGATAAGTTAGAAACTATAGAACAATTACATTTTTTATATAACTAGGTAAGTCAGTTAAGAACAAATTGTTATTTACAATGACTGCCTACCACAGCCAATTGTGCACTGCCCTATGGGACTCCCAATCACAGCCAGATGTGATGCAGCCTGGATTTGAACCAGGTACGACAGTGATGCATCTTGCACTGAGATGGAGTGCCTTAGACTGCTTCACCACTCGGGAGCCCTTAGAGTAAATAGTAAGACAATAACATCAGATAATAACTCACTTTTGGTCAATGACGCATACTGCTGGTCCTCAGATGATGGATGCTGTTTAAGGAATTATTTGGTGTGTGGTGTGTGTGTGTGTGTGTGTGTGTGTGTGTGTGTGTGTGTGTGTGTGTGTGTGTGTGTGTGTGTGTGTGTGTGTGTGTGTGTGTGTGTGTGTGTAGGGGGGGGTTCTTCTTCTTCTGTGGATTTTATATGGCGGTTGGCAACCATCTTTAAGGTGCATTAACGTCACCAACTGGACTGGAGTGTGGACCAAAGACAGTGAAGGTCTAAATCCTACCAAATATTCTCATCTCCCTAAGGAAACTAAATATACTGCTCAAAAAAATAAAGGGAACACTTAAACAACACAATGTAACTCCAAGTCAATCACACTTCTGTGAAATCAAACTGTCCACTTAGGAAGCAACACTGATTGACAAACAATTTCACATGCTGTTGTGCAAATGGAATAGACAACAGGTGGAAATTATAGGCAATAAGCAAGACACCCCCAATAAAGGAGTGGTTCTGCAGGTAGAGACCACAGACCACTTTTCAGTTCCTATGCTTCCTGGCTGATGTTTTGGTCACCTTTGAATGCTGGCGGTGCTTTCACTCTAGTGGTAGCATGAAACGGAGTCTACAACCCACACAAGTGGCTCAGGTAGTGCAGCTCATCCAGGATGGCACATCAATGCGAGCTGTGGCAAGAAGGTTTGCTGTGTCTGTCAGCGTAGTGTCCAGAGCATGGAGGCGCTACCAGGAGACAGGCCAGTACATCAGGAGACGTGGAGGAGGCCGTAGGAGGGCAACAACCCAGCAGCAGGACCGCTACCTCCGCCTTTGTGCAAGGAGGAGCAGGAGGAGCACTGCCAGAGCCCTGAAAAATGACCTCCAGCAGGCCACAATTGTGCATGTGTCTGCTCAAACGGTCAGATACAGACTCCATGAGGGTGGTATGAGGGCCCAACGTCCACAGGTGGGGGTTGTGCTTACAGCCCAACACCGTGCAGGACGTTTGGCATTTGCCAGAGAACACCAAGATTGGCAAATTCGCCACTGGCGCCCTGTGCTCTTCACAGATGAAAGCAGGTTCACACTGAGCCCGTGACAGACGTGACAGAGTCTGGAGACGCCGTGGAGAACGTTCCGCTGCCTGCAACATCCTCCAGCATGACCGGTTTGGCGGTGGGTCAGTCATGGTGTGGGGTGGCATTTCTTTGGGGGGCCGCACAGCCCTCCATGTGCTCGCCAGAGGTAGCCTGACTGCCATTAGGTACCGAGATGAGATCCTCAGACCCCTTGTGAGACCATATTCTGGTGCGGTTGGCCCTGGGTTCCTCCTAATGCAAGACAATGCTAGACCTCATGTGGCTGGAGTGTGTCAGCAGTTCCTGCAAGAGGAAGGCATTGATGCTATGGACTGGCCCGCCCGTTCCCCAGACCTGAATCCAATTGAGCACATCTGGGACATCATGTCTCGCTCCATCCACCAACGCCACGTTGCACCACAGACTGTCCAGGAGTTGGCGGATGCTTTAGTCCAGGTCTGGGAGGAGATCCCTCAGGAGACCATCCGTCACCTCATCAGGAGCATGCCCAGGTGTTGTAGGGAGGTCATACAGGCACGTGGAGGCCACACACACTACTGAGCCTCATTTTGACTTGTTTTAAGGACATTACATCAAAGTTGGATCAGCCTGTAGTGTGGTTTTCCAACTATGTAAAGAAAAAAGTATTTAATAAGATTATTTCTTTCATTAAGATCTAGAATGTGTTGTTTAAGTGTTCCCTTTATTTTTTTGAGCAGTGTACATAATTAAATACTACATCCCCTGAAGATTTCCCCAGCAGTTCACTATTACTCATCAAATCTAATAACAATTGTGCCCTTTCCCTCCCATATTTCTGCCACTGAAATAGACTATGTTCCATCTCCACCTCCTCCTAACAATGATCACACCTCCCAGTCAGATGTTTTTCCACCAATTTCACTGTACTACTGAGCCTTGTGTGTCCCAGTCTCAGCCTTGTGTGTCCCAGTCTCAGCCTTGTGTGTCCCAGTCTCAGCCTTGTGTGTCCCAGTCTCAGCCTTGTGTGTCCCAGTCTCAGCCTTGTGTGTCCCAGTCTCAGCCTTGTGTGTCTCAGTCTCAGCCTTGTGTCCCAGTCTCAGCCTTGTGTGTCCCAGTCTCAGCCTTGTGTGTCCCAGTCTCAGCCTTGTGTGTCCCAGTCTCAGCCTTGTGACTACACTTTCCTCTCTTCTCTCTTGGCCTGAGGACCTCCCTGCCCCCACCTTTTCCTGGATCTTATACAGGTGAATTCCCTTTCTCTCCTCGTTCTACAGCTCTTGCCATTTGTTTTTAACCACTATTCTTATTAAGCCCTTGGCTTCTGCTTTACTGATTGATAATTTAATCTCAACATTAGGATGTTTATGTCACGCTCTGACCTATGAGAGCTGTTTTTTCTCTGGTTAGTTAGGTCAGGGTGTGATATGGGTGGGCAGTCTATGTTTTTTGTTTCTATGTTTTGTTCTTGTTTTTCTATTTCTAGGTTGAGTTTTGGATGATCTCCAATTAGAGGCAGCTGGTTCGTGTTGTCTCTAATTGGAGATCATATTTAAGTTGGGGTTTGTCTATGGGGTTTTGTGGGTAGTTGTTTTCCGTTTTGTAAGTATTATCTGATGGAACTGTTAGCTGTCGTTTGTTGTTTTTCCTGTTTAAGTGTTATCATTAAAGTAATATGAGCACTCTACACGCCACGCCTTGGTCCCCTTTATACGACCCTTGTTACAGAACTACCCACCATGATTGGATCAAGCGGCGTGCCCAGCCAGAAATGGAATGAGGAAGCACAGTTCCCGCTCAGCCCAGTCAAAACTGTTCGCTGCTCTGGCACCCCAATGGTGGAACAAGCTCCCTCACAACGCCAGGACAGCGGAGTCAATCACCACCTTCCGGAGACACCTGAAACCCCACCTCTTTAAGGAATACCTAGGATAGGATAAAGTAATCCTTCTACCCCCCCCCCCCCCTTAAAAGATTTAGATGCACTATTGTAAAGTGGCAGTTCCACTGGATATCATAAGGTGAATCCACCAATTTGTAAGTCGCTCTGGATAAGAGCGTCTGCTAAATGACTTAAATGTAATGTAAATGTCACACGAGGAGTGGATAGAAAGGAGAAACTGGACTTGGGGGCAAGTGATAGAGAGATATCGGAGCCTACCGGGGAAGAACTGGAGGCACCCCCAAAGAATATTTTGGGGGGGGCACACGGGTAGTTTGGCTGGGCCAGGACTGAGACCTGAGCCAACACCCCGTGCTTATTGTGGCGAGCATGTGCCTGCCTCCCGCGCTCTCTCTCCAGTACGTCCTGTGCCTGCTCATCGCGCTCTCCCTCCAGTGCGCCTCCATAGCCCAGTACGGCCGGTGCCTGCTTTGAGCACTCAGTCCTCAGTGCGTCTTCCTAGTCCGGTGAGACCTGTTTCAGCTCCATGATCTAAGCCTCCAGGGATAAGCGATGGTCCGAAGCCTGTAGAGATGATCAATGGCACGAAGCCTCTAGTGATGATCCATGGCCCGGAGCCTGTAGGGATGTTCCATGGCACGAAGCCTCGAGAGGTAATCCATGGCCCGGAGCCTGTAGAAATAATCCTTGAAAAAAAGCCTGAAGGGATTATAAATGGTCCGGAGCCTGTAGAGGTCATCCATGGTATGAAGCCTCCTGTGATGATCCACGGTGCGGAACCTGTAGAGATGATCCATGGCATGGAGCCAGCAGCAGCGGTCACTAGTCCGGAACCGATAATGACGCTCCACAGTCGGGAGCCTCCAGCGACGCTCCCCAGTCGGGAGCCTCCAGCGACGCGCCCCAGTCCGGAGCCTCGTCAGCGGCGGTCCGCAGCCCGGAGCCTTCAGTGGCGGTCCGCAGCCCGGAGTCTTCAGCGGCGGTTGGCATTTCAGAGCCTCCGGCGATGACCCACGGTCTAGTTCCTCCAGACATACAGAAGCGGGGGGATCAGCGGGCGGTAGGGGTGCTACGCCCCGAACCAGAGCCGCCACCGAGTACAGAGGCCCACCCGGACCCTCCCCTATAGGTTCAGGTTTGCGGCCGGGAGTCCGCACCTTTGGGGGGGGTCAGGGTGTTATATGGGTGGGCAGTCTATGTTTTTTGTTTCTATGTTTTTTTCTTGTTTTTCTATTTCTAGGTTGAGTTTTGGATGATCTCCAATTAGAGGCAGCTGGTTCGTGTTGTCTCTAATTGGAGATCATATTTAAGTTGGAGTTTGTCTATGGGGTTTTGTGGGTAGTTGTTTTCCGTTTTGTAAGTATTACCTGACGGAACTGTTGGCTGTCGTTTGTTGTTTTTCCTGTTTAAGTGTTATCATTAAAGTAATATGAGCACTCTACACGCCGCGCCTTGGTCCCCTTTATACGACCCTTACAGTTACAGTTTAAGAGCCTGCTTGGCGATAACATCCACCTCATTATTCTCTACTCCCACATGACCTGGTACCCAGAGGAACATCATGTCACGTCCTGACCATAGTAAGTTGTTATTTTCTATGGTAGAATAGGTCAGGGCGTGACAGGGGGGATTTCTAGGTTAGTTTTCTATGTTGTTATGTTCTAGTTTTGTATTTCTATGTTGGGCTTTGTTTGGGATGAACTCCAATTAGAGGCAGTTGGTCATTGTTGTCTCTAATTGGAGGTCATATTTAAGTTGGTGTTTGTCCGACCTGGGTTTTTGGGAGATTCATTTTGAGTAGTGTATGTTTCACCTCTGCGTCACGGTTTGTTGTTTTTTGTCATTCAGTTTATTTATGTATTGCATAGTTTCACAGTATAAATAAAATGTGGAACGACACACGCTGCACTTTGGTCCGCTCATTCCTATGACAGCCGTGACACATCACAATTACCCCCATCTGTCTCACCCTATACAAGCACTGCAAAACCTCATACAATACATTCTGTCTACTCTGAGACACAAATTAATTTAAGCTTATCAGTGCTGCACAGGAGTCAGAGCAGATGATGACTCATTTTGGCCTCACCTCCTCCACCGACTCTGTAGCCAATAGTATGGTCAACAACTCCATTGTGTAAACAGATAAATGATCCATAGCTCTTTTGTCACTGCCATCTTATACTCAAACACTAAAAGCTGCACCTGTCCTCCCTGTTTTAGGGTCCTTAGATCCATCTGTGAATATATTCAAGAAAGCGTAGTATTGTGTTGTTAAATGTTCACATACAACTGAATCTACACCTTCCTCAACATCTCTTAACCTCTCAAGCAACCCTAGATCTATCACTAGTTGAGGAAGAAACCAAGGTGGCATAGCAGGAAGAACCACAGAAGGGATAAACTCCCTCCCAAACAACCCCATCTCTTTCGCCATCCCATTGCCTATCCACCCGACGCTTGTATTCAGATTTCATTCATGTTCCCAGCACTCTAGGAGCACCTTTTCTGTAGGATGTGTAACCTTATGTCATTGTAGATTTACTGAATATGTCATGGCCAGCTGTTTTAACTTTATCGGTATCTCTCCCAAATCTACCTGCATCGCTGCCACAGAGGAGGTCGTGAGTGCGGAGAGGTTCTTAGGGCTTGGGCCAGGATTACATCTAGCTTTTTAAAAGATGTCTGAGCTGCTGTTCCATATGCTATACTTCCATAATCCAGTGGTGACCTTAACAGCACTATATATAGCCTTTTCAACACCATTTTATCAATCCCCCCACTCCATTCCTGACAGGCAACGCATCACATTCAGTATTTTCTTTCCTTTGACAACTACTCTGTTAATATGTGCCGCCCATGTCAATCGAGTGTCAAACCAGACCCCCGAAACCCTCACACCCTCCAGATTCCTTCAGGTATATTTCCCACTCAACCGTCCTTCTACAAAAAAACACAGTCTGTGTTTTCTCAACTGAAAACGTGAAGCCCCACCTGAGGGACCACTGCTCAACTTCACTAATCGCTTCTTGAACTCTTCTGGCTGTGTGGGTAATATTTCTCACTATCTTCCACAGTGCTCCATAATCCACAAACAATGACCTCCCAATATCAGGTCTCACCTGCCTTCTCTATATCTCGCACTGCAGCAATTTCCACACTTTTCAGCACAGAGATATCCCAATCTCATCTGACCCCACTCATCTTCTTAATGATTCCACATACCACTCCCACAGGAGTGATCCTGCCTATGTTTCCACAGAACTGGTGCAATACTCCCTCTCAGCTGTCTTAATGATCCTCCTTACTACTGCTTGTGCTTGTTTATACTGTATCAGGCATTGGTAATTCTGGGACCTTTTCAACATTCTGAAAACCCTGTTCCTACACTTCATTGCTTCTCTAGACTCTTCAGTCCACCAGGGAACTGCGTTACTCTTTCTCCCTCCGTACCCATAGGAATCACCTACCTTGCGGCCCCTACTATTACTCCATCGTCCACTATTTCTATATGCTGTATCTGAATTGAGATCAACCTGAGACACCTCCTGTTCACGCAACTCATGTAACTGACCCCACTTTGCTTTCCCAAATACCAATCTCCTCAATCCACTTCCTGCTGAATCTTCCACCCTCAATCTACCCCCTGTAGATTCCTCCAAAACCTCCCAACTACATCTGCCTGCCATTAAACTTGAGATCAAAGTAATATCCAGAGCAGCTTCAATTCCAGTTACTGGGTCAATCCTGGTTCCCCGGTCATTATTAAGACTCATAAGACATTTCTCATCCACTAGTTCCGCCAACACTTGTCCATTTACATCAGTCCGTAACCCTCCCCAGAGTGTACTATGAGCATTAAAATCCCCACACCACATTATCTGTCTTCTCTCTTCACCTTCTACATTCCCAAAGGCCATCAACTCTAGTCTCTTACACGGGTTGTAAAAGTTCACCATTACCATATTCCTCCCTCCCAACCACACCTCGACATACTCCTGTTAAACTCCCTCTCCCACATACACTACCTTTCAAAAGTATGGGGTCACTTAGAAATGTGCTTGTTTTTGAAAGAAAAGCACATTTTTTGTCCATTAAAATAACATCAAATTGATCAGAAATACAGTGTAGACATTGTTAATGTTGTAAATGACTATTGTAGATGGAAACGGCAGATGTTTAATGGAATATCTACATAGGCTTACAGAGGCCCATTATCAGCAACCATCACTCCTGTGTTCCAATGGCACGTTGTGTTAGCTTATCCAAGTTTATTATTTTAAAAGGCAAATGTATCATTAGAACACCCTTTTTCAATTATGTTAGCACAGCTGAAAACTGTTGTGCTGATTTTAGAATTAATAAAACTGGCCTTCTTTAAACTAGTTAAGTATCTGGAGCGTCAGAATTTGTGGGTTCGATCACAGGCTCAAAATGGCCAGAATCAAAGAACTTTCTTCTGAAACTCGTCAGTCTATTCTTGTTCTGAGAAATGAAGACTATTCCAAGCGAGAAATTGCAAAGAAACTGAAGATCTCGTACAATGCTGTGTACTACTCCCTTCACAGAACAGCGCAAACTGGCTCCAGATACTCAACTAGTCTAAAGAAGGCCGGTTTTATTACTTCTTTAATTAGCACAACAGTTTTCAGCTGTGCTAACATAACTGCAAAAGGGGTTAATAATGATCAATTAGCCTTTTAAAATGATAAACTTGGATTAGCTAACACAACATGCCATTGAAACAGAGGGATGGTTGCTGATAATGGGCCTCTATACGCCTATGTAGATATTCCATAGAAAATCAGCCGTTTCCAGCTACAATAGTCATTTATAACATTAACAGTGTCTACACTGTATTTCTGATCAATTTGATGTTATTTTAACGGACAAAAAAATGTGCTTTTCTTTCAAAACCAAGGACATTTCTAAGTGACACCAAACTTTTGAAAGGTAGTGTACCTATATGGGATCCCCCACATAATAAAGGTAGCACACCCTCCCCCTACCACCCTATCTCTACAGACTGCAACATAACCTTGTACTACAAAATCTAGAGTAGGTTTAAGCCACGAGACAAATCACATCAGGTTTGCCTGGTAACTCCTCAAGAAACTGTTTGAACTATTGCCCATTAGTCATCAAACTTCTGGCATTTCATTGAAGGATTATCACTGCTCAGCCTCCGACCGCAAGGCAATACAGAGTGAAGTGTGTACGGCTCAATACATAACTGGGGCCAAGCTTCCTGCAATACAGGACCTCTATACCAGGCGGTGTCAGAGGAAGGCCCTAAAGACCCAAAAATTGTCAAAGACTCCAGCCACCCTAGTCATAGAATGTTCTCTCTGCAACTGCACGGTAAGTGGTACAGGAGAGCCAAGTCTAGGTCCAAGAGACTTCTAAACAGCTTCTACCCCCAAGCCATAATACTCCTGAACATCTAATCAAATGGCTAACCAGACTATTTGCATTGCCCCCCCCCCCCCCCCCCTCTTTTACACTGATGCTACTTTCTGTTATTATCTATGCATAGTCACTTTAATAACTCTACCTACATGTACATATTACCTCAATTACCTCGACTAACCTGTGACCCCGCACATTGACTCTGTACCGGTACCCCCTGTATATAGCCTCACTATTGTTATTTTATTGCTGCTCTTTAATTATTTGTTTCTTTTATTTTGTATTTTTGAGGGGTATTTTTCTTAAAACTCCATTGTTGGTTAAGGGCTTGTAAGTAAGCATTTCACTGTAAGGTCTAAACCTGTTGTATTCGGCGCATGTGACAAATACATTTTGATTCAATTTTTGATTTGATTATCATGAAAAAGAACCAGTACATGATTCCTGGCTGGACTGATTCTCAATCTTATTGAGGTCATCCTGTACGTTTTGTCAGTCCTGTGATCCCAAAATACCTCATTGCCTGCCCCACTATGATCTATATCTTAGTCTTTGATTGTAATTGTTCTATGCAATTGTCCCAAATGTAACAACCTTCCTCATGTCTACTACCAGTCTTGTGTTCTGCCACATTATTCTCCGTACATCACGCCCAACCTGCATCCTGATCTGCCCTGGAATACCTGCTCTTCTAGGTGCCCAGATTGTTTCTGCGTGTACTACCTTCACTGCTTCTGCATACAAGATTTTTCACTCACTCCTCACCTGCTGCACTTCCACCTGTCTTTTCATCAGTGAACAACCCCCATAGTTACAACACTTTAACTGGACCCCATATCCACATTCCCCATATGCATGTTCTCCCCCACACTTCGCACATCTCCTTTTGCCTTTACATACCTCCGCCACATGGCCAAACCTCTGAGAGTTATAGCAACACAATGGTTTCGGAACATATGCTGGCGCATAGTAACTCATATACCCAATACTAACTTTTTCTGTCTGTACCAGATCCTCAAAGTTTAGTAGCACTGACAGGCTATCCATCTTCTTCCACTCTCATGTCATCTGGAGGCATTTTGCCTCAATAAGAGAGCCTCCCTTCAAGTGGTCCTTTATTTCTTCCATGTTAACAATTTCTGTAACTCCTGTAAAAACTCCCTTCACCCACTGCCGTCCAGTTTGGTCCTGCATACCACGAGTTTACATACAGTACCAGTCAAAAGTTGGACACACCTACTCATTCAAGGGTTTTTCTTTATTTTTACTATTTTCTACGTTGTAGAATAATAGTAAAGACATCACAACTATGAAATAACACATGGAATCATGTAGTAACCAAAAAAGTGTTAAACATATCAAAATATGTTTTATGTTTTTGATTCTTCAAAGTAGCCACCCTTGGCCTTGATGACAACTTTACACACTCTTGGCATTCTCTGAACCAGCTTCACCTGGAATGCTTTTCCAAAAGTCTTGAATGAGTTTCCACATATGCTGAGAACTTGTTGGCTGCTTTTCCTTCACTCTGTGGTCCAACTCATCCCAAACCATCTCAATTGGGTTGAGGTCGGGTGATTGTGGAGGCCAGGTCATCTGATGCAGCACTCCAACACTCTCCTTCTTGGTCAAATAGCCCTTACACAGCCTGGAGGTGTGTTGGGTCATTGTCCTGCTGAAAAACAAATGATAGTCCCACTAAGCCCAAACCAGATTGAATGGCGTATCACTGCAGAATGCTGTGGTAGCCATGCTGGTTAATAAGTGTGCCTTGAATTCTAAATAAATCACAGACAGTGTCACTAGCAAAGCACCCCCACACCATCACACCTCTTCCTCCATGCTTTACGGTGGGAACCACACATGCAGAAATCATCTGTTCACGTACTCTGCGTCTCACAAAGATACAGCGGTTGGAACCAAAAATCTAAATTTTGGACTCATCAGACCAAAGGACAGATATAATGTCCATTTCTCGTGTTTCTTGACCCAAGCAAGTCTCTTCTTCTTATTGGTGTCCTTTAGTAATGGTTTCTTTGCAGCAATTTGACTATGAAGGCCTATTCACGCAGTATCCTCTGAACAGTTGATGTTGGATGTGTCTCTTACTTGAACTCTGTGAAGCATTTAATTGGACTGCAACTTCTGAAGCTGGTAACTCTAATGAACTTATCCTCTGCAGCAGAGGTAATTCTGGATCTTCCTTTCCTGTGGCAGAAACTCTCCCCTCTACATTTCATGGGAATTCCCCCCCAGAAACCGGCTGTGCATTCATTCACTCACATTTTGATCACCTAATTGGGGTGTATATCATCTCTACATAGTCCATGCATTCATGATCCCTGGCATACAAATGCAAGTTTCAAGTTGTATTAATCGTGTGTACAGGATACGCATGGTATACATTGTCCAACGAAATGCTTACTTGCAGGTTCCTTCTCGACAAAGCAACAACAATAAGAAATAATACAAGATAAGAATACCGCCATAAAGTAAATGGCTCAGTAGAAACATATGAAGTAAGCATATGAAGTACAGTATGTTTGAGAAATGCCCTCTGAAACAAGTGTTAAAGGAAGAGTTCCTCCTCACGGTCATTGGGATGACATGTGCGGCAGGCTTTGTTGCCCAACCCAGCCTCCTGGGATGGGCAACACAAAAACCTTCTGTCATGTGTCTTTGAGGAGTGTTCAGTGTTTACTCTTTGCATCCAGGTGCCTATCGTCACTCATGCTTTTTAACATGCCAGCTATACTGTGGGCTTTCTGTGTGCTGGGTTTGGGCTTAGGTTGCTTAGGTTAAGACAAGTGATATTTCAGTGAAAGATCGAGATCTTCAATGTAAATACACTTTAAAGCACCACTTCCTTGTATTCATAGGCAACACTATTGAGTGTGTGTAGTATTTTGACAACCCTTCTTCCTCTGGCATTTCACTTGTACTGTATGTTTTTCTGTCACTTTTCATATTGATTTTGTTTGAGAGCAGTGGCGTAAAGTACTTAAGTAAAAGTACTTTAGAGTACTTAAGTCGTTTTTTTTAGGGTATCTGTACTTTACTATTTATATTTTTGACAACTTTTACTCCACTACATTCCTAAAGAAAACATTTGCTTTTTACTGCATACATTTTCCCTGACACCAAAAAGTACTCTTTAAAGAATAGATGTATGGTCCAATTCCCGCACCTACCAATATAACTTGATGTCTGACGGACTCGCTAAACACAAATACTGTGTTTGTAAATGGTGTCTGAGTGTTGGAGTGTACCCCTGTCTGTCTGTATATAAATAAAAAAACAAGGAAATTGTGCATTCTGTTTTTCTTAATTTAAGGAATTTGATGTATAGCATTTACTTTTACTTAAGTATGAGAATTGAGTACTGTACTTAAGTACATTTTAAACCAGATACTTTTAGACTTTTTCTCAAGTATTATTTTACTAGGTGACTTTTACTTTTACTTGAGTCATATTCTATTAAGGTATCTTTACTTTTACTCGAATATGTCAGTTGAGTACTTTTTCCACCACTGCTTGAGAGATATGGTGTAGCTTTAGCTTCAACGCATACACATATAGGCAATCCTACTCTGGAGTCATATAGGCAAACCTACTCGAGTCATATAGGCAATCCTACTCGAGTCATATAGGCAATCCTACTCTGGAGTCATATAGGCAATCCTACTCTGGAGTCATATAGGCAATCCTACTCTGGAGTCATATAGGCAATCCTACACTGGAGTCATATAGGCAATGCTACTCTGGAGTCATATAGGCAATCCTACTCTGGAGTCATATAGGCAATCCTACTCTGGAGTCATATAGGCAATCCTACTCTAGTCATATAGGCAATGCTACTCTAGTCATATAGGCAATGCTACTCTAGTCATATAGGCAATGCTACTCTGGAGTCATATAGGCAATCCTACTCTGGAGTCATATAGGCAATCCTACTCTGGAGTCATATAGGAAATCCTACTCTGGAGTCATATAGGCAATGCTACTCTGGAGTCATATAGGCAATCCTACTCTGGAGTCATATAGGCAATCCTACTCTGGAGTCATATAGACTACTACTCTGGAGTCACTTGACAAGGCTGCCACTGAAAACTCTAGGCTTTCCCTTGTGTGTCTTTCCATCACCAGTATTTAGACTTTCTTTGTTTGAGAGACATGGTGTGGCATGCCATTTACCATCCCTACCTGGATTCAAAACCAAGATCCCTCCAGCAGCCCACAGTTATTACGTAACATAGAGGAATGTGTTTTACATTTCCTGATAAAACTGTTGCCCTAATGTAACCTGTTACTTTTCCCCTGTGTGGAAATCAGATTATTCTTAAGCAGTTAAGCAGTCAGCCCACTGCCATCAACATTAACAGGGAGGGCATGAAGTCTTGTTATACAAGTTCCCTTAAGCATAGCCAACTGTGTACATATCTATGCTGTGGTATCAGTTATGTTTCTCTCTGTAATCTAACTTTCTTGTTATCTGTCTCTCTGATATAGATTTGTACTTGTAACCCAGATTTTGAAACGTGAGCAAGCAGTTTGCAGAATTTATCAATAAAGAGTTTGCAGCGCTTATCTACTCTATGCTGTCGGAGCTTCCTGGTTCAATAAACTTTCACTGTATTTGAGCCTTTATTAATGATATCATAATTTGTACCCATTTCATGTCAGCAAGGTCATTGCGTGGCACCTTGAATGTGTGTGACTGACTAATGACAATGAGTTAGTCGTTCAATTGAAGTCAAGTGAAGCCACAGTATTGTTATGCCTGTTGATGTCATATTTGTTTTTGTAAAAAGAAAAAACAAAAGTGATTTGTCTGCACGATATCTAAGGAAGTCTCAAGGTTTTGCTCGCATGAGGTAGAGAGTATCTCATGATAAGCTGTAGACCACACTATCTACCGAGAGAGTTATCTATATTCTTCGTAACTGTCTATTTACCACCACAAACCGAGGCTGGCACTAAGACCACACTCAATGAGCTCTATACGGACATAAGCAAACAGGAAAACGCTCATCTAGAGGTAGAGCTCCTAGTGGCCGGGGACTTTAATGCAGGGGAACTTAAATCAGTTTTACCACATTTCTACCAGCATGTTAAATGTGCAACCAGAAAAAAACTCTAGACCACCTTTACTCCACACACAGAGACACGTACAAAGCTCTCCCTCGCCCTCCATTTGGCAAATCTGACCATAATTCTATCCTCCTGATTCCTGCTTACAAGCAAAAACTAAAGCAGGAACTACCAGTGACTTGGCCAATAAAAAAGTGGTTAGATGAAGCAGATGCTAAGCTACAAGACAGTTTTGCTATCACAGACTGGACTATGTTCCAGGATTTTTCTGAGGCCATTGAGGAGTACACAACATCAGTCACTGGCTTCATCAATAAGTGCATGGATGACTTCACCCCCACAGTGACTGTACGTACATACCCCAACCAGAAGCCATGGATTACAGGCAACATCCGCAATGAGCTAAAGTGGAGAGCTGATACTTTCAAGGAGCGGAACTCTAACCCGGAAGCTTATAAGAAATCCTGCTATGCCCACTGATGAACCATCAAACAGGCAAAGCATCAATACAGGACTAAGATCGACTCGTACTACATGCTCGTCGGATGTGGCATGGCTTGCAAACTATTACAGACTACAAAGGGAAGCAAAGCCGCGAGCCTCTCTATTGTTATTTTACTGCTGCTCTTTAATTATTTGTTACTTTTATTTCTTATTTTTCTTAACCTGTCTGGGCTAGGGGGCAGTATTTTCACGGCCGGATGAAAAACGTACCCAATTTAAACAGGTTACTACTCTGGCCCAGAAACTAGAATATGCATATTATTAGTAGATTTGGATAGAAAACACTCAGAAGTTTCTAAAACTGTTTGAATGGTGTCTGTGAGTATAACAGAACTCATATGGCAGGCCAAAACCTGAGAAGATTCTGTACAGGAAGTGCCCTCTCTGACCATTTCTTGGCCTTCTACACCCTCTTTATTGAAAACAGAGGATCTCTGCTGTAACGTGACACTTTCTAAGGCTCCCATAGGCTCTCAGAAGGCGCCAGAACGTTGAATGATGACTTTGCAGTCCATGGCTGAAAAACAGTAGCGCATTTGGATAGTGGTCGATCTGAGAACAATGAGACAGGTTCGCGCGTGCACGTGAAGAGTCCATTTTACATTTTCAGTCTTTGAACGAAAAAGACGTCTCCCGGTCGGAATATTATCGCTATTTTACGAGAAAAATCGCATAAAAATTTATTTTAAACAGCGTTTGACATGCTTCGAAGTATGGTAATGGAATATTTTTTATTTTTTTGTCACGATACGCGTCCGTGCGTCACCGTTCGGATAGTGTCTTGAACGCAAGAACAAAACAGAGGATATTTGAACATAACTATGGATTATTTTGAACCAAAACAACATTTGTGGATGAAGTAGAAGTCCTGGGAGTGCATTCTGACGAAGAACAGCAAAGGTAATCCAATTTTTCTTATAGTAATTCTGACTTTGGTGAGGGCTAAACTTGGTGGGTGTCAAATTAGCTAGCCCGTGATGGCGAGCTATCTACTCAGAATATTGCAAAATGTGTTTTTGCCGAAAAGCTATTTTAAAATCTGACACCGCGATTGCATAAAGGAGTTCTGTATCTATAATTCTTAAAATAATTGTTATGTTTTTTGTGAACGTTTATCGTGAGTAATTTAGTAAATTCACCGGATGTTTTCGGTATGTTTGCTAGTTCTGAACGTCACATGCTAATGTAAAAAGCTGTTTTTTTATATAAATATGAACTTGATTGAACAAAACATGCATGTATTGTATAACATAATGTCCTAGGAGTGTCATCTGATGAAGATCATCAAAGGTTAGTGCTGCATTTAGCTGTGGTTTTGGTTTTTGTGACATTATATGCTATCTTGAAAAATGGGTGTGTGATTATTTCTGGCTGGGTACTCTGCTGACATAATCTAATGTTTTGCTTTCGTTGTAAAGTCTTTTTGAAATCGGACAGTGTGGTTAGATTAACGAGAGTCTTGTCTTTAAAATGGTGTAAAATAGTCATATGTTTGAGAAATTGAAGTAATAGCATTTCTAAGGTATTTGAATAACGCGCCACGGGATTCCACTGGCTGTTGAGTAGGTGGGACGATTTCGTCCCACCTAGCCTAGAGAGGCTAAGTACGGTAATGGAACATTTTGACCTTTCGTCTCTCGTTACGCGCTTGCGCGTTATGCCTTTGGATAAGTGATCTGTACGCACAAACAAAACTGAGGCATTTGTACATAAATATGGATTATTTCGAACAAAAACAACATTTCTTCTGAAAGTAGCAGTCCTGGGAGTGCATTCTGACGAAGATCAGCAAAGGTAAGAGAATATTTCTAATACTAATTCTGAGTTTAGGTTGCCCCGAACTTGACGGGTGTCTGAAGAGCTCACCTTGATGGCTGAGCTATGTACTCAGAATATTGAAAAATGTGCTTTCTCCATGAAGCTATTTTAAAATCTGACACAGCGGTTGCATCCAGGGGTAGTCTATCTATAATTCTTTAAATAATTGTTATATATTTTGTCAACATTTATGATGAGTATTTTTGTAAATTGATGTGCACATTCAGCAGACGTTTTGGTGGGAATACATTTTCTGAACATCACGCGCCAATGTAAAATGCTGTTTCTGGATATAAATATGAACTTTATCGAACAAAACATACATGTATTGTGTAACATAATATCCTAGGAGTGTCATCTGATGAAGATCGTCAAAGGTTAGTGCTTCATTTAGCTGTGTTTTGGGTTTTATTGACACATGTCCTTGCTTGGAAAATGGCTGTGTGATTATTTTTGTCTATGTACTCTCCTAACATAATCTAATGTTTTGCTTTCGCTGTAAAGCCTTTTTGAAATCGGACAATGTGGTTACATCAAGGAGAAGTGTATCTTTAAAAAGGTATAAAATAGTTGTATGTTTCAGAAAGTTGAATTATGACATTTTGTTGTTTTTGACTTTGACGCCCTGATATTTCTCTGGCTGTGTCCCGCAGGTGGGACGCTAGCATCCCACCTAGCCCATAGAAGTTAAAACTGCATTATTGAATAAGGGCTTGTAAGTAAGCATTTCACTGTAAGGTCTACACCTGTTGTATTCGGCGCATGTGACAAATAACATTTGACTTGAGTGGTGAATACTTTAGCTCCTTGTCCAGCTTTACTACCCCATTCTTGCCAATAAACAGAGGACAACTTCAGGTCTTAAAGATGACATTACTGCACGCGGCTGAGCCAGCTAGCCAGGTCATGAATGTTTACTGCCGGAAGACCTCAAAAGCTGCAGCATCAAGAAAAAATATTGAAGTAGCTATAGCCTATTACCAGCAAGAAAGGACACAACCCCCCCCCCCCCCCCCCCCCCCAACCACAACCGATCCTTGTCCCATCTAATCCTGATGTGCCCTCATGTGTTTCGAGGCTGAGCAACAATTAACAACCAAAGGCTGACTCCAAATGTGTCTGTTTGTTTATGTTGACCAGATAGCGATGTTCTGCTGGGCTGACCGAGCATGACAGCACAGAGTCAATAAGAGCAATTAAGAAAGCAAGAGGTGAGATAAGCGGTAAGACAGAGGAGAAGAGAAGGCTGCATCACCGCCTGTTCTGGCAAATGCACCGCCCCCAACCGCAAAGCTCTACAGAGGGTGGTGCGGATAGCCCAGTACATCACTAAGTCTGAGCTCCCTGCCATCCAGGACCTTTATATGTGGCAGTGTTAGAGGAAGGCCCGAAAAATTGCCGAAGACTTCAACCACCCAAGCCATAGACTGTTCTCTCTGCTATTGTCCGATAAATGGTACCGGTGCATCGGCTCTCATACCAACAGGCCAATAAGACAGATAAATAGCCATAAGACTGCTAAATAGTTAGGGACATTTACTGGGGGGGTACTGGTTCAACTCAAGGTGTCATAAATAAAATGCACCACCCTCCCCAACGTAAAAAAAAATCACAACCTCCCCCCTCATAGAATTAACTCAAAATAAAGCATACCAACTTTTGGCAATTCAATTACATGTTTGCAACACAATAAATAGGAAAATACATATGCAGACCTGATTAAAGGTTATCGACAAAAAGAAAATACATCCCTCCCTAACTTGTAAGCTTACCAAGTATTGAAGGCTTGGCTTGACAATAAACGTCATTAAACGCTTGGGTGTTTACTAACAGATGTCTCTTTCCATTCATCAGTTGGCCACTGCACAGTTTGGATAGATTGATTGATCTGATTTATCAGTTAAAAAACACATACATAGCATTTGGAAAGAATTCAGACCTCTTCCCTTTTTCCACATTTGTTGCGTTACAGACTTATTCTAAAAATGATTAAATTAAAGGTTTCCCTTATCAATCTACACATAATAACCCATAATGACAAAGTGAAAACAGGTTTTTAGAAATATTTGCACATTTCTAACATTTTAAAACAGAAATACCTAATTTACATAAGTATTCAGACCCTTTGCTATGTGCCTCGAAATTGAGCTCAGGTGCATCCTGTTTCCATTGATCATCCTTGAGACGTTTCTACAACTTGATTAGAGTCCACCTGTGGTAAATTCAATTGATTGTACATGATTTAGAAAGGCACACACCTGTTTTGTCACGTCCTGACCAGTAAAGGGGTCATTTTGTTATTGTAGTTGGCAGGGGTGTGTTTGTTTTGTGTGTTTCGTTTTTTTGGGGTTATGTTCTATGTTAATATATTTCTGTTTGTTCCAGTTCTTCTATTTCTATGTTGAGTTTATTGGGTTGAACTTCAATTGGAGGCAGCTGTTCCTCATTGTCTCTAATTGAAGGTCCTATTTAGTAGGGGTGTTTTTCCATGGGTTTTGTGGGTAGTTGTTTCTTTGTATAGCTGTGTAGCCTTCCAGGACTGTCATCCGTTTTCTTGTTTTGTTTAGTGTTCATGTTTAAAAATGTACATGTTAGGGCTAGGGGGCAGTATTTTCACATCCGGATAAAAAAACGTACCCGATTTAATCTGGTTATTACTACTGCCCAGAAACTAGAATATGCATATAATTATTGGCTTTGGATAGAAAACACCCTAAAGTTTCTAAAACTGTTTGAATGGTGTCTGTGAGTATAACAGAACTCATATGGCAGGCAAAAACCTGAGACGATTCCTTATAGGAAGTGGCCTGTCTGACAAGTTCTTGTTCTTCTTGACTCTCTTTATTGAAATCTGAGGATCTTTGCTATAACGTGACACTTCCTACGGCTCCCATAGGCTCTCAGAACCTGGGAAAAAGCTGAATGATGTAATTCCAGCCACTGGCTGAAAAACATTAGCGCCTTTGGTAAGTGGTCTATCAGAGGACAATCAGACTGAGGCGCGTGCACGAGGCGACCCCATGTTTTTATTTTCTCTCTCTTTGTACTAAAACACAGATTCCCGGTCGGAATATTATCGCTTTTTTACGAGAAAAATGGCATAAAAATTGATTTTAAACAGCGGTTGACATGCTTCGAAGTACGGTAATGGAATATTTAGATTTTTTTTGTCACGAAACGCGTCGGGCGCGTCACCCTTCTTCACCCTTTCGGATAGTGTCTTGAACGCACGAACAAAATGCCGCTATTTGGATATAACTATGGATTATTTTGAACCAAACCAACATTTGTTATTGAAGTAGAAGTCCTGGGAGTGCATTCTGACGAAGAACAGCAAAGGTAATACAATTTTTCTTATAGTAAATCTGACTTTGGTGAGGGCTAAACTTAATGGGTGTCTAAATAGCTAGCCTGTAATAGCCGGGCTATCTACTCAGAATATTGCAAAATGTGCTTTCACCGAAAAGCTATTTTAAAATCGGACATAACAAGTGCATAGAGGAGTTCTGTATCTATAAGTCTTAAAATAATTGTTATGTTTTTTGTGAACGTTTATCGTGAGTAATTTAGTAAATTCACCGGAAGTTTGCGGGGGGGTATGCTAGTTCTGAACGTCACATGCTAATGTAAAAAGCTGGGTTTTGATATAAATATGAACTTGATTGAACAAAACATGCATGTATTGTATAACATAATGTCCTAAGATTGTCATCTGATGAAGATCATCAAAGGTTAGTGCTGCATTTAGCTGTGGTTTGGGTTTATGTGACATTATATGCTAGCTTGAAAAATGGGTGTCTGATTATTTCTGGCTGGGTACTCTGCTGACATAATCTAATGTTTTGCTTTCGTTGTAAAGCCTTTTTGAAATCGGACAGTGTGGTTAGATTAACGAGAGTCTTGTCTTTAAAATGGTGTAAAATAGTAATATGTTTGAGAAATTGAAGTAATAGCATTTCTAAGGTATTTGAATAACGCGCCACGGGATTCCACTGGCTGTTACGTAGGTGGGACGAAATCGTCCCACTGGCCCTAGAGAAGATAAAAGTATAAGTATGGACACTTACCACGCTACGTATTGGTCTGATATTTCTTATTCCTCAGAAGACGAAGATTATGACAGAACTACCCACCAAAAGAGGACCAAGCAGCAGAGGAAGGAGCAGCAGAGGAGCTATGAAGAGTCATGGACCTGGGAGGAGATCCTGGATGGGGCAGGACCATGGCACCAGGCGGGAGAGTACCGGCGCCCTAAGGAGGAGCTGGAGGCAGCTAAGGCGGAGCGGCGCCATTACGAGGCGTTATACGCAAGGATTGGTAAGTGCGAGAGGCAACCCCCCCAAAAAACATTTGGGGGGGGGCACACGGGTAGTCAGGTTGTAGACCTGAGACAACTCCCTGTGCTTATTATGGGGAGCAACGGATCATGAAGGCACCGAGCTATGCGGAAATACGCACGGCAGCCATCATGCCTCAGCACAGACCAGTTCGCCCTGTGCCAGCACTCCGCTCGTGCCGGGCTACGGTAACAATCCAGCCAGAACGGGTTGTGCAGGTTGTGCACTCTAGACCTACAGTGCGTAGTCAAGGCCCCGTGTATCCAGTTCCTGCTCCTCGCACTAGCCCTGTGGTGCGCGTTACTGTTCTGGCGCCTCCAAAGCCAGCCCCATGCACCAGGCCTCTAGTGCGCCTGCCCAGTCCAGTACGTCCTGTTCCTGCTCCTCGCACAAGCCCTGTAGTGCGTGTCCCTAGTCTGGCGCCTCCAAAGCCAGCCCCACGCATCAGGTCTTTAGTGCGCCTGCCCAGTCCAGTACGTCCTGTTCCTGCTCCTCGCACTAGCCCTGTGGTGCGTGTTACTAGTCTGGCGCCTCCAAAGCCAGCCCCACGCACCAGGCCTTTAGTGCGCCTGCCCAGTCCAGTACGTCCTGTTCCTGCTCCTCGCACTAGCCCTGTGGTGCGCGTCCCTAGTCTGGCGCCTCCAAAGCCAGCCCCACGCACCAGGCCTTTAGTGCGCAGTCCCCGTCTAGAGCTTCCGGCGACAGTGCCCCGTCTAGGGCTTCCGGCGACAGTGCCCCGTCTAGAGCTTCCGGCGACACTGCCCCGTCCAGTGCTTCCGGCAACGTCACACAGTCCGGAACCGACAGAGACGGTCCACAGTCCGGCGCAGCCAGAGTCGCCCGCCAGTCCGGCGCAGCCAGAGTCGCCCGCCAGTCCGGCGCAGCCAGAGTCGCCCGTCAGTCCGGCGCAGCCAGAGTCGCCCGCCAGTCCGGTGCAGCCAGAGTCGCCCGCCAGTCCGACGCAGCCAGAGTCGCCCTCCAGTCCGGCGCTCCCAGAGTCGCCCTCCAGTCCGGCGCTCCCAGAGTCGCCCTCCAGTCCGGCGCTCCCAGAGTCGCCCTCCAGTCCGGCGCTCCCAGAGTCGCCCTCCAGTCCGGCGCTCCCAGAGTCGCCCTCCAGTCCGGAGTTCCCAGAGTCGCCCTTCAGTCCGGAGCTCCCAGAGTCGCCCTCCAGTCCGGAGCTCCCAGAGTCGACCTCCAGTCCGGAGCTCCCAGAGTCGCCCTCCAGTCCGGAGCTCCCAGAGTCGCCCCTCAGCCCGAGGTCTCCAGAGACGCACCTCAGCCCGAGGTCTCCAGAGACGCACCTCAGCCCGAGGTCTCCAGCGACGCGCTACAGCCCTAAGCCTTCAGCGGGGGTGGACAGGTTAGAGTGGGGATTAAGCCCAGAGCCAGAGCCACCTCCGTGGGGGGAGGTTTGGGAAGGGGGGGTGTAACACAGGAATCGTCAGTGATGGTGGCCACCATCCCTTCCCTCCCTTTAGTTAGGGTTTATTGTTTTGTAAATTTTTTGTTTCAGGTGCATTCGAGGTCTGCACCTTTGGGGGGGGGGGGGGGTACTGTCACGTCCTGACCAGTAAAGGGGTCATGTTGTTATTGTAGTTGGTCAGGACGTGGCAAGGGTGTGTTTGTTTTGTGTGTTTCGGGGGGTTTTGCGTTATGTTCTATGTTAATATATTTCTATGTTCGTTCTAGTTCTTATATTTCTATGTTTAGTTTATTGGGCTGACCTTCAATTAGAGGCAGCTGTTCCTTGTTGCCTCTAATTGAAGGTCCTATTTAGTAGGGGTGTTTTTCTATGGGTTTTGTGGGTAGTTGTTCCGTGTATAGCTGTGTTAGCCTTACAGGACTGTTTTTTTCGTCGTTGTTTATTATTTTTGTTAAGTGTTCACGTTTTTCCAAATAAATAAGGAAGATGAGCATTCACGTTCCCGTTGCGTTTTGGTCCACTTTTTATGACGCACATGACAGACACATTACGTAGATACAGACACATTACATAGATTCAGACACATTACATAGATACATATACAATTACATAGATACAGACACATTACATAGATACAGACAAAATATATTGATATTGAGACATTACATAGATACATATACAATTACATAGATATTGACACATTACAGAGTTACAGACACATTACATAGATATTGACACATTACATAGATACATATACAATTATATGGATATAGACACATTACATAGATACAGCCACATTACATAGATACATTACAGAGACACATTACATAGATACAGACACATTACATAGACACACTTACAATTACATAGATAGAGACACATTACATAGATACAGACACATTACATATAAATAGACACATTACGTAGATACAGACACATTATATAGATGCATACAAATTACACAGACACAGACACATAACATAGATACAGACACATTACATAGATACAGACACATTACATAGATACAGACACGTAAACACATTACATAAATACAGACACATTTCAAAGATATAGACACATTAAAGAGATAGATATACAATTACATAGATAAAGACACATTACATAGATACAGACACATTATATAGATACAGACACATTACAGAGAAACAGACACATTACATAGATACAGACACATTCCAGAGATACAGACACATTACATAGATACAGACACATTACATAGATATAGACACATTACATAGATTCATATACAATTACATAGATAAAGACACATTACATAGATATATACACATTACATAGATACAGACACATTATATAGATACAGACACATTACAGAGAAACAGACACATTACACAGATAAGGACACAGTACCTAGATACAGACACATTACATAGATACAGACACATTACATAGATACAGACACATTACATCGATACAGACACATTACATAGATACAGACACAGTACATCGATACAGACACATTACATAGATACAGACACATTACATAGATACAGACACATTACATAGATACAGACACATTACAAAGATACAGACACATTATATAGATACAGACACATTACATAGATACAGACACACTACATAGACACAGACACATTACACAGATAAGGACACATTACATTGATACAGACGCATTACATTGATACAGACACATTACAGAGATACAGACACATTACATAGATACAGACACACTACATAGACACAGACACATTACACAGATAAGGACACATTACATTGATACAGACGCATTACATTGATACAGACACATTACAGAGATACAGACACATTACATAGATACAGACACACTACATAGACACAGACACATTACACAGATAAGGACACATTACATTGATACAGACGCATTACATTGATACAGACACATTACAGAGATACAGACACATTACAGAGATACAGACACATTACATAGATACAGACACACTACATAGACACAGACACATTACACAGATAAGGACACATTACATTGATACAGACGCATTACATTGATACAGACACATTACAGAGATACAGACACATTACAGAGATACAGACACACTACATAGATACAGACACATTACATAGATACAGACACATTACATAGATACAGACACATTACATAGATACAGACACAGTACATCGATACAGACACATTACATAGATACAGACACACTACATAGATACAGACACACTACATAGATACAGACACATTACAGAGATACAGACAAATTACAGAGATACAGACACATTGTAGAGATACAATTACAGAGATACAGACACATTACAGAGATACAGACACATTACAGAGATACTGTCACGGTTGTCATAAGGAGAAGCGGACCAAAGTGCAGCGTGTGTGTCGTTCCACATTTTATTTACACAAACCGTGACGCAGAGGTGAAACATACACTACTCAAAAAACAATCTCCCACAAACCCAGGTAGAAAAAAAACCTACTTAAGTATGATCTCCAATTAGAGACAACGAGGACCAGCTGCCTCTAATTGGAGATCATCCCAAACAAAACCAACATAGAAATACAAAACTAGAACATGACAACATAGAAAAACTAAACTAGAAAAAAAACTGTCACGCCCTGACCTACTCTACCATAGAAAATAACAGCTTTCTATGGTCAGGACGTGACACATACAGACACATTACAGAGATATAGACACATTACATAGGTACAGACACATTACATAGATACAGACACATTACATAGATACAGACACATTAAATAGGTACAGACACATTACAGAGATAGATTTACAATTACATAGATACAGACACATTACAGCGATATAGACACATTACATAGATATAGACACATTACATAGATATAGACACATTACATAGATACAGACACATTACATAGATAGACAAAACAATTCTCAACCTCCAGACGAGTATGAGGGGGAAGACGAAGTTCAATTCTTACAAGCTTGTTTGGCTGGAAGCTTATTCTTTAGATGTTTCGGGCTGCTGGTGATCCATGATGTGCATAATCAAAGTGACACTGGACTAGCGCACTTGCCAGAGAATTTATGGTGTCTATAGCTAGTTTTCCATCCAATTGACGTCAGATTTTCATTTGAATATTCTAAAGTCTTCATAAAACAACATACAATTTCAGAGTTTGCTTTACGAAAATGTGTCGACGGACAACATGACCGGGAACATTTTAATATACCGGATTTGAGACATTTTATGCACATCTGTATGCATTCAGATCCAACCTGGCGCAGCCAGCGCAATCAAGAAACGAGGGATGTTGGCCAAATTAGCCACATTTACGTGTCATTAAAAACAGGGTTAGGCTACTTTCCTAAAACAATAACTGTCCACCTCACGGTTCAGCTGTAAGAGATTTGAGCACTAAATATTTCAGGGCATTGACCAATGGGCTTAGGTGTTGACTGTATCTTACATTTAACATTCTGTAAAAGCTTTCCCTTGAACTACAAAAACACTTTTTTCAGTTAGTGCAAACAGGTTGATATGGGGGTGTCACGACTTCTACCGAAGTTGATGCCCCTCCCTGTTCGGGTGGTGCTCGATGATCGACGTCAACAGTGATCAGTTTTTCATTTTCCATTGGTTTTGTCTGGTCTCCTTACACACCTGTTTCTTATCCCAGTAATTACATGTTGTGTATTTAATCCTCTGTTTCCCCTCATATCCTTGTCGGTGATTGTTTGTTATGTTATGTACGTGTTGTTGATGTATCGGTGTGCGACGGGTTATTGTTTACCCGGATTATTTTCTACGTTGGTTTTGGAGTTAGTTTTGTTAATAAATACTCCATTTTTTAACCACTTTGGTTTCTCCTGCGCCTGACTTCCCTGCCACCTACATACACGGATTATGACAGGGGGACAGATTACATTTAGTTGTCAACTCTGCATTATATACTGTACCAGTCTAAAGTTTGGACACACCTACTCATTGAAGGGTTTTTCTTTATTTTACTATTTTCTACATTGTAGAATAATAGTGAAGACATTAAAACTATTAAATAACACATATAGAATCATGTAGCAACCAAATATTTTATATTTGAGATTCTTCAAAGTAGCCACCCTTTGCCTTGATGACAGCTTTGCACACTCTTGGCTTTCTCTCAACCAGCTTCATGAGGAATGCTTTTCCAACAGTCTTGAAGGGGTTCCCACATTTGCTGAGCACTTGTTGGTTGCTTTTCCTTCACTCTGAGGTCCAACTCATCCCAAACCATCTCAATTGGATTGAGATTGGGTGATTGTGGAGGCCAGGTCATCTGATGGAGCACTCCAACACTCTCCTTCTTGATCAAATAGCCCGTACACAGCCTGGAGATGTGTTGGGTCATTGTCCTGTTGAAAAACAAATGCTAGTCCCACTAAGCGCAAATCAGATGTGATGGAGTATCGCTGCAGAATGCTGTGGTAGCCATGCTGGATAAGTGTGCCTTGAATTCTAAACAAATCACTAACAGTGTCACCAGCAAAGCACCCCCACACCATCACACCTCCTCCTCCATGCTTTACAGTGGGAACCACACATACAGAGATCATCTGCACTTACTCTGCATCCCACAAAGACACGGCGGTTGGAACCAAAAATCTCAAATTTGGACTCATTAGAGTGTCTGGTTTGAGAAACAGAGGCCTCACATGGCCTCAACTGGCAGCTTCATTAAATAGTACCCGCAATACACCAGTCTCAATGTCAACAGTGAAGATGCTGGCCTTCTAGGCAGAGTTGCAAAGAAAAAGCCATATCTCAGACTGGCCAATAAAAATAAAAGATTAAGATGGCCAAAAGAACACAGACACTGGACAGAGGAACTCTGCCTAGAAGGCCAGCATTCCTGAGTCGCCTCTTCACTGTTGACATTGAGACTGGTGTTTTGCGGGAACTTTTGAGCCTGTAATCAAACCCACGAATGCTGATACTCCAGATACTCAACTAGTCTAAAGAAGGCCAGTTTTATTGCATCTTTAATCAGGACAAACGTTTTCAGCTGTGCTAACACAATTGCAAAATGGTTTTCTAATGATCAATTTGCCTTTTAAAATGATGAACTTGGATTAGCTAATACAATGTGCCATTGGAACACAGGAGTGATGGTTGCTGATAATGGGCCTCTGTACACCTATGTAGATATTCCATTAAAAATCATCAGTTTCCAGCTACAATAGTCATTTATAACATTAACAATGTCTACACTGTATTTCTGATCAATTTGATGTTATTTTAATCAACAAAAAATGTGCTTTTCTTTCAAAAGCAGGGACATTTCTAAGTGACCCCAAACTTTTGAACGGTAGTGTAGCTCCATTCTACCGAACTGCTAAGCTGCTTGTCTTATTCCCATTGTCACGACTTCCACCGAAGTTGGTCCCTCTCCTTGTTCGGGCGGCGTTCGGCGGTCGAAGTCACCGACCTTCTAGCCATTGCTGATCCTCTTTTCATTTTCCATTGGTTTTGTCTTGTCTTCCATCACACCTGGTTCCAATCCCATCAATTACATGTTGTGTATTTAACCCTCTGTTTCCCCTCATGTCCTTGTCGGTGATTGTTTATTGTAAGTGCTTGTGCACGTCTGTCCTGGTGTGCGTCGGGTTATGTACCCATTATTTTGATTGTTCTGTTTTCCGGTGAGTTTTTTGTTATTAAACTGCGCCGTTTGGAAACACAGTTTTTCTCTCCTGCGTCTGACTTGTCTGCCCCCAGTACGCACCCCTTACACTCATTGTAGATTTTGACAACAAACGGCTCCATTCACTCTCACTCTACTTATTCAAGTCTTTTCACGTTGATCTGGATCACTTGTTACTAATAATAGGTGCAAATCCACCACCCAGTTTGCCAAAGTTGATTGAAAGGAGCCTCAGAGAGAGAGCAAGTCAGGTTTCCATTTCAGTCCAGGGCTTTGATTAACCTACTTATGAGTAAATCTGTTGTGCCAATTATTGGCTGCAGTCGGTCTGCTAGCAAGGCTAATACTTACTGGAAATGGTGAGGTTGACGCTGCTTAATGCTATTGTTATATTAAAATCGACCCAAATTCAAGGCAGTGAGTTCGGTGTATGTCTAATCCCCTGGGTCTCCTCTGTTAAGCTGCCTGCAACAAGATGAGATTGCTTCCTGTTGGCACCAACTAAGGGTTAGAATCTAAACAGTTTTGAAGAATTGTCCTGTGGTAACACCTTTGGTTATATAATGTTATGTAATGGGGATTATAGACCCTGACATTTGTTTTCTCAAACAACAGCTGGGTCTACTGAAGCCAACATACGATGTCTTAGCCACCCCCTAAAAAACAGACCAGACTGCTACAGGTTATCCTCTTAGGTTATCCTCAAAGAGTCGGTTGTCTTAAGTCTGCCCGTGCAGAGTTGTATAACTATGTTTATCTTGTTTTGACTGTTTGTGATTGTGAGAGAGTTCACAAGACTCTGACTATGGCTGCATTCACACTGGTTTGGCATGGTTTCATTTTGTTTCAACAGGTATAATGCATAATGATGTTGTTATAATGTGGAAGACATCATGAGCATGTGCCATTTTTCTAATGCCCTACTAGTATCAATACCCTCATCATAATACATTATAAGCACATGTATAATGCCTTGAGCTATACATAATGCATTATAAATTATTATAACTCATTTAATAAGGAACAAAAATTGGTAGGTATGTTATGTAATCCGTAAACAATTGATCAATCAATCAATCAATCAATCAATCAATCAAATGTATTCATAAAGGCCCTTTAACATCAGCAGATGTCACAAAGTGCTATACAGAAACCCTGCCTAAAACCCCAATCAGCAAGCAATGCTGATGTAGAAGCACGGTGGCTAGGAAAAACTCCCTAGAAAAGCAGGAACCTAGGAAGAAACATAGAGAGGAACCAGGCTCTGAACCAGGCTATGAACCAGGCTCTGAGAGGTGGCCAGTCCCTTCTGGCTGTACATGGCCATTAAGGCCAGATTGTTCTTCAAGATGTTCAAATGTTCATAGTTGACCAGCAGGGTCAAATAATAATCACAATGGTTTTTGAGTGGGCCACAGGTCAGTACCTTAGGAGTAAATGTCAGTTGGCTTTTCATAGCCAACCATTCAGAGGTCGAGACAGCAGGTGTGGTAGAGAGAGAGAGAAAGAGTCGAAACAGCAGGTCCGGGACAAGTAAGCACGTCTGGGTTTACAGGTCAGGGTTCCATAGCTGCAGGCAGAACAGTTGCAACTGGAGCAGCAGCATGACCTGGTGGACTGGGGACAGCCAGGAGTCATCAGGCCAGGTAGTCCTGAGTCATGGTCCGATAGCCCCAGACAGGGCCAACCAGGCAGGACCAGGCAGTATAAAACCCCACCCACTTTGCCAAAGCAAAGGGATATCAACAGACCACCAACTTACTACCCTGAGACAAGGCTGAGTATAGCCCACAAAGATCTCCTCCACCGCACAAGCCTGAGGGGATGCAAAACCGGACAGGAAGACCATGTCAGTGACTCATACCACTCAAGTGACGCACCCCTCCTAGGGACGTTATGGAAGAGCACTAGTAAGCCAGTGACTCAGCCCCCGTAATAGGGTCAGAGGCAGAGAATCCCAGTAGAGAGAGGGGAGCCGGCCAGGCAGAGACAGTAGCCTATGTACTTTATTACTGAATGTTAGCAAAGTACTACTATAGTTTACATATTAATACACAGAGTAAAATTGTGTATTATCTAGTGTCAAATGTTTTAATTCCCCCAGTTGGCTTTGAGCGTGAGAAATCCTTTCTAATGTCTTTGATGTGTTTCAAACCTCCATGAAACTATTATGTTAGAGTGATTTCCCAACCATAATTATTGCATAATCAAAACAAGCTTCAACCCTGATTACGGGTAGAGCAAGTATGTGTTTCTGTCTATTAAAATGCCAAGGAGAGGGATTCATGCATTGCAGACCGTTTTTATTTAAAAACTTCAGACGGAAAAGTCTTGTGCTGAAACCACTGTGGTTTGTAATAAGCTTTGTAGCCTACTTTCACTTCATGACCAGCAACAGTTGTTCTCTATGCAATCAGGTTTCTTAGAGCCCCTTACAAACACAGGCTACACAGCAATGTCAACACTGGCACCACACCGGTGCAACGTCAAACACTTGGCATCAACTTTTACTAATAAAATCAAATCAATATGCTGTGCGGTAACACATTGTGCAATACACAAGGCCAACAAGCATGTCACATGAATACCATGGATGTCTTAACCTGGGGTTTTAGTGATAAAATTGACAAAGACATCTTACTATAGTAGTGACTCATTTACTTTTGCCATAAGCATCAGAAGTTGAGGCGTGACACTCTCTTCCTTATAAACAATATATTAATTACTGTAAATCCAAAGTTAAAAACATTGTGTGACGTTAAGCAGACAACAACAATTATACTTTATTCGATGATAAATGTTGTACTAAATGTATTTTTAATACTCTCCATCAATCAATGCGATATATAAAGTTACATGTCCCTCAGTGCCCAAGGCTCACTACTTTGCCATTATGGAGAATGACAATCTATCAACGATAATGTCAAATGGGTGGTTTGGTGAATCACGCTTGTGTGATGACTAATAGTGCCTAAGACCTGAAGACTTGCGGTAGTTCTCAGAGCTAATGCCAAGGCTAATGCCTTAGTGCCTCAGCTGCAAGACTGCAACGTAATGTTTTCCATAACCTGCAACATAATGTTTTCCAGAAACTGCAACATAATGTTTTCCAGAATCTGCAACACAATGTTTTCAAGAGCTGTCCCTCTATGAGGAAGGGAGTCTATACAGCCCTCAGATGTATCAATGTATTTTCTGTCTCCTATATAACTGAGTCGTACACTCTGCAATACTCAATCTCCTCCACTTGATGGGGTGGATTTCATTAGAAAAGAGGCAATATGCAGTTGCTACAATCATTGTTTTACTTATAAATGAATGATATATACTAATTCATTCTTGAAGAATATAACTTAGAAATGTCTCATGAGCTTAGTTCAACTGTCAAACCCCATCAAAACCCAAAACATTTGCTTGTTTTACTCCAGTGTTTGTAAATATTGTAAATATAAACAAACATTGTAGAGCCTCAAAATATGCTTAAAATTACAATTGTTATATATTGGATGGTCAGTCCTTGCATCTATAGCTGTCTATGAATTTGAGAGTGGTTACATTTCTCCAGGCCCATCCCTCAGTTTTTTACCAAAACATTTACATGTTAGTCATTTAGTAGACACTTCTATCCAGAGTGACTTACAGTTATGTCTTAAGATAGCTAGGTGGGACAGTCACATATCTCAGTCATTGTAAGTATATTTTTCCTCAGTAAAGTAGCTATCAGCCAAGTCAGTGCCAGTAGTGGGGGGAAAGTCAAGTGCGAGTTTATTTGGATAGTCCATCTGTAGATGCTCTACAGACTATGGGATTGTTTAAGATACTCTTTGAAGAGGTAGGGTTTCAGATGTTTTCGGGAGATTACATTACATTTTAGTCATTTAGCAGACGCTCTTATCCAGAGCGCCTTACAGTAGTGAATGCATACATTTCATACATTTTTTTTCTGTGCTGGCCCCCCGTGGGAATCGAACCCACAACCCTGGCGTTGCAAACACCATGCTCTACCAACTGAGCTACAGGGAGATGGTAAAGGAATTTGCTGGCCTAGCTTCAGGGGGAAGCTGGTTCCACTATTGGGGTGCCAGGACAGAGAAGAGCTTTGACTTGGCTGACCAGGAGCTGCCGTAGGCCAAGATACCAGAGGTGTGCCGAACGGAGTACTCTGGTTTGGTTGTAGAGTTTGAGCGTAGCCTGAAGGTAGGGAGGGGCAGTTCCTATATCTGCTCCGTAGGCAAGTACCATGGTCTTGTAGTGGATGCGAGCTTTGACTGGAAACCAGTGGAGTGTGCAGAGGAGTGGGGTGACATAGCTGAACTTGGAAAGATTGAACACCAGGCGAGCTGCGGGGGTTTGATGGCACAAGCAGGGAGCCCAGCCAACAGCGAGTTGCAGTAGTCCAGACGGGCAATGACAAGTGCCTGGATTAGGAGCTGTGCAACTTGCTGTGTGAGGTAGGGTTGTACTTTGTGGATGTTGTAGAGCATAAACCTGCAGGGACAAGTCAGTGCTTTGATGTTTGCAGAGAATGACAGGGTGTTGTCCAGGGTCACGCCAAGGATCTTTGCACTCTGGGAGTTATCAATCTAGATGGAAAGGTCTTGGAGCAGGCAGGACGTCCCCGGTAGGAAGAGCAGCTCTGTCTTGTCGAGGTTGAACGTGTTGTGGTGGCCGACATCCAAGCTGAGATATCTGCCAGGCATGCAGATATGCGTGTCGCCCCCTGGGTGTCAGAAGAGGGGAAGGATAAAAGTAGTTGAGTGTCATCCGCATAGCAATGATAGGAGAGACCATGTGAGGATATGACGGAGCCGAGTGACTTGGTGTATAGAGAGAAGCGGAGAGAGCCTAGAACCGAGCCCTGGGGGACAGTGAGAGTATGTGGTGCAGACACAGATCCTCTCCACGTCACCTGGTAGGAGTGGCCTGCCAGATAGGATGCAATCCAAGAGTGTGCAGAGCCTGAGACGCCCAGCCCTGAGAGTGTGGAGAGGAGGATTTGATGGTTCAAGGTGTTCGAAGGCAGCGGATAGATCTAGGAGGATGAGAACAGAGGAGAGAGAGTCAGCTTTGGCAGTGCAAAGCGCCTCCATGACACAGAGAAGAGCAGTCTCGGTTGAGTGACCCATCTTGAAGCCTGACTGGTTATGGACAAGAAGATAGTTCTGAGAGAGATAGCGAGAGAGTTGGTCAGAGAAAGCACGCTCAATTGTTTTGGAAAGAGAAGAAAAAGGGATACCGGACTGTAGTTTTTGACATCAGAGGGGTCAGGTGTTAGTTTCTTGAGGAGGGGAGTGACTCTGGCCATTTGGAAGTAAGAGATAACACTGCCAGTGGTCAGGGATGAGTTGATGAGGGAAGTGAGGAATGGGAGGAGGTCTCTAGAGACGGTCTGGAGAAGGGAGGAGGAGATAGGGTCAAGTGGGCAGGTTGTCGAGCGGCTGGACATCCCTAGTGGCAAGATTTAATCTGGAGAGATAAGCGAGAAAGAGGTCAAGACGTAGGGCATGTCTGTGGGAGTGGGACCATTGTACTCAATAGGCTGAGTGAATGAGAAGAGGATGAAGTCAACCTTATTTTCAAAGTGGTTGACAAAGTCATCCACAGAGAGGGAGGAGGGAGGGGGTGGAAGATTAAGGAGGCAGGAGAAGGTGACAGAAGGGTGATAGAAAGTGGCTTTAGCAGTGCGTACAGAGGCAGAAAAAAGGTAGAGATGAGGGAGTAAAAGGATGATAGGTCCTCCTGAAGTTTTCCTCCAGAAAAGGAAACAAAGTAGTGATCAGAGACCTGAAGGAAGGTTGCAGTGAGATTAGTAGGTGAACAGTCTCTAGTAAAGATGAGGTCAAGCGTATTGCCTGCCTTGTAAGTAGGAGGTGACTGGGAAAGGGTGAGGTCAAAAGAGGAAAGGAGTGGAAAGAAAGAAAGAGGTGGAAGACAACAATGTTAAGCTTGAGTGGACAAGTGACAGTAACAGTATGGAATTCAAATGAAGAGGTGGACAAGTGATTGAGGGAGAAAAGAGAAAATCTCCAGTTAGGAGAAATTAGTATCCCTGTGCCACCAATGCGACGACCAGATTCTCCCGGACTATGAGAAAACACATAGTCAGATGAAGAGAGAGCAGCTGGAGTATCAGTGTTCTTTGGGATTATCCATGTCTCGGTCAGCACCAGAACAAAGGCACGGTGCCGTTTTGTTGTGGTTTCAACTAAGGATTACCACTTTAACTCATCATTAAATTTGATGTGAATCAGGTGTGTAGCGCTTAGGCGAAAACAAAAATGTGCACCCCTTTGTTTCTTAATTGCAATTCAGGATTAACAAACACTGCTCCATGCAATTACCTTACATTCTGCAGTTCTTTGGCACCTCTATAAACTGGTGTTCTATGCATCTGGTCTACATTCTCATCCAATGAAAGACCCCTAGCAACAATTAACATCAGTTGGGAGTATTTAAATTGGCAGCTAAATTGCAGACATTTGGTTGTATGGAACTAGTCGGAGCGAACGCTAAGCGCTGCTTAGTGGAAACCAGTCATCTGTTCTATATCTATGGCGGCAATCCCATTTCTGACACTAGTGCAGAAAATTTGGGTGGTATAGCCCGACCAGGACTCAGACTTGGGTTGCTGTGACTACCAGTCCAACAGCTTAGCCATTGCTCCAAGTGATCTGAACCTCTCAGAGGTCACAAGGTGTAGTAAAGTCGCTACAATATTGACAAAGCTTTCAAAGGATATTGTTGCAATAAAACAGTTATGATTAAATGAATCTTATGGTGGCAATAAGTGAAGTGTGCTAGGAGTCACATATAACCTACTGAAGTTTTGTAAGAAATGTGCATTGTTTTTCAAATTAACATTTTCTAAACTGAATGATTTTTCAAATGAGGCTCATGTGAGCCATAATATTTTCCAAATGAGGCTCATGTGAGCCATAAGATTACTTTGCCAAGGTGGGTAATATGAGAAAAAAATATATATATTATATAACTCTTGATATGGTCATACCTATAAATTGTGATGGGTCAGAACCCCCTTCTCACCGGCTATATGACCATAACTTGCTCAATCACTGCATTTCCTATTGACTTTTATTATACATTTGGACTTTGACTTTACGACTTTAACTCCTCTACAATAAATCGATATGCTTCCATGCCTGACATTCAAAGTGAAAACCCTTATGTGCCAGCATCTCGAATGTCGGTCTGTCAAGTTCTAACGATAAATTACATAGCGATGTGCCAACGGGCAGTCTAACATGAGGCGTGGACAGGTATTTTCAGACAAATGGAAGTTATCATAATAAGGCTACTGTAGGCATATATGTATATGTTACATATAGTAATATTGGTTTCATTCACAACGTAAAGCGAAGTTTATCTCAATATTTTCATCGGGGCCGTCGAGGAGGACTGTATGATGGACGTTGGAGCTCAGCAGACTGACCGGAACGGTTCTTGTGGGCGGTACTTGAAGCAACTATAAAAATGGGTTTCCCTGTAAAAAAAAGCCACCAACTCACTATGATCTCGCAGGACCCATTAATGCGCTCCCTGTGATGTGTATATTTGGATACCATATCTATCCTCAACAGAGCTCATTGTAGAAGTTTTATAAGGTTTAAGATTATTTTCCCTGCTTGGATACTAGGCTACTGACTAGGGCATTGGATATGTGCACACGGGATGATGAAAACCCCTTTCCTCCCCGCAGAAGTAAGATAAAATAGGGTTTCGCTTACATTGGATTTACTCCTCTCATTCCATATGAAGAAGCCAAAAGTAAGTTATCATCGGAATTGCATATTTTCTTACTCACTTTCTTGTTATAGGCTGTCTTTTATTTGCATGTCTTTCTTGGATAAACGCCTAATACGCCTGGCGTGGTGTGCGTATTCCAGTGGCAAGTCAGAAGAAAACGAATGGTGTGAATCTGCTTATTTCTGTCCGCAGATTTTTTGAAAAGTATGCATACATTAGGAAAGTCATTCACTACTTACATTCCCCCTCTTTTAATGCCAAACACCATGATGGATGTCCGACCGTAGGGTACATTACATTCAATATCATTCACATGATGCCGAAGCAATATCCTTTACCGCTCAGCTTCTTTAGAAACGCTTGTCAAGTTACGCACCTTCCTCACCATTTTCCAATACGGCCAAACAGAATATGCCAACCAACGGGAATTGTGTGTGGGTGTCATCCTGTGTTTTCTGACATACTGTATCAGAATTATTAAGACACGATGGACATTTTGTGGCTGTTGTATTTGCCCGTGTTGACTTTAATGACAGTACGTCCCAATTATGTCCAATAATACAAAATCTTCTCGCGCCTAATCGTTTTCTTTTCGTCATGAAAAGTGCTTTGACATGGTTAATTAAATCATAAACAGTGATAAACATAGGATGATGTTAGTACATGCATTTTGATGTGTATGCCTATTGGTATACGGGGTATTGGATACTGAAAAATGAAAGGGGAAATAGGTTTTGGAAGCAAATTATGGGGAAAATCTTAAAGCTTCAGTAGTACACAGCCTCTTAAGATGTCATTTTGAATAGCATGTTCAGTTCGTTTATTTGTGTAGGCTAGGCCTATGTATAACGTGTAATGTGCAAGTTATGTATTATACTGAGTGTGCAATGTACATGTGTACATTTTGTATATAGCAGTACTGTGTGTCTAAGACACTTTTCCCCTTGGGGACATTAAAGTTGATCCTATCCCATCATATCTTATCCCATCCTATCTTATCCCATCTTATATTATCCCATCTTATATTATCTTATCCCATCCTATCTTATCCTGTCTTATATTATCCCATCTTATATTATCTTATCCTATCCTATCTTATCTTATCCTATCCTATTTTCTTTTTATTCAGACTTCAGAAATAAGCCTAACTGAAATCAGGTGTTTCTCACTTTTTTTTATTATTATTATTTTTATTTAACCTTTATTTAACTCGGCAAGTCAGTTATGAACAAATTCGGTCTATGGGACTCCCAATCACGGCCGGATGTGATACAACCATGGATTTGAACCAGGGACTGTAGTGGCACCTATTGTGCCGTAAACCACTGCGCAACTCGGGAGCCCCATAGCCTACACCAGTGGAGGCTCCTCAGAAAAGGAAGGGGAGGACCATCCTCCTCAGTTAATTTCCTTTCTTTTTTTATTGTGAAACATTAAAAAAGTTATAATATTTAGATAAAACAATACTAAATATATTCAAGTCACCAGATAATTGATTAAAGACACTGTTTTGCAATGAAGATCTACAGTAGCCTCAACAGCACTCTGTAAGGTAGCACCATGGTGTAGCCGGAGGACAGCTAGTTTCTGTCCTCCTCTGAGTACATTGACTTCAAAACCTAGGAGGCTCATGGTTCTTACCCCCTTCAATAGACGTACACCGTTATTATGACAACTTCCAGAGGTCGTCCTCCTACCTTTAGAGCTCTTGCAGCATGAACTGACATGTTGTCCACCCAATCAAAGGATCAGAGAATTAATCATGTACTGAAAGCATAAACTACAGCTAGCTAGCACTGCAGTGCATACAATGTGGTGGGTAGTTGACTCAAAGAGAGAGAAAGACAATAGTTGAACAGTTTCGCACAAATTAATTTCTAAGAAAATGAAGGAGAACCAAGAGAGAGATAGAGTGCTGGCTATATTTTGTTGTGTTTTTTTCACTTTCACTTACTTAGCTAGTGAAGGCAGCTAGCTAGTTTAGCCTACTCAAACACCCGGCTCAAACAGAAAGGGATGCTATGTTAGCTAGCTGGCTATGGCTATCCAACACTGGAACTCTTCCATGTCAAGGTAAGCTTTTGGTTTTATTAATTTATTGCCACCAGGGCCCACCGGTGTAACTGCTAAACTACTTGCTCTAACTGTACACTGTACTGGATGATTGTAGTTGGTTTACTAACCCGTTAGTTCTAGTAGCTATGTTGACTATGACGTTATTATGGTGACAACGATGTAGGCTGTGTGAAGCGGTTAACGGTTATGATATGAAGGTTTGGCTTGGAACCTTTTTTTTTCCTGGTCACAGACAGCTGATGTGTTGTGTACTGAAGTCCACAAGCACAGGGAAAAGATGAGAGGAGGAGAGTGCTTAGATGCGAGAAGGAATTATACAATGATCAAAGGGATCATGCTGTTTGTACATGGCTGCTATGAAAGTGAAGTGTGTTTGTGAGGGGTGTATTCATTCCTCCAATTCTGTTGAACAACGTTTCTTAAACGGATGCAAACGGAACGAAATGGGGATAAGCATACCTGAATTTGTCCAATAGAAACTCTTGTTTGGAACTGTTGAACTAATGATTACACCCTAGGTTAGCTAGATGCAGGCAAGAGTCTGCAAGGCGAAATTGAATGTGTCAATATCTGTCACCTGGAAGGCCAGGACTAAAAACAAACAAAATAGAACTATTGTAAAATAGATTGTGTCCGTAAAATGTAAATAGTATGTATAAGCTGGAAGTAGAAGCCCAAGAGTTGTTGTCCATTAGTTTACTCCAATTAGGGGAAGGGTGGTAGGGTTTGCGAGAAATAATAAAGGAAAATATATTTTTAAAAGATATGTATGTATGTATGAATATATATATATATATATATATATATATATATATATCTTTTTTTCGTAATTACCTCGCCACTATGGACTATTTTATTGCCTTACCTCCCTTATCTTACCTCATTTGCACACACTGTATATAGTCTTTTTCTACTGTATTATTGACTGTATGTTTGTTTTACTCCATGTGTAACTCTGTGTTGTCGTATGTGTCGAACTGCTTTGCTTTATCTTGGCCAGGTCGCAGTTGTAAATGAGAACTTGTTCTCAACTGGCCTACCTGGTTAAATAAAGGTGAAATAAAATAAAAATAAATATATGTACAGACGCCTCACAAGTCCTCAACTGGCAGCTTCATTAAATAGTTCCTGCAAAACACCAGTCTCAACGTCAACAGTGAAGAGGCGACTCCGAGATGCTGGCCTTCTAAGCAGAGTTGCAAAGAAAAAGCCATATCTCAGACTGGCCAATAGAAAGAAAAGATCAAGATGGGAAAAAGAACACAGACACTGGACAGAGGAACTCTGCCTAGAAGGCCAGCATCCCGGAGTCGCCTCTTCACTGTTGACGTTGAGACTGATGTTTTGCGGGTAATATTTAATGAAGCTGCCAGTTGAGGACTGTGAGGAATCTGTTTCTCAAACTAGACACTCGAATGTACTTGTCCTCTTGCTCAGTTATGCACCTGGGGCCTCCCACTCCTCTTTCTATTCTGGTTAGATCCAGTTTGCGCTGTTCTGTGAAGGGAGTAGAACACAGCATTGTATGAGATCTTCAGTTTCTGGGCAATTTCTCACTTGGAATAGCCTTCATTTCTCAGAACAAGAATAGACTGATGAGTTTCAGGAGAAAGTTCTTTGTTTTGAGCCTGTAATCAAACCCACAAATACTGATGCTCCAGATACTCAACTAGTCTAAAGAAGACCAGTTTTATTGCTTCTTTAATCAGGACAACAGTCTTCAGCTGTGCTAACATAATTGCATAAGGGTTTTCTAATGATCAACTAGCCTATTAAAATGATAAACTTGGATTAGCTAACGCAACGTGCCATTGGAACACAAGAGTGATGGTTGCTGATAATGGGCCTCTGTACGCCTATGTAGATATTCCATAAATAATCGGCAGTTTCTAGCTACAATAGTCATTTACAACATTAACAATGTTTACACTGTATTTCTGATCAATTTGATGTTATTTTAATGGACAAAAACATGTGCTTTTCTTTCAAAAACAAGGCCATTTCTAAGTGACCCCAAACTTTTGAACATTAGCTTATGTGTATATGTATGCATGTTTATATGTATATGTGTATGTATGTATATATATATATATATATATATATATATATATATATATATATATATATATATATATATATATATTTATATATATTTATATATATTTATCCCAAAAATATATGGGTGATTGGAAATGACGCAGATAATTACATTGATGGAAACTACGATCTGTCTGCAATATTAAAGCTGATCTACCCCCTGTCACCTTGATTACTCAAATTTCTCTCGACTTGTGCACGTTGTAAACTTTCATTCATAGAAAGCAACCTCATGATTGGTATAGGAAAATTTGAGTATCATGTAGTGGCCTAAACCTATTGATGTTACATTGAACTGGGTGAATGGAATATGAATGACTGTCACCCAATATGATTTAAAAGAAATAAGGCCATGCTCATAAAATAAATAATTGTCCTCCCTCATCTTAAACGGCACCAATCACCACTGGCCTACAATGTGGACTTAGTGTGGACTTAACTATAGCCTAATCTTTCTTTGAGCCAGTACAACTTTTCCCTAACCCAGTTAGTATAATTGAACTTCTTACATCTAGACTGGCCTACCTGTTTCTGCACACAGAAACTTCTGCTCAGCAACTGACAAATACATTGTGCATACTATCTGTGAAAATGTGCACCCTTTGGTATGCCTGTGATATACAGCCTACAGTATCCAGTGTTTCTCAATAACTTGCATGGTTAAATTAAATAATTAAACAAATCCTGGTAATATATTGTAACAAAGCTTTATTGACTCCAATCAGTCACTCATAGTTTTGGCAGATGTATGGTACCTGACAGAAAACAGGAACCATTCCACTCTTTCATTTCCTTCTTCCTTGTTTTTTATCACGTCAACTAATAATCACTTGTTTAAAAAAAATCATATTGCGCAATAGTCTGCAGCTGCTGCAATAGAAACATTAAACATAGCTATAAAAGGATAATAAGATGCAGGATCTGTGCAATGTGCATATTATTCTGTTTGGCTGTCAAGAAAAGAATGTGGTGTGAGGTAAGGTGCGTAATTTTGAGCGTTTCCCAAGATAAAAAGCACCATTGACATTCGACAGATACTGTATAGGCTACACATACATCCTAGGTTGTTTTTACGTGTGCTATGAAACCTCTTCAAAGGTCCCCAATGCCTCAGCAGTCAAGGTTTCCCAGACCACAAAAAGGCTGGGTATATCAGTTTACTTTCTTTCGTGCTCCTAACCCCCAGATCCATACCCATTCTCCCAGCTTACACGCTTCCTTAGAAGTTGTTGCCCTGGGGGCCTGTGGAGACACTGGGGCTGCATAGAGAGGTCACATGCTGACAGTCCGTTCACATCTCTGCTTTACGATGCGCCCCCTGAAGGGAGCCGGGTGGGCACATTCAGGAAGAGTTAGTAGTCCAGCGAGAGAGTTAACGAGGCAATGAATTGAGTGAGATATGTCAAAAGTAGTGCACTATTAAAGGGAGCAGGGTGCCATTTCGGACGCAATCAACGTCTCCTGAGCTCTAGACTCCACATGCCTGAGAATGCTAGTCAAATAGGTTAGATTGGATGATCTGTAAGCAGCTCAGGTATGCTAATTCAACCTGTGGCCCTGCTGAGACTAATAGCATTATTGTCATGACTTTTGACCATACTTTAAACCTATATAGACTGGTGTTAGAGAGGCTTATTGTGCTAAAGTAACTCTTGGACCAGACTTGAAGTACGTATGAAGCACTGGCACTAAGTTAAATATTAGTTGTTTCTTAAGGCAAAACAAAAACTTGACTGACCAAGCAGCACGTTTGTAGGAGCCTGTAGTGCTCTGCCAAAACCAGGGGGATAGCCTCTAAGAATCTCCTATTGTGTTAGTGCTACATCAGAGGAGGCTGGTGGGAGGAGCTATAGAAGGACAGGCTCATTGTAAATACTGGAATGGAATTAATGGAACGGTATGGAACAGATGAAACATATGGAAACCACGTTTGACTCACATGTTCCATTTATTATATTCCAGCCATTACAATGAGCCCGTCCGCCTATAGCTACTCTCACCACCCCCCTCAGTGCTATACATAGGTCCTACCTGTGTAGAATACAGTAGGTTTGCTTGGTTTAGTTATTTCCTACATCCTCTCACCAGTAGCGCTCTGATCACCGTGAACTTATTTTGGCGTTGTTTATAGCACTAAGTCCATACTCAGACAACCTCGTTGGCTGTTGGCAGTAAATGCAGTAGCTCAGACTAAAGGCTAAAGCGCTTATCAGAGTCCAAAATTGGTACGCGTCCACACAGCAGTGTTCTAGAATATTGGACCATTGGCTTTCATACTTTAAGAATTTGCAGCACAACTCAAGCAATTTCTCCAACTGTCACCACATTCAAATGAATGGAGCGGCGTTGGGGTGTACGGTGGTCTCAGAGCTGTGTATCGCGGCTCCGCGGCTTTGGACTCTGAATTATGCGTAATATTGTACCATGAGAGGACTAGACCCTATGGTTATCAAAGTTTTTATAAGCTTCTTGATAGTAGTTTGTTTATTGCTGCAGCTACAGATATCTTACGCAAGGGTTACTTAAGAGCAATAGAGTAGTGCTCTGCCTCATTGAGTTTTGAGTTTGTCCAATATATTTCAGATCCATATCTCTTACAATGTCTTAGCTCTGGGTTGGGCTGTCTCTGTTTTCTGGAAGGGAAAACAACATTGTCAGTCACAGCGAAAGTCTCGTTATGAGGAACGCAACAGGGGAAGACGATTACCGTCACACCATTTTAGAACCAGACTGATAGTTCAAACAACACAAATTTAACACCATAGTCCCCTTCAAACTCGTCATAAAGCTCGAGACCCTGGGCCTCGACCCCGCCCTGTGTAACTGGGGTCCTGGACTTTCTGACGTGACGCCCCCAGGTGGTGAGGGTAGGAAACAACATCTCCACCCCGCTGATCCTCAACACTGGGGACCCACAAGGGTGCGTTCTCAGCCCTCTCCTGTACTCCCTGTTCACCCATGACTGTTTGGCCATGCACGCCTCCAACTCAATCATCAAGTTTGCAGACGACACTACAGTGGTAAGCTTGATTACCAACAACGACGAGACGGCCTACAGGGAGGAGGTGAGGGCCCTCGGAGTGTGGTGTCAGGAAAATAACCTCACACTCAACGTCAACAAAACAAAGGAGCTGATCGTGGACTTCAGGAAACAGCAGAGTGAGCACCCCCCTATCCACATCGACGGGACAGTAGTGGAGAAGGTGGACAGTTTTAAGTTCCTCGGCATACACATCACGGACAAGCTGAAATGGTCCACCCACACAGACAGCGTGGTGAAGAAGGTGCAACAGCGCCTCTTCAACCTCAGGAGGCTGAAGAAATTTGGCTTGTCGCCAAAAACACTCACAAAATTTTACAGATGCACAATCGAGAGCATCCTATCGGGCTGTATCACCACCTAGTACGACAACTGCTCCGTCCTCAACCGCAAGGCTCTCCAGAGGGTAGTGAGTTCTGCACAACGCATCACCGGGAGCAAACTACCTGCCCTCCAGGACACCTACACCACCCGATGTCACAGAGAGGCCAAAAAGATCATCAAGGACAACATCCACCCGAGCCACTACCTGTTCACCCCACTATCATCCAGAAGGCGAGGTCAGTACAGGTGCATCAAAGCTGGGACCGAGAGACTGAAAAACAGCTTCTATCTCAAGACCATCAGACTGTTAAACAGCCATCACTAACATTGAGTGGCTGCTGCCAACATACAGACTCAATCTCTAGCCACTTTAATAATTAAAAATTGGATGTAATAAATGTATCACAAGTCACTTTAAACAATGCCACTTTATATAATGTTTACATACCCTACATTACTCATCTCATATGTCTATACTGTACTCTATACCATCTACTGCATCTTGCCTATGCCGTTTGGCCATCGCTCATCCATATATTTATATGTACATATTCTTATTCATTCCTTTACATTTGTGTGTATAAGGTAGTTGTTGTGAAATTGTTAGATTACTTGTTAGATATTATTGCATGGTCGGAACTAGAAGCACAAGCATTTTGCTACACACGGCCTAAGTATGGGTAACTGCAGCCCAATATGGCGACAGGAGTATGTCTGAGTGGGTGTGTCGAAAGTTGTGGGTGTATGGAAACTAATCAGCTAATTGGGCAAAACTGTTTTGGCTGATTGGGCTGCAGGACAAGTCAATAAGCCGGCGACTATTATTTTATTTCAAGCATGATAGCAGCCTAAACAAGAAATAACCAATATTGGTAACCATCTAGATGTCACCTTGATGCATACAATACAATACATACAGTCTACTACTCAATGAGGAGGGCATGAAAGGCAACAACACTGGGACACAGTACACTTTGCTCTAGCTTGCCAAGCACCCCACTGGGCACAGACATCAATTCCACATTGGTTCAATGTAATTTCATTGAAATTACGTGGAAACAACATTGATACAATCAGTGTGTGCCCAGTGGGACTACTGTCCGGCAACGGCATGGGAAGTATCAGGGTGACAGTCACAGTAAGCACTCGTATATAACGCAAGAAGCAAGAGTACACCCATCATCAGTACTTTTAAATAAAAATAAACAATAGTTTTATAACTGAAAATATACAATTATTTGGGTAAAACTAACAGTAAAATACGACTGACTTCTCCTCTGGCTTAAAAACAGAAGTAGTTCCGTGGTAAGAAATGGAAGAAAAAAACCACAGCTCAATCCAAAATGTCTAACCTATAGCAGAGCACTTGACACACCCACTTCTTTCCACATGCCCACTACTTTCCTTTCCACACACCCACTTCTTTCCACATGCCCACTACTTTCCTTTCGACACACCCACTCCTTTCCACACGCCCACTACTTTCCTTTCCACATGCCCACTACTTTCCTTTCCACATGCCCACTACTTTCCTTTCGACACCCACTCCTTTCCACATGCCCACTACTTTCCTTTCCACATGCCCACTACTTTCCTTTCGACACACCCACTCCTTTCCACACGCCCACTACTTTCCTTTCCACATGCCCACTACTTTCCTTTCCACATGCCCACTACTTTCCTTTCGACACCCACTCCTTTCCACATGCCCACTACTTTCCTTTCCACATGCCCACTACTTTCCTTTCCACACACCCACTTCTTTCCACATGCCCACTACTTTCCTTTCGACACACCCACTCCTTTCCACATGCCCACTATTTTCCTTTCGACACACCCACTCCTTTCCATATACCCACTACTTTCCTTTCGACATGCCCACTACTTTCCTTTCGACATGCCCATTACTTTCCTTTCCACATGCCCACTACTTTCCTTTCGACACACCCACTCCTTTCCACATGCCCACTACTTTCCTTTCCACATGCCCACTACTTTCCTTTCCACATGCCCACTACTTTCCTTTCCACACACCCACTTCTTTCCACATGCCCACTACTTTCCTTTCCACACACCCACTCCTTTCCACATGCCCACTACTTTCCTTTCGACACACCCACTTCTTTCCACATGCCCACTACTTTCCTTTCGACACACCCACTCCTTTCCACACGCCCACTACTTTCCTTTCGACATGCCCACTATTTTCCTTTCGACACACCCACTTCTTTCCATATACCCACTACTTTCCTTTGGACATGCCCACTACTTTTCTTTCCACATGCCCACTACTTTCCTTTCCACATGCCCACTACTTTCCTTTACACAATGTTAGCACTTATTATTTTAATTGTAATTTTATTTTACCTTTATTTAACTAGGCAAGTCAGTTAAGAAAAAGGCCTCCTGCGGGGATGGGGGCTGGGATTAGAAATGTACAAAATACACATCACGACAAGAGAGCCACCACAACACTACATAAAGTTAGAGCTACCTTCTAATCTGCTGTTGTGAAGTGACAACTGCGAAAGGTATCTGTCCTGACTCACTGACTGGTTTATAAAGGCTAAAATGAACTGCTTTCACCTGGAAGTGGAATTTAGAAGGCAGTGCCCAGAGACATATAGTTACAGTATACTGCATTTACAGGGTTATTAAGTAGAGCAGTAAATTAAGTGTTTAACCAATGGGATTCAGCTCCTACTGTGGATGGACAGACATGTCAGTGAGTCTGCCGAGTGTAAGCTATCTAAATAAGTGAAGGCTGGTAGGCATGTTGAGAGGTACTTACAGTAGCACAGATACGAAGTTTGCATACCCAAACAAAACTATAGCTTCAATGCATGAGTGGTGCTTAAACATATATTTACTCGTCATGTATAGTTGGCCTACTGTATTTAATTTACATTTTGTTATCTGCATTAAAGATACACTATGCAAAAATCGCTCTGCCATTTCCTGGTCGCTAACATTCTAATAGTTCGCCTAATTACCGTTTATGTGACAAAACAAGCAAGTATAGTGTAGCGAATCATTGTACCATTTAAACCACTGTGAAATACCTTTTCCATAACAAACAAATATTGTCTTTTCAGCTGTTTGAAGCAGTGGTGGAAAGTACCCAATTCTCATACTTGAGTAAAAGTGAAGATACCTTAATAGAAAATGACTCAAGTTAAAGTGAAAGTCACCCAGTAAAATACTACTTGAGTAAAAGTCTAAAAGTATTTGGTTTTAAATATACTTAAGTACCAAAAGTATAAATAATTTAAATCCCTTATATTAAGCAATCCAGATGGCACCATTTTCTTGTTATTTTAATGTACGGATAGCCAGTGGCACACTCCAACACTCAGACATAATTTACAAACGAAGCATGTGTGTTTAGTGAGTCTGCCAGATCAGAGGCAGTAGGATGACCAGGGATGTTTACTTGATAAGTGCGTAAAAATGACAATTTTCCTGTCCTGCTAAGCATTCAAAATGTAACAAGTACTTTTGGGTGTCAGGGAAAATGTATTGAGTAAAAAGTACATTATTTTCTTCAGGAATGTAGTGAAGTAAAAGTAAAAGTTGTCAAAAATATAAATAATAAAGTTCAGATACCCAAAAAACTAAGTAGCACTTTCAATTATTTTTACTTAACTTAACACCACTGGTTTGAAGCTGATGTACAAAACCAAAAGTAAAAGACGCAAAAAATAAACGTAAAGATGCAATACGCTGAAATTGCTCCGCCATTTTCTGGTTGGTAAAATTCTAATAGTTCTCCTCATTTCAGTTTGAGACAAAACAGTCAGTCATTTTGTAGAAAATCATTGTACCATCTAAAACGCTGTGAAATATATTTTCCATAACCAAAAATATTGTATTTTCATCTGTTTCAAGCTGGTGTACAAAACCGAAAGCAAAGGACGCAAAAACGAAGTCCACCACTGTCCACCACACAGCTAATTCGTGAATTTAGATTTTCAAGGAAATGTGTTGGATTTCATATGTTGGATTTTCTGAGGATGAGTCAGAACTGAAGACACCAAGGGGCATAAAACAGTTAGATGGGAACACAAATGGTGCAAATAAACAGTTGACAGACTTCAAGTCTATAGAGTAAAGGTGAAACCTGGCCAATGTGATAATAAGCCACAACACAGCAATAGGCTTTTTTATCTTTAGCTATAAGCAGTTTCACAACTAATTTGTATTACTCAGAGGTACCCTCTTAGTACATAGATGCTTTTGGGAATTTATATTCCGATTAACTGAAAATACTGCATTTCTTTGCCATTCATAATAATGTGTTGCAGAAGTTCTTACAACGATACACATTTTTTAGTACATTTTGGTCACTGTTTTGGGTACAACTGATGTTGTGAATGGAGCCTTGTGATATTTATAGTTAGTTAGTATTATTAAGACTTTGGAGAAGACTGGGCCTCACAAGCAATTTTTGTTAGGGAGAGAGAGCCAGAACCCCCCCAAAAAAGATTCCTCCAGAACCATGTCCAACGTATCTGTCCTTGGCAGTGTTCAACACGGATACAGCTGAATTGGCTTAGTGATCAGATTTGTGCAAAACCATATTTTAACTGTTCACTTGTCCAAAATTACAGCTCATTTTTGAACAACTCACAACATGTGCTATCATATCATAACATTGAGACTGTTGAGAAGATATGAGTGCAATGATCAGACTACCCCTGTCCCCCACACACAAACAGACCTGTTTTAACCCCTCACACACTTAGTCACAGACATGTGTATGGTTTGTCATCGAACGCAAGTGAGATACTGATATTTTTACATGTTAAATGAAGCGTTTTTAGTATGCTCCCTTGTTTCTTTAACACCATTTGCAACACTGACATGCACATTTCTCTCACAAGCTTCAAAAGACTTTGCAACCCTGATATGTTATTCAATCTTTCACCATCTCAATGCTTTCTATTATCTTTAACTGAACTGGTTGATCTCTAGAGTGAATGTGATGCAGAGGGAAAACACATGTTTTTATTGGCCAGTAGCATGTTGGGTCAATCGTGGATGTACATGACCTCATACTGTTAATATCACAAGTCTCTTCCATGTTCACCCAATTTGGATTCCTTAAAGATTGGTGCACTTCCAGTTATTTTTTTATTTTATGTCTTGAAGGGATGATATGGGAATAATTAAGGAATGTTCTTCTCCAAGTAAAACAAATGTCTGCTGATACATTTTCAACCAGTTTCGAAAAATCTGCTAATCTGCCAAGGCTGACCTCGTTACTCTCGAGTAACTTCTGGTATTACCTGGCCCTCAAATTTGCTCCAAAACATTACAACAAACTTTACAATAGCTTTTCAAGTTTTGTGTTACACTCATGCTAACATCAAACCATAGGGCAAAGCTAACAACGTTCATTATCCTGTCTAAGTGATATAGAACTATAAAGATAACATGAATCACCATGCACCCTCATCAGGACAGATCGATGGAGTCTTGAGGTCATCAATGATTGACTGATTTGAAGTAGTCTCTCCATGTCAACACCGTAGTAGTAATTGTAGTAGTAATAGAATAAGTACTTTATTGATCCCAAGATGTACTACTCAATGTAGTTATCAAGCAATATTTTTTCCGGCACTCAATCTATGTGCTCTTCTGTTGACCACATGATATTGAATGAGCCTCTATATCTTTATAATCCCCATGGTATTTGTTTCGGTGTTTACTTGGTTAACATGGGCCTCTGTAAGTGCACTTGAGTGGACAGAGGAAGGCAGAATGTAATTTGTAGATGCAAATTAAATTCATACATGTTTTGAGTGGTCGCTGGTGCGTTTTCTGAATCACTCCGGGAATAGATCAATCGCATTTCCTGTTTTTCCTTTTCCTGATGCTTTCACTTTTACCCACTCTCAGGTGTAGGCCTGTGTTCTATTTTGGGTTATCGTCAGATATGATGAAACTATTATTTTAAACAAATGTTCTAAATTCTATGTTTACACTGCCATTCTTGGATCAAAAGTGTTTTGGATTTCCATTACATATGATTTCAGCAATACCTGGGAAAACTGCCCAGAATGTTTTTGTTTGTTTATCAGACAGGTTACTATACCCAGTAGAAGCCAGAAGCCTACAAAGATCAAGTCATTGTTGTTCCTTTCCAGCCAGTAAACAATGCACTAGTCTCTACAGCCTTGGTCATAGACCTTAAGTCCACTGGAAAACAATAGTAATTTCTTCCATCTAATATGAGACAGCAATTAGGCTTTGAAAACAGATTTGATCTGCAATCCAGTCTATTTTTTATTCCTTCATAATGGAACCGTGTTTATTAAAACAGAAAGCGCACTGGCAGAGATGATGCATTGTCATTAGACCAAAATCATTTTGATGAGATTAGGAACAGGGTCTTGCCTGTGCAAAACTGATGGCCTAAAAGATGCCATGTGGCACTAATGTTATGCATGGCGCTGTGTTTTTGTACAATGAGATTACTGTATGTGCTGAAGGCGGCTAGAGAGGAGGGCACTGGTCTGGTTTTCTAGAGGGCCTGTTGGGTCTGATTGGTTAATGATACGTCAGGATCAAAGAAGCTGTAGAGGATGAGGACATGGGTAATCATCATTTTCAGGCAGTGCAGTGTGACCAACACAACATACCTCAAGAGCAGTAATGCATCCAACAAAGAGGGAACACAGGCCTAGTAAGTTATTTGTTCTTTTTCCATGAAAATGTGCTATGATTTACTGAGAGAAACCAGGAAGCACTGCCTTGAGTTCTTTATGAAAATTGGTGTTTGATTAGATTTTAATGTAATACAAATTAAAATGTAATTGAATCTCTAATTACTATTACTTCCCTCTTTTCCTTGCTTTACTTTTGATCAAAGGAAAGGCCTGTTAAAAGTGGCATTGAACTGATCAAAATGTACAATACTATATAAATGTCTTTACTTTTAGCAATGTCTATAGTGACTGCTTGCCAATGTTCTGTCCTAAAATTATTATAGCTTTTATGTTACTAAGTGGGGGGAGACAGAACCTTGAGACCAGATTCAGTGGCAGAGCTCAACCAGCTGGGGCAATAATATTACTTACTTCCTGGCACAATTTTGGTTTCTTGCTGTATAATTATTGTAAATTTATTTATGCAACGAATAGGCCTACTTTAGTATTGTTCTTGGATGCCAGCTAGGTCATAATATACAGGAGTGCTGAGAGATTTGCAACCAAAACTGGTTAATGCCATCACTCAAAACAACCTTGCTTAGCTATGGCAGATGTATTGGCTGGTTGACAAGCTGGCATTGGTCATAAACTTGATGTGTTATACATAATATGCAAATGTACTCAGGAAAAACAAATTGTCCAATTATTTTGCATAAATGATTTTCATTTTAACAGCTCGCTGTCTCATTGATTTAATATCCTAAACAGGATATACTGTACCTCTATTACCTAAATATACCTGTTATATCTCTCCAACTGTTTCTGCATTTTACAAGAGTTTGATTTTATTTTTATTTGTTCTAGTATGAAAAATGCATGGATATCGTGGACTTTTAAGGTCAGCTTGATGTTTCAAACATGTGGGTAATCTCTTGTGGACAGACTACGAGCAAATTACGTGAGATTTTAGTATTGGGTTAACCGAGACTAACATGTGGGTAATAATGAACAAAAACCTTGACATTATCCGTGAAAAGATCTATGGATATCCATCCATGTTAGAGCACATTGTATCTTATTTTCATAATGGAACCGCACTCTTTCCAGTTCAAATACATAGATAGGTCAGGAAAATGCCTCTGGTACTGCTGTGTTTTGTCTCCTTTACTGTGGACAGAGCTACACTGCTATTTTCCAGACTCCCATGGCAATTGGTAACTATCCCAGCCGTGACATCACCAGGGGAACAGTCTCAGTGAACTGATCTGGCTTTAGTCTGCTACTGTACTGTCGGTCTGACAGCATGATAACATCCACTTCTAACCATAGTTGTTAATAACAAGTTATTTCTAAGTTGTTATAGATTGGACATACAGTACCATATACAGGTATTTTTTATAACTAATGTTCTCTGAGTGCATATTGATGAACAAACACAGTAAACATAGCCAACATATGGCACGCACTGTAACATTTCTAAATGTATGTCATAGGTGGTAGCGCACTGCAATAATTTATATTATTATCAGATAGAATTTGATCATAACATGAATAACCGATATGTTAGATACAACTGGAGCATATTCATGTATTGTTTTCCCTTTTTCTCGTATTTATTGAAGAAGATATGACCTGAGTTTGACTGGCATTTGGCCAGACATACTGTAGCCGCTCTCCAACCGCCTCTTTGATTTCAGGGGTCATGATTCTGTCTCATAAAGAGCTAGGAAGCACAGCTTCTTTCCATGGTTGCACATTAGTGTCTCCTCACCTGCCGTGCTTATTACTTTGCCAGTTTGACCATGTTAAATTTCAAGGCAGTGCTTTGTTTATGTGTGTGTGTGTGTGTGTGTGTGTGTGTGTGTGTGTGTGTGTGTGTGTGTGTGTGTGTGTGTGTGTGTGTGTGTGTGTGTGTGTGTGTGTGTGTTTGTCTGTGTGAAATGCACACTTCATGTAAATTGAGCTCCTTTATCTTTGATACATTTTATAATGTAACGTTAATGTTTTATAGATACATTACATAGGAAGAATCATATCAAATCAGAATTGAATTTAGACAGTATTTATGTGGACTTGATGCTCACTCTAAGTTGAGGGAATAAGAATAGTTCTAAAAGTGATTAAACAAGAATGTAAGTTAAAAAGGAAATTCAAAAGGAGTTTAATTGAATCTGAAATTAGTAAATTATTTAAAATAATCGGATCCCATTTTATGTAGGGAGTGAGGTGAAGTATGTTTTACCATATTTTTGCAGTACTTTCCATTGCACACAAATTAGTCAAAAATGTCATAGAGGTGTTTGCAGAATTGAATGTGAGGTGTCATTACAAACTCATTAAAGAAATGGTAAATGTAGTCAAATGTGGTACTCCTACACTGTAATTATACTACACCTGTCTATGTTGCTAAGTGCATAGTTTGAAGCTTTCATTTTGGACCCAACCCTGGGGGGAGTGTGTGTGTGTGTTTGTGCTCCCATTGTGGCTAGTCAGATGCACAGTCATACAGACACTTTAATGTCTGTAAACTACTGATATATCTTGTCTAAGAATGTCATCCAGAAAATGCTAATTTGGGCTCCGATCACCTAAGGCCACTTCAACCCAACAGTTACCGGAAACAAATTAAGATCATAAATCTGTAGCCCTCATAACATTCCTTGCAAGACCCTGACATAATTATGTTCTCGGTTTAACCAAAGACAGATTCCAAAGACAGATGTCAAAGCCATGAACCCGTTTCCAAATGTTTAAATTGTTTACCAGTGACGGTTTACCACTGTCCAAACGTACCGCTGTGAGTAGTCCCCAGGGATGGCTGGTCCACCAGGACCTGGCATTTATATCTGCCTCACACTGCATGTTTTAAAACCAAGTAGGACACCAACGTGACCCATTTGAACTTTTGCTGAATTGTGATCTAGCTAGTAATTTTCTTAATTTATTTAAAGCATAGCAGTGCAGCCCAGTCAAAGTGTACTATTTTGTCATTGGCTGAATTGACTTTCATTTGTCAAATTTTGACAATTGGAGGTCTTATGGTGGCTCAAGCCCCTGCCAGACAAACCTTTTGAGTGTATCCGACAAAAACGGTAAAATGGTTTTTCGACTGTGTCACAATCGTTGTAATAATTGGACCAAGGCGCAGCGTGATGAGTAGCGTTCCACATCTTTATTATAATGTGAAACTCAGCAAAATACAAAAACAATAAATGAACAAACGAAACGTGAAGACAGTGAAGTGCAAATAGGCACCTACACAAAAACAAGATCCCACAAACACAGGTGGGGAAAATAACTACTTAAATATGATCGCCAATTAGAGACAACGAGTACCAGCTGCCTCTAATTGGGAATCATACAAATCACCAACATAGAAATAATAGCCTAGAACCCCACATAGAAATAATAAACTAGAATACCCCCCAGTCACACCCTGACCTACTCCACCATAGAGAAACAATGGCTCTCTATGGTCAGGGCGTGACAGACTGAGCGTAATTTGTTAGGTACATGCATCAATAGTTGAAATAAGTTAAATGTTTGACAGTTACACAGATGTGTAATGCATTCTTCATGCATTTTATCTGTCTCTGTATGGCCGGGGCAACCTGATTTGCCACTGTTCATATCATGCCATTTTAGCCACACCGTGACCGTATCAGACAATTACCTGCATGGCCATTTTGGACTCTGATGACCTCCAAGGGAGGAAACTTGACATTCTAAATTCAATACCATCTTCCATGGACCTATTATCTATCACCTCCTTCCATCCCTCCCTATCTCCCTCCTCACTCCCTCCCCTGTAACCTCCATCTGACTTCAGTCTTGTGTCCGTCACGGACATCTCCCCTCATATAAAGATGATTTTGTTTAGATTAATTAAACAGAGTTATGTGGAATTGAATTAGGCTCCGTCCGCTCTTTAATATAGGTTATCTTCATTTTCCCCCTTGTCTCATTGGTTGTTCTTTGTATTCTGTACCTCTTCCAGCTGTCGTAGAGGATATTATCTATGGCTGAGTCCAGAATGGCACCCTCTTACATAGTGCATTTCTTTTGACCAGAGCCCTATGTGTCCAGGTCAAAGGTATAGTGCACTATATAGACAATAGGGTGAATTTGGGATGCAGCCAATGTGTTGTTGAGCTCCTTTACACAGCACTCATGGTTAACAGAGTGTCTGAATTGCCCCCAGCTCTCAGTGGCTGCCAGTCAGTAAGCTCTTCTCTAATATTTTTTTTTTTCATCTTCCTAGCTTCATTTCAATCTTTGACATAAACCTCCTTGCAAACTTTTGTGTGGAATCCACTTTTGTTCCTGTTCCTAATCTGGGCTAAGAGGGAGGGAAGTTTGGGGGAAGGTGTGGGTCGGGTCGGACTGTTGCATAACATGCTCAGACTGGCATGGGGATGGGGGTGGAGGGGGTGACAGGGGCGAGGGAATGGCTGCAGAGGGGCAGGCAGACATTAGTCCCACAGGCCTCCCTGAAACACTACAGGCATTAGTCATTAGACCATGAAAGGCCTGGTCTTGATACCAAGGCTGCAATTCAGCTGATTGAAGTAGCCAATTAAATGATAACAAAAGAGAAGCTACCCAGTTGATTGATGACCACCACGTCCTCCCAGACTGTGTCTAGAAAGGACTGGAGCACTAAGGGTCTATTTTACGGACCCTAGTGTTTGAAGACATACTTTTTCTAAGGGAACAGTGTCATCACCATGGTGAAAATAAAGTTGTCTGGATATGTGCTCTAGGATGCTATTCAAGTGTCAGGTTGCTACCTTTGATCAACCAAGATAGGCCTAAGGGGTCAACTTTAAGGGATTATGTATAATTGTAGGCTACAGATAGTTACTCTAATGGAATATTAATCTATAGAAATTTCTCATCGTTTTGTGTGTTTGTCTTTCTTGGTTTTCAGATTTGGATACGCGTCTGTGTCCATTTATTGCTGTGCATCACACTTGGAGTCCAGTCAAGTGAATTTGGAAATACTGTAACAGATGACATCACAAGCATTTCACTATTGGTAAAGTCCTTGGAAGTACTTATTTCTTCAAGCCACCAAAACTGCAAATCAAAGCTCTTTGGCAAATGCTCTTACTGTATTTAACTGTCTCAATCCAGTTACTACCAGCATGGTGTTTCATTCTTATCCAGTTCTTAGAAAGGTGGATTGCACAATCCAATCCAATTCATTGTAATCCTCTCATAATCAACCATTATGCTTATGCGGAACATTGTTGCAATGCCAGTTGCAAACAATTACATTTGTAGACTTAAAAGTATACTTTGATACATTGATCCATCTAGAATCAGTCATTGTTTTCTAATACCATTGACGGGGATTGTCATGAGAGTCTCACACAGTAGGACATCCTGCATTACCATTAGTGTAAACCAGTAGCTTAATCTCTGAGATTTGTTCTGGTAACAAACTCAAATGTTCCCAAAACATTTCTGCTAACATGTAATGATATTGTCTGTTTTTTAACAGAAACAAAATATACCTAAAGATTACAAGATTCCTGTGACATACGTTCCAAAAGAAGTGGTGAGAAGATGTTTTCCTCTTCTCATAATTACACTATTATTATAACTTAATATGTTTGTGTTCCTTACAAAATATTATTGAATGTCTGTGTGACCTGACTTTTTTAGAGGGTGGAATATAATTTTTCTGTTGTGGTAAATTTCAAAACGGTATACACTACGATTCTAAAGTTTGGGGTCACTTAGAAATGTCCTTGTTTTAGAACGAAAAGCACATTTTTTGTCCATTAAAATAACATCAAATTGATCAGAAATACAGTGTAGACATTGTTAATATTGAAAATGACTATTGTAACGTGAAACAACAGATTTTTTTATGGAACATTTACATTGGCGTACAGAGGCCCATTATCAGCAACCATCACTCCTGTGTTCCAATTGCACGTTGTGTTAGCTAATCCAAGTTTATCATTTTAAAAGGCTAATTGATCATTAGAAAACCCTCTTGCAATTATGTTAGCACAGCTGAAAACTGTTGTTCTGATTAAGGAAGCAATACAACAGGGCCTTTTTTAGACTAGTTGGGTGTCTGGAGCATCAGCATTTGTGGTTTTGATTACAGGCTCAAAATGACCAGAAACAAAGATCTCTCTTCTGAAACTCGTCAGTCTATTCTTGTTACAAGAAATGAAGGCTATTCCAAGCAAGAAATTGCAAAGAAACTAAAGATCTCGTACAACGCTGTGTACTACTCCCTTCACAGAACAGCTCAAACTGGCTCTAACCAGAATAAAAAGAGCAGTGGGAGTCCTCGGTGCACAACTTATCAAGAGGACAAGTACGTTAGAGTGTCTAGTTTGAGAAACAGACACCTCACAAGTCCTCAAGGCATCTGTTTCACAAACTAGACACTCTAATGTACTTGTCCTCTTGCTCAGTTGTGTGCCGGGGCCTCCCACTCCTCTTTCTATTTTGGTTAGAGCCAGTTTGCGCTGTTCTGTGAAGGAGTAGTACACAGCGTTGTACGAGATCTTCAGTTTCTTAGCAATTTCTCACATGGAATAGCCTTCATTTCTCAGAACAAGAATAGACTGACGAGTTTCACAAGAAAGTTCTTTGTTTCTGGCCATTAGTTCCAGATACTCAACTAGTCTAAAGAAGGCCAGTTTTATTGCTTTTAATCAGAACAACAGTTTTCAGCTGTGCTAACATAATTGCTTTTGGCTTTTCTAATGATCAATTTGCCTTTGAAAATGATAAACTTGGATTAGCTAACACAACGTGCCATTGGAACACAGGAGTGATGGTTTTTGATAATGGTCCTCTGTATGCCTACGTACATATTCCATTGAAAATCATCCGTTTCCAGCTACATAAGTCATTTTCAACATTAACAGTGTCTACACTGTAATTCTGATCAATTTGATGTTATTTTAATGGACAAAAAAATTTGCTTTTCTTTCCAAGCAAGAAATTGCAAAGAAACTAAAGATCTCGTACAACGCTGTGTACTACTCCCTTCACAGAACAGCTCAAACTGGCTCTAACCAAAATAGAAAGAGGAGTGGGAGGCCCCGGCACACAACTGAGCAAGAGGACAAGTACATTAGAGTGTCTAGTTTGTGAAACAGATGCCTTGAGGACTTGTGAGGTGTCTGTTTCTCAAACTAGACACTCTAACGTACTTGTCCTCTTGATAAGTTGTGCACCGAGGACTCCCACTGCTCTTTTTATTCTGGTTAGAGCCAGTTTGAGCTGTTCTGTGAAGGGAGTAGTACACAGCGTTGTACGAGATCTTTAGTTTCTTTGCAATTTCTTGCTTGGAATAGCCTTCATTTCTTGTAACAAGAATAGACTGACGAGTTTCAGAAGAGAGATCTTTGTTTCTGGTCATTTTGAGCCTGTAATCAAAACCACAAATGCTGATGCTCCAGACACCCAACTAGTCTAAAAAAGGCCCTGTTGTATTGCTTCCTTAATCAGAACAACAGTTTTCAGCTGTGCTAACATAATTGCAAGAGGGTTTTCTAATGATCAATTAGCCTTTTAAAATGATAAACTTGGATTAGCTAACACAGGAGTGATGGTTGCTGATAATGGGCCTCTGTACGCCAATGTAAATGTTCCATAAAAAAATCTGTTGTTTCACGTTACAATAGTCATTTTCAATATTAACAATGTCTACACTGTATTTCTGATCAATTTGATGTTATTTTAATGGACAAAAAATGTGCTTTTCGTTCTAAAACAAGAACATTTCTAAGTGACCCCAAACTTTAGAACCGTAGTGTATATCATAACTGTCCAGTACCCATGATTGTTATTTCCTGATTTATTTTCTTTTTCAGGGTGGAATGTGTTGGGTAGCGCTAAACGTTTTCCACTTGGAACTCAGTTTACGAGGATTAGCAGACAAGTTTGGAAGCATTTCGTCCAACAAATATAATATCAGCATATTGATCGAAATGCTGAAAGAGACAAGATATCACATGAAGAACTTGGTACGTTTGCACCTTTGGTTCTAATACTAATATTGTAACTGTGATAGCTCTTATGACAGGTTTCTTTTGATGAGGACACATGTTAAAAAATAAATAAAATGCTCCTTTGAAATGCATTACTGTTCATAGAATATTTATCATATGGGGCCTCCCGAGTGGCGCAGTGGTCTAAGGCACTGCATCGCAGGGCTAGAGGCGTCACAACAGACCCGGGTTCGATCTCGGGTTGTATCACAACCGGCTGTGACCGGGAGTCCAATAGGGCGGCGCACAATTGGCCCAGCGTCGTCCTGGTAAGGGGAGGGTTTAGCTGGGGTGGCTTGACTTGGCTCATTGTGCTCTAGTGACTCCTTATGGCGGGACGGGTGCCTGCAGGCTGATCTCGGTCGGCAGTTGGACGGTATTTCCTACAACACATTGGTGCAGCTGGCTTCCGGGTTAAGAGGGCGTGTGTTAAAAAGCGCAGTTTGACGGGTCATGTTTCAGAGGATGCATGACTCAACCTTCGCCTCCAGAGCCCGTTGGGGAGTTGCAGTGATGAGACAAGATCGAAAAAGGGGGTGAAATACAAAAACAAACAAAAATATTATCATACCAATATGTCATTACAAATTACAATTATGACAATAAGAATACCACCCACAGTGCAACATGGCAGCTAAAGGCCTCAACTGCTTCAAAACATTGAAGGCTGAATTGGCAAAAGTCTTGTTGGATAGAGTCTTTGATTGGGAGTACTACCTAGCTGCCTCTGGTGGAGGTGGTCAATAACACATCCATTCGTGCAATCCTTTCTGGCCCAATCACATGAAATAGAATAAAACAAGATACTATAATAAAATAATAAACATGGTACACAAGTCCTGAGCACAAATAGACCAGTGACCGCATCATTTCACATCTGAGTTGTCTGCAATGATGTCTTGTGATGACTGGATCATCTATCAGGTAGATCAGGTATTCACAAAGTGACCTCTCGTAGTCTCATGAGAGTGAAAAAGTACAGTGCCTTGCAAAAGTATCCATCCCCCTTGGCGTTTTTCCTATTTTGTTGCATTACAGCCTGTAATTTAATTTATCTTTATTTGGATGTCATGTAATGGACATACACAAAATAGTCCAAATTGGTGAAGTGAAATGAAAATACATTAAAAAAATTCAACAACAAAAAAAACAGAAAAGTGGTGCATGCATATGAGGTCCCCCTTTTATTCTATTTCATGTGATTGGGCCAGAAAGGATTGCACGAATGCATGTGTTATTGACCACCTCCACCAGAGGCAGCTAGGTAGTACTCCCAATCAAAGACTCTATCCAACAAGACCTTTTCCAATTCAGCCTTCAATGTTTTGAAGCAGTTGAGGCCTTTAACTGCCATGTTGCACTGTGGGTGGTATTCTTATTGTCATAATTGTAATTTGTAATGACATATTGGTATGATAATATTATTATAATTTTTTGTATTTTACCCCCTTTTTCAATCTTGGCCTTCCCTGTGGCTCAGTTGGTAGAGCATGGTGTTTGCAATGCCAGCATGGTGTGTGCAACGCCAGGGTTGTGGGTTCGATTCCCACGGGGGCCAGTACAAAAAATGCATGAAATGAAATGTATGCATTCACTACTGTAAGTCGCTCTGGATAAGAGCGTCTGCTAAATGACTAAAATGTAAATGTAATGCATATGTATTCACCCCCTTTGCTATGAAGCCCCTAAATAAGATCTGGTGCAACCAATTACCTTCAGAAGTCACATAATAAGTTAAATAAAGCCCACCTGTGTGCAATCTAAGTGTCACATGATCTGTCACATGATCTCAGTATATATACACATGTTCTGAAAGGCCCCAGAGTCTGCAACACCACGAAGCAAGGGGCACCACCAAGCAAGCGGCACCATGAAGACCAAAGAGCTCTCCAAACAGGTCAGGGACAAAGTTGTGGAGAAGTACAGATCAGGGTTGGGTTATAAAAAAATATTCGAAACTTTGAACATCCCACGGAGCACCATTAAATCTATTATTAAGAATATGGCACCACAATAAACCTGCCAAGAGAGTGCCACCCACCAAAACTCACGGACCAGGCAAGGAGGGCATTAATCAGAGCGGCAACAAAGAGACCAAAGATAACCCTGAAAGAGCTGCAAAGCTCCACAGCGGAGATTGGAGTATCTGTCCATAGGACCACTAAGCTGTACACTCCACAGAGCTGGGCTTTACAGAAGAGTGGCCAGAAAAAAGCCATTGCTTAAAGAAAAAAATAAGCAAACACGTTTGGTGTTCGCCAAAAGGCATGTGGGAGATTCCCCAAACATATGGAAGAAGGTACTCTGGTCAGATGAGACTAAAATTGAGCTTTTTGGCCGTCAAGGAAAACTCTATGTCTGGCGCAAACCCAACACCTCTTATCACCCCAAGAACCCCATCCCCACAGTGAAGCGTGATGGTGGAAGAATTGAACGAATGATGGATGACGCTAAACACAGGGAAATTCTTGAGGGAAACCTGTTTCAGTCTTCCAAAGATTTGAGACTGGGACGGAGGTTCACCTTCCAGCAGGACAGCAAACTGTTAAAGCAACCCTCAAGTGGTTTAAGGGGAAACATTTAAATGTCTTGGAATGGCTTAGTCAAAGCCCAGACCTCAATCCAATAGAGAATCTGTGGTATGACTTAAATATTGCTGTACACCAGCGGAATCATCCAACTTGAAGGAGCTGGAGCAGTTTTGCCTTAAAGAATGGGCAAAAATCCCAGTGGCTAGATGTGCCAAGCTTATAGAGACATACCACAATAGACTTGCAGTGTTAATTGCTGCAAAAGGTGGCTCTACAAAGTATTGACTTTGTGGGGGTGAATAGTTATGCCCGCTCAAGTTTTCTGTTTTATTTCTTGTTTGTTTCACAATAAAAAAGATTTTGCATCTTCAAAGTGGTAGGCATGTTGTGTAAATCAAATGATACAAACCCCCCAAAAAATTAATTTTAATTCCAGGTTGTAAGGCAACAAAATAGAAAAAACGCCAAAGGGGGTGAATACTTTCGCAACCCACTGTACATTCATAACTTCTTAAAGCATATTACTTGTATTATTCTGGCTAACTTTTCTGAATCCACCCGGGTTAATGAGGTCCCCCTTGTCCTGAATAAAGAGACAAGACTGAAGTTACTACATATAATGTCTTAAATCTGGGCTCAAACATATCTGTCCAGCTGTGTTCTTTGAACTATTTGCTGCATGGCTAAAGCCATGGGGGTATAAAAGCTAAAGCTAACGTTAAATGGTCTATCAACAGCTATAAACCATTATCATTTATGTTTTGAATTTCACATCATTGAGATAATTATTCCCCTTTTGTCTCCGCAGGAGGCGATTACGTATGATTTTGAGTGCCACTACAGAAATGAGCAATGGCAGACAGGACACTATTTTCATTTTGTCGAAGATTTTTTAAAAACGGCCCGTTTGAATAGAGATTTTCCAGAAGAATGTGATCCACCTCCCTGTCCCACAGCAACAATGGCTACAACAATAACAACACAATACCCCACATCAGGTAAATGTTGAGGTGTTTTTTTAAAAGTGTAAATGTTATATATTTGTATTTATTTTTTATTTAACCTTTATTTAACTAGGCAAGTCAGTTAAGAACAAATTCTTATTTACAATGACCGCCTACCCCTGCCAAACCCAGACGACGCTGGATGTGATATAGCCTATCTAACGTCATTGTTGCATTCGCTCATATTCAAATGCAAGATGGCGCCAACAGAGATGGTCGCCTCGCTTCGAGTCCTTAGGAAACTATGCAGTATTTCGTTTTTAATGTATTATTTCTTACATTGTTAGCCCAGAAAATCTTAAGTGTTATTACATACAGCCAGGAAGAACTATTGGATATAAGAGTGATGTCAACTTGCCAACATTACGACCAGAATACGACTTTCCAGAAGCGGATCCTTTGTTCGGACCACCACCCAGAACAGTGGATCTAATCCCAAAAGCTGACCCAAAACAATGTTGCCCCATAAGAGGCAGATGGAGCGGCCTCCTGGTCAGGATCCGTAGGCATGCACACAGCCCACCGCTTCTGAGTATATTACTCGCCAATGTCCAGTCTCTTGACAACAAGGTAGACGAAATTAGAGCAAGGGTTGCCTTCCAGAGAGACATCAGAGATTGTAACATTCTCTGTTTCACAGAAACATGGCTCTCTCAGGATACGTTGTCGGAGTTGGTTCAGCCACCGGGCTTCTTCATGCGTCGCACTGACAGAGATAAACACCTCTCTGGGAAGAAGGAGGGCGGGGGTGTATGCTTCATGATTAACGACTCATGGTGTAATCATAACAACATACAGGAACTCAAGTCCTTCTGCTCACCCGACCTAGAATTCCTTACAATCAAATGACGGCCATATTATCTCCCAAGAGTATTCTCGTCAGTTATCGTCACAGATGTGTATATACCCCTTCAAGCAGACACCCCGATGGCCCTCAAGGAACTTCACTGGACTTTGTAAACTGGAAACCATATATCCTGAGGCTGCATTTATTGTAGCTGGGGATTTTAACACAACAAATTTGAGAACAAGGCTACCCAAATGCTATCAGCATATTGATTGCAGTACTCGCATGTGCAATACACTCGATCATTGCTACTCTAACTTCCGCGATGCAAACAAGGCCTTCCCTAGCCCTCCCTCCGGCAAATCCGACCACGACTCCATCTTGCGCCTACCGTTTTATAGGCAGAAACTCAAACAGGATGTACCCGTGACTAGAACCATTCAACACTGGTCTAACCAATCGGAATCCATGCATCAAGATTGTTTTGATCATGCGGACTGCGAAATGTCCTGGGCAGCCTCAGAGAATAACATCGAGCTATATGCTGACTCGGTGAATGAGTTTATAAGGAAGTGCATTGGAGATGTTGTACCCACTGTGACTATTAAAACCTACCCTAACCAGAAACCATGACTAAAACGCAAAACTAAAAGCGCGAACGACCGCATTTGACCTTTGAAAGAGGACTGAGAATATGGCCGAATATAAACAGTGTAGTTATTCCCTCTGCAAGGCAATAAAACAAGCGAAATGTCGTTATAGGGACACAGTAGAGTCGCAATTCAACGGCTTAGACACGAGACGCATGTGGCAGGGTCTACAGGAAATCACGGACTACAAAAAGAAAACCAGCCACGTCACGCTTCCAGACAAACTAAACACCTTCTTTGCCCTCTTTGAGGACAGTACAGTGCCACCGTCGTGGCACACTAACAAGGACTGCTCCTCCCCTCTCATTCTCCGTGGCTGACGTGAGTAAGACATTTAAACGTGTTAACCCTCGCAAGGCTGCTTGCCCAGATGGCATTACTAGCCGCGTCCTCAGAGCATACGCAGACCAGCTGGCTGGTGTGTTTATGAACATATTCAATCGCTCCCTATCCCAGTCTGCTATCACCACATGCTTCAAGATGGCCACCATTGTTCCTGTACCCAAGAAGGAAAAGATAACGGAACTAAATGACTACCGCCCCGTTGCACTCACTTCTGTTATCATGAAGTGCTTTGAGAGACTAGTCAAGGATCATATCACCTCCACCTTACCTGCCACCCTAGACCCACTTCAGTTTGCTTACCGCCCCAACTGGTCCACAGACGATGCAATCTCCATCACACTGCACACTGCCCTATACCATATGGACAAGAGGAATACCTATGTAAGAATGCTGTTTATTGACTACAGCTCAGCATTCAACACCATAGTACCCTCCAAGCTCATCATTAAGCTGGAGGCCTTGGGTCTCGACCCCGCCCTTTGCAACTGGGTCCTGGACTTTCTGACGGGCCGCCCCCAAGTGGTGAAGGTAGGAAACAACATCTCCACTTCGCTGACCCTCAACATTGGGGCCCCACAAGGGTGCGTGCTCAGCCCCCTCCTGTACTCCCTGTTCACCCATGACTATGTGGCCATGCACGCCTCCAACTCAATCATCAAGTTTGCAAACGACACAACAGTAGTGGGCTTGATTACCAACAACGACGAGACAGCCTACAGGGAGGAAGTGAGGGCCCTAGGAGTGTGGTGTCAGGAAAATAACCTCTCACTCAACCTCAAGCTGAAAAACAGCTTCTATCTCAATGCCGTCAGACTGCTAAACAGCAATCACTAACTCAGAGAGGCTGCTGCCAACATTGAGACTCAAATGACTGGCCACTTTAATAAATGGATCACTAGTCACTTTAAACAATGCCACTTTAATAATGTTAACATATCTTACATTACTCTTCTCATATGTATATACTGTACCTTATACCATCTATTGCACCTTGCCTACGCCGCTCGGCCATCGCTTATCCATATATTTATATGTACATATTCTTATTCCATCCCTTTAGATCTGTGTGTATTAGGTAGCTGTTGGGGAATTGTTGGATGACTTGTTAGATATTACTGCACTGTCCGAACTAGAAGCACAAGCATTTCGCTACACTTGCATTAACATAAGCTAACCAATAACATTTAGATTTAATTTGATAGTGGTCAATTCTGATGCACCATAGGAGTCGTCGCTCAGTTTAAACCTTGTTAGCTACTGTGGAATATCCTGTGGTGCTCATATGCTACGCCCAGTATAAAACTATTATCTGTCTCGTTTGGTGTATGGGTACCGGTACCTCTCCATTAAACTATTCCTCTTGTGAACAGTCTTTTTTTTTATAGATCAGATCTTGTGTCGGTTTCGGTTGCGTGTCTTTTTATCTCTGTCCTACACAGAATCTTCTATAAATTTCTTTGTTCAAAGAACTTCACATGACAAAACATGGAATGTACCAGGTGTTTGGAAGGTCCATTGTGACATTAGTGATGCAGCTGAGTCACAGAACCAAAGAAAGATGTCCCCTGATGGACCCCATGAAAGGAAGAAAAGGACTGAAACCCCAATTGTGGAAGTGTTGATTACAGAGCAATCTTCAGATCTTCCCAAGCGCTTGGCCATTCTTTCCTGATGCAGACAGATCTGATCTTTTGTCCGAAGGAAAGAAAAGGTTGCTGTGATGTGACTTTATAGGCGTCAACAATGAACTGTTTTCATCATTGGGCATTAACTCTCTCTCTCTATCTCTATCCAGTCAACTATCCTGCCATAGGAACAGAATTCAACATGTCAGCACCAGACTCCGAAACCTGTAAGTAAAAAAAAAGAAACTGTGGCACAGATTTAGTTGCTGAAAGTGTCCAAATAGTAGCAATGTAATGCAACCAGTCAAAATGGTGTAGGCCTACTAGCTGCATGGCTACTATTCTTGACTGTTGCTCAACTGCAGAATAGCCTGGAGAGAGAGCATTCCCTTAAGGCCACCACAGGCTGAAATTACATTTGGTCCATTCATTTTAGTATTTTCAAAAAGGAAACAAAAATCTCAATGACATTTTTTGTTTTTTTGTTTATCATACTACCGTCATCAACATTTCATGAATGATTTAAAAGCCCCTTGGACTATATGTAGTAACATACTTTGAAGAGATGGTGATTGGGTGTAAATAGATGTTTGGTAGTCTAAATTCAGTGTACTTGTCTTAACTGCCAATTCTGGAAAGTCAGACTCTTCCCACAAGCCAACTAATTTTCCTCAGCTTCAGAATCATCAAAATTCACCAAATGTTGTGTGGTTATCCTTAGATATATTATTGAGACTTGCCATGAGGGAATTGTTGATATGTTGTACATTTTATATTCTATATAACATTTTCTTTAGAAAAATGGTCCAAAGTATTTTTTGTATTTTACAGATAGAAAGGTGAAAAATAATATTTATCCACAATCTGCTCTGAGCAAGTCCGGTCCTGGAGTGTCTTAACTAAATGAAACCAAAATATTTAGGATGACTTAATTAAGTGTCCCGAAAAATGTATTTGTGGGATATGCAAATATGCACATATTTAATGAGTTATCACCTCATTTGCATATTTTTATACAATATTTCCACCTTATGTTATTTTTTGTTATATTGATTACTGCATTGTTGGGTTTGGAGCTTGCAAGAAAGGTATTTGACTATACTTGTGCACGTGACATTACATTTAAGAAAATGTGTAATGCAAAAAAGTATTATATTTGTATCTACTTTTAACAGGCAAAAGTTGATTGTGAAATTATTAAGAGAAAAACAATATCTATACGGGTGTGGTGCCTGGCCTTAATTTGCTAATTAGTTAAAAGCCTTTGTCACTTGATTTATGAAGAGGCTGCAGGGCAAATTGCATTCCTCCACATGACAGTTTGGGTTTAAACTCATGTCTTGTTGTTCTACCAGAGCTGTTATGTGTCTCCCTAATCACTGACCAACACGATCTACTGTATCCAATCATTTTCCATGCATCAATCATAGCTACAGTATGAGACATGCGATGGATAGGAGACATGTTTTGATATTGAGATAAGAACGTCTACATTGAATCAATGCAGCCGTTTTTATCTCAATATCAAATCATTTCTGGGTAACAATGAAGTACCTTGCTGTGATTGTGTTAAATTAAAATGGTAAAAAAAGAAACAAAAATAGCTTCTAAGCGAAGAGCAATTTCTCAAACAAGAATTTTGCTAAGACTGTCTGGAAGTGGTCTGAGTGAGGAGGGGAAAACTTAAACCTAGCTGTTATTGGCAGGGATGTTTGGAACCCTCTTTCTTATTGGTCTATTAACTAATTTACCGCCTGGTGTTGTCACCAGCCAGGCCAAAACTCCATCTCACTAAAACAGGCTGATATTTCAGGCAGTATTTTCAAGCAGCTCTTACACTAACAGGGCATTATCATCATTTGCATGGTTTCATTCCATATAAAACACAAGAAAATCATGTTTATATTTTCCTTTAACATGTGGGAAAAAAACATCCCAGTCAGGCAAATATCTATGACATAAATGTTTAGTTCAGGGCAAAGTCCCAGACTGAGTCAGTAAAAAGTAGAGAGGGTTATATTATAATTATTAGCCAGCGTTGAAATACAACAACAAAAAAGTTGTTATACAAACCATTTGAATTATCTGATTACATATGATTTCTTTGTATGCACCATTTCAATATTGGGTGCGTTTGCAAATTCGCTCCGGGTATCTACTCCAATTTCAGAGCACTCTCGTCTGAGTGTGCCAGAGCAAAATAAGTGATGAATTTACGAACCCTCAACAACCGTTGAATATGGCCAGTGTCAGTTAACGTCACCAACATTCGGAAAGAAATTGTTGCCAGCAGCACAGTTACAGTCATCAACGCACTGGATAACATGAAAACAGCCTAACCAGCTCTGCTAGGGTGAGTAAAATGGTCAGATTGAGGTGTTCTCTGATTTGTGTCTGAAAGTAGCTAGCCAACGTTAACCAATTGGCTTGGGTGCTTGACTGCCGTTGAGGCCAGAACGCTCGGATCAACCCTACTCCTCGGCCAGAGCGTCCAGGGTGCGCTCTGAACGCTCTGAGAGCAAAACGCTCTGAATTTACGAACTGACAATCTGACAACGCTCTGAATTTACAAACGCCCAGAGGGCACTCTGAGTGCACTCTGGCACTTCAGATTGAATTTACGAACACACCCATTATTCTTACTGACTAGAAACTTGTCTGTCCACACAGGGAATGAGCCTCTGAGATTCCTGCCAGAAGTAGTGGAGAGAAGCCTCCTGTCACTACTTGTCATTCCTATTGCAGCCGTTGTGTTTCTGTTTGCGTGGAAGGTGAGCTGTCCTTTGACCCAATCTACAACCTAAAAGGGTTCTTCGGCTGTCCCCATAGGAGAATCCTTTGAAGAACCCTTTTTGGTTCCAAGTAGAACCCTTTTGGAACCCATTTTTCGAAGAGTGTAAGGATCTGCATCTTAAAACGTGAATGGTGCCACTCTGTCTATAGATTGTTGTTTTGTCTGTGGACATTGTACTGTCTATGTTCATTGTTAATCTCTTTGATTGTAAGTCATTGTATATTTTTTTTTTTGTCTTTGATGGTTGTTTTGTCTTTGACCGTCTGGGTGTTTCTTTACCAGTATCTTCTACTTTGTTGTTTTGTATTTTTGTTAGAGAATTTTACTTTGTTTGTACTTGTGGGTTGACATGGGTTCCCTTGGTGTTTAACAGTGTTACTCTCGGATCTTCCAGGTGAAATCAAGGAGGAATCAACATCAGTCAGATGAACGGAACTCAGTGGAAGGAGGCCTTTTCACAGGACCAGAAGGGACTTTGGCACCTCCACTAGAGGAACCATCTGAAAAGTAAAGACATTCACTCATATTTCATTTAATTGAATCTATCAATTCCTCCATATGAATATTATAAAATCATTCATCTTAATATCAGACACAAAAATGTATCAAAGGTTTGTGTGTCTGAAAATAATCAACTAGTTTTAAGGTGAGGTGAATTTGTATACATTTTTTTAATAGGTTTTTAATTATAATGGTTTTGTACATTACAGGAACAGATTGAACATCATAGAGACAGTGTAATTCTTCAAATCCTTGGAAATTGGTGAGATTTATGTTTTTCTTCATATAATTTGTGACCTCGGACAGAGACAGAGGACCATCTTAGCCAACTCCTAATATTTATGGTTTGACAATGAAGAGTATGGAACTAGGACACATTGTTTTAGCTACCTGTATGTAAAGCATAACAAAAATGTACTTCTTCTTTCTTTGTCTCTTTTAGGTGTACAGAGGAATCGTCTGAGAAAGAGAAAGGAAACAAGCAAACATAAAACTGCATTTCTTATGGATTTTTGAGGTGAAAGACTCGCTTCTTTCCTGTCTAGAAACTGCCAGTCCTCACATACTGGAACCAGAGAATGACATTGCATAGAAAAGCTTTGTTTTTCTTATAAGAATATTAACCCGTCGTCTACTATCAAATTTTGTCAGAAGAAGCTGAAAAGGAGACCGGATTGTCATGGAAACATCTAGAGGCGCCAATAACAGTCAAAATATGACTCAAATCACCCATAACTGCTGAAAACACTAAACTTTACGGGACAAAGTTGTTTTTACAAGCACTCCCATTTGCACTTTGTGTGGGTTTGGCTGGAGTGTAGATACCAGATCTACTCAAGAATGGGCCAGAAAACAAACCCCTACAAATGGCTTTCTTTTTTTCGAAGAACCCTTTTTGATTCCAGGTAGAACTCTTTTGGGTTCCATGTAGAACCCTTTCCACATAGGACTGAAAAAGAAATGACTACCTCTAGTCGCCCTCACTTTCCTCATCTTCTTCTCAGCAGCATTCTACTCCATTTCCATCTTCATCTGGGTCTCCATTGGACATTCCCTGAGAACAAATGTTGAAATGAGTTAGCTAGAAATATTCTCAGATCTAAGCATTTGTTTTGTTTCATGTTTTTGGCCGTGTATGTACCGAATGGATGAGGTTGCGTGATATATTTATTTATTTACTCAGAATGCTGACAGCACCGTGTTGCTTTGGTTGAAAAAAAAAAACAGACAATGATTCAGCTTATCTATAAAAATAGTAAATGAGCAGGAAAAGGTCTACAAGGGCGCATTATAACCCATTCTTCTGCCATGCATTAAGCCCTCATAAGCAGCACATAAGCATGTATGAACACGTGCATTATCTATATTATTAAGACAGCCATAGAGGGATGTACATATGTATGTATGATGGTGTTGTTAATTGCTTATGAATGGGTTGTACAAAAGGCTTTGGTTGGAGGTGTAAATGTACAAAACATTGCTGCTTTGACTAACTTACATTTTACCCATTATATACATTAAGAATTCTCCCTATAGCAATCAATGGTCAAGCAAGGGTAGATACTACATATCCATATTGATTTAGATAAAAAAGTTTAAGGGGTCTGATAACTCTAGGTGTTTCTATGCTCTCAATGCACAAGAAAGAGGTGGACTAGCATTAAGTAAACCAGCACGGTATCAGATTCTGGAGACTGAGATTAACCACATGTATCATCAATTACAGTATAACTCGGCTCTGGTATATTGCAGCTTAACTACCCATAAGGTATATTCTGTATGTTGCATGTAAACAACTGTATTACAGTTCAACAACACGTTAAGGTGGCTCAAAGCTATGAATTCAAGGTGAGTTAAAACATTTTCTTTTTACTTTTCACTCCAAATCAAATCTTATTTTATTCGTCACATGCTTCGTAAACAACAGGTGTAGACAATCAGTGAAATGCTTACCGCTCGGCTTACAGCTACAAAAATATAGAGCACCCTATTGAATTGTGTTTCAAATAGCTGTCAGTAGCCTATACAGCAAGTGAACTAAGAGATTCATTTCTCAAACACGTCTGAATACAAATCCCCTTAATATAACAACGTTTTTAGAGAGGACCAGCATCTAAAATGTACCATGATTTAGAAAAGTGATATGATCTGTGAGGAGAGTGTCTAGCAATTAATCCAGAGAGGCTGCATTCGATGATTCAGAGATGTATCACTGTAACTATTATATAAATTAGAAGAGTACGTAGGAAAATATTGACATTTTTGCACAATTCAGTTGCCATCTTAGGCATGATGAAAATTGCCCAATCCATGACATTATGCAATTGCATAAATGCAAGCTCTCAAATAAGCATGGACTGCTATTGTTGACATACGTTGGCAAAGAGAGAGAACTTAAACCTTATGTATTAAGTTAGCCAATGCAAGCTTAACCGTACTTGTACCAATACATGCATTCCCTCACTTTCGCCATTTGGCGTTCTTACCCCTTGTACCTTGTACAATCCTGGTTTTGTGCCTTGTTTGGATTTATGTTGTTGACTCCATCATGAATACAGGTGATACATTAAAGTATATCATTATGCTGTTTGATCCAAGAGCAGTTGGATCATTGTTTTATGCACAGTATTTGTGTATGACATTTCACAAACTCACCAGGAGACAACAAAGTAATGGCGACAAACCACTGACTAAAAAACCAACATGGAGGACAAGAGACCATGTCATCAATAGGTGTTGGTTGTCTCTCAGTGACCATGAACCAATGGGATAGATAGACCAGTCTGCTAAAAAGTGTTGTAGACAAAACCTAGAGAAGAGTGTTGCATCATTGCCCAACTGGTTATAATGATCTCCCACCAATGGAAATGACCTGGCACTCATATTGTCTTTGTGGCACCTCTATGTTAACCCATTACCCTTATTCCAATACATAATTATCACTCTAATTCAAACAAATGGACCCTAAGCCTAAGTGAAAGCCATTTTAAATATCAGGACACACATTAGTTAGAGCAATAACCCTTTTCATTTGAACACTAATACTCCACAACACTAAACTCTTATAAATCAATTATACACTAAGTAACATGTGACAGAAGAATACATTCAAACTCCAAATTGCAATCCTGTCTGCATGTAATGTTTTAGGAGTTGTACTTTGTATAGAAAACGGTTCCACTGGTAAAACCTGTTTATTTCATCAAGTGTATTTGGGGAATTTGCCTATTGGACTTTTCTCTTAGAAGAGTATTTATAGTGCGAAATGGAGTGAATGTAAAAAACAATACCACATTGGTGTTCATATAGTTTTGAGCAAAAGTGTCAATTTCAGCATGAGTAGCTGAAAACACTTGGTGTGATTAACTGTTGTTTTGTTGTATTAAAGCTTTAAGATAATTATTTTATCCCCAAAATAAATGACTTTGTATTAGGGCTGTCAGAGTTAATCACTTGACTTGAGTAAAAAAATAAAAATGCACAATTTGTTTTTAAATCATGATTAATCGCATTGTCAGTAATTATTCAGAATACAATGAAAACGTCCAAAATACATAATATATACAGCCAAAAGTGAGACAATGCAATGTCAAAACAAGTTGACCATGAGGTTAAAGAAATTGTGCTTTATCAAGTTATTTGATTTTGCTAACCGTTATTTTGGACAAAATCAAGACGACAATGCTTTTTGTATAACAATTGAGCAAATTATGAATTTATGATTTATCACAGCAAATCCAGCGATTAACTTGATTTTTTATTTTTATCGTTTGACAGCCCTACTTTGTAATAAGCATTGTGATACATTGAAAAATGAAACATTTTTTATTGCCACAACAAAAACAGTATGTAAGCTTCTAAAGAGTCAACTTTAGAAGTTTTGCGGGTGTTTTACATATTGTATGAATGTTGTGATGAGTTGAAACATGGTTTAAGCTGTGAACAGAAATGTGGTGGCATCCCCCATTTTCCTGTCTGTCTTAGAGCCTATGAACACAAAGAGATAGTCATTGTCCCAAATGGCACCCCATTACCCTATATAATTCACTACTTTTGACCAGGGCCCATAGGGCTCTGGCCCAGAGTAGTGAACTATATATGGAATAATAGGGTGCTACCATGTTGAAAAGAGCAAGAGCCCTGAAGCACTGTTCTGGTATCAGTTATATGTTGTTTTACTTATTTTGGTTGAAATTAGTTGATCCCTGAACAGTGGTTTTGGTCTCTAGCTTAGTGTCCCACTATAAAAATAGAATTCCATATTTCTAATTATAGAATTGGAATTCTGTGTTCCACTCTTATAGGGGAAACAAACAGGCGTGTAGGCAGGAAGTTAATCTGGGTGCCAAAAGAAAACATCATTCCGACCCAGGCAAAAGCTGGGCAACACTACTGTATTTTTGTATAAATGTAAACAAATGTATATGATGAGATATGAATAAAGTACACATATCCAAATATGCAGCGTGCCAGAGCTGTGTTTTGTGATAATTATACAAAAGTTGATGGAAACAAATACATCACACCAACGACACAGAAAATTATTCAAAAAAGGATCTGACTTCCCTTCCTCTAAAAAGGTATTTGATTTAAACAACTGTTCATTTGAGGGGTGATGCCATCATCTAAATTAAAGCATCTAATCTCATACCATTGTTTTCATCATGAGTAAATAGAGCCAACAAACATGTCAGTATGAATACACTATTGTGCTGCTGTGAACAGCAATATAGAACTGTACCTTTTCTGACAAAGACTATCGAAGAAAGGATTGACCTAAGTGACCTCAGCTAAGGTCAACACTCTTAGAAAAAAATGTTATTTGGCTGTCCCCATAGGAGAACCCTTTTTTGGTTCTAAATAGAATGCTCTGTGGTAAGGGTTATACATGGAACTCAAAATAGTTATACCTGGAACCAAAAAGGGATCTCCTATCAGGACAACGGAAGACATTTTAGATACACTCTTAGAAAAAACAGTTCTATGGTCAGGTGGCTGACTGACTAAATTTCTCCCTCCACCAAGACCAGAGGTTGGGGTGTAGGGTTTGGGCATAGCCTGAAGGTTGGGAGGGGCAGTTCCTCTTGCTGCTCTGTAGGCAAGCACTATGGTCTTGCAGTGGATGCGAGTTTCAAGTGGAAGCCAGTGGAGTGTGCAGAGGAGCAGTGTGACATGAGAGAACTTGGGAAGGTTGAAAACCTGGCATGCTGCAGTGTTCTGGATAAGTTACAGGGGTTTGAAGGCACAAGCGGGAAGCCCAGCCAACAGCGAGTTGTAGTAGTCCAGACCGGAGATGACAAGTGCCTGGATTAGGACCTGCGGCGCTTCGTGTGTGAGGAAGGGTCGTACTCTAGGGATGTTGTAAAGCATGAACCTGCAGGAACTGTAAGGGGTGTGTACTGGCGGCAAAGAAGTCAGACGCAGGAGAGCAAAAACTGTGTTTCCAACGGCGCAGTTTAATAATAAAACCCACCGGAAAACAGAACAATTAATAAATGGGTACTTAACCCGACGCACACCAGACATAACGTGCACAAGCACTTACAATAAACAATACCGGACAAGGGCATGGGTTAAACAGAGGGTTAAATACACAACATGTAATTGATGGAATTGAAACCAGGTGTGTGGGAAGACAAGACAAAACAAATGGAAAATGAAAGGTGGATCGGCGATGGCTAGAAGACCGGTGACGTTGACCGCCGAACGTTGCCCAAACAAGGAGAAGGACCGACTTCGGAGGAAGTCGTGACAGGAACCAGTCATAGATTTGATGTCTGCAGAGAATGACAGTGTGTTGTCCAGGGTCACGCCAAGGTACTTTGCACTCCGGGAGGGCAACACTGGAGTTGTCAACCGTGATGGAGAGCTGAGCGGGCAGGCCTTCCCTGGGAGGAAGAGCAGCTTCGTCTTGTTTGCCAAGTGACTTGGTGTATGGAGAAAAGAGGGCCTAGAATCGAGCCCTGGGGGACACCAGAAGTGTCCCCCAGGGCTCGCCGTGGTGCAGACACTCCACGGCGCCTGGTAGGAGCGACCTGTCAGGTAGAATACAATCCAAGAGTGTGCAGAGCCTGAGGCGCCCAGCCCTGAGAGGGTGGACAGGAGGATCTGAGGGTTCACAGTGTCAAAGGCAGCAGATAGATCTAGGAGGATGAGAACAGAGGAGTGTCAGCTTTGATAGTGCAGAGAGCCTCCATGCACAGAAGAGCAGTCTCGGTTGAGTGACAGTCTTGAAGCCTGACTGGTTAGGGTTAAGATAGTTCTGAGAGAAATAAGAGAGTTGAGAGACGGCACGCTCAAGTGTTTTGGAAAGAAGAGAGGGGGATACAGGTCCATAGTTTGACGTTAGAATAGTCTAATGTTTGTTAATTGAGGAGTGAAGCAACTTGGGACATTTTTAAGTCTGAGGGGATGCAGCCAGGGGTCAGGGATGAGTTGATGAGGGAAGTGAGAAGTTCTCCAGAGATGGTCTGGAGAAGGGAGGAGGGTCTGGGGTCAAGCGGGCAGGTTGTCGGGCGGAAATACCTCAATAGTCGCAGGATTTCATCTGGAGAGAGAGGGAAGAGAGAGGTCAAGGCATATGGTAGTTCTGTGTGTTGAATTGAGTTTATTTTGGGTAACAGACATATACAACAAAATGTACAATGTGGACCCAGAGGATATCACTTGAAAGTATTAATTAAAATGCTTGTTTCCAAAGTGGTCCTCAAGGGTAAAAATAATAACACATAATGATTAAAAACAAGACAAAATTACAAACAACCATAAATTTATATTGACATCCTAAAAAGTGGCACTATTCACTGCACTTTTCCCTAACCTTAAATCAACCATTGATTTGTGAGTGGGACCAGTGGGCTCAATACGCTGAGTGAATGAGGAGCAGATGCCGTAAACCTTTTAAAAGTGGTTGACAAAGTCATCTGTAGAGAGGGAGAAGGGGGGGGCGGCATTAAGGAGGGAGGAAAAGGTGGGAAAGAGTTTAGGTTTAGGGTGATAGAAAGTGGCTTTAACAGCAGATACAGAGGAAGCCCTGTTCTGTAAGCTTGTAATGAGTCACTCAGCCACGGAGCAGGAGGGGAGGGCAGAGCCGGCTGGGAGAAAAGGGGACAGTGCGAGTCATAGGATGCAGAAAGGGAGGGGAGTAGGGTCGAAGAGGTAGAATCAGGAGACAGGAGGAAGAAGGATTTAGCAGAAGGGAGAGATAGGATTTAAGAGGAAAGAGAAGTGGAAGAAAGCGATAAATTGTGACGGCGCATGACCATCTGGGTAGGGGCTGAGTGGCTAGGGTTGGAGGAGAGGGAGACAGAAAAGGAAACAAAGTGATCAGAAACCTGGAGGGGGTTGCAGTGAGATGAGTAGGTGAACAGCCTCTGCCTTGTGAGTTGGAAGAGATTGGGAAAGGGTGCGGTCGAAAGATGCAAGGAGGGGAAGAGAGTTGAAAATATATGATTGAAGGCAGACATAGGGAGGTTGAAGTTGCCAAGTACGAAGAGCGGTGAGCCATCATCAGGAAATTAGCTTATCAAGGTGTCAAGCACATTGAGGAACTCTCCAAGGGCACCTGGTGGGTGATAGATGACTGCAATGTTAAGCTTTAATGGACAAGTGACAGCATGGAATTCAAATGAAATGGACAGGTGTTGAGTGAGAAATTAGAAAATCTCCAGTTAGGAAAAATGTGTAGCCCTGTACCACCACCGCGACAACCAAATGCTCTCGGACTATGAGAGAAAACATAGTCAGATGACGAGAGAGCAGCTGGAGTAGCAGTGGTTTCTGGGGTGATTCATGTCTCCATCAGGGCCAAAAAGTCAAGGGACTGAAGGGCAGTATAGGCTGAGATGAATGCTGCGTTCTTGACTGCAGATCGGCAGATACAAACACTGCCAGAGACCCAGAATTCCATATATACCATATATACACTAAATTAGAAAGGTTGCAGCCAAGGGGTGGGGAGCATTTGTAAAGCCTAAAGGGAGAGGTGCAAACAGGTATAGAAAACACACAGTTACCAAAGCTACAAAAGAGCAAAATGAGATCATCAGAAAATAACTATATAAGAAACTCAAGTGAGAGAGTGGTGTGAAGCCTACCTCTCTTTCCTCCCTCCAACAACTCGGCAGAACCATCTTTGTTTTGGAGACGGTTTTGGTTTTGCAGACACGACCGGCGCGGACACAGCCACTGCTGAGAAACCAGGGGAGACTGAAGAACTAACACTAATTGCTAACTGCCTAGCAAAGGTGAAGATGACACTATTCTGTACAAATTGCCGATCGCCTAGGAGAGGAGAAACCACTCCTCCTCCAATACAGCCACTGATTACCAAAACAAGTCACAAATTGCACTGTCCCTAAATCATAGTTGATGTGTCAACAATCATCTGCATGTTATGAGCAGTCAGCAGTTCACATACCAAGTAGGCTACTGGGAAGACAGGCAGCACTTAAAGTAGATGGCCCTAGCTAGCAAAAAGACAGTACTAGACCACAACAGATTAGGACCAAAAAAGATATACTTATCACTCCTGGAGATATCAGGAGTCCTCTAGCTATAGAATATGACAAGGACTGAAAAGGATTTGCCAGTAGATTGTCGACGTGAGTCATGATGACTGCTTATTTAGCTTGCTAGCTAAGATTTAGAAAATATGACGCTGACATGATCAGTCCAATCAAAGTTATGGGGGATATAACGTGACTTAACATCATTTTATCTGTGGCCAATGACCTTGAGCCTTCTTGGATGGGCACTTCTACTGTAAATCTATGGTAGCACCTCAGGGGGGCTTGAACTTCTATACAGAAATGGAATGTGAGTAGACTGCTACAGTAGACTAGCTTGTGTCTGGGATCTTCAATAGGATCTGACCGTAGCCCAGTCACCCTGGTGAATGCGAGGGCCAGGTCAGTTCTGTACAGGATATGAGTTGACCCAGCAGAAGCTCCCAGACAGGGGATCATACCTCCATAAATACCCTGGGAGGAAGTAGACTCCCCCTGGGTTCAGTAAACATGACTGGAGGATCCTATTCGACCTATAGGGCTCTGTGCAGTATTACACTACACAGTCAGGGTTGGAGCTGCTGCTTTCCCACCCTCTATGCACACGGACATACATGGACGCGCACGGACGCACAAGCACGCACAAACACACAGATGGAACAAACACACACACAGACAGACAGACACCAGCTGCACAAATCGCCGCAGGAAGGAACCATGTATTTTCTACTGTTTTTATTAAGGCTGGTTAGGAGAACGTAGGGATGGATGGTTCACTCTTTATGGAGTAACATGTAGTGTACTGTATGAACCTGATTGCAGATGAAGAAATCAATACAAAATGCACAATAATACGAGCTCAAAACTTACTAAATTCTAGCGTATAGTCTGTAGGGGCTGAAACACAGCAGTAATCTGTTAACAACCTCTCCCTCAACTTCAGTAAGACCAACAAGCTGATCGTGGACTACAGGAAACAGGAAACAGGATTGGGGGGGCTGCAGTGGAGCGGGTCGAGAGCTTCAAGTTCCTCCATGTGCAAATCACTATAAATGGTCCACAAACATGCGCAGTCGTGAAGAAGGCGCTACAGTGCCACATCCCCCTCAGGATGTTGAAAAGGTTTGGTATGGGACCTCAAATCCTGAAAATGTTCTACAGCTGCACCATTGAGAGCATCTTGACTGGCTGCATCGCTGCTTGGTATAGAAACAGCACCGCCCTTGATCACATGGCGCTACAGAGGGTGGTGCGGACAGCCTAGTAAATCACTGGAGCGAACTCCCTGCCATCCAGGACCTCTATATCAGGCGGTGTAAAAGGAAGACCAGGAAAACCGTTAAAGACTCCAGTCAACCAAGCCATAGACTGTTCTCTCTGCTTCCGCACATCAAGCGGTACAGGTGCATCAAATCTAACACCAATAGGCTCCTGACCAGCTTCTATCCCCAAGCCATAAGACTGCTAAATAGCTTACATTTGTTTCATGGACTATCTGAGTTGGCCCGTTGTATTTTATTTTTGCACTGCCTCTACGCACGCTCACAGGACTCTACACACTCATGCAGACTGACACTCCAACACACACTTAACATGCACTATCCACCTATCCCTCCAGTATTCCTGCACATTGTAAATATGGTATTGGAACTGACCCTGTATATAGCTTACTTACTTCTCGTGTTCTTATTTCTTATTTCTTGCATGTTTTTACATTTACATACATTTAAGTCATTTAGCAGACGCTCTTATCCAGAGCGACTTACAAATTGGTGGATTCACCTTATGATATCCAGTGGAACAACCACTTTACAATAGTGCATCTAAATCTTTTAAGGGGGGGGGGGTTAGAAGGATTACTTTATCCTATCCCAGGTATTCCTTAAAGAGGTGGGGTTTCAGGTGTCTCCGGAAGGTGGTTATTGACTCCGCTGTCCTGGCGTCGTGAGGGAGCTTGTTCCACCATTGGGGTGCCAGAGCAGCGAACAGTTTTGACTGGGCTGAGCGGGAACTGTGCTTCCTCAGAGGTAGGGGGGCCAGCAGGCCAGAGGTGGATGAACGCAGTGCCCTTCTTTGGGTGTTCTACCTTATGTTATTTTACTATATTGATATTGATTACTGCATTGTTGGGTTTAGAGCTTGCAAGAAAGGCCTTTCACTGTACTTGAGAAAATGACATTAAAACATATGGAGACAGGCAGCACGCGCAAATGAAGTATAACTTTCATTTATTCTTCAATTCTTAATGTCCATTGTAACTGCTGAGAATTGATGGATAATTCACTTGAGGGACTCGTCTCAAACTGCTCCAATAATGGCTGAAAATTGTAAAGTCATTCCCTAAATGATGTCTGCTCTAATGGCTAATTCGAATATAGTGTGAACTCCAGCTGACAAGTTCAACCTTTTCAAAATGCTTACAGACTTGCTTAAGATTGTTATGCTGCCAGCTTTTCATGTCTCAGAGAAAGACTGTTGGATGTGAGCCAGATTTGATGCCGCAAAAATCAAACATTAGATAAGGTCACAAATAAAAGTTCAACCACAGGAGGCTGAAGAAATTTGGCTTGTCATCTAAAACACACAAACTTTTACAGATGCACAATCGAGAGCATCCTGTCGGGGTGTATCACCGCCTGGTACGGCAATTGCACCGCCCACAACCGCAAGGCTCTCCAGAGGGTAGTGAGGTCTGCACAACGCATCACCGGGAGCAAACTACCTGCCCTCCAGGACACCTACTGCACCCGATGTCACAGGAAAGCCAAAAAGATCATCAAGGACAACAACCACCCGAGCCACTGCCTGTTCACCTCGCTATCATCCAGAAGGTGAGGTCAGTACAGGTGCATCAAACCTGGGACCGAGAGACTGAAAAACAGCTTCTATCTCAAGGCCTCAGACTGTTAAACAGCCATCACTAACATAGAGAGGCTGCTGCCAACATACAGACTCAAATCTCTGGCCACTTAAATAAATGGACTTAATAAAGGTATCACTAGTCACTTTAAATAACACCACTTTAATAATGTGTACATATCCTACATTACTCATCTCATATGTATATACTGTTTTCTATACAATCTACTGCATCTTGCCTATGCCGCACGGCCATCGCTCATCAATATATTTGTATGTACATATTCTATTCATCCCTTTACATTTGTGTGTATAAGGTAGTTGTTATGAATTTCTTCAATTACTTGTTAGATATTACTGCATAGTCTGATCTAGATGCACAAGCATTTCACTACACTCACATTAACATCTGCTAACCATGTGTATGTGACTGTCATGGTTGTCGAAAGGAGTAGAGGACCAAAGTGCAGCGTGTGTGTAGTTCCACATTTTTATTTAATCTGTGAAACTTTGCAATACATAAATAAACTGAATTGACAAAACAACAAACCGTGACACAGAGGAGAAACAAACACTACTCAAAATTAATCACACACAACACCAAGGAAGAAAAACCCCTACTTAAATATGATCTCCAATTAGAGACAACGAGGACCAGCTGCCTCCAATTGGAGATCATCCCAAACAAGCCAACATAGAAATACAAAAACTAGAACCTAAGAACATAGAAATAGAAAACATAGAAAAACACAAAACACCCCCTGTCACGCCCTGACTTACTCTACCATAGAAAATAACATCTTACTATGGTCAGGACGTGACAGTGACCAAGAAAATTTGACTTGGATTTGATTTGATTTTACTTTAACCCACATAAAACATGTAAGTGAGTGTATTCATGCCCTAGTCCAGCTTTTTATATGGACCCCCAGGAACATAAACGACTCGACTATGTCCACCTTAACACCCTGGGTGTACATGGTGTTGGAGGTAGAAGCCGTAGAGATACACACAACTAGAACAACACGCACACAAAGGGTGTGGCATAACCTGCATAGTGTGATGGTGCCATATCATGGAGAAGAAGGCCCTTTGGCAGGTTGGGTGAGACATTTTCATAAGAGAAGACAGGTCACATGTTCCACTGAATCAATAGTGGGATAAAACAGAGGAGAAAGAAGAGAGTTAGTGAAAGAACAACTATAACAACACACACATCTCAAAGTCAAAGCAGTGCGATTGGGCCCATGTTCAACACTATGGCATGTTCATGAGACAATTTCTTTTGATATTTCTAATTTATTGACTATTAATTACACTTTTCGGATTGCACAAGCCCTGGGCATAAGCGACATAAGCTGTCGTTTAGGGCCCCCAGCCTTTAGGGGGCCCCCAACCCAAAAATGATCATGTATTTTTAGGAAGTCATGTATTGTTTAAAACTGTCTAAAATGTCTAAAAATGAACCAAATCTAAAAGGGCATGTTTTGAGATATTTACATTTATATTTGTTATTATCCATAAATGAATGTACGGAAATTTTATCTTCATTCTAAGCACTATTCATATTTCAGAGCACACGGTAAGGTTTCAAATGAGAAGACTGACTTTATAGCGTCTACATTGTTGTATTGTCTTAAAGAAATCCTGCGTAAGGCCAGAATGTCACAAAATTCCAAACTTGAATTACAGTAGGTATTTCTCAATAATAATTTTGAATACAGATTTCAAAGGTATGCCAAACATCCTTCCCCCAAAGGATCATTCTATAGATTCCATTTCAGGAAGATCCAAAACATTCATGTCTTTAGGCCAATCTCATATGGAATTGCCCAGGGGAGAAATCAATCTTACCACTGATTGGTGATGATAGGAAGTACTTATGTGAGAGCAGTCAGAGTGGAAGAGGCAAAGCGAGAGGGGTTACTCCACCCAAAATCTGACCATGAACATTTTGTATGAAGGTCAGTGAGAGTGTTGAATTTGGTCAACAAAAAATGCAATTGTTAATTTGCTAAGTGAGGCTTATTTGATCTAATATAAGTTTCGTAATGTTTAGGTTGTTACGAATGCACTGATATAATTAGACGCATGTGGCATTTCGGCAACTTTGAAAAAAATGTTATAATGGACTTGTGCCTGTTTTTCACACGTGTATCTGCCCTCTCATTGGCTAGAATGGTCCTGCCTGATCTCGACTCCTCCCGCCTGGCTTCCATCTTAGAGGACATGTATTTTGTTTGTTAGAGCGGTCACTCGACTGTCTTGTCAATATAATATATCATAATAACAGATCCATTAATTCCCCCACCAAAGCCATTTTGCTCTCCACATACTTAAAGTGACAGGTATGATTTGGACCAATCACTAGAATTTCAAACAAGTGGCATCACAATAGGTTGGTGGCACCTTAATTGGGGAGGACGGGCTCATGGTAATAGCTGGAGTGGAAAAGCTGGAATGGTATCAAATACATCAAACACGGGGTTTCCGTGTGTTTGATGCCATTCCATTTACTCCGTTCCAGCCATTATTATGAGCCGTCCTCACCTCAGCAACCTCCACAGAGTGGCATATAAATATTTTATATTTTTTCCCTAGGAAGACATGCTTTAACCTTCATTGTTTCATTTCATTTCCCATTTAATGTGGAGACGTTACAACGTTATATTCATTCCAATTCAAAACTAGTATTATAGTAGTAAGGCTGTTCATTTCGGAGAGTAGATCATTTACTCTCACAGCCTGGAATGTACTGTATGGAGATGGTTCTTGCACAAGCGTGTGAAACTCTCACTCTTACAAGTCCTTGTACCCACTCAACTGATTCATTGAGCCAGTTATGTGGCCGTGTGTTTGGCGGGGGTGTGGAGTTGTGTGTGGGTGTGTCGGCAGCCGAGGAGTCAGTGGAGGCAGCAAGAGGGAGTAAAAGAGAGTCCTGAAAGCCAGGTTTTGAATACTCCGCTCCCTCGCTCCAATGACAGCACATACATTAACAAAACAGGCATTATCCGCTCTCTGAATGTGTGACAAAGGTCTTTATAAATGTAAACTGTTTTTATCCCTCCGCCCCCTCTCTCCTCTGTTTGTGTGGGAATCAGTACAGGTCCTTAGTCACAGGTCAGCTGGTTTAAGGTTACTAATAGCCTGCACCAATAGACTTGTGTTCCACATCTTGCCCTTTATGGAGCCCTTCCCCGCGGCCAGGAGAGAATGCGTTGGCCCCCAGGTGGGGAGCGGGGTCCTGGCCAGCCCCGTCCCGAGAGGTTGTAACCAGAGGCTTATCAGAGCGCCAGGCTGTGCTGTAATACTCCTGTGAAAGACCTTTCAGACCGCCTCCCAATATTTATTTTTGTGGGCAGGAGGCTGAAATGGAGACTACGGCGGCCCCCCTCGGAAGTGCTGGGAAGGGAGGAGACAGGTAGAGGGTGGGGGAGGGATGGAAGGGAGGGAGGGTAACGGTAGAGTCTGGGGAGTGGAAAACTGACCCATTGTGAAAAGGATGAGAAGAAGTGAAAGAAGAAGGGATAGACTACAGAGAAAGTGTGTGTGTGACTGAGATGGATTGCTCTAGAAAGAGAAGACCTTGTGTGGAGAGGAGAGGCATGGATGGCCCTGGCTGCGTTGGCGTGATGAGAACAGAGAGGGGAAGGGAAGGGAGGGGAGGTGGGATGACATGACAAGCAAGCCGTCAGTACTCTGGCCCAGAGTTAAGCATCATGTCGCTAAGCTGTAAGTCTGAGGGGAACATGGCGATCTCTCTCGCCCCAGTCATCTGATCCCTCCACGGTCAGCCCTATTGTCTCTGACAGCCTGGCTTTCGTGTGACTAAACGCCATCTGAATACATGACTCAATACAGTTCAGTCTCATTCCAACATGAATCATTGAACTTTCACCTCCTATTATTGCTGATGTGGGTTACATACTCCCAGTGGCCTCGTTCCTGTACTGAGAAACAGTGGTCCACACACCACACCTTGTCTTGACCCGTCTTCAGCAGCGTGATTGTAATGTAGTGATACGTTTTACTAGACTTCAGCACCTTAACAATCAGGTGCTTTGATCTCACCATCAATTGGAGCACTGAAATAAGGTGGAACTGGCTAAACGTACTAACATGAATTTGCTTAGTGACGATTGCTAGATCTCTCTAGAGGTACTTAATTCAAAAAAAGTATAAACAAAAGTAACTTGATGGGTGTTGTCATATTGTCTAGCCTCGTAGAAAACACTTATTCTCTAGGTAAGCTACCTTTTGAGTGTTTTCACAGGGATAACTTGTGACTGAATGCCAGCTGATGATAAAAATAGAGGAAACAAAAGGTGCCTTCGTCTTTAGTACTAGCAGCTGAGATGACATGAAAGACATCCGATCATCTGCAGATATGATTTAACATGAGTATCGTACAATGATAAAGCAATCTGGTGGCAAAATATTTACTACAACTAGATAACACCTTATCAAACACTAGAGTAGCATGTAATGCAAATGTGTCATTGTTGTGTGAGGTCTTACATGTTGTTACTCACGTTTGTTACTCATGTTTGCTAGGCTACGTTAGTAGACCTATCTGGAGAGTTAACAATATAATCTTCTAATTTTTCAACCTTGTACAGATGTGCAGCGCTTTTTTGATTGAGCACACCGACAGAAATGACCACTAGAAATTAAGAAAATTTGGTTTCACAACCGGATGTTGGGCATTGAGCAGTATTATGAGTCATGAGGTTGGTAACTATTGATATCTTTTTTTATCCATAGACGTGTGTAATGTCCAGAGTAGGTAGCCTCATTTGCTCTTAAAATGATGATTGGAACCAAAATTATGATTGGAACCATAATCTTACCCAAAACTCACTTGAGATTTCTACATTCCAAATTCATCATTCACTGTTCAAAATGTCAGATGTTCCTTATAATTTCTGTCTAACTAGGCTAACTAAAAACGGGGGGGGGGGGGGATAGATAGATAGATGAGATAGATAGATAGATAGATAGATAGATAGATAGATAGATAGATAGATAGATAGATAGATAGATAGATAGATAGATAGATAGATAGATAGATAGATAGATAGATAGATAGATAGATAGATAGATAGATAGATAGATAGATAGATAGATAGATAGATAGATAGATAGATAGATAGATAGATAGATAGATAGATAGAATATTGATGACTTAATTTTGTCCAAAATAACAGTTAGCAAAATCAGGTTTATTGATAAAGCACACTTTCTTTAACCTCAATGAAAATATGTTTTAGCATCACATTGTTGTTTTTAGCTGTAAAGTTTGTGTAAAAGTATCTGTTTATATTCTTCCCAATAGCAAACACATTCACACATTTTCAAATACACAAAATCGCTTTTAGGCCTGTGTATTAAATATAACAAAAGCCAATTGACAGCTATAATTACAGAAGCCAAAAAATAGGTAGCAAGGACGAAATGGAAGGCAAGCTATCACCTATCACTAAGCTAGCTAGCGGTTAGCAATTAGCATTTCTAATTAGGATTGTCTTTAGGGAACATAACAGCGTGGTTCATATGTATGTACATCATCTGTGGATCTATTGGGGTGGTATGCAAATCGAAGTGGGTCAAGGGTATCAGGTAAGGTGGAGGTGATATGATTCTTAATAACTAGCCTCTCAAAGCACTTCATGATGACAGAAGTGAGTGCTACGGGGCAATAGTCATTTAGCTCAGTTACCTTTGCTTTCTTGGGTACAGGAAACAATGGTGGACATCTTGAAGCAAACTGAGCTAGGGAGAGATGTAATATGTCCATTAACACTCCAGCCGGCTGGTCTGCGCATGCTGGTCTGCGCATTGCTCTGAGGACGCGCTTAAATGTCTTACTCAAGTCGGCCATGGAGAACGAGAGCCCAAAGTCCTCGGGAGCAGGCCACGTTGGTGGCACTTTGTTATCCTCAAAGCGGGCGAAGAAGGTGTTTAGGGCCTTGTAGCCATCCCGGAAGGGAGAGTAACAATGGTTGAGAGTTTTTGAAGAGCGAGTACTACAGGCAATGTGTTGATAGAACTTCCATAGCATTTTCCTCAAATTTGCTTTGTTAACTTGTTGGGGCTAGGGGGCAGTATTTTCACGGCTGGATAAAAAAACGTACCCGATTTAATCTGGTTACTAATCCTACCCAGTAACTAGAATATGCATATACTTATTATATATGGATAGAAAACACCCTAAAGTTTCTAGAACTGTTTGAATGGTGTCTGTGAGTATAACAGAACTCATTTGGCAGGCAAAACCCTGAGACAGATTTTGACAGGAAGTGGATACCTGATGTGTTGAATTACCTTTAAGCCTATGCCATTGAAACACACAGGATCTTATTAATGTTTTGGCACTTCCTATTGCTTCCACTAGATGTCACCAGCCTTTACAAAGTGTTTTGAGTCTTCTACTGTGAGATCTGACCGAACAAGAGCCTTGGAACGGTGATGGCCGATTAGACTCTGGCGCGCGAGTTCATGTTGGGTACCCTCGTTCCAATACGTTTTAAAAGAGAATGCATTCGTCCACCTTGAATATTATTCATGTTCTGGTTAAAAAAGGCACTAATGATTTATGCTATACAACGTTTGACATGTTTGAACGAACGTAAATATATTTTTTTCCCCTCGTTCATGACGAGAAGTCCGGCTGGCTTAGATCATGTGCTAACAACACGGAGCTTTTTGGACATAAATTATGAGCTTTTTTGAACAAAACTACATTCGTTATGGACCTGGGATTCCTGGAAGTGACATCTGATGAAGAGAATCAAAGGTAATGGATTATTTACATAGTATTTTCGATTTTAGATCTCTCCAACATGGCCGTTTGTCTGTATAGCAAAGCGTATTTTTCTGGGCGCAGTGCTCAGATTATTGCAAAGTGTGATTTCCCAGTAAGGTTATTTTTAAATCTGGCAAGTTGATTGTGTTCAAGAGATGTAAATCTATAATTCTTTAAATGACAATATAATATTTTACCAATGTTTTCTAATTTTAATTATTTAATTTGTGGTGCTGACTTGACTGCCGGTTATTGGAGGGAAACGATTTCCTGAACATCAACGCCATAGTAAACTGCTGTTTTTGGATATAAATATGAACTTGATAGAACTAAAAATGCATGTATTGTCTAACATAATGTCCTAGGAGTGTCATCTGATGGAGATTGTTAAAGGTTAGTGCATAATTTTAGCTGGTTTTATGGTTTTGGTGACGCCTGTCTTTGAATTGACAAAACATTACACACAGCTATTGTCAATGTACTCTCCTAACATAATCTAACTTTATGCTTTCGCCGTAAAACCTTTTTGAAATCGGACAACGTGGTTAGATTAAGGAGATGTTTATCTTTCAAAGGGTGTAAGATAGTTGTATGTTTGAAAAATTTGAATTTTGACATTTATTTGGTTTCAAATTTGCTGCTCTTGAAATGCACCTGCTGTTGATAGGGTGCACCACGGGTGGCACGCTAGCGTCCCACATAGCCCCAAGAGGTTAAAGTCCTCAGCTACAATAAATGCAGCCTCAGGATATGTGGTTTCAAGTTTGCACAAAGTTCATTGAGGGCCGTCGTGGTATTGGCTTGAGGGGGAATATACAAGGCTGTGACTATAACCGAAGATAATTATCTTGGGAGGTAATACGGTCGGCATTTGATTGTGAGGTATTCTAGATCAGGTGAACAAATGGACTTCCTGTACATTATCACAATCACAATCAGTTAATCATGAAACATACACCTCCACCTTTCTTCTTCCCAGAGAGTTCTTTATTCCTGTCTGTGCGATACACTGATAACCCAGCTGGCTGTATGGATGGGGACAGTATATCTATTCATCTTTTTATTTTTATTTTATCCCCCTTTTTTCTCACTAATTTCCAATCTTCTCTCATCGCTACAACTCCCCAACGGGCTCGGGAGAGGCGAAGGTGGAGTCATGCATCCTCCGAAACATGACCCGCCTAACAGCGCTCCTTAACATACGCCAGCTGCACCAACGTGTCGGAGGAAACACCGTTCAACTGGCGACTGGGGTCAGCCAGCAGGCTCGGGAGGTGCCACTTGAGAGAGTCATGGTTCCGTGAAACAGAGTATGTTGCCGTCCCTGCTGTCTTTCTGGAAGGAGATCCTCGCCTTGAGCTTGTCTACTTTATTGTCCAGAGACTGAACATTAGAAAGTATTTTTTATTTAATTTTTTATTTTACCTTTATTTAACCAGGTAGGCTAGTTGAGAACAAGTTCTCATTTGCAACTGCGACCTGGCCAAGATAAAGCATAGCAATTCGACACATACAACAACACAGAGTTACACATGGAATAAACAAAACATTAAGTCAATAATAGAGTAGAACAAAAGAAAACAAAAAGTCTATATACAGTGAGTGCAAATGAGGTAAGTTAAGGCAATAAATAGGCCATGGTGGCGAAGTAATTACAATATAGCAATTAAACACTGGGATGGTAGATGTGCAGAAGATAAATGTGCAAGTAGAGATACTAGGGTGCAAAGGAGCAAGATAAATAAATAAATAAATAAATACAGTATGGGGATAAGGTAGGTAGATAGATGGGCTGTTTACAGATGGGCTATGTACAGGTGCAGTGATCTGTGAGCTGCTCTGACAGCTGGTGCTTAAAGCTAGTGGATAGATGGGCTGTTTACAGATGGGCTATGTACAGGTGCAGTGATCTGTGAGCTGCTCTGACAGCTGGTGCTCAAAACTATAGTTTTGGCAATTTGGTTAGGACACCTACTTTGTGCATGACACAAGTAATTTTTCCAACAATTGTTGACTGTGCCTTTAAACAGCTTGGAAAATTCCAGAAAATGATGTCATGGCTTTAGAAGCTTCTGATATGCTAATTGACATCATATGAGTCAATTGGAGGTGTACCTGTGGATGTATTTCAAGGCCTACCTTCCAACTAAGTGCCTCTTTGCTTGACATCATGGAAAAATCAAAAGAAATCAGCCAAGACCTCAGAAAAATAATTGTAGACCTCCACGAGTATGGTTCATCCTTGGGAGCAATTTCCAAATGCCTGAAGGTATCCCGTTCATCTGTACAAACAATAGTATGCAAGTATAAACACCATGGGACCACGCAGCCGTCATATCGCTCAGGAAGGAGACGCGTTCTGTCTCCTAGAGATGACTGTACTTTTGTGTGAAAAGTGCAAATCAATCCCAGAACAACAGCAAAGGACCTTGTGAAGATGCCAGAGAAAACAGGTACGAAAGTATCTATATCCACAGTAAAATGAGTCATATATCGACATAACCTGAAAGGCCACTCAGCAAGGAAGAAGCCACTGCTCCAAAACCGCCATAGAAAAGCCAGACTACGGTTTGCAATTGCACATGGGGACAAAGATTGTACTTTTTGGAGAAATTTCCTCTGGTCTCATGAAACAAAAATATAACTTTTTAGCCATAATGAACATTGTTATGTTTGGAGAAAAAAGGGGGAGGCTTGCAAGCCGAAGAACACCATCCCAACCGTGAAGAACGGAGGTGGCAGCATCATGTTGTGGGGGTGCTTTTCTGCAGGGGGGACAAAATAGATGGCATCATGGGATGGAAAATGATGTGGATATATTGAAGCAACATCTCAAGACATCAGTCAGGAAGTTAAAGCTTGGTCGCAAATGGGACTTCCAATTGGACAATGACCAAAAGCATACTTCCAAAGTTGTGGAAAAATGGCTTAAGGACAACAAAGTCAAGGTATTGGAGTGGTCATCACAAAGCCCTGACCTCAAACCCATAGAATATTTGTGGGCAGAAGTGAAAAAGCGTATGCGAGCAAGGAGGCCTACAAACCTGACTCAGTTACACCAGCTCTGTCAGGAGGAATGGGCCAAATTCACCCAACTTATTGTGGGAAGCTTGTGGAAGGCTACCCGAAACGTTTGACCCAAGTTAAACAATTTAAAGGCAATGCTACCAAATACTAATTGAGTGTATGTAAACTTCTGACCCATTGGAAATGTGATGAAAGAAATAAAAGCTGAAATAAATCATTCTCTCTACTATTATTCTGACATTTCACATTCTTAAAATAAAGTGGTGATCCTAACTGACCTAAAACAGGGAATTTTTATTAGGATTAAATGTCAGGAATTGTGAAAAACTGAGTTTAAATGTATTTGGCTAAGGTGTATGTAAACTTCCGACTTCGACTGTAGGGTACATACCATTTTGCGATTATAATTAGAATAAATCAATACAATAGAATGGCGAGAAGGAGAAGGAGGGGCAATGGGGGGTGACTATTAAAGAAATGACACGCCCTCCTAAAACTGGTTGTAACTCAAGTTCTGTTTGTGATATTAAGATTCTAACAACGACAGTGCATTATATAGACTTATTTAGGAAAAGTCAAGGATGGAAGGGGACATGACTTTAAAAGAGCAGAGTAATAAAACAATTAAACTCATGAGCAGTCCAAATGACTGCTTTAGTGGTTCTAGTGTTAACTGTGTTAGAGCACTTTTCATACAACGTAGCTATTACTCTTTACAAAGTCAAGACAGAACTCAATTTATTTTGTATTTATTTTTATTTAACCTTTATTTACTAGGCAAGTCGGTTAGGAATAAATTATTATTTTACAATGACGGCCTACCCCGGACAAACTCTCCCCTAACCCGGATGATACTGGGCCAATTGTGCGCCGCCCTATTGATAAGACAGAGAGCAGAATTTGCCATCCATTGAGTACGACTCAACCATTACTTCCATGGTAGTCGTCCCAGTTGTTTACTGGTCGACATGCTACGCGGTAATGATCAATTGGCTGATATAGCAACTATTGAATCTGAAACAAGGGAATTACTATCAGAACCCAATTAATCAATCCAATATTATCCCGCTTCTAGAAAAAACTGTACACCTCTGATTGTAAATCCACACCAAGCCATACTAAGTCCATTCTAAAAACAGAGGAAGCCACCTCACTGGGAGCCCAAATCTCTCTCAATTATCTAAAAAGGGCATTGGATAGCATGAATAAAGATAAATCACCTGGATGGGACGGTATTCCTTCTGAGGTTAGTAAACATTTTGGAATCAATTAGGTCCACTATCGCTCCAAATTATTAATACAGACGTTCAAAAAGGTTCATTTGGGAGAGATGTGAATACAGGACAAATTTTCGCTTTTATAAAATAAAAGGAGAGGACGTCAACCAGTGTTGTCACTGTTGTCCCATCTCGAGACTTACCTAAATTTGTCCACACGGACCAAAGAGGGTTTGTTAAAAAGCATATTTCCTCGGATAACCTCCGACAACTATTACATATGAGAAACAACAGCTCCTTGGGCTGTATTATCTCTCAACGCAGAAAACTTTTTGATATACTAGAATGTTCATATCTCAGGTCTGACTTGGAAGATATGGGAATTGGCTCCAATTTCATTAATATGATTCAAATACTATGTGCCAATCCCTCAGCCATAGTTATAACAGGCAATATCTGCTCCGTTCACAATCACTAGAAGCAGCATACAAGGCAATCCAATGTCACCTTTGCTATTCTTATTATCCATGGAAACCCTGGCCCAGACAATTTTGTCAACTGAAGGAAATAACACCAATTTTCCTCAAATCTATTGATCACATCATTTCATTATATGAAGACGATATTCTAGTACATCTAGACAATGTATCTCAATCACTCCCAAACGCATTGAAGATCATAGAGACATTCAGCTCAAGCTATAAAATGTATCTAACCAAATCAGCCCTACTGCCTCTCAAGACCTCGATGGAGGACTCGATCTCTACTTATGGAAAACAAATAATTTCCCATTTTAAAGATTTGGGAGTAGATATATTTTCTTCCTTAGATAAAACCATTGCCAGAAACATTAACAGAATGCTCAAATCAATTCAAGCCGACCTCAATAGATGGAATAATATCCCAGTTGCTTTAACTGGCAGAATATATATCTATTGTCAAAATGAATATATTGCCATGGCTGAATTTCTGTAGTTCAACGCTCCCCATGGCTCCCCCTTCTAGCTATTGGGATAAAATTCCTAGAGCAGTTTCGAAATGTATATGGCAAGGTTAACGATCCCAGATAAAATTAACACATTTACAAAGAGGGAAACAACTAGGAGGACTATCCCTACCAAACTTTAAATTGTATTTCCAGGGACTAGCATTTTGGACCATCCTATTTTGGTTTAGACCTGATTCTTCTGCCCCCTAGCTGAGTATAGAGAGAAAAATGGTGACTCCTATTGCTCTGGAAAGAGTTGGTGTTCACTGATATATCCTTTAAACAATGTCAACTACGCTTTGGTCCTATAATTCCTCACACAATTTCTATTTGGCACAAAATTGAAAAACAATGTAACTGGGAATCAAAATGGCATGACCATGCTACAATATTTCCCAATAATGCCTTGCGATCTGGAGGGCGGACTTTTGCATCTCCCCAGTGGTCGAAATGTGGAATCTTTACCCTTACAAATATCATGGACAGTAATGGTTTGAGATTCTTCCAAGATTTTAAAGATACAAACACATTACCAGGTAACTCCTTTTTTCTATATTCACAATTTAGGTCAGCTATGCTGGCTATGGAGTCCCTTGAGAAACGCAACTACCGAAACATCCAATAATGGGATTTATAAATTATCTGGGCTCCCCAAAGGACTGATCTCTATAATATATAAACAACTTTTGGAAAACTCATATTCTGAGCTAGCCATTAAAAAAGTATGGTCCACAGATCTAATTTAATATGAACCATGCCTTAACTAGAACATAATATGGGAAAATCTGACCTTGGTATCCAGTAATCCAAACCATCAATTTATACATTTTAAATTTGTTCACAGACTGTATTTAACACCAACTAAACATTTTACAATGAAATTGGCCCCAACTCCCAACTCTTCACTGTGTCCCCTAAATCAGGTAGGCACATTCCTTCATATGACATCGGAGTGCCCTGCAGTTAAATGCTTCTGGGGAAAGTTACAAAAGGAATGTCAACGTGGGTTAGGGTTATCTTTGTATGCCTTTCTTTGATTGTTTTATTTGTACCTGTAATCCCCCCTAAAAAAAAGACAAAACTAAATAGAAAGTTGGACACCAAAAAACTAAAAGTTGATTAAGTTATGTCTTTAGTTTTCAATAAACCGATAAAAACTATTGTAATAAAATATGACTTCATCCAATCTGTTTTACTAACTAATTCATGGCAGTTTGTGTGTGAGACTGGTACTTTCAAGTCAGTCTCTGCATTTCTTTATTGTGAGATATTTAAGAGCTGTTCATGCCAATTGTAAAGCCATTGTGAAGCTCTTACTGTTCTCTCTCTCCTGCTGCATTCATGGTTTGTGGTGGGGATTTGTTTCTCAGGTCATTGGGGAAATGTTCTCCTTTTTTGAATCTGGGGCTCTGTGTGCGAGAACATGTCTCCACACGCTTACCATTTCTGTACTCCTACTGCCTAGTAAGATGATTTGGTGTCACTAGTGTAGTACAGGTCTCAATACTACATTTTGAGTGTCTCAGAACACATGTTTATTTCTTTAATTTAGTCTATTTTCTATTTTCTTTGTTTGTTCTTGTAATTGCTGCAAACAAATTATTTGTTAAAGGAAAATACAAATGTATTGAACTAATCTTAACATTCTTGCATCCTCCACAGGGCCAAGGTGTCATAAAGTTAGCAATGGTGTTGCAGCTCTACAGCCCTTGTCTCAGTACATCAAAGTGGTCATAAAGTTCATTCAGGTGGCTAACTGAAGTTGGCTCAGTCTTTACTCTTTACTCAGCCCATATCATTGTCATATCATAATCATATTATACTGCTGTGCTTTAATCATTTGGGTTTATGAGCATGTCTAGACAAATGTGACCTCAGCTCCCAGAGTGTTCTCCTGGAAGTATGGTATTTTAATATCTTAGTCCTTGACTGTATCATGCACTTCCTTAGATGGGGGTTCACATTTGGTTTGATTGTTTTGGTTTGATTTTAGTTAATGAAAAGTTAAATACAAGAACATTTGAATATCTTTAGAGGTCCTGAATGCTAGTCTGTGGTTGGGGTGAATGGTGACGTACAGTGGAGTGTAGTTTTCTTTCATAACTCAAAAGTTATCCATGGTTAAATAAGTGTACAACTTATTTAAATAAAACGATTTATAGCTATATTGAAAATGATCAAATCCAATAAGTGAATAAGTTTAAAACATATTTGTTGATCCATGGTGGCATTTATTTGATTTATTATTGAGAAACCTACAGTAACAGCCAATTAAATAGTATATAGGCCTATGGAAAACAAATCATTTCCATTATCCCCATTGCATTATCCAAATTAACAAAAGTTTTCTCCCATTACAGGCACAAACCTTCTGTCAGCTATAAAATTGTCACAGATGTCGTAGGGATTTGACCAAAATGCAGCGGGAACGTGTATACTCATCTTCTTTATTATAAAAGAAAGAAAAACAAACAAATCACGTATACAAAAACAAAGAACGACACTAACAGTCCTGTCAGGTGCACAGACACTAAACACAGAAGCAACTACCCACAAACCCCCATTACAAAACACCCCTATACATAGGACCTTCAATCAGAGGCAACGAGGAACAGCTGCCTCCAATTGAAGGCCAATCAACAACCCTAAACACAGAAATAGAAAGACTAGACTAGACCATAGAAATATACTAACAGAACATAAACCAAAAACCCCGGAACACTCTAAACAAACACCCCCCTGCCACGTCCTGACCAAACTACAATAACAAATAACCCCTTACTGGTCAGGACGTGACAAAAATACATACCAGCGCAACTTTTACAACATACTGTAGTTATTCTGTGTCACACCTCCTATGAGGAAATGTATTATATGACGCATGAAAATGGTCCTCATAAAAACATTAATTGAGATCCGAACTGAACAATAAACAGAGAACAAGACCAGATTTTACTGTAGATAGTGGTTTCTTCTTTGCTTAATTATTTCTGTCAGAATTTCTGAAAATGGCAAACCAATGTATTTCTTAGAAAGGGGCAGTTTCTGCAAATTTGTAGTGACACAACAGTAGATTTATTTTAGAACTGAACAGTCCATCATTAAGGGAGTTTACAAAAGTGGATACAAAACACTGCCTATACATTATCCTTGCATCCTGTTTGGAAATGAGCTAATTCACAGATTCTTATATTAGTTCAGTTAACAACAAGATAGAAGTTTAATTTGAAATCTCTTGAAAACTCCCACTCTTCCTTTATTGTATAGGGTGTCTGAAGTGGTGTCCCTTTGCCAAGAATGTGTTTCCCAGCTTCTAAGGAAAACAGGTGGAATAAGTGCATTTTAACCTCAATTGTTGCTCTGCTCAGCAGTACTGTTCCCTTGTGATTAATGTTTTCTAACAGAACGCAAATCGACTGTATCCTAAGATAACGTTATCTGTCACTGTAGTCAACATCTGCTGGGACGGAACTGTAAATGCAAGGAAGTTGCTGATAACATATTGGCTTTAAAATTATGATTATGTGCCTTAGGCCTCTCTAAGGCTATTTACACTTGCAGCCCAATTCAGTTTTGTTTTTTTCTCACTCATTGGTCTTTTGACCAATCAGATAAGCTCTTTTGTGCATAATTGGGCAAACGATCAGAATTGGGCTGCCTGTGTAAACGCAACCTATGGCTCCTACTATGCCTTTCAGCTGGACTTCTGGGGCAAACAGCTTGTGTTTCTTGCGCCTCGGGCACAAGTTTTAATCAAAAAGTTCTGTGAGCTCCATTCAGTCCTAGTGAAGGAGGAGGGCTGAAGGACAACAGCCATGTACCAAATACTATAGATGAAGCAAACAGTCAGTCTAGTTCTTAAAATGTTTTGGGAACTGACGATGGATTGCAAATCATCCCTGTGTTTACTGACGACCAAATGTTATTTTCATTGTCGTCAGATCTGTATTCACAAAGAGCTCTAATTTTGTTTAATTGGTACACAGAACATTTTCCCCGGGATTTAGGCTTGTTTAGGTGGGATTCTGAAAACGTTTATCAGGCTTTCTTCTGTCTGCTTCAGCAGTGGCGTCTTCCTATGTTTACCAATGACCAAATTAAGAATTCAATGAAAAAAACAGCCTCTCTAAAGTCAAAGATGGGGGGTTGCTTTGCTGCCTCTGGTAGTGGGGGCCTTTAACGTGTGCATAGCATCATGAAATCAACAGATTATCGAGTGTTTTTGGAGTCCAATGTTCAACCCAGTGTTCAAAACTTGGGTCTCCATTATAGGTTGTGGGTCTTCCAGCAGGACAACAACCCCAAACACACATCAAAAACACCAAGGAATGATTCAAGAAGAGACTGTTCTGGAGTGGCCAGCAAAGAGTCCAGGTCTGAATCCCATCCCAAACCTATGGTGAGAGCTGAAAACAGTAGTTTGTGGAGGGCACCCCTCAAACATTGAATAATTAGAGCAGTGCAGCAAACTTTTAGTAGAAAGGTGCTGCAAACTCATTGATGGCTACAATAAGCATTTGTCTGCAGTTATCCTGGCCAGTACTAGCTCCAAAGTGCTAATAATTCTGTCCATGCCATCTGTCTTTACCAAACGTGTATTTTTTTCATAGATTTTTATTTTATTTTAGAGGAAATAGGAAATTATTTAAGAGAAGTGCAAGGGTGCCAATATATTTGGACGTAACTGAATGTGTCATTTTCTCATGTCACTCAAACATGTCCAAAGCGTCAAGTGCTAATGACTCAGTAGGTTAAATGCGTTGCTACGATAGTATAGGACACATCTGTTTCCCTGATCATCCTTATTGCATGACAGTTCTCCTCGCATGTTTTGCTATGATCATTTAGATTGGTGCTGCCAGCTGTCCAGTGTTGGTGAGCTAGTGAGCATGATTGAAATTCAAACCAAACCCTCAAATATCCAAGGACATCAGAGACATCATGGATTCCTTAAATCTCACAAATCTCAGTTTTGGAAAATGCTGACCTTATGACCAAATGTATTCTACTTAAAATTTGTTGTCAATTTTTGGACTAGAATTTATGTTTATGACTACTACCGATACCACATATTTCATTTTCAACCAGAGAAGTCGATTTAGTTCCTCTTTCATTTATATTTGTAAATCATTTATGAATGTGTAAAAAAAACATATATTTTGATCTTTGATGCAAGGGCTTGGAAAGTTATTGCGTTGGCGAATTCCACATGCTGCTGACTCCTCACCCACACTCACACTCACACCCAGAATATGCCGATTTGGCTCTCGCCTTCTGTAAGAAGAAGGTGACTCAAATACCACCCCATCGACGGGGGGATTGTGCGATAAATCTCCTGGTAGACGCTGCACTTCCCAGGAGTCACTTGTATCCCCTGTCGTAAGCGGAGACAGTGGCTATGGAGACATATGTCTCCGAATCCCTGCGTCAGGGGTACATTCGGTCCTCCACTTCACCCGCCTCCTTGAGTTTCTTTTTTGTGAAGAAGAAGGATGGAGGTCTGCGCCCGTGCATTGACTATAGAGGTACAGTTATCCGCTACCTCTTATCGCCACGGTGATTGAGTCAATGCACGGGGTGCGCTTTTTCACTAAACTGGATCTCAGGAGTGCGTACAATCTGGTGCATATCCGAGAGGGAGACGAGTGGAAGACAGTGTTTAGTACCACCTCAGGGCATTATGAGTACCTCGTCATGCCGTACGGGTTGATGAATGCTCCATCAGTCTTCCAATCCTTCGTAGACGAGATTTTCAGGGACCTGCACGGGCAGGGTGTAGTGGTGTATATCTATGACATTCTGATATACTCCGCTACACGCGCCGAGCATGTGTCCTTGGTGCCAAGGTACTTGGACGACTGTTGGATAGGTGCTGGGTTCCGGTGGCTGATATATTGGACCCTGAACTGCTGCATGAGTTCCACCGTCGCCAGCCAGATCGCTCTGCGCCTTGCCCTCCGGGTCATCCCGAGGCCAGTGTCGACGCACCGCTGGAGCCGCGCGTTGGGGGGGGGGGGGGGGGGGGGGGGGGGGGGGGGGGGGTACTGTCACGTCTTCCACCAAAGTCAGCTCCTCTCCTTGTTCGGGCGGCGTTCGGCGGTCGACGTCACCAGCTTTCTAGCCATCGCCGCTCCATTTTTCATGTATCCATTTGTTTTGTCTTGTTCCCTGCACACCTGGTTTTCATTCCCCAATCAATCTACATGTATTTATTCCTCTGTTCCCCATCATGTCTTTGTGTAAGATTGTTTGTGTTACGTGTATTGTTGTCTATTGGATATTTTGTTACGTGCCAGACATTTGTCTATGTTCCGTGTTTTGGGTATGTTGTTTGTGCTTTTGATATTTTACCGGAATAAAGTGTGCGCCTGTTCACTTCACTCTGCTCTACTGCACCTGACTTCGCCTCCAGTACACATCCAGTGACAAGCATTGCATTTCTGGGATATTGTCAGGCATTGCATGCATTTGAGCAAAGATGGAAATGTATACTGAACAGAAATATATACGCATCACACAACAATTTCAAATATTGTGCAACATTTGCCCATTATTATTTTCAAAATTATTCAAGCTTTGTCCAATTGATTGTTGATTATTGCTAGACAATCATTTTCAGGTTTTGCCATAGATTTTCAAGTAGATTTAAGTCAAAACTGTAACTCTGCCACTCAGAAACATTCACTGTCTTCTAGGTAAGCAACTCCAGTTTAGATTTGCCTTTGTGTTTTAAGTAATTGTCTTGCTGAAATGTGAATTAATCTCCCAGAGTCTGGTGGAAAGCAGACTGAACCAGGTTTTCCTCTAGGATTTTGTCTGTGCTTAACTTCATTCCATACATTTTCTTTCCTGAAAAACTCCCCAGTCCTTAACGATTACAAGCATACACATAACATGATGCAGCCACCACTACTGTATGCTTGAAAAAAAATGGAGCATGGTACTCAGTAATGTGTTGTATTGGATTTGCCCCTTAAACATAACACTTTGTATTCAGGACAAAAAGTTAATTGCTTTGCCACATATTTTACAGTATTACTTTAGTGCCTTTTTGCAAACAGTTTTGGAATATTTTTATTCTGTAAGGGGTTCCTTATTTTCACTCTGTCAATTAGGTTAGTATTGGGGAGTAATTACAATGTTGTTGATCCACCCTCAGTTTTCTCCTGTCACAGCCATAAAACTCTGAACTGTTTTAAAGTCACCATTGGCCTCATGGTGAAATCCCTGAGCGGTTTCCTTCCAGAGACTGGGTGTATTGATACACCATCCAAAGTGTAATGAATAACTTCACCATGCTGAAAGGGATATTCATTATTTTTACCCATCTACCAATAGTGCCCTTCGTCACAAGGCTTTTGAAAACCTTCCTGGTCTTTGTGGTTGAATCTCTGTTTGAATTGTACTGGTCGACTTAGGTATGTTACAGATAATTGTATGTGGGGTACAGAGATGAGGTAGTCATTCTCAAATCTTGTTAAACACTACTTTCACACACAGAGTCCATGCAATTTATTATGTGACTTGTTAAGCCCATTTTTTATTTATTTATTACAAAATGTTCTCCTTAACTTATTTAGGCTTGCCATAACAAAGGGGTTGGGTTGAATACTTATTGACTCAAGACAATTCAGCTTATATCATGTGTTAATTAGTAGAAATTTTGAAAAACATAATTCCACTTTGACATGTGTAGGTCAGTGACAAAAAATCTCAATTGAATTCATTTCAAATTCAAGCTGTAACACAACAAAATGTGGAAAAAGTCAAGGGCTGTGAATACTTTCTGAAGGCACAGTAGATATTGGGCTGTGAGACCCCTTATAGCTTGGATTCCAACCCAGCCAAATTCTGCTCTGTGTTACATTTGAGTCAGTTCCCACACATTTATACTTTCCATTTATACTTTCCAAAAAAGAGCAGAAACCAAAAATGGTAAATTAATTAATCATCTGGAACTAGACAGAAACATAACTTCTCAACATAGGGTAGCAATGTACTTCCTGTCTGGATAGTGTGCATACTTTACTGTTGTCTTGTGACACATAGTCAATATCGCCCATGGTGGTAATGTAGCAGGACTGTTGCAAGTACTTAAATATGTAGGGCAACTTCTCGCTCCAGGCGTTCCTCTTGATCCAACCCTCATTTACATCCTCAGACAGAAACAACACTAACATAGACATGCTGTTCCCATACTAGAATATACTTGAAGAGGTGAAACAAGTGAAAGTTATTACACAGGCACCTACTCGCACTTACTATAAAATCAGATCATTTTCCTGGCAAAGAAAAACAACTCCAGATGCTAAATTCTTTCATACCCTTTCATAGTATGAGAAGTTTAGTATTTTTCTTTACCTTAAACAAAAGTTTATGATACACTATATATTGTAGTACCCACATTGACAAAAAAAGTGTAGATAGGATAATTTTTCTCATAAAGTCAGCATCTTCCAAACGGAGATTTGCGCGATTTAGGGAGGATTCCTAAATCCTCAGATATTTGAGGTTTGGGTTTTGATTTCAATCATGCCTAGTCATGCCCAATAACACAGGATGGTAACGCCTAGGAAGGCAACATGATATGCACTGATTAGATTGTGCACTGTGTGACCGTTTTAATTACGGCATATTTTGACGTATGTTAGCTGTCAGCTACCTGACGTATGTTAGCTGCCAGCATACTTTATTGAGATGTAAAAAAATATACGCTACATATGCAAAAGTATGTGGACACCCCTTCAAATTATTGGATTCGGCTATTTCAGTCACACCGGTTGCTGACAGGTGTATAAAATTGAGCACACAGACATGCAATCTCAATAGACAAACACTGGCAGTAGAATGGCCTTACTGAAGAGCTCAGTGACTTTAAACGTGGTACCGTAATAGGATGCCACCTTTCCAACAAGTCAGTTCATCAAATTTCTGCCCTGCTAGAGCTGCCCCGGTCAACTGTAAGTGCTGTAATTGTGAAGTGGAAACGTCCAGGCACTTGTCATCTCCCGTCTGGATTACTGCAACTCGCTGTTGGCGGGGCTCCCTGCCTGTGCCATTAAACCCCTACAACTCATCCAGAACACTGCAGCCCGTCTGGTGTTCAACCTTCCCAAGTTCTCTCATGTCACCCCGTTCCTCCGCACACTCCACTGGCTTCCAGTTGGAGCTCGCATCTGCTACAAATCAAAATCAAAATCAAAAATCAAAATCAAATTTATTTTTATATAGCCCTTCGTACATCAGCTGATATTCTCAAAGTGCTGTACAGAAACCCAGCCTAAAACCCCAAACAGCAAGCAAAGCATGTGAAAGAAGCACGGTGGCTAGGAAAAACTCCCTAGGAAAAACTCCCTAGAAAGGCCAAAAACCTAGGAAGAAACCTAGAGAGGAACCAGGCTATGAGGGGTGGCCAGTCCTCTTCTGGCTGTGCAGGGTGGATATTATAACAGAACATGGTCAAAATGTTAAAATGTTAAAATGTTCATAAATGACCAGCATGGTCAAATAATAATAATCATAGTAGTTGTCGAGGGTGCAACAAGCACGTCCGGTGAACAGGTCAGGGTTCCATAGCCGCAGGCAGAACAGTTGAAACTGGAGCAGCAGCACGGCCAGGTGGACTGGGGACAGCAAGGAGTCATCATACCAGGTAGTCCTGAGGCATGGTCCTAGGGCTCAGGTCCTCCGAGAGAAAGACAGAAAGAGAGAAAGAGAGAATTAGAGAGAGCATATTTAAATACACACAGGACACCGGATAAGACAAGAGAAATACTCCAGATGTAACAGACTGACCCTAGCCCCCCGACACATAAACTACTGCAGCATAAATACTGGAGGCTGAGACAGGAGGGATCAGAAGACACTGTGGCCCCATCCGATGATACCCCCGGACAGGGCCAACAGGCAGGATATAACCCTGGTGCTTGCCATGGTGCTTGCCTACGGAGCTGTGAGGGGAATGGAACCTCCGTAACTTCAGGCTCTGATCAGTCCCTACACCCAAAGAAGGGCACTGCGTTCATCCACCTCTGGCCTGCTCGCCTCCCTACCTCTGCGGAAGCACAGTTCCCACTCAGCCCAGTCAAAACTGTTCGCTGCTCTGGCACCCCAATGGTGGAACAAGCTCCCTCATGACGCCAGGACAGCGGAGTCAATCACCACCTTCCGTAGACACCTGAAACCCCACCTCTTTAAGGAATACCTGGGATAGGATTAAGTAATCCTTCTAACCCTCCCCCCTACCCTCCCCCCCACTATTGTTAAGTGGTTGTTCTACTGGATATCATATGGTGAATGCACCAATTTGTAAGTCGCTCTGGATAAGAGCGTCAGCTAAATGACGTAAATGTAATATGTAATGTAACAACGGCTCAGCCGTGAAGTGGTAGGCCACACAAGCTCCTAGAACGGGACCGCCGAGTGCTGAAGTGCGTAGCTCGTAAAAATTGTCTGTCCTAGGTTGCGATACTCACTACTGAGTTCCAAACTGCCTCTGGAAGCAATGTCAGCAAAATAACTGTTCGTCGGGAGCTTCATGAAATTGGTTTCCATAGCCGAGCAGGCAGCACACAAGCCTAAGATCCCCATGCGCAATGACAAGCGACGACTGGAGGGGTGTAAAGCTCACCACCATTAGACTCTGCAGCAGTGGAAACGCGTTCTCTGTTATGATGAATCACACTTCACCATCTGGCAGTCCAACGGATGAATCTGGGTTTGACGGATGCCAGGAGAATGCTACTTGTCCCAATGCACAGTGCCAAGTCTAAAGCTTGGTGGAGGAGGTCTGGGGCTGTTTTTCATGGTTCGGGCTAGGCCCCTTAGTTCCAGCGAAGGGAAATGTTAACGCTACAGCATACAATGACATTCTAGATGATTCTGTACTTCCATCTTTGTGGCAACAGTTTGGGGAAGTCCCTTTCCTGCTGTTTCAGCATGACAATGCCCCCGTGCACAAAGCGAGGTCCATACAGAAATGGCTTGTCGAGATCGGTGTTGAAGAACTTGACTGGCCTGCACAAAGCCCTGACCTCAACCCAATGGAACACCTTTGGGATGAATTGGAACACCGACTGCGAGCCAGGTCTAATCGTCCAACATCAGTGCCCAACCTCACTAATGCTCTTGTGGCTGAATGGAAGCAAGTCCCTGCAGCAATGTTCCAATATCTAGTGTAAAGCCTTCTCAGAAGAGTGGAGGCTGTTATAGTAGCAAAGGGGGGACCAACTCGACTAACCTGTACCCCGCACATTGACTCGTTACCGGTACCGCCTGTATATAGGATCGTTATTGTTCTTGTTTTTTCTTTTTCTTTTTTTACTTTAGTTTATTCAATATTTTTTTTACTTTAGTTTATTCAGTAACTATTTTGTTAACTCTATTTTCTTAAAACTGCATTGTTGGTTAAGGGCTTGTAAGTAAGCATTTCATGGTAAGGTCTACAGCTGTTGTATTCGAAGCATGTGACGAATAACATTTGATTTCATTTTAACTCCATATTCATTCCCATGATTTTGGAATGAGTTGTTCAACGAGCAGCTGTCCACAGACTTTTGGTGATGTAGAGTATACATACAATCGGTGAGGATGGAATTCCCATTGTTATAGAACATTTGAAACCCGTAATAAAATGCACAACATACATGCCCATGGCCACGTTCCACACGTTGCCGTGACCTGCTGGCGATCAGTAGGCTTCCACATTGCCGGTACATTGATCTCTTACTTCCAGAGGTGGGTAAAGTACTGAAAATCTGTACTTAAGTAAAAGTACTGTTACTTAGATTGTAATTTACTCAAGTAAAAGTAGCCCACTTAAGAAACGACAACAGTTTTTAGTCAGAAAACTACTTAAGTACTAGTTGCAAATGTTGTTCGCACATTTTTTACACCTTAAGGTAAACTGTGACAGCAAACAAAAATAACAACAACTTGTTGATTTGACATTCATTTATTATTTAAGCGGGCCAGCACCATCTTGCAGATGTCCTCCAACACAGGAAGATACATCAAACAAAGTCTCAATCAAGGTTGACTTAATAATACATTGAAATAATTTAGCAATTTCAATAGAATTAATACAAATTCATTTCACAATATAATGTCGAGTACATGTGATGGTGAATGCAAACTAAAGAAGATTTTCACCAAGTGTGATGTTTCATTTTTTCCTCAGAATGAAATATCAAGGAGGATCAGGTTAGTGATAGAACAGTCAAACAATAATCAATATCCACATTCCACTATCAATCATGTTACTAGTATGCAAATCAGATACATTTCAGCATGGAAATAAACATCAACATCAAGGTAGTAATAAATAATCCAACAGTGCAGATATCAATTGCCATAGTCAACTCAATCATGTTTTTCCTGCCAAGGTAGAATTTACCCTCCATCCTCATTCTCTTCCGAACCTCTCCTTTCCACTTTAAAGGGTATTTTATTTTCTTGGCTAGCAACTTCTCCTCCCCTCAGTTGAGCTGCTTCAAGCCCGAAAAAATATATACATTTTTTATTTTTATTTCTAGTTGGTAGCTATTTTGCACAAAAATCCTACCGTGATGATGCACTGTATGACAGATATGCTTATAGGCCTTGTCATAAAAACAATGACATTTACACACACAGAGACTAAGAGAGAGCAATGGATTGGGAGGAGGCTGTGCTGGGCTGAACGGTTGATCTAACTAACGTTAGCTAGCTAACATTACATGGTTGACACTGTAGCTAGCTAGCTTAACCAGGTTATCCATATTACAATAATAATAAACACAAAAATCTACAATAACAATAAGAAAAGCTACTGCTTTAAATATATTGAACAAAAAATATAAAATGCTACATGCAACAATTTCAAAGATTTTACTGAGTTACAGTTCATATAAGTAAATAATTCAACTGAAATAAATGAATTCAAATCAAATCAAAGTTTATTTGTCACGTGCGCTGAATACAACAGGTGTAGACCTTACAGTGAAATGTTTACTTATAGGCTCTAACCAAAAGTGCAAAAAAGGTATTAGGTGAACAATAGGTAGGTAAAGAAATAAAACAACAGTAAAAAGACATGCTATATACAGTAGCGAATCTATAGAAGTAGCGAGGCTACATACAGACACCGGTTAGTCAGGCTGATTGAGGAAGTATGTACATGTAGATATGGTTAAAGTGACTTTGCATATATGATGAACAGAGAGTGGCAGTAGCGTAAAAGAGGGGTTGGCGGGTGGTGCATGGGATACAATGCAGATAGCCCGGTTAGCCAATGTGGGGGAACACTGCTTGGTCAGCCCAATTGAGGTAGTATGTACATGAATGTATAGTTAAAGTGACTATGCATATATGATGAACAGAGAGCAGCAGCAGCGTAAAAAGAGGGGTTGGGGGTGCACACAATGCAAATAGTCCGGGTAGCCATTTGATTACCTGTTCAGGAGTCTTATGGCTTGGGGGAAAAAACTGTTGAGAAGCTTTTCTGTCCTAGACTTGGCACTCCGGTACTGCTTGCCATGCGGTAGTAGAGAGAACAGTCTATGACTGGGGTAGCTGGGGTGGCTGGGGTCTTTGACAATTTTTAGGGCCTTCATCTGACACCGCCTGGTGTAGAGGTCCTGGATGGCAGGCAGCTTAGCCCCAGTGATGTACTGGGCTGTACGCACTACCCTCTGAAGTGCCTTGCGGTCAGAGGCCAAGCAATTGCCGTACCAGGCAGTGATGCAACCAGTCAGGATGCTCTCGATGTTGCAGCTGTAGAACCTTTTGAGAATCTCAGGATCCATGACAAATCTTTTTAGTTTCCTGAGGGGGAATAGGCTTTGTCGTGCCCTCTTCACGACTGTCTTGGTGTGTTTGGACCATTCTAGTTAGTTGTTGATGTGGACACCAAGGAACTTGAAGCTCTCAACCTGCTCCACAACAGCCCCGTCAATGAGAATGGAGGCATGCTTGGTCCTCCTTTTTCTGTAGTCCACAATAATCTCCTTAGTCTTGGTTATGTTGAGGGATAGGTTGTTATTCTGGCACCACCCGGCCAGTTCTCTGACTTCCTCCCTATAGGCTGTCTCGTCGTTGTCCGTGATCAGGCCTACCACTGTTGTGTTGTCTGCAAACTTAATGATGGTGTTGGAGTCATGCCTGGCCATGCAGTCGTGGGTGAACACAGGGAGTACAGGAGGGGACTGAACACGCACCCCTGGGGAGCTCCAGTGTTGAGAATCAGCGTGGCAGATATGTTGCTACCTACCCTCACCACCTGGGGGCAGCCCATCAGGAAGTCCAGGATCCAGTTGTAAAGGGAGGTGTTTAGTCCCAGGATCCTTAGCTTAGTGATGAGCTTTGAGGGTACTATGGTGTTGAACGCTGAGCTGTAGTCGATGAATAGCATTCTCACATAAGTGTTGCTTTTGTCCAGGTGGGAAAGGGCAGTGTGGAGTACAATAGAGATTGCATCATCTGTGGATCTGTTTGGGCGTTATGCAAATTGGAGTGGGTCTAGGGTTTCTGGGATAATGGTGTTGATGTGAGCCATTACCAACCTTTCAAAGCCTTTCATGGCTACGGACGTGAGTGCTACGGGTCTGTAGTCATTTAGGCAGGTTGCCTTTGTGTTCTTGGGCACGAGGACTATGGTGGTCTGCTTGAAATATGTTGGTATTACAGATTCAATCAGGGACATGTTGAAAATGTCAGTGAAGACAACTGCCAGTTAGTCAGCACCCTAATCTATGGATTTCACATGACTGGGAATACAGATATGCATATGTAGGTCACAGATACCTTTAAAAAAAAGTAGGGGCGTGGATCAGGAAACCAGTCAGTATCTGGTGTGACCAACATTTAACTCATGCAGCACAGTACATCTCCTTTCCATACAGTAGGAGTTGATCAGGCTGTTGATTGTGGCCTGTGGAATGTTGTCCCACTCCTCTTCAATGGCTGTGCAAAGTTGCTGGATACTGGGGGGAACTGGAAGGAACATGCTGTTTAATCAGCTTCTTGATATGCCACACCTGTAAGGTGGATGGCAAAGGAGAAATTAACTAAAAGGGTTGTAAACAAATTTGTGAGAAATAAGCTTTTTGTGCATCGAAAGCCAAGTGAACAAACAGATCACCGACCATTTCGAATTCCACCGTACGTTCTCCGCTATGCAATCCAGTTTCCAAGCTGGTCACGGGTGTACCTCAGCCACGCTCGAGGTCCTAAATGGTATCATAACCGCCATCAATAAAAGACAGTACTGTGCAGCCGTCTTCATCAACCTGGTCAAGGCTTTCGACTCTGTCAATCACTGTATTCTTATCGGCATACTAAACAGCCTTGGTTTCTCAAATGACTGCCTCACCTGGTTCACTAACTACTTCGCAGAAAGAGTTCAGTGTGTGAAATTGGAGGTCTTGTTGTCCGGACCTCTGGCAGTCTCTATGGGGGTGCCACAGGGTTCAGTTCTCGGGCCGACTCTTTTCTCTGTATATATCAACGATGTCGCTCTTGCTGCAGGTGATTCTTTGATCCACCTCAACGCAGACGACACAATTCTGTATACATCTGGCCCTTCTTTGGACACTGTGTTAACAAACCTCCAAACGAGCTTCAATGCCATACAACACTCCTTCCGTGGCCTCCAACTGCTCTTAAATGCTAGTAAAATGAAATGCATGCTCTTCAACCGATCGCTGCGCGCACCCGCCCACCCAACGGTTCTGACTTAGAATGTGTGGACAACTATAAATACCTAGGTGTCTGGCTAGACTGTAAACTCTCCTTCCAGACTCATATTAAGCATCTCCAATCCAAAATTAAATCTAGAATCGGCTTCCTATTTCACAACAAAGCCTCCTTCTCTCATGCTGCCAAACATACCCTAGTAAAACTGACTATCCTACCAATCCTCGACTTCAGCGATGTCATTTACAAAATAGCCTCCAACACTCTACTCAGCAAATTGGATGCAGTCTATCACAGTGTCATCCGTTTTGTCACCAAAGCCCCTTATACTACCCACCACTGCGACCTGTATGCTCTCATTGGCTGGTCCTCGCTACATATTCGTTGCCAAACCCACTGGCTCCAGGTCATCTATAAGTCTCTGCTAGGTAAAGCTCCGCCTTATCTCAGCTCACTGGTCACCATAGCAACATCCACCCATAGCACGCGTTCCAGCAGGTATATTTCACTGGTCATCCCCAAAGCCAACACTTACTTTGGCCACCTTTCTTTCCAGTTCTCTGCTGCCAATGACTGGAACGAACTGCAAAAATCACTGAAGTTGGAGACTCATATCTCCCTCACTAACTTTAAGCATCAGCTGTCAGAGCAGCTTACCGATCGCTGCAGCTGTACACAGCCCATCTGTAATTAGACCATCCAACCAACTACCTACCTCATCCCCATATTTGTTTTTTTCTGCTCTTTTGCACACCAGTATTTCTACTTGCACATCCTCATCTGCACATCTATCACTCGTGTTAATTTGCTAAATTGTGATTACTTTGCCACTATGGCCTATTTATTGCCTTACCTCCTTATTTCATTTGTGCACACTGTATACAGATTTTTCTATTGTGTTATTGACTGTACGTTTGTTTATCCCATGTGTAACTCTGTGTTGTTTTTGTCGCACTGCTTTGCTTTATCTTGGCCAGGTCACAGTTGTAAATGAGAACTTGTTCTCAACTGGCCTACCTGGTTAAATAAAGGTGAAATAAAATAAAAAATAATGGAACATTTCTGGGATCATATTTCAGCTCAGGAGACATGGGCCCAACACTTTACATGTTGTGTTTATATTATTGTTCAGTGTACAAAGATCAATTTATTTCAACATTGACATTCTCTACAGATTCCTTTGTAAATGTCAAATCAATAAAGAGCAACCTCTGTGGACTTGCCTCTGCATTGCCATCATCACCAGAATCTGTAGCAGTGGTTTTGACTAGAGGAGGCCCAGTGGCACTTGTTGCAGCTGATGAGGAATTATTTATTGCAAACCAATTTCTAATATCCATTTTGACCACGATGAAGAAACACGTTACAGTGGCCTACTATCAAACTTGACATTCCCGAACGATCACTGAGGCACACCGTTTACCTAATGCTCCACCCACTATTATTCATTTGAATCAGCAGTAAATAGAGACATGCACCTTAAGATGTATTTATGATAGGTCTAAAACCCTGTCAGTCATAATAAGCCTACTTGAGCCATATTTAATAATACAATTATTAATTTAAACTCTAAACGGGCAAAATATCAATATCATACATAAGTGTCATAGCAACAAATAAACAAAATGTGCCACACAAGATTTCATTCAACCATGTATTTTATTTGGACGGGCAAGGAGGTATGATAGGGCAGGCATAGCCCCCTAAGGCCCGTGCACAACACCCGGGCTGGAGAACCAAGCCAGGTGTTGAAATTACAGCACCCGGGCTAGAAATTACAGCACTTTTTGTAAATAGTCCTGGACAATCCACTGATGAACAACATACAAAAAAAGTCACTCTTAAAGCAAAATCAGTTATACCTATATGTGAGGCCCAACAAACCTGTGACTTTGACGGCTGACTTGAGGGCAATGGGCTAACTGAGGGCTGGCTGCAGGGATGACCATTTTGTGCTAGAATTCTCACCACACAACAGTTCTGGGAATGGAGAGGCAAGGACTTTGGTAACACTTTGTTTGGATATGCTCTACAAACTATGTACAAACTATCAGGAACATCTCATCTTCATGTCTGTAGACTTTCAACAAGAAAGTGTCTGTAGTCCAACAAACGATTTATTTCAACTGCTGTTAAGTTGTGCAGTTGAGATGCTGCTAATAGTCTCCTGATTGTTTGTTGTTCCTCTATAGATGGGCTTGGTATTTGTGCAAACAAAGGGACACACTGTTGGAATATTACTGACAGGCTACAGATATGCTGTTGAAATGCTGCTGATAGTTTGTTGAACATCTGTAGATGGATTACAAACACTTTCTTGTTGAAAGTCAACAGAAATGCAGTTGACAAGTTCCTGATAGTCTGTAGATAGTAGAGCATCTACTGAAACGTTGATTCATCTGCACTGTCCCTGTAAAAATAAAAAGAATCATAAAAATAAACTTAAACTCAAACCAAGCATTAGCTGACAGTGAACTTCTCCCACTGTCAGCAAGTCTTCACTTAGGAATGTAAAACATTTTTTTTTAAATATATATATATATATTTTTTTAAAATAAATAAATAAAAGTATATATACTTTTTGGGGTAAGCGTTGCAGCTTTGCTTTATAAACCAGATTTGTTTATATTATTTGCTTGGTGCAGGGTCTCCATTTCCACTTGGTGCAGGGTCTCCAAAGGCCTGTCTGACAAATAAGAATCCCTCTTATTAATCCCTAATTGATTTGTGTTTGCGGACTATTCATAGGCAATTAATGAATTACAGATTCTGTTGAGCTCATTAAAGCATATTACCAGATGAGTTTCTCAGTTGTTCTTATTTTTGGTAACACAGAACACTGTAGGAAAGACCTAACTTCAGAGAGGAGGTCCATGCATGTTATTTTTCTGTGAAAAGCGAATGTTGAGGTGTAAGAATTTGGACGTATCATTAAACAAATTTCCAGAAGGAAATTGGATCAATCTTCATGTAATGTTCTTTAACGCAACCTTGAATTCTGAAAGGTAACATTGAGTCATGGTTACAGATACAGTAAATCATACATGGAGCAGATGGGTTGAGTCTGTCATCATAGGTGCTATAGTTTTGGCACAGCTTCACATTGTAAAAATGTGCACTCTTTATACTTTATCATAAAGGATAACAGAATTCCCTTATTTCATATCTTTATTGTTTTTTAAAAAGAGGTACATAGTCCAATGAGACAGATCTGGCTAACTTTCTTTCCCTCCTAAATTCCCTTCTTTCATATCTTTATTGAGACAGATGAGATGGATGAATCGTTGGAAGTGGATGGCCTTTTGCGCCTGGAGTTGCTGGCTGAGATGAGAGGGGCCCTGTGGATGATTATTGTAGGAGTTATGAGGGTGTATATTTGTCACGTCCTGGCCAGTATAAGGGTTAATTGTCATTGTAGTTTGGTCAGGACGTGGCAGAGGGTATTTGGTTTATGTGGTTCAGGGTGGTGTTTTTGTAGTAAGGGCATTTGATTTAAGTATTCCGGGGTTTTTGGGCACTGTTTGAGATTCATGTATTCTATGTTTAGTCTAGGTAGTCTGTTTCTATGTAGAGTTAATTGGGGTGGACTTCCAATTGAAGGCAGCTGTGTGGTGTTGCCTTTGATTGGAAGTCCTATATTAGTTGGGTGTGTTTGTCTGCGTGTTTGTGGGAGATTGTTCTGTGTTTAGCCTTGTGCCTTGCCAGACTGTTTTGTTGATCGTTCGTTCTTTTGGTGTTCATTTTGAATTTATTAAATGTCAAGATGAGCATACACATACCTGCTGCATTTTGGTCTCATCACTACGACAACTGTGACAGAATCTCCCACCAAACCAGGACCAAGCAGCAGAGGAAGGAGCAGAGGGAATTTGAGTTGGACTATGAGGAGAGATGGACTTGGGAGGAGATCTTGGGGGGAGAAGGCTCCTACACTTGGGAGGAGATCCAAGCAGGAAAGGATCGCCTTCCATGGGGACAGGTAGTAAGAGAGAGGGAGAAAAGGCGAAAGACTGGTAAGGACCGGGAACGTTACCGAGGAACACGACTGGCGTTGAAGCACGAGAGGCACCCCCAATAAAAAAAATTGGGGGGGCACACGGGTAGTTTGGCTAGGCCAAGGAAGAGCCAGAAGCCAGCTACCCGTGGTTATATGGAGGAGCGTATGAGGTGGAGGGCGCCATGTTTCACTGAAGAGCGCACTCTCTCACCCATACGCACGCACAGTCCGGTGCGCGTTATTCCAGCCCCTTGCAGGTGCCGTGCTAGAGTGGGCATCCAGCCTGGTAGGAGGATGCCTGCGCAGCGCATCTGGTCGCCGGTACGCCTCCGAGGACCAGGCTACCCAACTCCCGCTCTACGCACGGCTACCATCAGGCCCCTGCACAGCCCAGTCCGCCCTGTGCAAGCACCCCGCTCGTACAGGGCTACTAGTTCCATCCAGCCAGGACGGGTTGTGCAGGAGGTAAGATCAAGACCGCCTGTGCACCTCCATAGCCCGGTGTTTCCAGTTCCTGTCGCCAGGGCCACCCGTCCGTCAAGAGACGCCAGGGCCGCCCTGAGCTGCCCGGAGCGGCCAGGGCCGCCCGGAGCTGCCGGCCGCTCCGGAGCTGCCAGGGCCGCCCGGAGCTGCCGGCCGCTCCGGAGCTGCCAGGGCCGCCCGGAGCTGCCGGCCGCTCCGGAGCTGCCAGGGCCGCCCGGAGCTGCCAGGGCCGCCCGGAGCTGCCAGGGCCGGTGTTCATTTGGTGTTCATTTTGAATTTATTAAACGTCAAGATGAGCATACACATACCTGCTGAAATATTTTAATAAATTACAAATATACAACTAATTCATACACACTGAACAAAAATGTAATCTCAAATGTTGCCAAGATAATCCTTCCACCTGACGGGTGTGGCATATCAAGAAGCTGATTAAACAGTATGATCATGTGTTGGGGACAATACAAGGCCTCTCTAAAATGTGCAGTTTTGTCACACAACACAATGCAACAGATGTCTCAAGTTGAGGGAGAGTGCAATTGGCATGCTAACTGTAGGAATGTCCACCAAAGCTGTTGCCAGAGAATGTAATGTTCATTTCTTTACCATAAGCCGCCTCCAACGTCGTTTTAGAGAATTTGGAAGTACGTCCAACCGGCCTCACAACCGCAGACCACGTGAATGGCGTTGTGTGGGCGAGCAGTTTGCTGATGTCAATGTTGTGAACAGAGAGCCCAATGGTGGCGGTGGGGTTATGGTATTGGCAGGCATAAGCTACGGACAATGAACACAATTGCGTTTTATCGATGGCAATTTGAGTGCACAGAAATACTGTGACGAGGTCTTGAGGCTCATTGTGACGCCCCTTTTTTTTTAAGGTATGTGTGAAGAACAGATGCATATCTATATTCCCAGTCGTGAAATCCAAAGGTTAGGGCCTAATGAATTTATTTTAATTGACTGATTTCCTTATGTGAAATGTAACTCAGTAAAATCTTTGAAATTGTAGCATATTGCATTTATAGTATTGTTTAGTATAATATACTCATAATATATAATGTTTTTTTCTAGTATGTCTTGAAGTATACTATAAATGTGCTATCATTTCACTTCAATAAACTTATTAAAAGTGTATTTGAAATGAATAGTTTTTCGTCTTTAAGTATACTATATGTTCACTACAGCATTGTTTTTTAGTATTTTATTATACTATATGTTCCCAATCATTACACTTAAAGAGCGACTGCCTTTAAAAAGCAACGATTGCTTTTGAAAACAGATATTATTCAGAAACAGTTATTCTAGTGTCAAAATTGACTACAAAGTGTAAATAAGATAATTTTGGTCAAATAGTCAGTCTCGCCTAAAACAATTTGGAACATCCGTGTGCCACAACAGGTAAATGAAGGTTGCATTTTGATTTGAAGCTGTCCATTTGTCCACTATCATGGGGTGAACAGCTGTGGTGATTGCCCTCTATCCAATAGCATACACAGTGAGACAGGCCTGCCCAGCAGCTCTGATATTGTTTACATAAGACAACACATTGCACATTTTTTTACTTGAGAAATACTGCACAAAACACCTTAGTTAGATGTAAAATTGCTCAACTATCACATCCTCTGCTAAAACATAAAAATGTATTACAGATTTCTTTATTACAGATCAATCTTAGATTGATTCTGGGGGTTTTGAGGAAGTGAAATAGCCTTCCATGTCTGCAGTGTATCATGGGGGACAAACATCATTAGACAAACTCGGAATCGGTCAGGAAACACACTTCCAAGACTGAAATCAAATTGTTCTAATGAGCAACAGAAAAACACATGTGCCAATCGGCATGTTCAGTGGCTCTTTAAACACACTTATTAAAAGTGTACTTAAATGTCATACAATTTAATTGAAATGTAGTATATTTATTCAAAATACACTTGGAGTTGTTCTCATGTTGAAGCATCGTTTTTGATTAAACTCTGCTCATGATGACAAGTACACTATAAGTATGCCATTAATGAGTTTCAAAGTTCGTGCTCAATTTTTGTTCAGAAGAGTGCAGAAAAAGAGAAAGTTGACAATGATACTGATAGTTTATTCTACATACGGGAACATGCACAGCTGCGAAACATGCTTTTTCATTACTTAAGTATCTATTCTTGATTTTTCTTCAAAAAAGTACATTTAACTTTAAATGTCCAAAGGATATATTAAAGTATACTTTAAAAAAAGTATATTAAAAATAATTTGCATATTATCCAACATCCTTTTCTGCAGGCAAAGTATTGATTTATAATATGATTTTGTTTCTCATATTTAGCATATTCAATTGTTTTGATGGTCATTTTCCAACTGAATAATTTTATCACCGTAATATGAATAAATAAAGTGTGAAATTCCACTGGTACACAGTTTTAAAATCTGTTTCCATTAAAATCCCACTCCCTCCACAATCGCTTTGTAAATAGTCTGTCGTATCATTGACTGGGAGGATGCGGTTTTCAATCAAGGTAACCTTTGCATGGTTAATTACCAGGGGCACAACTTTCACTGGGGACCGGGGACATTTCCCCCAGTTTTACCATTGGAATGTGATGAATATCTCCTTCAATGACACCTGGTCATGATGCCAAAATCAAGATAACAAACAGGTCAATAGGAATCTATGATTAAAAGGATAGTTTATCCAAAATGTATGTTTGGGTTAAAACTTTGAGTTGTGTCTGTAGGCCAGAAGTAACAGCATCCACAAAAATATGTTGTTCACTTTTGCCTCAGCCAGAGGTTAGCATAATAAGCCCCGTCCATCAAGCCACTGGTGAGTTTGTTCACAGCTGGTAATCAATCTGTGTTTGAGTGGTTAATGGAATGCAATAACACAACTTTCTTGTCCATGTTACAGCAAAACAACAGAAACAGAAGTGGCTGGAAGACTACATGAGGAAATAGTTCCAGTTTTAAGAAACAAAATTCCAGCAATTATTTCAGCAGTTTGCAAATTAAAAAAGCTCTGTCAAAGTTAGTTTGAAATGTTTTTGAGGAAGTTTCGGCTTGCAACGCAGATTTGCTTACGTCGGAACCATGGATTACATACATTTTGGGTGACAATGCTAATGCTAACTCTTGGCTGTGGCAAAAATAAACAATAGATTATTGTGGATGCTGTCACTACTGACCTACAGACACAACTCAAGGTGAGAGGAATTTGATCCAAAACATACATTTTGGTTGAAAAATCCCCCTACGCATTTCTGTATCCTCATGGTGAGTGAACAGATTATATCATCTGTTCTTCAGAACTGCCAAGGCTCAACATGTATGTCAGTCTTGCAAACCAATGTCCTCTAGGACATTGGAGGTTACAGAGAGATGTTAAATGCCAGTCAACATAATTAGCATTACCAAACAATCCCAGATGATTACAGCAAAGGAATGAAAAGTGAAGTGTATACAACAGAGGCTTTGAGTGAAGAAACCCAGAAAATAAATATTCTTCTGACAGCAGCAATGAACTAACTTCAACATGCTAACTTATAACTTATAACTTACAATTAACAATTTACAACAACTAACTTCAACATGCTACAACTAACAATGAATTAACTAATTCAACATGCTAACTGCATGTTACGAGGAGCTGGTGAAATCTGTCAAACCACAGAGTGACTGCTAACTGCCCCTCGGCTGCAATCATCATCAATGTGGCCCCCATAGAAGAACTTGGAAGAGCAATGCAGCCTACCACCTTTGAGAACAAACCTCTTTGTTCTGAAAGGTGGTTATGCAATTGGCCACGGGATTGACAATGACTGAGGTATGAGACAGAAACAATATACCATCTTGTGATGCAAGTCAAAAAGACTAATGCACACACACAAACAAGTTGTATACACACACACAGCCACTCAAGCACACACACAGTCAAACACAGTCAAACACAGTCACACAGCCCCTGTGGAAGGCCCTCTGAAAATCTCTTCTCCTGTCCTCCTCTCCCTTGACATTCGCCATCCCACCCCATTTTTCAACACTCCACAACTTCTTAAGACTTAAATCTCCCATCAACTCAACATAGAGGCAGTTCCACCCATGTGTTGTAATAAATCACCCATCAGAACAGAGTGTCCCAGATACCATTTATTTGAATATCCTGTCAGCTCGGTAGTGAGAGTCCCCTGAGGCATCCTCACGGCTACCTGTGAACAAAGGGCCATGCCTTACGACCCCTGACCCTGACTCGTCGCCTGCCTTCCTTTGAGGTAGATTTTTCCTTTACTCTTAACTTTACTCTGGTTACATTTCAAAGATGAGAGACACACTACCCACTGGGCACATACTGGTTGAATCAACATTCTTTCAATTTAATTTGTCAACACATTGCGACATGGAATCAACAGGGAGAATACATTGGATTTAAAAAATTGTATCAACCAGTACTATTTTCATCTCATTTCAACCATCATTGTAAACATTGAAATTAGGGTAAAACTTAAATACATTGACCTAAACTGACTAACAGGTTGTTACATCAATCAAATAAAAAAAGAATAATGATCATCATCAGAACTACCTATACGTTGATTCAACTAGTGTCCCCCCCCCCAGTGGGTAGATACCTCACTCCTAACAAACATCAAACACTGGTTTCTACCTCTGATACATACACTACCTATAGGTTATAGGTTACATAAGCAAGCTGGCATCTTACATTTTAGATTTCTTCAAACAGGGAAAGTTTGAAATTAGGCTCAAGTAAGTAATTGAGTAATTGATGGTAGCTGCTAAATGCACTATTTCTACACTAATATAAGGCTGTAAAAAATACTTTTGAGAACTTTGAGGGCTTTCAGAGGATAAGATTCAAACTCGAACACTTTCACGTTTGGAATTTAGGAATACTGATGTCACAGATGGGTTCGGAATAAGTCCGCTGAGTATCCAATCCTCTCGGTGGTGCAGATGTAATACAACACGATTTCGGTATTCACTTTGATTGTTGAGGCAAGACACACCATGCAGCAACAAAATGTATGCAATTTCCTGTTAATCCCATGTCATTTAATTTGCAATGTTATCCAGCTAAACAGAATCATATCCCCACTTGAACCCTACTTCTATTGATATGGAAAACGTAAGCATTTAGTGACCATTTTTATCCTGGTGCAGCTGTGATATTAGCAATGAGAAGGATGGAAGCAGCATAGCATGTGTTTGCCCCCAGACCATCAGCTTGCCAGCCAGTGTACGCTGTCTAAAAGTAGAGCAGATGAAGAGCCAGTGTGTAAAGGTAGAGTGCACATAAGGCATGTAGTGTGTAAAGGTATAGTGCACATAAGGCATGTAGTGTGTAAAGGTAGAGTTCACAGATGGCTTGTAGTGTGTAAAGGTAGAGTGCACAAAAGGCGTGTAGTGTGTAAAGGTAGAGTGCACATAAGGCATGTAGTGTGTAAAGGTAGAGTACACAGAAGGCTTGTAGTGTGTAAAGGTAGAGTGCACAAAAGGCTTGTAGTGTGTAAAGGTAGAGTACACAAAAGGCTTGTAGTGTGTAAAGGTAGAGTACACAAAAGGCATGTAGTGTGTAACATTATAGTACACAAAAGGCCTGTGAAGTTAAGGGATATAGACCACATACACAACAGAGAGCTCTTATGTGGGATTAACACTATTCCCTGTAGTGGGACACCAGGGATGACAAAGGGCCACCGACTTTCGGTCGAGAAGATCCCAAGAGTGGATATACATTTATATAATCAAGAAACGATCTATGACCTAAATAACTAATTTTATTCACTAGCTAAATGTATCCATCGCGTATCAACTAAAACGCAATCTACACAAAAGTGCAAAAGATGCAGCCAGGCAGGAAGTGTAGTTTTCATCGCCTTGACTGTCAGTAGTGCCCCATGTCCCCAGGACCTGGATCTACACGACAGGGACTGGGCCTTTTTCTTCCACTCACCACGCCTTTAGAACTCCCTTTCTGACAATCTGAGAGCTGCTCAAACTGCCTTTAAAAGCAGGTCCTAAGCCTCATCTCTATTGGCTGTTCTAGCCTTCCTCTGAGACTTTGTTGCTTTCATGATATATATATTTTTTTTCTCTCAACTCCATATCCTCCAACACAGCAGCCACCCATATGGTTCCTCACAGAAGTGCTCAGGCTCGCATCATTCCCAAGAGCTTCTGTGTTTGAGACCATTGTTCGTGAGAGACATCAAAGCAACGGAAGAATTTTTTAGGTCATGGCCGATCAGACACAGCAGCCCAGATAGGGGTCATCCTCAAATGAAATGAGAAAAAAATCTGAGATTTGATCACAGCAAGTGTTGGGTTGCTTCCAAGTGACGTTCACATGCAGCATCACTGTGGGGATCCACTTGACCGAGGCAGCAAACCAACCCTGTGGTTCAATGTATTCAGGGAGAGGGAGTGAGAAAGATTGAGAGGGAGAGGTTGAAAGGAAGGGAGGGAAGAGGGAGAGTTGAGGACATGCATCTAGCCTGCAAGCATTAGAGCAGCGGTGTCAAATTCATTTTGCCCAGGGGGCTGCATTCGGTCTTCAATGAGGTCATAAAAACGTACCCAATTAATATTTTTTTTTTTTAACATTGATGGTCCCTAGTTGTCTAGCTTTCATTTCAGTTATTATTAGCGAGCTGGATACAATAAAGTTTTAATTTGGTTTTATATTATTCATTTAAAAAATATCATTCTAAAATAATATATATTTTATTTATTTTAACTCAAACCACCCGCAGGCCAATTGGAACCCCTCGAATGCCACATGTTTGACACACCTGCATTAGAGAGAAAGGGAGAATGAGAGAGACAAAGAGAGAGAAAGACAGCGCGAGAGAGCGAAAGAGGGGGGGGGGGGGTATTGAAGTATGATAATTTCTTCTACAGATGTTAGTAGCTTGTGAGAAACATTCTAGTGTCCAGTGAGGGTCTGGCTACTGTACAAGTTCCTAACCATTCGGGCTGAACACTTCCCTGGTCTAGAGCAGTTTCTAACCTTTTGGGCTGAACACTTCCCTGGTCTAGAGCAGTTTCTAACCGTTTAGGCTGAACACTTCCCTGGTCTAGAGCAGTTTCTAACCGTTTGGGCTGAACACTTCCGTAGTCTAGAGCAGTTTCTAACCGTTTGGGCTGAACACTTCCCTGGCCTAGAGCAGTTTCTAACCGTTTGGGCTGAACACTTCCCTGGCCTAGAGCAGTTTCTCCCAGTTTGGACTGAACACTTCCCTGGCCTAGAGCAGTTTCTAACCGTTTAGGCTGAACACTTCCGTAGTCTAGAGCAGTTTCTAACTGTTTGGACTGAACACTTCCCTGGTCTAGAGCAGTTTCTAACCGTTTAGGCTGAACACTTCCGTAGTCTAGAGCAGTTTCTAACTGTTTGGACTGAACACTTCCCTGGTCTAGAGCAGTTTCTAACTGTTTGGACTGAACACTTCCTTGGTCTAGAGCAGTTTCTCCCAGTTTGGACTGAACACTTCCCTGGCCTAGAGCAGTTTCTCCCAGTTTGGACTGAACACTTCCCTGACGGGGGTATCATCGGATGGGGCCACAGTGTCTCCTGACCCCTCCTGTCTCAGCCTACAGTATTTATGTTGCAGTAGTTTATGTGTCGGGGGGCTAGGGTCTGTCTGTTATATCTGGAGTATCTCCTGTCTTATCCGGTGTCCTGTGTGAATTTAAGTATACTCTCTCTAATTCTCTCTTTCTTTCTCTCTCTCTCAGAGGACCTGAGCCCTAGGACCATGCCTCAGGACTACCTGGCATGATGACTCGTTGTCACCAGTCCACCTGGCTGTGATGCTGCTCAACTGTTCTGCCTGCGGCTATGGAACCCTGACCTGTTCACTGTGATTACTATTATTTGACCATGCTGGTCATTTATGAACATTTGAACATCTTGGCCATGTTCTGTTATAATCTCCACCCGGCACAGCCAGAAGAGGACTGGCCACCCCTCATAGCCTGGTTCGTCTCTAGGTTTCTTCCTAGGTTCCTGCCTTTGTAGGGCGTTTTTCCTAGCCACCGTGCTTCTACACCTGCATTGCTTGCTGTTTGGGGTTTGAGGCTGGGTTTCTGTACAGCACTTTGATATATCAGCTGATGTAAGAAAAGCTATATAAATACATGTGATTTGATTTTTGATTTGACCTAGAGCAGTTTCTAACCGTTTGGACTGAACACTTCCCTGGCCTAGAGCAGTTTCTTACCGTTTGGACTGAACACTTCCCTGGCCTAGAGCAGTTTCTTACCGTTTGGACTGAACACTTCCCTGGCCTAGAGCAGTTTCTTACCGTTTGGACTGAACACTTCCCTGGCCTAGAGCAGTTTCTTACCGTTTGGACTGAACACTTCCCTGACCTAGAGCAGTTTCTTACCGTTTGGACTGAACACTTCCCTGGCCTAGAGCAGTGGTTGTAACACATACATAGACTAATAGTGGTTCTAAAGGGGGCGTTTCAACCAGTAGCCTTTGAGATAACCTGGATGTGTCCCAAATGGCACCCTAATGCTTCTGTAGTGCTCTATGGGCCCCGGTAAAAAGTGTGTGTTGGGTCTCACCTGAATTGATGGATTTGCGGTGTTGTTCTTTTGATCTACGGAGAAAGGTACCCGTCAAGGGAGTCATTTCAGGAATCTCGAAAGAAGTCGACATTGCTATACTTAAGAATGTTCCTGTAGTGGACAATGCACTAAGGATGAATCATGTTGTAAATGGCAAGAAAGAGAAGAGTGTGTCTCTTCTTGTTTATTTTTTTATTTTTATCTGGAGTCTTTACTTCCCCGAGTGCAGTTGGGATATGTGTACTGTCCTGTGAGAGCCTTTATATCCAGACATTTGCAATGTAACCACTGTAAAATGTTTGGACATGTATCAAGTGTCTGCAGAATGGGAGAAGCCGATCGTGAGATATTATTACCATTTTATTAGGATCCCCATTAGCTGTTGTAAAAGCTGCAGCTGCTCTTCCAGGGGTCAAAACATGAAACATGACATAATACAGAACATTAATAGACAGGAACCGCTCAAGGACAGAGCTTCATAATGTAAAATGTCACACATAGACAACATACCGGTACATACACACAAAATATCTAGGTCAAATAGGGGAGGCATTTATTATTTTACCTTTATTTAACTAGGCAAGTCAGTTAAGAACAAATTCCCTATGGGACTCCCAATCACGGCCGGTTGTGATACAGCCTGGATTCAAACCAGGGTGTCTGTAGTGACGTCTCTAGCGTTAAGATGCAGTGCCTTAGACCGCTGCACCACTCGGGAGCCCAATTGTGCCGTGAAGTGTGGCTTTAACTCTTTTTTTAAACCAGATTTGCTGTTCACTTGAAAATCTGAGATGGGAGTTCCATTCAATAATGGCTCTATATAATATTGTACGCTTTCTTAGATTTGGGGACTGTGAAAAGACCCCTGGTGGTATGTCTGGTGGGGTAAGTGTGTGTGCCAGAGCTGTGTGGGATTTGTGTCAGTGCAGTACATACTGAGTACCATTCACTATTAACATGCTAAAAGTGTTGTTCATTTTGTTTACAAAGAAATGGTATTGTAGCTGTTAAAAGAAATCCCAAAGTGTGCTAAGAGTCAGCAGCAAGATGATTGGTTGGCTGTTAGAACCAGTAAAGGGTGCTTTACCATTCTTGGGTAACGGATTGACTACGGCTGCCCTTCAGGTCTGAGGACAAACATTTTCTTCTTTTTCTTCAAAATGACAATGCTTTTCTTTCATTATTTAGTCTTTTATGTATGAATATGATGTCTCACAGCTTGTTGTTGGCATTTCATGCCTACTTAGCCAAAGAAATAGTCATTCAAGTAATTGGCAACATCAAAAGGTTTTGTGATAAATGAGCCATCTGATTCAATGTAAAATGGAGTTGAATTAGTCTTTCTGCACATTTAAAGTATTCCAAAGCTTTTTCCATCATACTTTGTCATTTACCTTGGTTTCATAACACAATCTTATTTTTTCTCAGTTTACTCACTCTTACAGTTAGTGCATTCATCTTAAGATAGCTAGGTGGAACAACCACATATCACAGTCATAGTATCTACATTATTCCTCAATAAAGTAGATATTAGCAAAGTCAGAGTTAGTAAGGGGGAGGGGGTCAAGTGTGTGTTAGTTCATGATGGACTTATTTATTGGGGGGGGGGGGGGGGGGGGGGGGTCGGGGTAAGTGGGGGGTGCTGTGGGATTATTTAAGATACTCTTTGAAGAGGTAGGGTTTCAGATGTTTTCAGAAGATGGACAGGCACTCTGCTGTTCTAGCGTCAGGGGGAAGCTGGTTCCACTATTTGGATGCCAGGACAGAGAAGAGCTTGGACTGGACTGAGTGGGAGCTGCCCTCCCGTAGAGGTGGGAAGGTCAAGAGACTAGAGGTGGCAGAATGGAGTGTTTGGGTTGGGGTGTTGGGCTTGAGCGTAGCCTGAAGGTAGGGAGGGGCAGTTCCTCTTGCTGCTCCGTAGGGAAGTAACATGGTCTTGTAGTGGATGCGTGCATCAACTGGAAGCCAGTGGAGTGTACGGAGGAGCAGGGTGACATGGGAGAAAAGTGTTGTAACTGTGGTGAAGACCATGAAGCTAAATCCTTGGAATACCCGAAAACAGTGACAGAAATTGAGGTTGCCGGGGCCTCCCGAGAGGCACAACGGTCTAAAAAACTGCATCGCAGTGCTAGAGGAGTCACTACAGATATGGGTTCGATCTTGGGCCGTGTCATAGCCGGCTGCTCCCCGGGAGACCCATTAGGCGGCGCACAATTGGACCAGCGTTGTCCGGGTTAGGGGAGGGTTTGGCAGGCTGGGATGTCCTTGTCCCATTGTGGCAGGCTGGGCGCGTGCACGCTGACTTCGGTCGTCAGCTGTAAGGTGTTTCCTCTGACACATTGGTGCGGATGGCTTCTGGGTTAAGCGAGCAGTGTGTCAATAAGCAGTGCGGCTTGTCGGGTCGTGTTTCAGAGAATGCACAGCTCTCGACCTTCGCCTCTCCCGAGTCCGTACGGGAGATCCAGAGATGGAACAAGACTGTAACTACCATTGAGAAAAAGGGGTATAAAAAAAGAACAATAAAAATGTAAAAAATTGAGGTTGCCAAAGTCAGTTCAGAGAGTCTCGTAGGCGGATGCTGTCAAAAAGGTTGATGGAACAAATGGCTCTGAAGGTCCCATGGTGGATAATAGGCTTACACCACAGACAAGAATTCAGAAAATACTTTGAAACTCATTAATGGCATTGAAACTATACTTATAGTGTACTTGATCACTCACAAGCAGTTTCATAAAAAAAAACAATGTGCATTTTGAATGATTATACGAAATTACTATAAAATTGAAGTACACTTTAAAAAAGTATGTTTAAGTGTAATGCTAGTGAACGTATTGTATACGAAAAGACTGAAAAACAATGAATATCAACTACACTTTTAATGTGTTTTGAGGTGAAATTATAGTATTTTTAATTATATACTGGAAAAATACATCTCGTATTTGAAGGATTTTAAATTACAGTGTCTTTGGAAAGTATTCATATCCCTTGACTTTTTCACATTTTTGTATTACAGCCTGAATTTAAAATCGATGAAATTGTCCATTTTTGTCACTGGCCTACTGTCACGGTTGTCGTCGGTGAAGGAGGACCAATACGCAGCAGGTACGTGTATGCTCATCTTGATTTTTATTAACTACAAAAATGAACATACAAAATAACAAAACGAAACGAACAACTACAAACAGTCTGGTAAAGCATACGGCTTACACACAGAACAATCACCCACAAATCACAACCACAAACACACCCTAATATATGGGACTCTCAATCAAAGGCAGATAGACAACACCTGCCTTCAACAGAGTCCCAACCCCAATTAACCAAACATAGACATACACTCACTAGACTCCACATAGAACTACCTAGACATAAACCAAAACCCGGAAATACTAAACCAAACACCCTTTTAACAAACACACCACCCCGAACCACATAAAACAAATACCCTCTGCCACGCCCTGACCAAACTACAAAACAATTAACTTTATATACTGGCCAGGATGTGACACCTACACATATACCCCATAATGTCAAAGTGGAATTATGTTTTTCAATTATTTAGTTTTACAAATTAATAAAAAATGAAACGCTGAAATGTCTTGAGTCAATCAGTATTCAACCCCTTTGTTATGTCAAGCCTAAATAAGTTCTAGAGAAAAAAAATTGCTTAACAAGTCACATAATAAGTAGATGGCTCTCACTTTGAGAGCATGGGGAAGTTATTAAATTACGCTTTGGATGGTGTATCAATACACTCAGTCACTACAAAGATACAGGTGTCCTTCCTAGGAAGGAAACCACTCAGAGATTTCACCATGAGGCCAATGGTGACTTTAAACCAGTTACAGAGTTGAATGGCTGTGATAGGAGAAAACTGAGGCAACTACTAGAAAACAACATGGTAGTTACTCCACAATACTAACCTAATTGATAGTGAAAAGAAGGAATATTCCAAAACATGCATCCTGTTTGCAACAAGGCACTAAAGCGATACTGCAAAGAAATTTGGCAAAGCAAATAACTTGTTGTCCTGAATACAAAGTGTTATGTTTGGGACAAATCCAATACAACACATTACTGAGTACCACTGCACAGAGATTGAAGAATTTTAAAAAGAATAATGGGCAAATGTTGCACAATACAGGTGTGGAAAGCTCTTAGAGATGTACCCAGAAACATTGCTGTGGGAATTAGTTTGGGGGTTGGAATGCAGAAAGATATCTATTTTGGTCACTAATACAGGACTAGTAAAGGCCCAGTGCACTACTTTATGTTTTTTGTTTGATAAACTAGTGTTTTCCAGCATTTGTAACTTGAGTCTGTTAATTATCTGTACAAAACAGTTAATCTGATAATACTTGTGGGATATAAAAATACTACGTTTTCTAGTTTCTTTAAATACTTTGCAAATGCAACTTATTTCTATGTGAAGACTGAAATGGTCTAGTCATTCTTTTTCCTAGACACTCTTATCCAGAGCAACTTACAGTAGTGAGTGCATACACTTTCATACTAGCCCCTGTGGGAATCGAACCCACAACACTAGCAATGCAAGTGCCATACTCTACCAACTGAACCACATCATCACAAACCGATTGATGTCTCAATGTACTCAATTACTGTATTGTGCATTGTTTTTCTTCATGGTGATGGAAAGTCTACAGGTACAAACCTAGATGACCAGACTATGTGATGTACATTTACAATATTAAGTGGTTTGTAAGGATGGTCAATTAATACTGCACAAAAAGTGGTTGTTTTCCATGTTATTTGATCAATAAAAATTTAAATTTGATGTGGATGTTTTGTGACTTTGCCCATAACTTTGCACCTTTTGTTGTAGTTGTTTGAGGACAGGGTTTTGTTCTTTCTCGATTCCTTTAGAATGACAATCACAGAGAAAGGGACAGGGCAACAACTCTCACAATTCCAACTTTTAAATCCTGCCAGGTATCTGTTCTTAATTATTCAACTACTACTTTTTTGCCAAAGCAGAGATGCTGAATTTTTTTTTGCTGCCCGTGTTCGCTAATACTAGTCAAGGCCCAATGTAGGGCTGTGGTGGTCATAATTTTAGACAGGTGTAAATAAACATGATATAAAGAAAATGTAGTCTATTTCAGAAGAACAGAATAGCATTTTTCGAGTTGTCCTTATGTTAGGCCCTGATCTGGCTATGCCATATGGCTGTGGGGTACACTAGTTCATTTAGCAGACAACATTTGCTTAGAATTTCGTGGCATTATTCTATAGTATTTTATAGAATGAAGAATACAATTGAACATAGCTGAATAAAATAGAAAGGCTATTTTCTCCAAACGATTTGAGGGAGCGCGCACATGTGTCTATTCTGTGTTGAGCAGTTAACAAAGAAACAGGTACTCCTATACAGTGGGGGAAAAAAGTATTTGATCCCCTGCTGATTTTGTACGTTTGCCCACTTACAAAGAAATGATCAGTCTATAATTTTAATGGTAGGTTTATATGAACAGTGAGAGACAGAATAACAACAAAAAATTCCAGAAAAACGCATGTCAAAAATGTTTATAAAATGATTTCCATTTTAATGAGGGAAATAAGTATTTGACCCCTCTGCAAAACATGACTTAGTACTTGGTGGCAAAACCCTTGTTGGCAATCACAGTGGTCAGACGTTTCTTGTAGTTGGCCATCAGGTTTGCACACATCTCAGGAGGGATTTTGTCCCACCACTCTTTGCAGATCTTCTCCAAGTCATTAAGGTTTCGAGGCTGACGTTTGGCAACTCGAACATTCAGCTCCCTCCACAGATTTTCTATGGGATTAAGATCTGGAGACTGCCAAGGCCACTCCAGTACCCTCATGTGCTTCTTCTTGAGCTACTCCTTTGTTGCCTTGGCCATGTGTTTTGGGTCATTGTCATGCTGAATACCCATCCACAACCCATTTTCAATGCCCTGGCTGAGGGAAGGAGGTTCTCACCCAAGACTCGACAGTACATGGCCCCATCAAATGATGCGGTGAAGTTGTCCTGTCCCCTTAGCAGAAAAACACCCCCAAAGCATAATGTTTCCACCTCCATGTTTGACGGTGGAGATGGTGTTCTTGACGTCATAGGCAGCATTCCTCCTCCTCCAAACACAGCGAGTTGAGTTGATACCAAAGAGCTCCATTTTGGTCTCATCTAACCACAACACTTTCACCAGTTGTCCTCTGAATCATTCAGATGTTCATTGGCAAACTTCAGACGGGCATGTATATGTATTCTTGAGCAGGGGGACCTTGCGGGCGCTGCAGGATTTCAGTCCTTCACGGCATAGTGTGTTACCAATTGTTTTCTTGGTGACAATGGTCCCAGCTGCCTTGAGATCATTGACAAGATCCTCCCGTGTAGTTCTGAGCTGATTCCTCACCGTTCTCATGATCATTGCAACCCCACGAGGTGAGATCTTGCATGGAGCCCCAGGCCGAGGGATATTGACAGTTCTTTTGTGTTTCTTCCATTTGCGAATAATCGCACCAAATGTTGTCACCTTCTCACCAAGCTGCTTGGCGATGGTCTTGTAGCCCATTCCAGCCTTGTGTAGGTCTACAATGTTGTCCCTGACATCCTTGGAGAGCTCTTTGGTCTTGGCCATGGTGGAGAGTTTGGAATCTGATTGATTGATTGCTTCTGTGGACATGTGTCTTTTTTACAGGTAACAAGCTGCGGTTAGGAGCACTCCCTTTAAGAGTGCTCCTAATCTCAGCTCATTACCTGTATAAAAGACACCTGGGAGCCAGAAATCTTTCTGAATGAGAGGGGGTCAAATACTTATTTCCCTCATTAAAATGCAAATCAATTTATAACATTTTTGACATGCGTTTTTCTGGATATTTTTGTAAATACTTATTTTCCACCATAATTTGCAAATAAATTCATTAAAAATCCTACAATGTGATTTTCTGGATTTTTTTTCTCATTTTGTCTGTCATAGTTGACGTGTACCTATGATGAAAATTACAGGCCTCTCTCATCTTTTTAAGTGGGAGAACTTGCACAATTGGTGGCTGACTAAATACTTTTTGCCCCACTGTATAGACTGATCCTTTCTTCATCAGTGGGCAAATGTACAAAATCAGCAGGGGATCAAATACTTTTTTCCCCCACTGTATGTTTAATGTAGAGTTATTTATGTAACTTTAGTTGTGACACAAATGTTGGGCTATATGTTTAGAGTTTTAAGACATTCTAAGCATGATGCGACTCTAACGAAAAAAGTTGAGTGAAAGGCATGAGCACTGTTTTGTTTTTTGTGCAGGCTGTAACACTTCATCAGTCTCTCACTCACAATTTGACAAGCAATTTGACAACCACGGCTGCATCCCCTTTGTGTGGCCATAATGCCCCCTAAAAAAATCCATGCCTTTTGCGGCCAGTGGGCGTTGTGCCCTTGGGCTGAATATAATAATAATTATAATTCCTTTCTCCCGGCTGCATGTAGAAGCACCTCTCACTCACATGGCTCTCTGTCACATGATTGGGTCTTTCTCACAGGCTACAAGTGAAGACAGACAAATCGGGGACGCAACTGTGCGTGTCCTTATCCAAGTCCGAGGAGCATATGGAAGATAAGGAACTGTCAACATTTACTTTTCGTCAGCCAACAAGATGAGTTGGCCTTACAAACAGCAAAAGCATTAGCCTATGTCAATCTACTATCCCCGATAGTACAAAAGTTGACCTATTCTATTCTGTGTGAGTAATAAATATTTCAAACATAGTCTGGGGCAGTTGTGGGATGCGATAGAGCCCAAATTAATACTATTGTCATAAAAAAATGTTTTAAGCAATGAGCCTGACGCAACAGATGAGAACGTTTAGCTTAAATGCATGTAATGCTTTTATTATAAAGGTGCATTCTTATGGTGAAAATGATCTTCCCCAAACTTGAAACTCATGCTCTGTGTATAGTATGCCAGTTAGGCTCTACTCCCGTTGTAAAGCAGATTAATGTACTTCATTTTAAGAAGTTATTTGGCCACTTAGGTTGTGATACAAACCTTATCAAAACATATAGGCCTATGGGCTAGCCTACATGAGGTGTGCGACTATGATTTGAAAAAGTAGCACAAAAAAAAGCATTCTCAGTTTCTTGCCCTAAACTGTGCATCATCCACAAGTGATAGGCTAATATTGTCACCCATCAGACTATTCTTGATTTAATCTAGTTTTTACATATACTAAATAATATATGTGAAATTTGTTTTGATTTAGAATGGAACATTATCATGCACCTGTCTCGAAACAGGGGCAGCAGAAAAAAATACGTAATCTTTGCACTTAAATAGTGAATGGAGGACGCTTTTCCCGTGGTTCATTTTCATGCCAGCCAGGTAGGCTATACTCCTGTTGTAAATATAAGTAATGTGCTTAACATTAGGAAAGTTGAGAAATATATATAGTAGGGCTAGCCTATAGAAAGCTGATGGGATCCTCCTCTTTTTTATTAGAGGCCATCACTGTTTTCTCACACAATTGCATAGCCTATAGAAATGTTGCACAACATGAGCTCATGAAGTGTTTGAAAAGATTTTCGAACACATTTGCATTGATGTTAGAGTCATTAGAGGGACAATAGAGTGCTAATTACCAAGCAGTTAGCAAGTTTGGTAGGCTACTAATGACCATTATTATTCCGATTTTTAAGTGGATGCTGCAGCACCCTCAGCACCTTTAATATGCCCAGAAAGACTCACAGCTGTAATCGCTGCCAAAGGTGCTTCTACAAAGTATTGACTCAGGGGTGTGAATACTTATGTAAATTATATATTTCTGTATTCAATTTAATACATTTGCAAAATTTTCTAAAAATCTTCGTTTCACTTTGTCATTGTGGGATATTGTGTGTAGATGGGTGAGGAAAAAATTATTTAAACCATTTTCAATTCAGGCTGTAAGAACAAAATGTGGAATAAGTCAAGGGGTATGAATACTTTCTGAATGCACTGTATATGGATTTGTAGTATATTTAAGTATAATTGTAATATATAGAAATATACTTGTTTTATAGCTTGGGATCTCAAAGCATCTCTATGTTGATGAGAGGTGGATGACAGGGCATGTTGTACTTTGCCCATAAGGAATTTATCTGTTCTATTTTAAACTTCTAATCAATATATTCTGATTAATATACATGACCATTGAACAGAAGAAAATCTTAGACTGTGCTTTAAAAAAAGGTGGTTGCACTGTAGTAAGTGTCGTTTTAATTTACTTTGATGTATGATTTGTTTTATTGTTCATGTTCAATATACGCCCCAGAATGTGCATGCTGCCCACAGATAATTAGTGCAATTATTATCCACCCATAGGGCTCTTGACAAAAGTAGTGCACTACATAGGCATTAGGATGCCATTTGGAACAGGGACAAATTGTCTCAAAGGGTAATGGTTGAAACACCCTATTTAGAACTGTTATTACACTTTGTACGCATGGCTCTAAGCTGTGACTTCCAGAAAACTCCCAGTGAATTCCGACAACTGCTCTGCTGCTCTGCTGCTTGCTTTTTCTGTTTACTAGACAAGGCCAGTGACAACTTGGCTAAATATATCCTTTCCCATTCAACACAGGGGATTTTGTCCCCCTGGCCAGTGCACAGCACTCTAATTTAAGAACACAGCAACCTCTACGGGATCGGTGTCCCTCCACCGGGACGGTTGAGCTAACATGCGCTAATGTGATTAGCATGATGTTGTAAGTAACAAGAACATTTCCCAGGACGTAGACATGTCATATATGGGCAAAAAGCTTAAATTCTTGATAATCTAACTACACTGTCCAATTTACAGTTGATATTACAGTGAAAAAATACCATGCTATTGTTTTTTTTCACCTTTATTTAACCAGGTAAGCTAGTTGAGAACAAGTTCTCATTTACAACTGCGACCTGGCCAAGATAAAGCAAAGCACTGCGACAGCAACAACAACACAGAGTTACACATGGAATAAACAAGCGTACCGTCAGTGATACAATAGGGGGAAAAAAGAGTCTATATACAGTGTGAGCAAATGGCATGAGGAGGTAAGGCAATAAATAGGCCATAGTAGCAAAGTAATTACAATTTAGCAGATTAACATTGGAGTGATAGATGAGCAGATGATGATGAGCAGATGATGGTGTGTAAGTAGTGATACTGGTGTGCAAAAGAGCAGCAAAGTAAATAAAACAATATGGGGATGAGGTAGGTAGATTGGGTGGGCTATTTACAGATGGACTACGTACAGCTGCAGCAATCGGTTAGCTGCTCAGATAGCTGATGTTTAAAGTAAGTGAGGGAAATGTAAGTCTCCAGCTTCAGCGATTCTTGCAATTCGTTCCAGTCACTGGCAGCAGAGAACTGGAAGGAAAGGCGGCCAAAGGAGGTGTTGGCTTTGGGGATGACCAGTGAGATATACCTGCTGGAGCGCGTGCTATGGGTGGGTGTTGTTATCGTAACCAGTGAGCTGAGATAAGGCAGAGCTTTACCTAGCATAGACTTACAGATTACCTGGAGCCAGTGTGTCTGGCGACGAATATGTAGCGAGGGCTAGCCGACTAGAGCATACAGGTCGCAGTGGTGGGTGGTATAAGGGGCTTTGGTAACAAAACGGATGGTACTGTGATAGACTACATCCAATTTGCTGAGTAGAGTATTGGAAGCTATTTTGTAGATGGTATCGCCGAAGTCGAGGATCGGTAGGATAGTCAGTTTTACTAGGGTAAGTTAGGCGGTGTGAGTGAAGGAGTCTTTGTTGCGAAATAGAAAGCCGATTCTAGATTTGATTTTGTATTGGAGATGTTTGATATCTCTGGAAGGAGAGTTTACAGTCTAGCCAGACACCTAGGTATTTGTAGTTGTCCACGTATTCTAGGTCAGAACCGTCCAGAGTAGTGATGCTAGTCGGGCGGGCGGGTAGCGAACGGTTGATAAGCATGCATTTGCTTTTACTAGCGTTTAAGAGCAGTTGGAGGCCACGGAAGGAGTGTTGTGTGGCATTGAAGCTCGTTTGGAGGTTAGTTAACACAGTGTCCAAAGAAGGGCCAGATGTATACAGAATGGTGTTGTCTGCGTAGAGGTGGATCAGGGAATCACCCGCAGCAAGAGCGACATCGTTGATATATACAGAGAAAAGAGTCAGCCCAAGAATTGAACCCTGTGGTACCCCCATAGAGCTGCCAGAAGTTCGGACAACAGGCCCTCCGATTTGACACACTGAACTCTGTCTGCGAAGTAGTTGGTGAACTAGGCGAGGCAGTCATTTGAGAAACCAAGGCTATTGAGTCTGTCGATAAGAATACGATGATTGACAGAGTCGAAAGCCTTGGCCAGGTCGATGAAGACGGCTGCACAGTACTGTCTTTTATTGATGGTGGTTATGATATCGTTTAGTACCTTGAGCGTGGCTGAGGTGCATCCATGACCAGCTCGGAAACCGGATTGCACAGCGGAGAAGGTACGGTGGGATTCGAAATGGTCAGTGATCTGTTTATTAACTTGGCTTTCAAAGACTTTAGAAAGGCAGGGCAGGATGGATATAGGTCTATAACAGTTTGGGTCTAGAGTGTCACCCCCTTTGAAGAGGGGGATGACCGTGGCAGCTTTCCAATCTTTAGGGATCTTGGACGATACAAAAGAGAGGTTGAACAGACTGGTAATAGGGGTTGCAACAATGGCAGCGGATAATTTTAGAAAGAGAGGGTCCAGATTGTCTAGCCCAGCTGATTTGTACGGGTCCAGGTTTTGAAGCTCTTTCAGAACATCTGCTATCTGGATTTGGGTGAAGGGGAGGCTTGGGCAAGTAGCTGTGGGGGGCGCGGAGCTGTTGACAGGGGGTTGTGGCCAGGAGGAAAGCATGGCCAGCCGAGGAGAAATGCTTATTGAATTTTTCAATTAACATGGTTTTATCGGTTGTGACCGTGTTACCTAGCCTCAGTGCAGTGGGCAGCTGGGAGGAGGTGTTCTTTTTCTCCATGGACTTGAAAGCTGTACCATGATGTTATCAGGTAGCTGGTCATGTGTATGCTTAAACTAGCTACATAAAAATATTTAAAAATTAACACTGGGGAGCATGTGAAATGAGTCAGAACAATGCTTGGGATTTGCAACAGCTAAGAGCTGTTCTCATGCACGACGCAACACGGAGTGCCTGGATACAGCCATTAGCTGTGATATATTGGCCATATACCACAAACCCTGAGGTGCCTTATTGCTATTACAAACGGGTTACCAACGTAATTACAGCAGTAAAAATACATGTTTTGACAAACCTGTGGTATACGGTCTGATATAATCAGTCAATCAGCATTCAGGGTTCGAACCCCACAGTTAATAAAAAGGAACAGTTCACAGTAGAGGAAGAGGGGAAAGCCGCATCATTCTAACTCTACAAAGTCAGGCCAAATATAGAGTCTTAAGAGGAAGTATACTACGTAAGAAAGAGCAACAGCTAACAATGCAAACAGTCTTCCATTATATGTATTCTCATAGATCATTATCTCCATGTCTTTGGGGCATGGACTGGCTCAAGAATGCACAAAGTGTAGGCATTTAAAAGCTAATAAGGTAGGATGACAAGAGATTCATTGAGCCTATAATTCAATGTTAAAATAGATGGTCCGATCACATGGATGTAATCACATTATACTGCTGTGATCAAATGCCAGAGCAATAACAATCTCCCCTTGGCATCTGAGCATCATCTCAGGCCATCTGGACTGTTGCTCAATTGGCAGTCAGCTATCGTCATCACACATGAACACGTACACTCATAAACGTACACAGACGCACACATAGGCAGACTTAAAATCACAGTAGAACATAAGAGAGAAGCATTAGCCATTTATGAAATCACAGTAGAGCACAAGTAAAGATAATTAAAACGTAGACCATTAGCCATCTAATGAAATCAGAGCAGTCTTTTAACCACATCCTTCATGCATGCAAACAACTCATGAGAGAAAGAATGTTGAAACGCTCTTTCAAGTATACAGGGTGTGTTTGATTTACCTCTTGAGCATCATCGGGGGCACACTGCCTGCCCTCCAGGACATTTCCAACACCCGGTGCCACAGGAAGGCAAAAAAGATCGTCAAAGACCTTAGGCACCTAAGCAACATCTAGAAGGCGGAGACAGTACAGGTGGTTCAAAGCTGGGGCAGAGAGACTGACGAACAGCTTCTAGCTCCAGGCCATGAGACTGTTAAACAGTCATCACGAGCTGGGCTCTGCCCAGAAACCCTTCCCTGAACCTTAGTCACTGTTACTAGCCGGCTTTCTTGAAAGATAGAAACATGGTCATTAAACACTGGACACTTTAATAAAGTTTACATACTCTTTTACCAACTTCATATGTACTTACTGTATTCTAGTAATGGCTCATTCTATACATATAACTACTGATTAATACACACCTTTTCTATTCATATACCAACCATACATGATTCACATACATTTATATTTACACCACTGTTCAAAAGTTTGGGGTCACTTAGAAATGTCCTTGTTTTGAAAGAAAAGCACATTTATTGTCCATTAAAATAACATCAAACTGATCAGAAATACAGTGTAGACATGGTTAATGCTGTAAATGACTATTGTAGCTAGAAATGGCAGATTTGTAATGGAATATCTATATAGGCCCATTATTAGCAACCATCACTCCTGTGTTCCAATGGCACGTTGTGTGTTAGCTAATCCAAGTTTATAATTTTAAAATACTAATTAATCATTAGAAAACCATTTTGCAATTATGTTAGCACATATGAAAACTGTTGTTCTGTTTAAAGAAGCAATAAAACCCGTCCTTCAGACTAGTTGAGTATCTGGAGCATCAGCATTTGTGGGTCTGATTACAGGTTCAAAAGGGCAAGGAACAAAGTACTTTCTTCTGAAACTCGTCAGTCTATTCTTGTTCTGAGAAATGAAGGCTATACCATGTGAGAAATTGCCAAGAAACTGCAGATCTCGTACAACGCTGTGTACTACTCCCATCACAGAACAGCGCAAACAGGCTCTAATCAGAATAGAAAGAGTAGGAGGCCCTGGTGGACAACTGAGCAAGAGGACAAGTAAAGTCGTGGCCAAAAGTTTTGAGAGTGACACAAATATTGATTTCCACAAAGTTTGCTGCTTCAGTGTCTTTAGATATTTTTGTCAGATGTTCCTATGAAATACTGAAGTATAATTACAAGCATTTCATAAGTGTCAAAGGCTTTTATTGACAATTACATGAAGTTGATGCAAAGAGTCAATATTTGCAGTGTTGTCCCTTCTTTTTCAAGACCTCTGCAATCCGCCCTGGCATGCTGTCAATTCACTTCTGGGCCATATCCTGACTGATGGCAGCCCATTCTTGCATAATCAATGCTTGGAGTTTGTCAGAATTTGTGGGTTTTTGTTTGTCGTCCCGCCTCTTGAGGATTGACCACAAGTTCTCAATGGGATTAAGGTCTGGGGAGATTCCTGGCCATGGACCCAAAATATCGATGTTTTGTTCCCCGAGCCACTTAGTTATCACTTTTGCCTCATGGCAAGGTGCTCCATCATGCTGGAAAAGGCATTGTTCGTCTCCAAACTGTTCCTGGATGGTTGGGATAAGTTGCTCTCGGAGGATGTGTTGGTACCATTCTTTATTCATGGCTGTGTTCTTAGGCAAAATTGTGAGTAAGTCCACTCCCTTGGCTGAGAAGCAACCCCACACATGAATCGTCTCAGGATGCTTTACTGTTGGCATGACACAGGACTGATGGTAGCGCTCACCTTGTCTTCTCCGGACAAGCTTTTTTCCAGATGCCCCAAACAATCGGAAAGGGGATTCATCAGAGAAATTACTTTACCCCAGTCCTCAGCAGTCCAATCCCTGTACCTTTTGCAGAATAGCAGTGTGTCCCTGATGTTTTTCCTGGAGAGAAGTGGCTTCTTTGCTGCCCTTCTTGACACCGGGCCATCCTCCAAAAGTCTTTGACTCACTGTGCGTGCAGATGCACTCACACCTGCCTGCTGCCAATCCTGAGCAAGCTCTGTACTGGTGCTGCCCCGATCCCGCAGCTGAATCAACTTCAGGAGACGGTCCTGGCACTTGCTGGACTTTCTTGGGCGGCCTAAAGCCTTCTTCACAACAATTGAACCGCTCTCCTTGAAGTTCTTGATGATCTGATAAATTGTTTATTTAGATGCAATCTTACTGGCAGCAATATCCTTGCCTGTGAAGCCCTTTTTGTGCAAAGCAATGATGATGGCACGTGTTTCCTTGCAGGTAACCATGGTTGACAGAGGAAGAACAATGATTCCAAGCACCACCCTCCTTTTGAAGCTTCCAGTCTGTTATTCGAACTCAATCAGCATGACAGAGTGATCTCCAGCCTTGTCCTCGTCAACACTCACACCTGTGTTAACGAGAGAATCACTGACATGTCAGCTGGTCCTTTTGTGGCAGGGCTGAAATGCAGTGGAAATGTTTTTGGGGGGATTCAGTTCATTTGCATGGCAAAGAGGGACTTAGCAACTCATCTGGTCACTCTTCTGTCACGTCCTGACCATAGAAAGTTCTTATTTTCTTTTTGGATGAGAAGGTCAGGGCGTGACTGTTTTTTTTCTTCTAGTTATTATTTTCTATGTGGGGTTCTAGTTTAGTTTTTCTATGTTTGGTTGATTTGTATGATTCCCAATTAGAGGCAGCTGGTAATCATTGTCTCTAATTGGGGATCATACTTTAGTAGCTTGTTTTTCACTTGGGGGTTATGGGATATTGTTTATGTGTAGTTGCATTGTAGTCACGGTTCGTTGATTTTTTATTTGTTTTGTATTTTTCAAAGTTTCACTTACTAATAAATTATGTGGAACGCTACTCACGCTGCGCCTTGGTCCGATCATTATTATGACGAACGTGACATCTTCATAACATTCTGGAGTATATGCAAAATGCCATCATACAAACTGAGGCAGCAGACTGTGAAAATTAATATTTGTGTCATTCACAAAACTTTTGGCCACGACTGTACATTAGAGTGTAGTGTCTAGTTTGAGAAACAGACGTCTCACAAGTACCCGCAAACCCCCAGTGTCAACATCAACATCGAAGAGCCGACTCCGGGATGCTGGCCTTCTAGGCAGAGATGCAAAGAAAAAGCCAGACTGGCCAATAAAAAGAAAAGATTAAGATGGGCAAAAGAACACAGACACTGGACAGAGGAAGATTGGAAAAAAGCGTGATGGACAGACAAATCTAAGTTTGAGGTGTACGGATCACAAAGAAGAACATTCGTGAGACGCAGACCAAATGAAAAGATGCTGGAGGAGTGCTTGACGCCATCTGTCAAGCATGGTGGAGGCAATGTGATGGTCTGGGGGCGCTTTGGTGGTGGTAAAGTGGGAGATTTATACAGGATAAAAGGGATCTTGAAGGTGGAAGGCTATCACTCCATTTTGCAAAGCCATGCAATACTATACTCTGTAAACAGCGCTTAATTGGAGCCAATTTCCTCCTACAACAGGACAATGACCCAAAGCACAGATCCAAACTATGCAAGAAAGATTTAGGGAAGAAGCAGTCAGCTGGTATTCTGTCTATAATGGAGGAAAGTCACCGGATCTCAACCCTATTGAGCTGTTGTGGGAGCAGTTTGACCGCATGGTAGGTAAGAAGTGCCCATCAAGCCAATCCAACTTGTGGGAGGTGCTTCAGCATGGGGTGAAATCTCTTCAGATTACTTCAACAAATTGACAACTGGAATGCCAAAGGTCTGCAAGGCTGTAATTGCTGCAAATGAAGGATTCTTTGACGAAAGCAAAGTTTGAAGGACACAATTATTATTTCAATTAAACATCTTTATTTATAACCTTGTTAACATATAAAGGTGAATAAAGATGAAATAATAGAGGTGAAATAAATAAATAAAAACAGCTTGACTATATTTCCTATTCATTTTGCAACTCATTTAATGTATGCTTTCACGGAAAACAAGGACATTTCTAAGTGACCCCAAACATTTGAACAGTATTGTATATTTTTATTTATACATTTGCTAAAATTTCAACATTATGGGGTGTTGTGTGTAGATTGATGAGGGATAACAGTAATTTAATACATTTTAGAATAAGTCTGTAACGTAAAAATCAAGGGTTCTGAATACTTTCCGAATACACTACGTATAGATTGCATTTTGATTACTGTTACAATGCTATATGAGTTAATTGGATTACTGTTACTGTGCTATTTGGGTTAATTGGATTACTGTTACAGTGCTATATGAGTTAATTGGATTACTGTTACTGTGCTATTTGGGTTAATTGGATTACATTTACATTTGTCATTTTAGTCATTTAGCAGACGCTCTTATCCAGAGCGACTTACAGTAGTGAATGCATACATTTCATGCATTTTTTTTTTTGTACTGGCCCCCGTGGGAATCGAACCCATAACCCTGGCGTTGCACACACCATGCTGGCGTTGCACACACCATGCTGGCGTTGCACACACCATGCTGGCGTTGCACACACCATGCTGGCGTTGCAAACACCATGCTCTACCAACTGAGCCACAGGGAAGATGCACACCTACTACTGTTACAGTGCTATTTGAGTTAATTGGATTTGTTCCGACATTACAATGCTTTTTAAATAAAAATGTATTTAATGTCTTTGTGTCCTTGGACTCCGGAAGTGAAGTTCCCCCATGGGGGTTTTGTACTGTGTGTTAAATACTGTGGTCCGGAAGTGAAGTTCCCCCATGGGGGTTTTGTACTGTGTTTTAAATACTGTGGTCCGGAAGTGAAGTTCCCCCATGGGGGTTTTGTACTGTGTGTTAAATACTGTGGTCCGGAAGTGAAGTTCCCCCATGGGGGTTTTGTACTGTGTTTTAAATACTGTGGTCCGGAAGTGAAGTTCCCCCATGGGGTTTTTGTACTGTGTGTTAAATACTGTGGTCCGGAAGTGAAGTTCCCAAATGGGGGTTTTGTACTGTGTGTTAAATACTGTGGTCCGGAAGTGAAGTTCCCCCATGGGGGTTTTGTACTGTGTTTTAAATACTGTGGTCCGGAAGTGAAGTTCCCCCATGGGGTTTTTGTACTGTGTGTTAAATACTGTGGTCCGGAAGTGAAGTTCCCAAATGGGGGTTTTGTACTGTGTGTTAAATACTGTGGTCCGGAAGTGAAGTTCCCCCATGGGGGTTTTGTACTGTGTTTTAAATACTGTGGTCCGGAAGTGAAGTTCCCCCATGGGGGTTTTGTACTGTGTGTTAAATACTGTGGTCCGGAAGTGAAGTTCCCCCATGGGGGTTTTGTACTGTGTGTTAAATACTGTGGTCCGGAAGTGAAGTTCCCCCATGGGGGTTTTGTACTGTGTGTTAAATACTGTATTGTCGATGTAGCTCTTTTAGTTACACTGCTTATACTCACCACATATTTATGGAGATAATGGATTATTCTGTCTACTGCTGTACATATCATTCTTAGTATATCTTGGGTGAATTCATCCGGTGTATATACGAATAGATTGCATTTGGATTTATGTTACAGTGCTATTTGGTTTAGTTGGATTCGTTCCGACATTTCAAGATTTATTACTTAAAAAAAATGTTTTTGTGTGCTTGTTAACATTTTACTGCATTGTTAGGAGCTAGTAACATAAGCATGTCACTGCTCCCTCTATCTGCTAAACTGTGTATGCGGTCAATAAACTGATTTGGTTCGATTTTGATTTGGAAGGATGGTGCTGCATTGTGGAACCTGACAAAGAATTTCCATGATATATGGTCAAAGTATGACATTTAAATCCATCAAGGCCCTGACAGTTAAAATCTGCTTAAATGTAGCTAAAATAGACATAGAGCACAATATCCAGGCTAATACCATTGAAATGCAATTTTGGAAAATTATCCATGCAACTAACTACTGTTCCCATGTGAGGATTTTATGAATTCCTCTTATCACTCTGTAGATTTCCATTCCCATTTAGACTTTCTAACGTGTCAAACCGAACAATGTTTTCAACTGTTTATTAATATTACTTAATGTGAAGAAACCATTATTCAACGTCATGTTGCAGCAGTTCCTACCCTGGTTATAAGCTTTTATTGTTTACATGGACATGTGGTAAGTGGATGAGGTGATTTTGGCTCTACTATGGAAACCCCTTTAAGCTACTGGAAAATGACTAAATCCTTTTAACTATTCATATTATGGGATTATGCACACAAAGCATTATCAGCCTTCATTATCAGGTACCAAATAATATTCTGTGTGACGGTACATAATGTTGGATGTAAAACTCCCTCAATCTTAGAGAGGATGGTGATTGGGTATACATTGCTGTTACTCAATGACTGATGTACAATTCGTCATCCTGTTGGTTGTAAGTTATTATAAAGCTTATTTCTCACTTTGTAAGCAAAGGTCTTCAGTTGCATGGGAAAGCACTTTATCTGTCTGCCTACGTCCTTATTGTCATTCCACCACCGCAGTGGTCTACCTTGCACCCTTGCCTCCTATACCAGAAATACATCATGTTGAGTGCCAATCGACTTAGTAGGTGGGACTAGACTCAAGAGGAAGTGGGTTTGAAACTGAGCCAAACAGTAAGTTAAGAGTACAGCAATGTGCCGTATTACCTCACTGCCTCCACTCTAATTAGGTTGGAGCCTGAGCATGTAATCAAGTTTTATCTAACCTACTTTAATATTCATAAAATATTGATTTGATCATTAATCCTATGATCTTGTGTACTTTAACCTTACCTCCCGCTGATAAAAACAGCGCTGAAATCAGAGAACAAGGTTGAGCTGCTACCATATTACTACATGAAGTGCCTAGGGGCCGGTGCCAGAAGTGAGGACTAGGAGTTGTTTCTGGACTAGGCCTGTGTAGTGCATGGGTGGCTCCAGGGAGAGGCTTGCTAGGAGATGAAGCTCCCTCATGAATATGTCTAGCACTCCCAAGAACAATGTATTACTACATGCATGCATAATACACCATAGATTGCAACCACCCCTACTCAATGACCAAGCTGTCAGAGGAGGCAGTGCTAGGCACAGTGAGAATTCCCTGGTGCTACCACTGGTGTAATGTGACCATACAAAATAAAAATGACCTCAGACCATCTGCAGCGCATCTTGTTAGCTAGTTTCAGAAACCCCAGACCTAGGTATGCCGGAACATTCTTAATGTGGAAGGCAACTGGTGTGCCTAGGGAGACTAGCTGTTACCTAAAAATAACACATGTAGAGGTAAGATGCAGTCGTAAAGTAAACAGCCTTTATTTGAAAACCACAACCCTGAACCCTCCACTACCATCACCCACCCAGGAGTCAACACAACATCTGGGCTGCTATTACAAAAAGGGATATAGCTGTAAAAATTAAAGTGTTTTTGGTTACCATACAAAAGTAGTTCAAATGAAAAATGATTAATTTATCAATTAAATTGCAGGTGAACATATAGGCCTATGTAGGACCAAAGTGATAAATATGGTGATTAAAAATATTTGAAATGTTAGTTGGCTATCTTAGTGGCTGATTGACTAATGTGCTCTGTACAACTGATATCATTACAGGCGAGACAGTTCTTTAAAGGTATGTTTTCAACACTCTTGATTGATTACAATTGTAACACTTTCATAGCACTTGTATTGCATGATAAAAGATAGCTATGCTAAATGTACCATATATTTCAAGTGACAAACAACGACAGTACTGAGAAAAAATGTAAATGCATCTGTACACACACACTAACTAGCACAATACGTCGCTTTTTAGGAGCTCAATGATAAGTAATGAATGATCATGTTGAAAATGCTTTTAGAGTTAAGGGGTCATATGTGTGGCGTAGGCCCCAGGACAACCATCATATTACACTGACAATGTTTCTCATTTATGTTGTTACCAGATTTTCCATTTGAGTAATGGTTACGGACAGAAATGGTTGATTTGTCCTATCGGTTAACAGATGGACACACAGTCACCATTTAGTTAGTGTGAAGAGAAAGGAACAGATTGACACTGCACATTACAGTATCTGTCTGTAACTAATCACCAGGATACAAAACATCACAGTACACTGAGGGGTTAAATAAGGTGATAAAAGCTAAACAACAGGCTAGAATAATCACTTTTCGTTTCCTCATAGGTCCATAACAAGTCTCTAGACCATCAAACAAGAACAATGAAATTCCAGGTAGTTCCAACTCAGACAATCTTCGTGTACAAGAGAATGACAGTCAAAGAAAATCAAGATAGCATCAAACGGTGGCGCAATCCAATGTTGAAAAAGCATTATTCGGATGGTTGCAGATGAGCGCAAGAGCAAGACGAGTGTGGGAAATCTCGTGATATTTATTACATTCACTGTATGTGTTAGACTTGATGTTCATGAGATGGAGAGAGAGAAAGCGAGAAACAGGGCGAGAGTGCGTGCGAGAGAGAGAACAAGGTCAATGATGTGAGCTGCAGAGGGAGATAGAACAAGAGTAAAAGGAAGAGGATTCTAAGGAACATAGCCTTACAATGCTTTTGAAAAAAACAGACATAGTTCAGTACAAGGAGTGTGCTGTGAAATCATCTCTCATTGAGAGAGGAATCTTCTGGTGTAAATGACAAACAACACATGGCACAGCTTGAGGAAGAACATGGGAGAGGTGGAGAGGTGAAGAGGGTGGAGGAGGGGAGAGAGGCTTGAGGAGGGGGGAGCATATGTCAATCCTCACATAAACAATGCTGTTATTACTGAAATAAGATATACAGTATGATGATACGTGAAGACTAATATGCTCTGAGGTAACAAACAGGAAACCATACACCTGTCTTGTGGCGGGTCGGTTGGTGTGTGTGGGTGGGTGTGTGTGTGGGGGTTGAATATGAGACAACAGCTCCAAATGGCATCACTGTAAGATAAGGGCTGTGCTATGAGCAGTGCAACACTGACGGCGTGGAAAACACGAAGCACAGGGTGGGATCAATAAGGGAAAATAGTAAATGGAAGATGTCAAAGGAGGCGGGGCTTGGCGTCTGTCTGCACCGTGGGGTGTAATGTAGTGTAATATGCAGGTGCAGCAGCTGTAGTAATGGGTTATTTGGAGATGCATACAACATACAGAGATCCTGCCTGCCTGAAGTGGGCCATGTAGTGTGCTATATGTCATTTCCTTTAATTGTTTGTGATGCAATCATTCTGTGAAAAAAAAATAATAGGCGAGTGAGTCATACAAAAATCTAATAAAATCCAGTGATCAACAACTTGGGTAGTAAACGTAGCAAATCAAACAAGCATAAATAATTAGCACACGATAAAATGCCATTCAGAAAAACCAACACATAGGGTTTTGCACCTGTAGTGAAGATTTGTTTTAAACTAGACTGTGCTTTTCTTGTGCTGTGCAAAAAAAAAAAGAAAAAAAAATCCCTTTTTGATTTTTGCAGAGGCGTTAAAATAAAGGGACACAGCAGGTAGGGCAGCCTGTAAGGGGGCGCAGCAGGTAGGGCAGCCTGTAAGGGGGCGCAGCAGGTAGGGCAGCCTGTAAGGGGGCGCAGCAGGTAGGGCAGCCTGTAAGGGGGCGCAGCAGGTAGGGCAGCCTGTAAGGGGGCGCAGCAGGTAGGGCAGCCTGTAAGGGGGCGCAGCAGGTAGGGCAGCCTGTAAGGGGGCGCAGCAGGTAGGGCAGCCTGTAAGGGGGCGCAGCAGGTAGGGCAGCCTGTAAGGGGGCGCAGCAGGTAGGGCAGCCTGTAAGGGGGCGCAGCAGGTAGGGCAGCCTGTAAGGGGGCGCAGCAGGTAGGGCAGCCTGTAAGGGGGCGCAGCAGGTAGGGCAGCCTGTAAGGGGGCGCAGCAGGTAGGGCAGCCTGTAAGGGGGCGCAGCAGGTAGGGCAGCCTGTAAGGGGGCGCAGCAGGTAGGGCAGCCTGTAAGGGGGCGCAGCAGGTAGGGCAGCCGGTAAACATGATAAACAAAAACAAACAAACTATCAAAGGAGTTAAAGCATGCATGATGAAGTGAGGAGGGCATTTGTTTATGAAAACCAAAACATCTTTATGGCTGTGTCCAAAATGCCACCCTAATTATTATATAGTGCACTACTATGGGCTACTACCCTATGGGCCCTGGTCAAAAGTAGTGCAAGGGGCCTTGCCTGCTGATATAGGGAATAGGGTGCCATTTGGGACGCATGACATCTGTGATTCAGGAGCTGTAACTAGCTCTACAAAAAAGTAGTCCTGCACTGCGGTAAATAACAAGGTTAATCACCGCTTAATATGCGCTCAATCTCCTCCAGTCTCTTCAAGGCAGCCGCCCGTTTCTTTTCTATGTCTTTAATCTCTTTTGTGGATTTGCTCTTAGTCCGCTGCTGCTTATCAGCCTGGCCGTCGTCCAGAAGCTCTGATTGGCTGTTGCCGCCACCGCTGAGGCTTTCTGCCGAGGAGGATTTCCGCACATTCTTCTTACTCCCGGCCCCAGCGCTGCCAGTGGCTCCCCTCCCTTCCTCCTCTTCCTTTCCTCCTCCCCCCTTCTTTTCCTCCTTCATGGATGGCGTAGCTGCGCCCTCTGCTGACGCTGGGCTCAGCGGCTGCCCTGCCACGGACATGGCGGCCATCTTACTGCGCACGATGCCCAGGTGGCGACGCACATACTCCTCATGGGGCGCCAGGGCCAGCGTTTCCTCCAGGCAGCGCTCCGCTCTCGGCAGGTCTCGCTCCTCAAAGTAGACCACACACAGGTTGTGTTTCCCCTGCACGTTGGTGGGGTCCATACGGAGGATCCTCTGGAAGCAGACCTTGGCCCCCTGGGTGTCCTTCTTGTGGTTCATCAGGATATCCCCCTTGAGAATCAAACCTTTAACATGCTCTGGATGGTGGCGCAGCAGCTCATCTAATACAGGCAGGGCATCCAGCTCCCGTCGGGACTGCGAGTAGAGCAGGGCCAGGTTGAAGAGGGCGCTACGGAAGCCTGTCTGTAGACGGATGGCCTCCCTCATCCAGCGCTCGGCCGCAGTGTTCTCGTTGGCGTCCATGGCCAGCATGCCCAGGTTGAAGTAGCCGTTGGCGTCATCTGGCTCCTCCTGGACGTAGGTTAGGAAACGACGATTGGCCTCCGGACGGAACCTGGGCTCACCTGGAGAGCACACACAGATGGTGCACGCGCACACACACACACACACACACACACACACACACACACACACACACACACACACACACACACACACACACACACACACAGGAATATCAGTTAGTTAGGGTATAACAGTAATTGTTTATTTAGCTGGAGGTAGGTATGATTTGTTAAAGGTTTTCCAATGGTTAGTAGTTAAAGGTGGGACACACTCATCCAGCACATCACAATATTTTTGACAGTATTTTATGTATTTGAAGAATAAAAGTTGTAAATATGCTTCATAAGTAGTGCATGACCCTTACGGTGGGAACAAATACATTGTAAGTGGTTTTAATGGAGTTTTCAGCTCTTCTGATTGTTTTATACTGTTTAATCAAACTAACCAAAAATACGTTTCTGCATTTTTCTATTTCTGCATTTCCTTCACTCATTCGTTATCATTCCCACACTGTAAAACCTGTTTTGTCGTCGTTGTATGCCTCTATTTTGGGGGAAAAGTTACTTTTCCTTTATCAGAACAATTATTCAAATCAAATCAAATTTTATTGGTCACATACACATGGTTAGCAGAAGTTAATGCGAGTGTAGCGAAATGCTTGTGCTTCTAGTTCCGACCATGCAGTAATATCTAACAAGTAATCTAACAATTTCACAACAACTACCTCATACACACAAGAGTAAAGGAATGAATTAGAATATGTACATATAAATATATGGATGAGCGATGGCCGAACGGCATAGGCAAGATGCAGTAGACGGTATAGAGTACAGTATTTACATATGAGATGAGTAATGTAGGGTATGTACACATGATATAAAGTGGCATTGTTTAAAGTGACTAGTGATATATTTATTACATCCAATCTTTTATTATTAAGTGGCTAGAGATTTAAGTCAGTATGTTGGCAGCAGCCACTCAATGTTAGTGGCGGCAGGGTAGCCTAGTGCTTAGAGCGTTGGACTAGTAACTGAAAGGTTGCAAGTTCAAATCCCCGAGCTGACAAGGTACACATCTGTCGTTCTGCCACTGAACAGGCAGTTAACCCACTGGTCCTAGGCCGTCATTGAAAATAAGAATTTGTTCTTAACTGACTTGCCTAGTAAAATAAAGGTAAAATAAAAATAAATGTTAGTGATGGCTGTTTAACAGTCTGATGGCCTTGAGATAGAAGCTATTGTTCAGTCTCTCGGTCCCAGCTTTGATGCACCTGTACTGACCTCGCCTTCTGGATGATAGCGGGGTGAACAGGCAGTGGCTCGGGTGGTTGTTGTCCTTGATGATCTTTTTGGCCTTCCTGTGACATCGGGTGGTGTAGGTGTCCTGAAGGGCAGGTAGTTTACCCCCGGTGATGCGTTGTGCAGATCTCACTACCCTCTGGAGAGCCTTACGGCTGTGGGAGGAGCAGTTGTCGTACCAGGCGGTGAAACACCCCGACAGGATGCTCTCGATTGTGCAGCTGTAAAAGTTTGAGTGTTTTTGGTGACAAGCCAAATTTCTTCAGCATCCTGAGGTTGAAGAGGCGCTGTTGCGCTTTCACCACGCTGTCTGTGTGGACCATTTCAGCTTGTCTGTGATGTGTACGCTGAGGAACTTAACACTGTCCACCTTCTCCACTACTGTCCCGTCGATGTGGATAAGGGGGTGCTCCCTCTGCTGCTTCCTGAAGTCCAAGATCATCTCCTTTGTTTTGTTGACGTTGTCTCGTTGTGGTTATTTTCCTGACACTACACTCCGAGGGCCCTCACCTCCTCCCTGAACGCCGTCTCTTTGCGGTTGGTAATCAAGCCTACCACTGTAGTGTCGTCTGCAAACTTCATGATTGAGTTGGAGGCGTGCATGGCCACGCAGTGAACAGGTAGTACAGGAGAGAGATGAGCACGGGCCCTTGTGGGGCCCCAGTGTTGAGGATCAGCGGGGTGGAGATGTTGTTTCCTACCCTCACCACCTGGGGGCGTCACGTCAGAATGTCCAGGACCCAGTTGCACAGGGCGGGGTCGAGACCCAGGGTCTCAAGCTTAATGACGAGTTTGGAGGGTACTATGGTGTTAAATTCTGAGCTGTAGTTGATGAACAGCATTTTTACATAGGTATTCCTCTTGTCCAGATGGGTTAGGGCAGTGTGCAGTGTGATTGTGACGTCTGTGGACCTATTGAGGCGGTAAGCAAATTGGAGTGGGTCTAAGGTGTCAGGTAGGGTGGAGGTGATATGATCCTTGAATAGTCTCTCAAAGCACTTCATGATGACGGAAGGGAATGCTACAGGGCGATAGTCGTTTAGATCAGTTACCTTAGCTTTCTTGGGAACAGGAACAATGGTGGCCCTCTTGAAGCATGTGGGAACAGCAGACTGGGATAGAGATTGATTGAATATGTCTGTAAACACACCAGCCAGCTGGTCTGTGCATGCTCTGAGGACACGGCTAGGGATGCCGTCTGGGCCGGCAGCCTTGCGAGGGTTAACACATTTAAATGTTTTACTCACGCTGGCTGCGGTGAAGGAGAGCCCGCAGGTTTTGGTAGCGGGTCGTGTCGGTGGCACTGTATTGTCCTCAAAGCGAGCAAAGAAGTTGTTTAGTTTGTCTGAGAGCAAGACGTCGGGGTCCGCAACGGTGCTGGTTTTATTTTTGTAATCCGTGATTGACTGTATACCCTGCCACATACCTCTCGTGTCTGAGCCGTTGAATTGCGACTCTACTTTGTCTCTATACTGACACTTAGCTTGTCTGATTGCCTTGCGGAGGGAATAGCTACACTGTTTGTATTCGGTCATGTTTCCGGTCGCCTTGCCCTGATTAAAAGCAGTGGTTCGCGCTTTCAGTTTGCGCGAATGCTGCCATCAATCTACCCATTTCTGGTTGGGGAAAGTTTTAATAGTCGCCGTGGGTACATCACCACCGATGCACTTGCTAAAAAACTCGCTCACCGAATCAGCGTATACATCAATGTTGTTGTTCGACGCTAACCGGAATATATCCCAGTCCATGTGATCGAAGCAATCTTGAAGAGTGGAATCAGATTGGTCGGACCAGCATTGAACAGACCTGAGCACGGGCGTTTCCTGTTTTAGTTTCTGTCTATCGGCTGGGAGCAACAAATGGAGTCGTGGTCAGATTTGCCGAAAGGAGGGCGAGGGAGGGCTTTGTATGTGTTGCGGAAGTTAGAGTAAGAATGATTCAGAATTTTGCTAGCCCGGGTCGCGCATTCGATATGCTGAAAGAATTTATTGAGCCTTGTTTTCAGATTAGCCTTGTTAAAATCCCCAGCTACAGTAAATGCAGCCTCAGGATATGTGGTTTCCAGTTTACATCGAGTCCAATGACGTTCTGTCAGGGCCGTCGAGGTGTCTGCTTGGGGGGGGGGGGGGGGGGGGGGGATACACATGACTGTGATTACAATCAAAGAGAATTCTCTAGGTAGATAATATGGCCGGCATTTGATTGTAAGGAATTCCAGGTCAGGTGAACAACAGGACTTGAGTTCCTGTATGTTGTTATGATCGCACCACGACTTGTTAATCATAAGGCATACACCCCCGCCATTCTTCTTACCAGAGAGATGTTTGTTTCTGTCGGTGCGATGCGTGAAGAAACCAGGTGGCTGTACCGACTCTGATAACGTATCCCGAGAGAGCCATGTTTCCGTGAAACAGAGAATGTTGCAATCTCTGATGTCTCTCTGGAAGTCAACCCTTGCTCGGATTTCGTCTAACTTGTTGTCAAGAGACTGGACATTGGCAAGTAGTATACTCGGGAGCGCTGGGCAATGTGCCTGTCTACGGAGCCTGACCAGAAGACCACTCCGTCTGCCCCTTCTGCAGAGCCGTTGTTTTGGGTCGCCTGCTGGGATCTGATCCATTGTCCTGGGTGGTGGACCAAACAGAGGATCCGCTTCGGGAAAGTGTATTCCTGGTCATGTTGTTGTTAAGTTGACGTTGCTCTTATATCCAATAGTTCCTCCCGGCTGTATGTAATAAGACTTAACACAGTTTATGCTGCCTGAGTGTCACATTTTATTGTGTCACCCTATCGGGTGCATACACTACGGTTGAAAAGTTTGGGGTCACTTAGAAATGTCCTTGATTTTAAAAGAAAAGCAATTTTTTTGTCCATTAAAATACAGTGTAGACATTGTTAATATTGTAAAGGACTATTGTAGCTGGAAATGGCAGATTTTTTGCAGAATATCTACATATGCGTATAGAGGCCCATTATCAGCAACCATCACTCCTGTACTCCAATGGCATGTTGTGTTAGCTAATGCAAGTTTATCATTTTAAAAGGCTAATTGATCATTAGAAAACCCTTTTGCAGTAATGTTAGCACAGCTGAAAACTGTTGTCCTGATTAAAGAAGCAATACAACTGGCCTTCTTTAGACTAGTTGAGTATCTGGAGGATCAGCATTTGTGGGTTCGATTACAGGCTCAAAATGGCCCTTTCTTCTGAAACTCATCAGTCTATTCTTGTTCTGAGAAATGAAGGCTATTCCATGCGAGAAACTGCCAAGAAACTGGAGATCTCGTACAACGCTGTGTACTACTCCCTTCACAGAACTGCCCAAATTGTCTCTAACCAGAATAGAGAGGAGTGGGAGGCCCCGGTGCACAACTGAGCAAGAAGACATGTACATTAGAGTGTCTAGTTTGAGAAACAGACGCCTCACAAGTCCTCAACTGGCAGCTTCATTAAATAGTACCCGCAAAACACCAGTCTCAACATCAACAGTGAAGAGGCGACTCCGGGATGCTGGCCTTCTAGGCAGAGTAGCAAAGAAAAAGCCAGACTGGCCAATAAAAAGAAAAGATTAAGATGGGCAAAAGAACACAGACACTGGACAGAGGAAGATTGGAAAAAAGCGTGATGGACAGACAAATCTAAGTTTGAGGTGTTCGGATCACAAAGAAGAACATTCGTGAGACGCAGACCAAATGAAAAGATGCTGGAGGAGTGCTTGACGCCATCTGTCAAGCATGGTGGAGGCAATGTGATGGTCTGGGGGTGCTTTGGTGGTGGTAAAGTGGGAGATTTGTTCAGTATAAAAGGGATCTTGAAGGAAGGCTATCACTCCATTTTGCAAAGCCATAGCATACCCTGTGGACGGCTCTTAATTGGAGCCAATTTCCTCCTACAACAGGACAATGACCCAAAGCACAGATCCAAACTATGCAAGAACTATTTAGGGAAGAAGCAGTCAGCTGGTATTCTGTCTATAATGGAGTGGCCAGCACAGTCACCGGATCGCAACCTATTGAGTTGTTGTGGAGCAGCTTGACCGTATGGTACGTAAGAAGTGCCCATCAAGCCAATCCAACTTGTGGGAGGTGCTTCAGGAAGCATGGGGTGAAATCTCTTCAGATAACCTCAACAAATTGACAACTAGAATGCCAAAGGTCTGCAAGCCTGTAATTTCTGCAAATGGAGGATTCTTTGACAAAAGCAAAGTCTGAAGGACGCAATTATTATTTAAATTAAAAATCATTATTTATAACCTTGGCAACGTCTTGACTATATTTCCTATTCATGTTGCAACTCATTTTATGTATGTTTTCATGGAAAACATGGACATTTCTAAGTGACCCAACATTTTTGAAGAGTAGTGTACATCTAAAGAGTGTGCTAAGAGATTTGTTTTTTTATTAACTTATCGTATGTGCCCTGTGCCTTTGAACTATGCTGGGTGGCACTGCCTCTTACCAACAACCTCTTAGGGTGACAGGAAGCTTCTCTTGGCACCACATCAAAATCACACCTACAACTGAAGCAACAGTTGGGCATCAGATCATGCCATTGCACAAACAAAATGCTGTATGTATTAAAGCTAACTTTGCTTTGACCTAGCTCAGTGCATTTAGCTAAATACTGAAGACACATTTCAGTTGAATGCATTCAGTTGTGCAGCTGACTAGGTATCCCCCTTTCCGTTCCTTTCCTAAATAGCTAGCCAGCGGTGATGGCCAGAAGGGATACAACTAATGTCAAAGTGAGGTCACACTTGGTCTGAACTCCGACTTCGAACAAACCTAGGAGCTACAGGAGGACAAGCTCATTGTAATGGCTGGAATGCAATCAATGGAACATAGGAGAGGTATGCGCAAACATGACAGATATGCCAAACCTGCAACTCCATATTTGGAAGTGCTTAGGTCACCTGATTTTTGGCAGGGATATGACAAGAAAAAGACAAGAAGTTCTCACACGTAGACAAGTTCTCACAAGCAGTAACCATGGTAGAAAGCGTTTTGTAGTAGAATAAAAAAAATTGTTCACATAAAAGTTGATACCATTGATGCTGTTGACCTGGATCACTGGTTGCTGAGGGAAAAAAGGGGTGAAATGGCTAGCTAGTTAGTGGTGCTCGCTAATAGCGTTTCAATCGGTGACGTCACCCGCTCTGAGACCTTGAAGTAGGTGTTTCCCTTGCTCTGCAAGGGTCGCAGCTTTTGTGGAGCGATGGGTAACGATGCTTCGAGGGTGACTTGTCAATGTGTGCAGAAGGTCCATGGTTCAAGCTCAGGTTGGGACGAGGAGAGGGACGGAAGGAGCGGGACGGAAGCAATACTGTTACAAAGTCTGATCCCATATCCTACACCTCCCTTCTACCTTTTGCATGCCTCTCCTGGGGAAATGGCTAGAGGCCTCAGGAATACTTATGTCTCCTTAATGTTCATCTTCTGTGCAACATGAGACAGCGGATGGATTATAATCACTTACAATGTATGACATATCCTTCACAATTTAGTGGTGCTATCACACTGGCCAGGTAATTCAAATATTTGGGTGATAAACGGGTGTACACCGCAATAGTGTTGCAAACAGAGTAATCTAGGGCTAGGGTTTCGATTATTTATGTTGGACATACTATGGTTACACACAATTTTAAAATATTATGGTTACCATAGTATAATTTCTGCCACCTTGAAAGGTAGGCTTCAACATGGACGAATGAGAGGCTGTCAGTGATTTATAGAAATTGCTTTCTATGGGTACAAACCTTTTTTCTACGACTACAAAATCGCGTTCTACAATGACAACTTTTTTTCTGTTCGAGAACTTCTTGTCTAAGCGTGAGAACTTTGTATTTTTTTGTAGTCAAATCCCTGACAAAAGTTAGGTGACCTAAGTGCTTCCAAATATGGAGTTGCAGGTTTGCGCATCTCTCTCCTATGTGCAAATCTTTATGGCAGTCATTTTACTTAAGGCCTTCGATTTACAAATACAAATCAAAAGGTGTTTGTTTGTGGAAAGTGATTTCCATTTGTGGATTGGTGATTTCCATTTGTGGAAAGTGATTTATATTTGTGGATTGGTGATTTACATTTGCGAATACATTTGGCATGATATTGATCCCATATATTCGGGCTTCCCTGAGATCTTGATTATATTTAATCGCCGTCAATTTCCTCTATCCATCACTTTTAGAACTTTCATTTGACTGTTAGCAAGTTAGGCAGAGTAAAGAGAGTATAAATGTAGGTTCATTATCATTTCTACACAGGTTCGATCTGGTTTTAGTAACTTCAATGTCGATTGAGCTAATGTTTACTCGAGAAAAAAAAGAAAAATATTACACACTCCCCTACGTATTTATTTGGACAGTGAAGCTAAAACTTTCAAATGTTTAATATGAGGTGACAGTACAGAATGGCTCCATTTATTTGAGGGTATTGTCTGTTCAGAAATGAAAGCACTTTAAGTATCTAGTACCCCCATTTGAAGGTGTCACAAGTATTTGGACAAATTCACTTAGTGTATTACATATAGTGTTTGGTCCCATATTCCTATCACACAATGACTACATCAAGCTTGTGACTACAAACTTGTCGGATGCCTTTGCAGTTTGTTTTGGTTGTGTTTAGGATTATGTTGTGCCCAATAGAAATGAATGGTAAATAATGCATTGTGTCAATTAGGAGTCACCTTTATTGTAAATAAGAATATGACCTGTTTCTCAAAACCTCTACATTAATGTGGGTGCTACAATGAATCCAGATAATAATGAATGGATCCCGGAGCAAAAACCCTGTGCTATCCTAGAGCACAAGTACAAGACATTACAAGGCTGCTTCCCACTTTTCTACGACAGATGTCAGGAGCTGACACTGTCGTAGTCCATGTGGGGTCAAATGACATCAGCAGGGCTAGCTCGGAACTTCTGAAATTGGATTGTAAAGAACTGATTCTAGCACTAAGATTCCAAAAAGTGGCCAATTATTTCAGGTCTGATACCATCGTTGGGACACGCGTATGAGATTCAGCAGGCTACTGACATTACACACCTGGCTAAAAGATTACTGTAGCTCCGTTGGAATCACTTTTACAGATAACTTTCACACCTTTTGGAAAAGAAGATGCTCTACAGGAATGACGAAGTCCATCAAAATCATCTTGGCTCCTGGACTCATTTCAAGGCTGCGTTGAGACAGTTAATCCCTACCATTGTGTCGCTGAGTAGTCATAATGCTGCAGCAAATGCTCATTATCCAGGGGGCGTTGGCAGACAGCGTAAGTAACTTAATTTATGTCCCACTAACTGCCCTGAATGCCTCTGTTAATCCTACAGCTATTATATGGAGTAATTATGTGCCTATGAACCAGAGTTACAGTATACTGTTAGCACTGAGGCGGTGTGCCCTAGTAGGAAGTCCACTGTGTGCAGCTCACCCTGCACAAATATAAACATGAGCATGTCTACTTCTGATGAGCTTCCCACTAAAGCAATAAAAACAATAAAACATCCTAGAAAAGTGATCAAAAATTGCACACATTAACATACAGTACCAGTCAAACATTTGGGCACACACTCATTTAAGGGTTTTTATTTATTTGTACTATTTTCTACATTGTAGAAGTGAAAACATCAAAACAATGAAGTAACACATGGAATCATGTAGTAACCAAAAAAGTGTTAAACAATTCAAAATATAGTTTAGATTCTTCAAAGTAGCCACCCTTTGCCTTGATGACAGATGTGCATTCTCTCAACCAGCTTCACCAGGAATGCTTTCCCAAAAGTCTTGAAGGAGTTCCCACATATGCTGAACACTTAGTGGCTGCTTTTCCTTCACTCTGCGGTCCAACTCATCCCAAACCATCTCAATTGAGTTGAGGTTGGGTGATTGTGGAGGCCAGGTCATCTGATGCAGCACTCCATCACTATCCATCTTGGTCAAATAGCCCTTACACAGCCTGGAGGTGTGTTGGGTCATTGTCCTGTTGAAAAACAAATTATAGTCCCACTAAGCACAAACCAGATGGGACGGCGTATCACTGCAGAATGCTGTGGTAGCCATGCTGGTTAAGTGTGCCTTGAACTCTAAATAAATCACAGAAAGTGTCACTAGCAAAGCACCCCCACACCATCACACCTCCTCCTCCATGCTTCACGGTGGGAACCACACATGCGGAGATCATCCGTTCACCTACTCTGCGTCTCACAAAGACGGTGGTTGGAACCAAAAATTGCATATTTGGACTCCTCAGACCGAAGGACAGATTTTCACCGGTCTAATGTACATTGCTAGTGTTTCTTGGCCAAGCAAGTCTCTTCTACTTATTGATGTCCTTTAGTAGTGGTTTCTTTGCAGCAATTTGACCATGAAGGCCTGATTCACGCAGTCTCCTCTGAAAAGTTGATGTTGAGATGTGTTTGTTACTTGAACTCTGTGAAACATTTATTTGGGCTGCAACTTATCCTCTGTAGCAGAGGTAAGGCTGGGTTCTCCTTTCCTGTGGTGGTCCTCCTGAGAGCCAGTTTCATCAGTGTTTGATGGTTTTTGCGAATGCACTTGAAGAAACTTTCAAAGTTCTTGAAATGTTCCGTAATGACGGACTGTCGTTTCTCTTTACTTATTTGAGCTGTTCTTGCCATGATATGGACTAGGTCTTTTACAAAAAAAGGGCAATCTTCTGTATACCACCCTTACCTTATCAAAACACAACTGACTGGCTCAAACGCATTAAGAAGGAAAGAAATTCCCAAAATTAAGAAGGCACACCTGTTAATTGAAATGCATTCCAGGTGACTACCTCATGAAGCTGGTTATACAGGACTAAGATTGTATCCTACTACAACGGCTCTGACGCTCGTCGGATGTGGAAGGGCTTGAAAACTATTACTGACTACAAAAGGGAAAACCAGCTGCCCAGTGACGCGAGCCTACCAGACGAGCTAAATTGCTCGCTTTGAGGCAAGCAACACTGAAACATGCATGCGAGCACCAGCTGTTCCAGATGACCGTGTGATCACTCTCTATGTAGCCGATGTGAGCAAGGCCTTTAACCTGTTGGGGGTAGGGGGCAGTATTTACACGTCCGGATAAAAAACGTACCCGATTTAATCTGGTTATTACTACTGCCCAGAAACTAGAATATGCATATAATTATTGGCTTTGGATAGAAAACACCCTAAAGTTTCTAAAACTGTTTGAATGGTGTCTGTGAGTATAACAGAACTCATATGGCAGGCAAAAACCTGAGAAGATTCCAAACAGGAAGTGCCCTCTCTGACCATACCTTGAGCTTCTTGACTCTGTTTTTTGAAGACTGAGGATCTTTGCTGTAACGTGACACTTCCTACGGCTCCCATAGGCTCTCAGAAGGCGGGAAAAAGCTGAATGATGTAATTCCAGCCACAGGCTGAAAAACATTAGCGCCTTTGGTAAGTGCTCTATCAGAGGACAATGGGCTGAGGCGCATGCACGAGTCGACCCCATGTTTTTATTTTCGTTCGTCTTTGAACCTAAACACAGATTCCCGGTCGGAATATTATCGCTTTTTTACGAGAAAAATTGTATAAAAATGTATTTTAAACAGCGGTTGACATGCTTCGAAGTACGGTAATGGAATATTTAGAATTTTTTTGTCACGAAATGCGTCGTGCGCGTCACCCTTCTTTACCATTCGGATAGTATGTCAGCAGAGTACCCAGCCAGAAATAATCAGACACCCATTTTTCAAGCTAGCATAAAATGTCACAGACCCAAACCACAGCTAAATGCAGCACTAACCTTTGATGATCTTCATCAGATGACACACCTAGGACATTATGTTATACAATACATGCATGTTTTGTTCAATCAAGTTCATATTTATATCAAAAAACAGCTTTTTACATTAGCATGTGACATTCAGAACTAGCAAACTTCCGGGGAATTTGCTAACAATTTACTAAATTACTCACGATAAACATTCACAAAAAGCATAACAATTATTTTAAGAATTATAGATACAGAACTCCTCTATGCACTCGATATGTCCGATTTTAAAATATCTTTTTGGTGAAAGCACATTTTGCAATATTCTAAGTACATAGCCCAGCCATCACGGGCTAGCTATTTAGACACCCGGCAAGTTTAGCCTTCACCAAAATCAGATTTACTATAACAAAAACGTTATTACCTTTGTTGTCTTCGTCAGAATGCACTCCCAGGACTGCTACTTCAATAACAAATGTTGGTTTGGTCCCAAATAATCCATCGTTATATCCGAATAGCGGTGTTTTGTTCGTGCGTTCCAGAAACTATCCGAAATGGTAAATCAGGGTCGCGGGCATGGCGCAATTCGTGACAAAAAAATTCTAAATATTCCATTACCGTACTTCGAAGCATGTCAACCGCTGTTTAAAATCAATTTATCTCGTAAAAAAGCGATAATATTCCGACCGGGAATCTCCTTTTCGGCAAACAGAGGAAAAATCACAAAGACGGGGGCAGCCAGTGCACGCGCCTAAGCCCACAGTCCCTTGATCGGTCACTTGAGAAAGGCGATAATGTGTTTCAGCCTGGGGCTGGAATGACGACATTCAGGTTTTTCCCGGGCTCTGAGAGCCTATGGAAGACGTAGGAAGTGTCACGTTAGAGCAGAGATCCTTTGTAATAGATAGAGATGGCAAAGAAGTTCAAGAAATGGTCAGACAGGCCACTTCCTGTAAAGGAATCTCTCAGGTTTTGACCTGCCATTTGAGTTCTGTTATACTCACAGACACCATTCAAACAGTTTTGGAAACTTTGGAGTGTTTTCTATCCAAAGCCAATAATTATATGCATATCCTAGTTACTGGGCAGGAGTAGTAACCAGATTAACCTGTTAGGGCTAGGGGGCAGTATTGACACGGCTGGATAAAAAAACATACCCGATTTAATCTGGTTACCACTCCTACCCAGTAACTAGAATATGCATATACTTATTACATATGGATAGAAAACACCCTAAATTTTCTAAAACTGTTTGAATGGTGTCTGTGAGTATAACAGAACTCATTTGGCAGGCAAAACCCTGAGACATTTTCTGACAGGAAGTGGATACCTGATGTGTTGTATTACCTTTAAACCTATCCCATTGAAAAACACAGGGGCTGAGGAATATTTTGGCACTTCCTATTGCTTCCACTAGATGTCACCAGCCTTTACAAAGTGTTTTGAGTCTTCTGGAGGGAGATCTGACCGAACAAGAGCCATGGAACGATGATGTCCCATTAGACACCTGGCGCGCGAGTTCATGTTGGGTACCCTCGTTCCAATACGTTATAAAAGAGTATGCATTCGTCCACCTTGAATATTATTCATGTTCTGGTTAAAAAAGGCCCTAATGATTTATGCTATACAACGTTTGACATGTTTGAACGAACGTAAATATATTTTTTCCCCTCGTTCATGACGAGAAGTCCGGCTGGCTTAGATCATGTGCTAACAAGACGGAGATTTTTGGACATAAATGATGAGCTTTTTTGAACAAAACTACATTCGTTATGGACCTGTGATACCTGGAAGTGACATCTGATGAAGAGAATCAAAGGTAATGGATTATTTACATAGTATTTTCGATTTTAGATCTCCCCAACATGACGTCTAGTCTGTATCGCAACGCGTATTTTTCTGGGCGCAGTGCTCAGATTATTGCAAAGTGTGATTTCCCAGTAAGGTTATTTTTAAATCTGGCAAGTTGATTGCGTTCAAGAGATGTAAATCTATAATTCTTTAAATGACAATATAATATTTTACCAATGTTTTCTAATTTTAATTATTTAATTAGTGGTGCTGACTTGACTGCCGGTTATTGGAGGGAAACGATTTCCTCAACATCAATGCCATAGTAAAACGCTGTTTTTGGATATAAATATGAACTTGATAGAACTAAAAATGCATGCATTGTCTAACATAATGTCCTAGGAGTGTCATCTGATGGAGATTGTAAAAGGTTAGTGCATCATTTTAGCTGGTTTTATGGTTTTGGTGACCCTGTCTTTGAATTGACAAAACATTACACACAACTCTTGTAAATGTACTGTCCTAACATACTCTAAATTTATGCTTTCGCCGTAAAACCTTTTTGAAATCGTAAAACGTGGTTAGATTAAAGAGATGTTTATCTTTCAAAGGGTGTAAAATAGTTGTATGTTTGAAAAATTTGAATTTTGACATTTATTTGGATTCAAATTTGCCGCTCTTGAAATGCACCTGCTGTTGATGGAGTGCACCACGGGTGGCACGCTAGCGTCCCACCTAGCCCATAGAGGTTAAATCGGGTACGTTTTTTATCCAGCCGTGGAAATACTGCCCCCTAGCCATAACAGGTTAAAATTGTGTAAAATAGTCATATGTTTGAGAAATTGAAGTAATAGCATTTCTAAGGTATTTGAATAACGCGCCACGGGATTCAACTGGCTGTTGAGTAGGTGGGACGATTTCGTCCCGCCGACCCTAGAGAGGTTAAACAGGTCAACATTCACAAAGCCGCGGGGCCAGACGAATTACCAAGACGTGTACTCAAAGCATGCGCGGACCAACAGGCAAGTGTCTTCACTGACATTTTCAGCCTCTCCCTGACCAAGTCTATAATACCTAAATGTTTCAAACAGACCACCATAGTCCCTGTGCCCAAGATAGCGAAGGTAACCTGCCTAAATGATTACCGCCTCTTAGCACTCACGTCGGTAGCCATGAAGTGCTTTGAAAGGCTGGTTATGGCTCACATCAACACCATCATGCCAGGAAACCTAGACCCACTCCAATTTGTAAACCGCCCCAAAAGATCAACAGATGACGCAATCTCAAATCACACTCCACACTGTCCTTTCCCAACTAGAAAAAAGAAACACCTATGTGAGAATGCTGTATATTGACTACAGCTCAGCGTTCAACACCATAGTGCCCACGAAGCTCATCACTAAGCTAAGCTTCCTGACATCCAGGAGAAAGGCCCCAAAAAATGTCAAAGACTCCAGTCACTCAAGTCAGACTGTTCTCCCTGCTACCGCATGGCAAGCGGTACCGGAGCGCCAAGTCTAGGACCAAAAGGCTCTTTAAAACTTCTTAAGGCTAGGGAGCAGTATTTTGACGTCCGGATGAAAAGCGTGCCCAAAGTAAACTGCCAAAGTAAACTCAGGCCCAGAAGCTAGGATATGCATATTATTAGTAGATTTGGATAGAAAACACTCTGAAGTTTCGAAAACTGTTTGAATAATGTCTGTGAGTATAACAGAACTGATTTGGCAGGCGAAACCCCGAACACAATCCATCCAGGGAATTTTGTTTGAGGTCAATCTGTTTTCTATTGGTTTTCTATGGAAAGCCCTTTTTAATAGGAATATGGTTGCAGTTCCTATGGCTTCCACCAGATGTCAACAGTCTTTAGAAATTGGTTGATGTTTTTCTTTTGAAAAATGGCTAAGTAGTCCTGTTCTTTCCATGTGTCACTCAGAGGGACTCAAGTCTTCTGGTGCGTGCGACCTGGAACGCGCTTCACTTTGTTTTTGGTATTGAACACAGTATATCCCGTCTTAAATTGTATCGATTATTTACGTTTTAGGGTACCTAGGTTTGGATTAGGAAAGTTGTTTGGACCAAGTTTACAGGTAACTTATTAGATACTTTGTAGGCATGCTGGGCGAGTTGAAACCGGTGTATTTCTGAATCAAACACGTCAAATAAATTGACATTTTGGAGATATAAAGAGGGAATTTATCGAACAAAAGGACCATTTGTGATGTTTCTGGGACATTTTGGAGTGCCAAGAGAAGAAGATCTTCAAAGGTAAGGCATGAATTATATTGTTATTTCTGACTTTTGTGTCGCACCTGGCTGGTTGAAATATGATTTTCATGTGTTTGTATGCGGGGTGCTGTCCTCAGAATCTGGTCTGCTTTCGCCGTAAAGCCTTTTTGAAATCTGACACTGCGGCTGGATTAACAAGAAGTTAAGCTGTATTTTGATGTATAACACTTGTATGTTTTATGAATTCTTATTATGAGTATTTCTGTTTTTGAATTTGGCACGCTGCAATTTCACTGGATGTTGTCAAATCAATCCCGTTAACGGGATTCGAGCGGGAATGGGGGTGAAGGGATCCCTAAGAGGTTTTAACAGCTTCTACCCCCAAACCATAAGACTGCTGAACAGCTAATAAAATGGCTACCCAGACTATTTCCATTGCCCCCCTCTTTTACGCTGCTGCTACTCTCTGTTTATTATCTTAGCATAGTCACTTTAACTATCTACATTTACATATTACCTCGACTAATCGGTGCCCCCGCGCATTGACTCTGTACCCGTACCCGCTGTATATAGCCTCAATATTGTTATTTTACTGCTGCTCTTTAATTATTTGTTACTTTTATTTTTCACACTTATTTTTCTTAACTGCATTGTTGGTTAAGGGCTTTGTAAGTAAGGATTTCACTGTTCAGTGCATGTGACAAATTCAATTTGACTTCATGGTTAACTAAACAAACAACCTTCCCCACTTCTAAAAGCCCCGACTGAGCCGGGGTCGTATGCACTAAGAGCGAAACGAAAGCAAACGGGCTGAAACAGGAGGTGTGACCACCTGAACCTGTCCAATAAGAAAGACTTGTTTTCATTTCTGTTACATAACATTTTGCTATGGTGCTTACTAATGAACACAACCCTGGGCTGATCAGCCTGAGTAGCTAAGTCACTCACCAGATTCCTGCATGAGCAGGGCAGAGTTGAAGAGTGCCAGTTTGTGGCGTGGGTTGAGCTCCAGGGCATGGTTAAAGTTCTTCAGGGCCTCTGAGGGCTCCTTCATCTCGATGTTGACGATAGCCAGGTTGTACCAGAGGTCAGCGTTGGTGCTGTCCAGCTCCAGGGCCCGCAGGTAGGCGTCCCTGGCCTCCAACGGCTTGTTCATCTTCAGCAGCAGCTCCCCTCTGGGTTTGGAGTTTGCACAGAAAGAAAGGAGAAATTAAGTCTCCATTTTGGTTCTGGAGGGTTGAAGCAGCAAGCGGTAGCATTTCTCAAGCCAAATCTAAGCTCACCTTCACAACTGACTATTATATTGAATGAAAACAAATACTAAATAACAGTAATATCATCTACATCAACTCTGTATTGTCATGAGGTAGTCACTCTTACCTGTTCTTGATTATGGTGATACTATTTATCAAAGTGCAGCTGCCTCTACTCTTAAACCCCTGGATACTGTTTTTCAAAGCACTCTTTGTTTTATCACAGGACACAGTTGTATTACTCATCACTGTATTCTTTACCAAAAGGTGGGCTGAACCTCTGAACTCAGATCACATCATGGCTCTCTTTTTGTTTACAAAGCCCTGCACCACAAGCTTCCGACTTACCTAACTTCACTGTTAAGATTTAAAATGAGCCAGCCTTTAGTTTTCTTGCTCCACATGTTTGGAATGAGCTCCAAAATATATTTGTAATAGATGTGTTAGTGTCCCTAGGGTAGTTCAGGCAGCGGACAGAGGATTCTTATAATGAAGAATGTGTTTGTTTTAGTTGACTGTGTTTTGTGTATATTTATGTTTGTCTGTGCAATATACACTACCGGACAAAAGTTTTAGAACACTTACTCATTCAAGGGTTTTTCTTTATTTTTACTATGTTCTACATTGTAGAATAATAGTGAAGACATCAAACCTATGAAATAACACATATGGAATCATGTAGTAACCAAAAATGTGTTAAATCAAAATATATTATATATTTTAGATTCTTCAAAGTAGCCACCCTGTGCCTTGATGACAGCTTTGCACACTCTTGGCATCATCTCAACCAGCTTCATGAGGTAGTCACCTGGAACGCATTTCAATTAACTTTTAAGAAGGCGCACCTGTTAACTTGTGGAATTTCTTTCCGTCTTAATGTGTTTGAGCCAATCAATTGTGTTGTGACAAGGTAGGGGGATATACAGACTATAGCCCTATTTGGTAAAATACCTAGTCCATATTATGCCAAGAACAGCTCAAATAAGTAAAGAGAAAAGACAGTCCATCATTACTTTAAGACAAAGGACAGTCAATACGGAAAATTCCAGTTTCAGTTTCTTCAAGTGCAGTCGCAAAAACCATCAAGCGTTATGATGAAACTGGCTCTCATGAGGACCGCCACAGGAATGGAAGAGCCAGAATTAGCTTTGCTGCAGAGTATAAGTTCATTAGAGTTACCAGCCTCAGAAATTGCAGCCCAAATAAATACTTCACAGAGTTCAAGTAACAAACACATCTCAACAACTGTTCAGAGCGGGACTGTGTGAATCAGGCCTTCATGGTCAAATTGCTGCAAAAAAAAACACTACTAAAGGACACCAATAAGAAGAAGAGATATGCTTGGGCCAAGAAACACTAGCAATGGACATTAGACCAAACTGGAGATTTTTGGTTCCAACTGTTGTGTCTTTGTGAGACGCGGTGTGGGTGAACGGATGATCTCCGCATGTGTATTTCTCACTGTAAAAGCATAGAGGAGGTGGTGTTATGGTGTGGGGGTGCTTTGCTGGTGACACTGTCTGTGATTTATTTAGAATTCAAGGCACACTTAACCAGCATGACTACCATAGCATTCTGCAACGATATGCCATCCCATCTGGTTTGGGCTTAGTGGGACTATCATTTGTTTTTCAACAGGACAATGACTCAACACACCCCCAGGCTGTGTAAGGGCCATTTTACCAAGAAGGAGAGTGATGGAGTGCTGCATCAGATGCCCTGGCCTCCACAATCCCCCGACCTCAACCAAATTGAGATGGTTTGGGATGAGTCGGACCGCAGAGTGAAGGAAAAGAAGCCAAAAAGTGCTCAGCATGTGGGGGAACTCCTTCAAGACTGTTGGGAAAGCATTCCTGGTGAAGCTGGTTGAGAGAATGCCAAGAGTGTGCAAAATGTATTTTCTGAAATTGTATATGCAGGGCTCCCACGTAAAAGAGACACTGGTCTCAATGGTGGCTCCCTGATTAAATGAAGGAAAATAAATTATACCCCCTAATTCCCCATTTGAGATATCAAACATAACACTAAAATAGGTGGTCAATATCCTGACAAACTATAATAAATAAATGCACATTGAATGCACACAAGTGGAAGCTTCTTATCACCGTCAGAGAGACATAGGTGAAGGGCAAGAAGGGTGATCATTTAAGTTGGAGATCAACAACAACCCATTCACACTACAGTATATGGGAGAACAGAAGCATGCACATTGCCCTGCCTCTGTCACCTCTAGGACAGCCCAGAGAGGAGGAAGAAACAATAACAAAAGGAGGAGGGACATTGAAGACGCACCACAGACGGGTCTATCTACTTGTGCTCTCCAAACTCCTGCCAGTGGAGAGCGCTTTGTTCCCTTATTGAAATGTTTTATTGTTGCTTTCACAAGTTAAAAACGACATTTGCGAAATCAATCTACTACAATAGTTGCTAACGTTTCACCATGCCATTCCATTACCGTTATTGCAACATTTAAGACATTTCTGATTCAAGTGTGATACAGGCTAAATTGTTACGTTTTCATTTGCCTTGGGCGGAATGTTTATAGTGACCATGAGCGTTCGCAACACTCATGAGGTAGAAGTTCTGATTATTTTTATTACAGTAACATGTAGGCCTATTTGTGTGCTGTTTGGTCCTGAGAGTTTCTCAGTCTCTATTTTGCCACTGTGAACGTGAATAGATATAGCTGGCCTGTGCACCAGAATAGGTGTGGCCAAGTGCCCATTTTGGGATGTTCCCCTCAGTTCAAGTTTGACAACTCATTGGGGAGGCTGTGTTTTTTGACAACTCATTGGGGAGGCTATGCCTTGCCATAACGGTTAGGACAGGTTTTGCCTGATGAGGCTTTTTTTTGCTGGCATTTTAAAATCAGAGGTCTGTATATACAGTATACTGAACAAAAATATAAATGCAACAATTTAAAGTTTTACTGAGTTACAGTTCTTATAAGAAAATCAGTAAATTCAAATTAATGAATTAGGCTCTAATCTATGGATTTCACATGACTGCGCATCCATGGGTCGGCCTGGGAGGGCATAGGCCCAGCCAATCAGAATAGTTTGTTTCCCAACAAACAATGCTGCGCACTGGCGCACATTAGCCCGAGCAACGCCCCGGGACTGCTTAGCAGAAGAAATACTGTATCAGCCCAAGGAGAGAAGCACGAGATTGAACTTCACTCAACTTTCTAGTTTTCCCTGTTAGTTAACACTATCAACGTTTCCCTTTACTGTGTCAATTGTGATCGAATCAACACAATATTATCCACTTTCAATGCAACATACCAAAACAAGCTATCCAAGAGATTTTGTTGTAGGCATAAGGCATCGGAGTAAGATTCTATTGCATTTTATTTATTTATTTAACCTTTATTTAACTAGGCAAGTCCGTTAAGAATAAATTCTTATTTACAATCATGGCCTATCGGGGAACAGTGGGTTAAACTGCCTTGATCAGTGGCAGAACGATAGATTTTTACCTTGTCAGCTTGGGGATTCGATCAAGCAACCTTTTGGTTGCTGGCCCAACGCTCTAATCACTAGGCTACCTGCCGCCCCAGTCCATACAGCCATCTGGGTTCTCAGTACATTGCGCAGACAGGAAAAAACACACAGGACTCAGTCAGTACTCTACACAGACCAATGCGACATAACCAAATCTGAACTGCAGTAGGCCTATATGCAAATAGACCATTGCCATATATGGATCTGTGCCAATTACTTTGATCTGGACTGTGTTTACAGCGGTGGTCGTGAGTAGACGCGTTTGTTTTTAGATCAAAGCGAGTGCTGCATGTAGCCACGTGTGCACATTTTGTTCATATCCTTTAATAGTTAGTGATGCGTAAGATGGCGCCAACAGACCGGACCAGGAATACGACTTTCCCAAATTGGATCCTTTGTTCGCACCCCCCAGGGCAATTGAACTTATCCCAGAGGCTAGTCTAAGACGCCGCCGGCGGAGAAAAAGTACTCAGTGGACTTCTAGTCCGACTCAGGAGGCGGGCACACCATCCACTGCTTCCGAGTATATTACTCGCTGATGTTCAGTCTCTGGACAATAAAGTAGATGAACTCAGGGTGAGGATTTCCTTCCAGAGAGACATCAGGGACTGTAACATACTCTGTTTCACGGAAACATGGCTCTCTCCTGATATACTGCCCCTGCCCATACAGCCATCTGGGTTCTCAGTACATCGTGCGGACAGGAATAAAGAACTCTCCGGGAAGAAGGGCGGTGGTGTATGTTTCATAATTAACCACTCATGGTGTGATTGTGATAATGTACAGAAACTCAAGTCCTTTTGTTCACCCGACCAAGAAAACCTCAATCAAATGCCGACTGTATTACTTTGAGAGAATTCTCTTCGGTTATAGTCACAGACGTATATATTCCACCTCAAGCTGATAACACGACACCCTCAAGGAACTACACTGGACTTTATGCAAACTTGAAACTACATATCCTTAGGCTAAATTTATTTTAGCTGGGGATTATAAAGCAAATTTGAGGAAACGCTACCGAAGTTCTATCAACACATTGACTGTAGTACTAACGCTGGAAAAACACTCGCCCACTGCTCTTCTCTCTTCCGGGATGCCTACAAGGCCCTTCCCGCCAAATTAGATCTTGACTCCATTTTTCTCCTCCCTTCCTATAGGCAGAAACTCAAACAGGAAGTACCCGTGCTAAGGTCTATTCAATGCTGGTCTGACCAATCGGAATCCATGCATAAAGATTGTTTTGATCATGCGGACTGGGATATATTCCGGGTATCCTCGGAGAATAACAATGTACACAGGGACACTGTGACTGAGTTCATCAGGAAGTGTATAGGGGATGTTGTTCCCACTGTGGCTATTAAAACCTACCCAAACCAGAAAAAGTGGATAGATGGAAGCATTCGCGCTAAACTGAAAGCACTAACCACCGCATTTAACCATGGCAAGGTGACTGGGAATATGGCCGAATACAAACAGTGTAGTTATTCCCTCCGTAAGGCAATCAAACAGGCAAAATGTCATAGTCCGGGTAGGGTTTGGCCAGCTGGGATGTCCTTGTCCCATCGCGCTCTAGCAACTCCTGTGGCGGGCCGGGATCATGCACGCTGACACGGTCACCAGCTGTATAGTGTTTCCTCCGACACATTGGTGCGGCTGGCTTCTGGGTTAAGCGTGCTTTGTGTCAAGAAGCAGTGCGGCTTGGCGGGGTTGTGTTTTGAGGACGCACGGCTCTCAACATTCGCTTCTCCTGAGTCCATACGGGAGTTGCAGCGATGGGACAAAACTAACTACCAATTGGACATGACGAAATTTGGGATAAAAAATTATAATTAAAAAAAATTTAAAAGGAGCTGATCGTGGACTTCAGGAAAAAGCATCACCGGGGGCACACCGCCCTCCAGGACAACTACAGCACCCAATGTCACAAGAAGGCCAAAAAGATCAAGGACATCAACCACCTGAGCCATGGCCTGTTCACCCCGCTATCACCCAGAAGGCAAGGTCAGTTCAAGTGCATCAAAGCAGGGACCGAGAGACTGCTTCTATCTCAAGGCCATCAGACTGTTAAATAGCCATCACTAGCCGGCTACCACCCGATTACTCAACCCTGCACCTTACAGGCTGCTGCCCTATATACATAGACATGGAATCACTGGATACTTTAATAAGTGGAACACCAGTCACTAATAATGTTTACGTACTGCTTTACTCATTTCATATGTATATACTGTATTCTATTCTACTGTATTTTAGTCAATGCCACTCCTACATCGCTCGTCCTAATATTTATATATTTCTTAATTCCATTATTTTACTTTCAGATGTGTGTATTGTTGTGAGTTGTTAGATATTACTGCAGTGTTGGCGCTAGGAACACAAGCATTTCGCTACACACGCAATAACATCTGCTAAATATGTGTATGTGACCAGTAATATTTGATTTGATTTATTAGACCAGTTCTAGATCATTTGTAGTCAGCAATAGAGGAGGGATTGTTTCCTACAAGAGCACAAAACTTTGAAAAGCTAGTCAGGTAAATAGCTTTTTGTATGTCTTAAAAGGGCAGTGTTGTAATTTGAGACAGTCTTGAGTAAGCTAAGTAGCAGATAGGCAGAAGGTAGCATCATTTGTCATTCTCTAATAATGGCATGGGAATAATAATGCATTTTATTCTGTAAAGTGGTTTCTTGCATAAAACACACGTTTCAGTCACCTCCTTGTCTGAAGGACAAGTGGATAAACAGGTTCATGTCAAGCCCTGCATGATTTTTTTCAAAAGTCTCATGGAATATAGGCCTACATTGAACACCACACATTTGCTGCTATTGTAGGCTGAAAGGTATAACAGCTATTTCCATGTTAATATGTTATGGAATGCATTTTCTCCATTGTTTTAGATGGTATGCCACTGGTAGGTCTACATTATGAACACTTAAAACTAACTTGGGGACTCCCGCGTGGCGCAACGGTCTAAGGCACTTCATTGAAGTGCTTGAGGCGTCACTACAGACCCGGGTCTGATCCCAGGCAGCCGACCGCGACCGGGAGACCAATGAGGTGGCGCACAATTGGCCCAGCATCGTCCAGGTTAGGGGAGGGTTTGGCCGGCCGGGATGTCCTTGTCCCATTGCGCTCTAGCGACTCTTTATGGCGGGCCGGGCGCAATGCACGCTGACTTTGGTCGCCAGTTGTATGGTATTTCCTCCAACACATTGGTGCGGCTGGCTACCGGGTTAAGCGAGCAGTGTGTCAAGAAGCAGAACGGCTTGGCAGGGTCGTATTCCGGAGGGCACATGGCTCTTGACCGAGCCGTTACGGGATTTGCAGCGATGGGACAAGACTAACTACCCATTGGATATCACCAAATTGGGGAGAAAAGAAAATGGGTACATTTAGTTTTTAATTTAAAACGTCAAGCGGGTACAGCCTCAGTGATCACAGTAACGGTGCGCTGAAAGTAGCACAGAATTTTTACAACATTCAGCAAACTTTGCTCAGCTGGCCTCCCGCCGCGCCACTCGGGAGTCCAGCTCCTTCATTGTGTTGACGTTGAGGTAGAGATTATTTTCCTGGCACCACTCTGTCAGGGCAGTCACCTCCTCCCTGTAGCCTGTCTTATCATTGTTGGTAATCAGCTGTCCAGTGGCTGGTCTCAGACGATCCCGAAGATGAAGAAGTCAGATGTGGAGGTCCTGGGCTGGCGTGGTTACACGTGGTCTGCGGTTATGAGGCCGGTTGGACGTATTACCAAATTCTCTAAAACGACGTTGGAGGCGAGTTATGGTAGCGGTAACAGCTCTGGTGGACATTCCTGCAGTCAGCATGCCAATTGCACGAGCCCTCAAAACTTGAGACACCTATGGCATTGTGTTGTGCAACAAAACTGCACGTTTTAAAGTGACGTTTTACTGTCCCCAGTACAAGGTGCACCTGTGTAATGATCATGCAGTTTAGTCAATTTCTTGATATACCACACCTGTCAGGTGGATGGATTATCTTGGCAAAGGAGAAATGCTCACTAACAAGGATGTAAACAAAATTGAGCACACAATTTGAGAGAAATAAGCTATTTGTAAAATATGGAACATTTCTGGGATCTTTTATTTCACCTCATGAAACATGGGTCCAACACTTCCATGTTGAGTTTATATTTTTGTTCAGTATATACTGTATACAGTGCCTTCACACCGCTCAACTTTTTCCACATTTTGTTGCGTTACAGCCTGAATTTAAAATTGATCAAATTTAGATATTGTCTTCGCTGGCCTACACACAATACACCATAATGTCAAAGTGGTATTATGTTTTTCAAAATGTTTACGAATTAATAAAAAATCAAAAGCTGAAATGTCTTGACTCATTAAGTATTCAACCCTTTTGTTATGGCAAGCCTAAATAAGTTCAGGAGTAAAAATATGCTGAACAAGTCACATAATACGTTGAATGGACTTTGAACGTGATTTTTTATGACTACCTCATCTCTGTACCCCACACATACAATTATTTGTAAGGTCCCTCAGTCAAGCAGCGAATTTCAAACCCAGATTCAACCACAAAGACAAAGGAGATTTTCCAATGCTTTGCAAAGACAGGCACCTATTGGTAGATGTGTCAAAATAAAAAAAGCAAACATTGAATATCCCTTTGAGCATGGTGAAGTTATTCATTACACTTTGGATGGTGTATCAATACACCAAGTCAATACAAATATACCGATGTCCTTCCTAACTCAGTTGCTGGAGAGGAAGGACACCACTCAGTGATTTCACCATGAGGCCAATGGTGACTTTAAAACAGTTATAGAGTTTAATGGCTGTGATAGGAGAAAACTGAGGATTGATTCATTCATTCATCCTGTTTGCAACAAGGCACAAAATAGAGCTAAAAATGTTGCAAAACAATTAACTTTTGTCCTCAATACAAAGTGTTATGTTTGGGGCAAATCCAATACAACACATTATTGAATACCACTCTCCAATGTTATTGGTATGCTTGTAATTGTTAAGGACTGGGGAGATTTTCAGGATAAAAAAAATTAACGGAGCTACACACAGGAAAAAAATCCTAGTGGACAATCTGGTTCAGTCTGCTTTCTACCAGACGTGTGATATTTCATAGTTTTGAGATCTTCACTATTATTCTACAATGAAGAAAAAGTAAAAATAAAGAAAAACCCTGGAATGAGTAGGTGTCCAAACTTTTGACCGGTACTGTATGTATATAGTAACCAAAAAAGTGTTAAAGAAATCAAAATATATTTTAGATTCTTCAAAGTAAGCCACCCTTTGCCTTGATAACAGCTTTGCACACTCTTGGCATTCTCTCAACCAGCTTCAAATGGAATGCTTTTCTAATAGTCTTGAAGGAGTTCCCACATATGCTGGGCACTTGTTGGCTTCTTATCCTTCCCTCTGCGGTCCAACTCATCCCAAACCATCTCAATTGGGTTGAGGTCGGGTGATTGTGGAGGTCAGGTCATCTGATGCAGCACGCCATCACTCTCCTTCTTGGTCAAATAGCCCTTACAGAGCCTGAAAGTGTGTTGGATCATTGTCCTGTTAAAAAACAAATGATAGCACAAACCAGATAGGATGGCATATCGCTGCAGAATGCTGAGGTCGCCATGCTGGTTAAGTGTGCCTTGAAATCTAAATAAATCAGAGTCACCAGCAGAGCACCCCCAAACCATCACAACTCGATGCTTCACGGTGGGAACCACACAAGTGGAGATCATCCGTTCACCTACTCTGCGTCTTGTCGTGGACGAATCAGAATTAGTTGGGTAACATAGATAATTAAGATGTTTTATTAGTATAATATGCTAATTTGAGGTACTTGTCAATAGAAAGTGTCCATTGGACTCTGGTGTCTTTTCAGTTGCATGTCTACCTTAGCTGGGGCTCAGACACTTGGGGCCCAGAGAGAGGAGAGGTCAGACTTGTCGTCATGGGAATGTGTCTTTACCTATTTCTTAAACCATGTGAAGGGATGGCGTGATTAAATGGGGAACCAATGACTTGTCTCCACAATGTCTGTGACCATGGTCTCTTAGATCTCACACTTATCCTGTGATAATATATGGCCTAGAGGCTCACTCCCTCCAGTGAGCCTGTCCAGGAGTGGGGTCAAGAGGGGGTTTGCTTGAGATGGGAGTATCTAGAGTTGACAATTGATATATGCCATTGGATGAAATAGTTCTGTTCAATACCGTACCAGGGAGGGACAGTTCTAAGGGGACCAGATACTGGGCTATTCAATTAATCCTGTTGACATAGCAGTTACTGTCTGATGTGTTTTATTGATATCTGTCATACAAAACGTAACCTTTGCGAACTGTTACTAAGTATCTGTGGTTTGTCAATGTACGTTGAAGGGGCTGTATCGTTGCTATAAAAGATCCCTGAGCCATTCTGTAAGCACCTCATTAAATGATTCATTCGAGAGAATGCATTATTGGGGGTCAAGAACTTTTGCAAAAGTATCTTAAGTATTAAAGATGTAGTTTTAACTCGGACTGGTGTGTTTGTAAATCCTCATTTGGTAATGCGGAAATTAGCCACCACAGTCTCACAAAGACTCGGCAGCTGGAACCAAAAACCTCAGATTTGGACTCAGACCAAAGGACAGATTTACACTGGTATAATGTCCATTGCTCGTGTTTCTTGGCCCAAGCATGTCTCTTCTTCTTATTGGTGTCCTTTAGTAGTGGTTTCTTTGCAGCAATTCCACCATGGAATTGGTGATTGATTCACGCAGTCTCCTCTGAACAGTTGATGTTGAGATGTTTCTGTTACTTGAACTCTGTGAAGCATTTATTTGGGCTGCAAAATCAAATCAAACTTTACTTTTCACATGCGCCGAACACAACGTGTAGACCTTACCATGAAATGCTTACTTACAAGCCCTTAACCGTCAATGCAGTTCAAGAAATAGAGTTTAGAAAATATTTACTAAATAAACTAAAGAAATATTTTTATAAAAAGTAACAATAAAATAATAACAAGGCTATATACATGGGGTACTGGTACCGAGTCGATGTGTGGGGGTACAGGATAGTCGAGTTAATTTATACATGTAGGTAAGGGTGAAGTGACTATGCAAAGATAAAAAAAAAACGGGGGGGGGGGGCGTCAATGTAAATTGTTCGTTGGCCATTTGATTAATTGTTCGACAGTCTTATGGCTTGGGGGTAGAAGCTGTTAAGGAGCCTTTTGGTCCCAGACTTGGCGCTCCGGTACCGCACAGTAGCAGAGAAAACAGTCTGACTTGGGTGACTGGAATCTGACAATTCTTTGGGCTTTCCTCTGACACCGCCTATTATATAAGTCCTGGATGGCAGGAGGCTTGGCCGGTGATGTACTGGGCCATACGCACTACCCTCTGTAGCGCCTTACGATCAGATGCCAAGCAGTTACCATACCAGGTGGGGATGCAACCGGTCAGGACACTCTCGATGGTGCAGCTGTATAACTTTCTGAGGATCTGGGGACTCATGCCAAATCTTTTTAGTCTCCTGAGGGGGAAAAGGTGTTGTTGTGCCCTCTTCACAACTGTATTGGACAGGTTAGTAAATCTAATGAACATATCCTCTGCAGCAGAGGTAACTCTTCCTGACGTAATGACGGCACGAAAAATACAGTGCGACACAGAACAAAAGCAGAAAAATACTAAGCACACAATTCCAACAACTAAACAAGTTCAAGTCGAGCAGTCATTTGAAAGAGTAAGAACATTTCAGCGAGACAACTGAAAGGCAAAATCCATTAACGTCAAGATAATGGAATTCATTGCCCTTGACAATCACCCGTCCTCTGTCGTGGATGATGTTGGCTTTCGCCGACTGGTCGAGCTCCGGTACACACTATTTTTCAGATATTGCCCTACTGGAGTTAGCCAGTATTGTGGAAAAGTACAGTTGAAGTCGGAAGTTCACATACACTTAGGTTGGAGTCATTAAAACTAGTTTTTAAACCACTCCACAAATTTCATATTAACTAATTATAGTTTTGGCAAGTCGGTTAAGACATCTACTTTGTGCATGACAAGTAATTTTTCCAACAATTGTTTACAGACAGATTATTTCACTGTATCACAATTCCAGTGGGTCAGAAGATTAAATACACTAAGTTGACTGTGCCTTCAAACAGCTTGGAAAATTACAGAAAAGGACGTCATGACTTTAGAAGCTTCTGATTGGCTCATTGACAATTTGAGTCAATTAGAGGTGTACCTGTGAATGTATTTCAAGGCCTACCTTCAAACTCAGTGCCTCTTTGATTGACATCATGGGAAAATCAAAAGAAATCAGCCAAGACCTCAGAAAATAAATTGTAGACCTCCACAAGTCTGTTTCATCCTTGGGAGCAATTTCCAAATGCCTGAAGGTACCACGCTCATCTGTACAAACAATAGTACGCAAGTATAAACACCATGGGACCATACAGCCGTCATACCGCTCAGGAAGGAGACGCGTTCTGTCTCCTAGAGATGAACGTACTTTGGTGCGAAAAGTGCAAATCAATCCCAGAACAACAGCAAAGGACCTTGTGAAGATGCTGGAGGAAACAGGTACAAAAGTATCTATATCCACAATAAAACGAGTCCTATATCAACATAACCTGAAAGGCCGCTCAGCAAGGAAGAAGCCACTGCTCCAAAACCGCCATAAAAAAGCCAGACTACGGTTTGCAGCTGCACATGGGGACAAAGATTGTACTTTTTGGAGAAATGGCCTCTGGTCTGATGAAACAAAAAAATAGAACTGTTTGGCCATAATGACCATCGTTATGTTTGGAGGAAAAAGGGGGAGGCTTGCAAGCCGAAGAACACCACCCCAACCGTGAAGCACGGGGGTGGCAACATCATGTTGTGGGGGTGCTTTGCTGCAGGAGGGACTGGTGCACTTCACAAAGTAGATGGCATCATGAGGCAGGAAAATTATGTGGATAAATTGAAGTAACATCTCAAGACATCAGTCAGGAAGTTAAAGCTTGGTCGCAAATGGGTCTTATGGACAATGGACCACAATGGGTCTTATGGACAATGACCACAAGCATACTTCCAGAGTTGTGGCAAAATGGCTTAAGGACAACAAAGTCAAGGTATTGGAGTGACCAACACAAATCCCTGACCTCAATCCTATAGAACATTTGTGGGCAGAACTGAAAAAGTGTGTGCGAGCAAGGAGGCCTACAAACCTGACTCAGTTACACCAGCTCTGTCAGGAGGAATGGCCCAAAATTCACCCAACTTATTGTGGGAAGCTTGTGGAAGGCTACCCAAAACGTTTGACCCAAGTTAAACAATTTTAAAGGCAATGCTACCAAATACTAATTGAGTGAATGTAAACGTCTGAACCACTGGGAATGTGATGAAAGAAATAAAAGCTAAAATAAATAATTCTCTACTATTATTCTGACATTTCACATTCTTAAAATAAAGTGGTGATCCTGACTGACCTAAGACAGGGAATTTTTACTAGGATTAAATGTCAGGAATTGCGAAAAACTGATTTGAAATGTATTTGGCTAAGGTGTATGTAAACTTCCGACTTCAACTGTATGTATGTATGTATGTATGTATGTATGTATGTATAGACACACACACACGCACACGTATAGACACACACACACACACACACACACACACACACACACACACACACACACACACACACACACACACACACACACACACACACACACACACACACACACACACACACACACACACACACACACACACTCAACAGTTTGTGGTCACTTAGAAATGTCCTTCTATTTGAAAGAAAAGCATATTTTTGGTCCATCAAAATAACATCAAATTGATCAGATATACAGTGTTGACACTGTTAATGTTGTAAATTACTATTGTAGCTGGAAACAGCTGATTTTTACAGAATATCTACATGGGCGTACAGAGGCCCATTATCAGCAACCATCACTCCTGTTCCAAAGGGCACGTTGTGTTAGCTAATCCAAGTTCATCATTTTAAAAGGCTAACTGATCATTAGAAAACCCTTTTGCAATTATGTTAGCACAGCTGAAAACTGTTGTTCTGATTAAGGAAGCAGTAGAACTGGCCTTCTTTAGACTAGTTGAGTATCTGGAGCATCAGCATTTGTGGGTTTGATTACAGGCTCAAAATGGCCAGAAACAAAGCGCTTTCTTATGAAACTCGTCAGTCTATTCTTGTTCTGAGAAATTAAGGCGATTCCATGCGAGAAATTGCCAAGAAACTGAAGATCTTGTACAACACTGTGTACTACTCCCTTCACAGAACAGCGCAAACTGTCTCTAACAAGAATGGAAAGAGGAGTGGGAGGCCCCGGTGCACAACAGAGCAAGAGGACAAGTACATTAGAGTGTCTAGTTTGAGTCTCCTCTTTACTGTTGACGTTGAGACTGGTGTTTTGCGGGTACTATTTAATGAAGATGCCAGTCGAGGACTTGCTAGGCGTTTGTTTCTCAAACTAGATACTAATGTACTTGTCCTCTTGCTCAGTTGTGCACCGGGGCCTCCCACTCTTTCTATTCTGGTTAGAGCCAGTGCTGATAATGGGCCTCTGTACACCCATGTAGATATTCCATTAAAAAATGTTTTTAAAAAGTCAGCCGTTTCCATCTACAACAGTCATTTACAACAATGTCTACACTCTTTTTCAATTTCATGTTATTCTAATGGACAAAAAAGTTGTTTTTCTTTAAAAAACAAGGACATTTCTAAGTGACCCCAAACTTTTTAACGGTGGTGTATATTTTTTTACAAATCGATACTTGCAGTAAAATAGCAATATAATATCTTACAAAAATATTATTGCAATACGCAACCATTGATTTCACCCCCCCATCACTAAAGGGCTTTACCTACTGATATATAATGTTAGATAAAGGGCCTTGCCTGCTGATATATGGCTCTAGTAAAGGGCCCTTACCTGCTGATATAGGCTTGTTTGAAGTCGGGCCTCATGCTGATGGCCTGTCTGTAGAGCTGGTCAGCCTCCTCCAGCCGTGAGTCGTTGGTACGGATCAGGTTGGCCAGGTTAATGTACACGTTCAGGTGGTTGGGCGCAACACGGGTGGCGTACTTCTTCCCTGGAATGATCTGGAAGGGCATAATCAGTGATTATTCCCCTCAGTGATTGATTCATGATGTTTAATTTAAAAAAAAATGTAACCTTTATTTAAATAGTCAAGTCAGTTAAGAACAAATTCTTATTTACAATGATGGCCTACCCCGGCCAAACCTGGACGACGCTGGGCCAATTGTGCGCCGCCCTATGGGACTCCCAATCACGGCCGGATGTGATACAGCCTGGATTCGAACCAGGGACTGTAGTGACACCTCTTGCACTGAGATGCAGTGCCTTAGACCTTTGCGACACTCGGGAGCTCTGAGTTTATTATACATGTTTATTATACATGGACGGTATTAGATCACACTATACAACACGTTTGCATTGTTTTGGTTAGCTCTGATAGGTAAGGGGCACTGGACATTAGTTATTCCAGGTAAACTTTAACCACTAGAGAATGTAGATCATGAGAGCCGTGTGAACAAACACTTAAAAATATATATACTATCACCACTTTTCACGAGCCCAACCAATGTTTCGGTATGTCCTTATTTTCAAGGAAAGCTAGGCAGAAAGAGAAATTAAATAACAACCAACAGAAAAGAAAACTTAATGAGAAATTTAGTCCCACCATCTTGGAGGGCAAATAATGATTGAGCATATCTAGAATACCAATATAATTCTAATAGAACTTCAAAGTCACTGGAAGCCTCTGATGTAGGCAATCTGCTCTGTCATGGCCAACATGGTATCCCACATTACAGTGGGATTGTTAGGGAAACAAATTCTGTCATACATCTATACCCTCCCATTCAGACAAGACAGTTCTATATTCCTACACTAGCCACACACCTAGCTAGAGAGGGAGAAGATATATATTTTTGTTTTCTTCTATGGAAGAAAACCATCTATTGAATCAGAGTTAACACAGTTCCTCAAATAAATCATGAGAACATGACAGACTGAGGCTAACAAAAGCTGCACTTTTCTATTCAATCAGTGTACATTTCCTCCATCGACAGGATCACAGAGGCTTATCAAACACGCACTAAAGCACCATATCGTTAGTTTCATTCCATGGGGTTGTCGGTAGTTGGATTTCAAGACATAAGCGGAAATCTGGATATAAATAGTTCACTTATTTGGAAACCCAATAAATAAAAGAGCTATGATCAACATAAGTGTACTGTGTCTAAGTGATTATCATTGGGCCCCACGCGGATATCCTGTTCAGGATCATCAGCATGGGGCCATGGATACATGATGGCCATAGCCGCCTGCGTGCTTTAGCTGAAAAACCTCTTCAAAAGATACAACAAGGCCTCGCCTGTACTGTTTCGTGACGCTAACATTAAAGAAATCAGCCCCGCTGCTGATTCACAAAATTGTAATTTGTTTTCAAAGCTGACCCATCGCAAGGGTAGTACAGATCAAATAAGCTTCCATAAATACAGTGAGGGAAAAAAGTATTTGATCCCCTGCTGATTTTGTACGTTTGCAAACTGACAAAGAAATGATGGTAGGTTTATTTGAACAGTGAGAGACAGAATAACAACAACAAAAATCCAGAAAAACGCATGTCAAAAATGTTATAAAATGATTTGCATTTTAATGAGGGAAAGAAGTATTTGACCCCTCTGCAAAACATGACTTAGTACTTGGTGGCAAAACCCTTGTTGGCAATCACAGAGGTCAGACGTTTCTTGTAGTTGGCCACCAGGTTTGCAAACATCTCAGGAGGGATTTTGTCCCACTCCTCTTTGCAGATCTTCTCCAAGTCATTAAGGTCTCGAGGCTGACGTTTGACAACTCGAACCTTCAGCTCCCTCCACAGATTTTCTATGGGATTAAGGTCTGGAGACTGGCAAGGCCACTCCAGGACCTTAATGTGCTTCTTCTTGAGCCACTCCTTTGTTGCCTTGGCCGTGTGTTTTGGGTCATTGTCATGCTGGAATACCCATCCACGACCCATTTTCAATGCCCTGGCTGAGGGAAGGAGGTTCTCACCTAAGATTTGACGGTACATGGCCCCGTCCATCGTCCCTTTGATGCGGTGAAGTTGTCCTGTCCCCTTAGCAGAAAAACATCACCAAAACATAATGTTTCCACCTCTATGTTTGATGGTGGAGATGGTGTTCTTAGGGTCATAGGCAGCATTCCTCTTCCTCCAAACATGGCGAGTTGAGTTGATGCCAAAGAGCTCCATTTTGGTCTCATCTGACCACAAAACTTTCACTCAGTTGTCCTCTGAATCATTCAGATGTTCATTGGCAAACTTCAGACGGGCATGTATATGTGCTTTCTTGAGCAGGGGGACCTTGCGGGCGCTGCAGAATTTCAGTCCTTCACGGCATAGTGTGTTACCAATTGTTTTCTTGGTGACTATGGTCCCAGCTGCCTTGAGATCATTGACAAGATCCTCCCGTGAAGTTCTGGGCTGATTCCTCACCGTTCTCATGATCATTGCAACTCCACGAGGTGAGATCTTGCATGTAGCCCCAGGCCGAGGGAGATTGACAGTTCTTTTGTGTTTCTTCCATTTGCGAATAATCGCACCAACTGTTGTCACCTTCTCACCAAGCTGCTGGGCGATGGTCTTGTAGCCCATTCCAGCCTTGTGTAGGTCTACAATCTTGTCCCTGACATCCTTGGAGAGCTCTTTGGTCTTGGCCATGGTGGAGAGTTTGGAATCTGATTGATTGCTTCTGTGGACAGGTGTCTTTTATACAGGTAACAAACTGAGATTAGGAGCACTCCCTTTAAGAGTGTGCTCTTAATCTCAGCTCGTTACCTGTATAAAAGACACCTGGGAGCCAGAAATCTTTCTGATTGAGAGGGGGTCAAATACTTATTTCCCTCATTAAAATGCAAGTCAATTTATAACATTTTTGACATGCGTTTTTCTGGATTTTTTGTTGTTATTCATTCTCTCACTGTTCAAATAAACCTACCATTAAAATTATAGACTGATCATTTCTTTGTCAGTGGGCAAACATACAAAATCAGCAGGGGATCAAATACTTTTTTCCCTCACTATATATATATTTTTTACAAGTAGATTGGATTACCAAACTCTTTTCATATTCATTTTTCATGAATGATAGAATAGTGGGAACTGGGCAGTTACAGAGAGACCGATAGTAAAGAGGCACAGACAGAATGGCCGAGACAAGGCTTGAAATCCGGAGACGGCAGCGCTACCGGTAGGCCAGCCTGAGGCACTGCCATTTCCTAATTTGACTTAATTCCTGAGATAAACAACTTTTAGGGATTGGGGTAGGAAATCAGGTCAGCCTCCCATTGATCTCTAACAACATAAACTAATCATAACAGAGCTGTATTTCTTAGCATCAATTATTTTTTTATTTAACTAGGTAAGTCAGTTAAGAACAAATTCTTATTTTCAATGACGGCCTAGGAACAGTGGGTTTGCTGCCTTGTTCAGGGGCAGAACGACAGATTTTTACCTTGACAGCTCGGGGATTCGATCTTGCAACCTTTCAGTTACTAGTCCAACGCTCTAACCACTAGGCTACCCTAAGAATTTGTTAACTGACTTGACTATTTAAATAAAGGTTAGATAAAATAAAAGGTGAGCATGACCTAAGACTATTAAACTAACTATTAAAATGATCAAGTCCTCAGGAGACCTTTAACATTTAACTGATGATCAACTATCTGTCAAGCGAAGAAGTGCCCCTTTAGTTGACGTCACTCCCGAGATGGAGGTTTGGGTAGGAAGTCAGATTGGCCTTCTAATAACCATCATCATAAACTCATTAACATACCAGAGGTAAATTACTTGCAATGCTTAACATTAGACAGCTAAACATGATTTAATGACTACAAAGCAATTCATGCCAAAGGTAGGCCTTTCAAAAGGCAGGGGTCCTCAGGTGCTCCTTTAATATTATCCTGCTGCTCAATGATCTATCAAGCTTTGACAGGACGACATTGTAAATTAGAATTTGTTCATAACTGACTTGTCTGGATAAATAAAAGGGATAAATAAATCATATAAATACAAAAGGGTGAATGCAGCTGACAACACATAGAAAACACAACTTAACACGTAGAGGGATTTGGTTTAAAATCCTGGCCCTGGCACAATGAACAACACTGTTCCTCCCACTCGCTGCTGTTACCTCCCAGCTACCGATTCCTCTCGTCGTCATGTCCCTCAAAGGATGATGAAGGTGAAACAGTGGGAATAACAAACACGACTGTTGTTTTCCCTCTTAAATACACCTGGGTGTGTGTGGCCTTGTCACATACCTGTGGCATGAGGGATTTGGCAACCAGGTAGGCATCCTCAGCCTCCTTGGACTTATTCAGGTTCTTGTAGGTCCTTCCCACATTCATATGGGCTCCAATGTCATCTGCAGGGACATGCCACAGGAGAAGGCACATGGATTAGCAATGACAATTTGGCAGGGATATCAAGCCTGCGTGGGGATTAGGGATTAGGAGCATATGCCCAGGCAGTCAGGTGGCGGCTTGGCTGGACACTGGCAGTACATCTGATCTGATGGGAGTTTAGCGGAACATTGTGTGTGCGCCAAATGGCACCCGACATTCAATATAGTGCACTACTTTTGGAATGCATCCATTCAATAGGACCACACAATACAGCTCTGTGGCGGCGGGTGGCTGTCTAACGAGCGGAGCAGGTTGTATGAGGCATTGACATGGTTAAGATAGCCAACGCCACGGTGATGTCACAGGATATTTCATTAGGTTAAAATTGGCATTTGGCTAGTGAGAAATGGGTTGTAAAATGAGTATTTTAGAGATAAATTTAGATTAAGTATTTGTAAACTATACAGCCCTGTGAAAAAGTATTTGCACCCTTACTAATTTTCTCTACTTTTGCATATTTTTGATAATGAATGTTATCAGATCTTCAACCAACACCTAATATTAGATAAAGGGAACCTGAGTGAACAAATAACAACAATCATATACTTACTTCATCTATTTCATAAACAAAGTTATGCAACACCCAATGCCCGTGTGAAAAAGTAACTTCCCCCTTACACTCAATAACTGGTCGTGCCACTTTTAGCTGCAATGACTGCAACCAAATGCTTCCTGTAGTTGTTGATCAGTCTCAAATCACTTTTTGGCAAATTTGACTAACTTTTTGGATGACATTGGTCCCATTACGCATGGCGAAATACAAACACAGTAAGAATCTCATACCAACGGTAAAGCATGGTGGTGGTACTGTGATGGTTTGGGGATGCTTTGCTGCCTCAGGACCTGGACGACTTGCCTTAATAGAAGGAACCATGAATTCTGCTCTGTATCAGAGAATTCTACAGGAGAATGTCAGGCCATCCGTCTGTGAGCTGAAGCGCAGCTGGGTCATGCAGCAAGACAATGATCCAAAACACACAATCAAGTCTACATGAAAATGGCTAAAAAGCAACAAATTTGAAGTTTTGAAATGGTCTAGTCAAAGTCCAGACCTAATCCCAATTGAGATGTTGTGGCAAGACTTGAAACGAGCAGTTCATGCTTGAAACCCCATAAATGTAGCTGAGTTAAATCAGTTCTGCATGCAAGAGTGGGTCAGAATTCCTCCACAGCGATAAGAGACTGATCAACAACTACAGGAAGCATTTGGTTGCAGTCATTGCAGCTAAAGGTGGTACAACCAGTTATTGAGTGCAAGGGGTAATTCCTTTTTCACACAGGGAAATTGGTTGTTGCATAACTTTAAATAAATAAAATAAGTATACATTTTTTTGTTATTTGTAAACTCAGGTTCCATTTCTCTAATATTAGGTTTTGGTTGAAGATCTGATAACATTCAGTATCAAAAATATGCAAAAGTAGAGAAAATCTGAAAGGGGGCAAATACTTTTTCACGGCACTGTACAAGAGAAGTGTATATAGAAAGTGTGAAAAATCATGTTGTTTCATTCTATAGAACCTAATAACGGAATTGTGTAGGCGTGGAACCTTGGAGTGGATGGTGACAGGCCTCATGTTCAAATTACTTTTGTGTTCCTTGTAAAAAAAAAAACAACAGCTTCCTTGTAAGAAACCCAAAACAATTGCCTTCTGGGAACCAGCAGTCTGAAGTGAAGTGTTCAACATCATGGCTATGACAAGCAGACTGATGCTGAAAGATTAGAAAAAGCAGGAAATCCTGATCGGGTTAATGTGCTTACAGAGATAATCTATGGAAACTATTGGGTGGTGAAACTTCGCAAATATTAAATTACAATGCAACTAATTTACATTACAAGTACTTTAACTCAATGTTTTTCATAATAACACCATTGAGCAGACTATATTATATTGATCAAAATCTTGCTATCTTGTCATCGTCTCATCTTCATCATAGCCTTGAAGCCCACCAGACAATAATGGGAGAGGTCTTACCTGGTTGGACCCGGGTGGCTTGAAGGAAATATCTCAGAGCTTTTTCGTAATTGTTTTGATTTTCCAGAGCATGACCAACATTATTCCATAGCTTGGCGTTGTTCTTGTTGACCTGAGGGGAGACATGGCAATCAATCGAAGAAAATAGAGGAAAAACAAACGAGGAGAACAATCTTGGTGAGTTTATTGTAAGTTAGGCCAAGAATGAGATGTGGACGACATACTTTTAGGGCTGAGGTAAACAGTGTATATTCAGATTCCCAGTCCCAGTTTCTGTTGAAGGTCTTGACTGCGTGTGTGGCGAGGAGCACTCCAATCATCAGCCAGGAGATCTTCCTCAAGTGTCTGGTCAATAGAGGGAGAAAGCAAATAGAAAAATGGTGATTCTGTTAAAAGACAATAGAAAGCACAAATAATACCCCCACTCAAATTGATAAATGGTGTCAATTGGTTCAATTTGGTTTTGAATTGTGGCTACAGACACTGAGGGCTGGTTTCCTGGACACAGATTAAGCATCGTCTTGGACGATTGAAAGTGCTTCTTTTTATTTTTATTTCACCTTTATTTAACCAGGTAGGCTAGTTGAGAACAAGTTCTCATTTACAACTGCGACCTGGCCAAGATAAAGCAAAGCAGTTCGACATACAACAGAGTTACACATGGAATAAACAAACATACAGTCAATACAGTAGAAAAAGTCTATATACAGTCGTGGCCAAAAGTTTTGAGAATGACACAAATATTGATTTCCACTAAGTTTGCTGCTTGTTTTGTTCCCCGAGCCACTTAGTTATCACTTTTGCCTTATGGCAAGGTGCTCCATCATGCTGGAAAAGGCATTGTTCGTCACCAAACTGTTCCTGGATGGTTGGGAGAAGTTGCTCTCGGAGGATGTGCTGGTACCATTCTTTATTCATGGCTGTGTTCTTAGGCAAAATTGTGAGTGAGCCCACTCCCTTGGCTGAGAAGCAACCCCACACATGAATGGTCTCAGGATGCTTTACTGTTGGCATGACACAGGACTGATGGTAGCGCTCACCTTGTCTTCTCCGGACAAGCTTTTTTCCAGATGCCCCAAACAATCGGAAAGGGGATTCAGAGAAAATGACTATACCCCAGTCCTCAGCAGTCCAATCCCTGTACCTTTTGCAGAATATCCGTCTGTCCCTGATGTTTTTCCTGGAGAGAAGTGGCTTCTTTGCTGCCCTTCTTGACACCGGGACATCCTCCAAAAGTATTCGCCTCACTGTGCATGCAGATGCACTCACACCTGCCTGCTGCCATTCCTGAGCAAGCTCTGTACTGGTGGTGCCCCGATCCCGCAGCTGAATCAACTTTAGGAGACGGTCCTGGCACTTGCTGGACTTTCTTGGGCGCCCTGAAGCCTTCTTCACAACAATTGAACTGCTCTCCTTGAAGTTCTTAATGATCCGATAAATGGTTGATTTAGGTGCAATCTTACTGCAGCAATATCCTTGCCTGTGAAGCCCTTTTTGTGCAAAGCAATGGTGACGGCACGTTTCCTTGCAGGTAACCATGGTTGACAGAGGAAGAACAATGACTCCAAGCACCACCCTCCTTTTGAAGCTTCCAGTCTGTTATTCGAACTCAATCAGCATGACAGAGTGATCTCCAGCCTTGTCCTCGTCAACAATCACACCTGTGTTAATGAGAGAATCACTGACATGATGTCAGCTGGTCCTTTTGTGGCAGGGCTGAAATGCAGTGGAAATGTTTTTTGGGGGGATCCAGTTCATTTGCATGGCACAGAGGGACTTTGGAATTAATTGCAATTCATTTTATCACTCTTCATAACATTCTGGAGTATATCCAAATTGCCATCATACAAACTGAGGCAGCAGACTTTGTGAAAATGTATATTTGTGTCATTCTCAAAACCTTTGGCCACGACTGTACAGTGTGTGCAAATGAGGTAAGATAAGGGAGGTAAGCCAATAAATAGGCCATGGTGGCGAAGTAATTACAATATAGCAATTAAACACTGGAATGGTAGATGTGCAGAAGATGAATGTGCAAGTAGAGATACCGGGGTGCAAAGGAGCAAGATAAATAAATAAATACAGTATGGGGATGAGGTAGTTGGATGGGCTATTTGCAGATGGGCTATGCACAGGTGCAGTGATCTGTGAGCTGCTCTGAAAGCTGGTGCTTAAAGCTAGTGAGGGAGATGTGAGTCTCCAACTTCAGTGATTTTTGCAGTTCGCTCCAGTCATTGGCAGCAGAGAACTGGAAGGCGGCCAAAGGAAGAATTGGCTTTGGGGGTGACCAGTACCTGCTGGAGCGTGTGCTATGGGTGGGTGCTGCTATGGTGACCAGTGAGCTGAGATAAGGCGGTGCTTTACCTAGCAAAGACTTGTAGATGACCTGGAGCCAGTGGGTTTGCGATGAGTATGAAGCGAGGGCCAGCCAACGAGAGCGTACAGGTCACAATGGTGGGTAGTATACGGGGCTTTGGTGACAAAACGGAGGGCACTGTGATAGACTGCATCCAATTTGTTGAGTAGAGTGTTGGAGGCTATTTTGTAAATGACATCGCCGAAGTCGAGGATCGGTAGGATGGTCAGTTTTACGAGGTTATGTTTGGCAGCATGAGTGAAGGATGCTTTGTTGCGAAATAGGAAGCCGATTCTAGATTACATTTTTGATTGGAGATGCTTAATGTGAGTCTGGAAGGAGAGTTTACAGTCTAACCAGACACCTAGGTATTTGTAGTTGTCCACATATTCTAAGTCAGAACCACCCAGAGCAATGATGCTGGACGGGCAGGCAGGTGCAGGCAGCGATCGGTTGAAGAGCATGCATTTAGTTTTATTTGCATTTAAGAGCAGTTGGAGGCCACGGAAGGAGAGTTGTATGGCATTGAAGCTTGTCTGGAGGTTAGTTAACACAGTGTCCAAAGAAGGGCTAGAAGTATACAGAATGGTGTCGTCTGCGTAGAGGTGGATCAGAGAATCACCAGCAGCAAGAGCGACATCATTGATGTATACAGAGAAGAGAGTCGGCCCGAGAATTGAACCCTGTGCACCCCCATAGAGTCTGCCAGAGGTCTGGACAACAGGCCCTCCGATTTGACACACTGAATTCTGTCTGAGAAGTAGTTGGTGAACCAGGCGAGGCAGTCATTTGAGAAACCAAGGCTGTTGAGTCTGCCGATAAGAATGTGGTGATTGACAGAGTCGAAAGCCTTGGCCAGGTCAATGAATAGTTCTTAGTCCAAGACTAGGTTTATTATCTGTGTCCGTAAACCATCCTTGAGAGTGGTCTATTTTTAAAGCACTTATTTTATGCTTGGGAGACGTTTATTACCCCATTACACTCCATGCGAGTTTGTGTTGGAAAATAACTACTATCTCCAAATGGTACAAGATTTGTTTGTGCCGTCTTGCCAACTCCTTTGGTCATTGGGAAGACCACAAACAGATCTGGCAACCAGGCTAAATACTGTAAAACTCACCTCTTATGGGAGATAATCCTGAAGCCATGTGCCACGAGGACACAGAATCCCATACTGGGCACATAGAGCACCCTCTCTGCCACCACAAAGCCCACAGGGAAGAAGAGGTTGGAGGCTGGGATGAAGGGGAGAACGATCAAAGACAGGGCCTGGAGGAGAAGGAAGAGGAGGAGGAATACAACCTTGAATGAGCCTACTTATTGTTGTATTTTAAGATGTTCTTCTTAGGAATGCACTGCAACAGAGCAATGGGTTAACATAGAGTTTGGAAACTCAGTATATACACAGCACAGAGTAAACACACCATATTGGTTTAAGACTTTCCCTTATATGTTAGCATATCTACATGATAAATATGACAAAATAGTTATAAGTGACAAATTCAGGCTGATGGAGGACACCAGGATAAGCATGTTAGGAATTACTTATTACTTCACACACCATATCAGTAGAGCACTCTAAATGAAAGATTAAGCAAGGTAGAACTTTCCCAGCATGCATGTGACTCAATCCCTCATCTCTTATCTGTTGCAATTACAGAGTCATTTTTGGAGGAAACCCAGGAGGAGACGTTTTAAAGCTTTTTACTGGTTGTGAACTAGGGAGGCAAACAAAGATACAGAAAATAACGTGGCAGGGAATGCAACGCACGTTATTTGACTTTTATTGCCTTACAAAAAAGAAAGAAGAAATCCCAGACTTAACAGAAGCACAGCGGTAGCATAGTAGGTAGGATTTACTACAGAGGCCTGGTCTGAGCCTCGAGGAAACAGAGTAGGTGTGAAGTATGGAATTCAATGACAGTCGTGTTGAGTTCAGCAGTTTAAACTGAGATTGTGTGACTGTGAAATCCAGCAGTGTGCTGTGGTAAATTCTTAGTTCACGAGTGTTGTCAAACATAACGTCCGTAAGCTGTTTAACTGCCTGCAATATGATTTAAAGTGGCCCCCATTTGACACCTCTAAAACTAGCCTGTCAGATAATTCAAAAATAATATTTGATGTTGGAGAAGTACAAAAGGCCAAATGCAGTATACAATGAGGCAATTGCTTCAGTGGACTCAGAACATGTCATGGAGCTTTGAATTATGAGTTTGGAGAGGATTACGCCTATATTATGATAAATCTGTAAAATAACAAATGTTCCATTGTGGTACAGTTTCAGACACAACCCAACAAGACTGAGCCAAAATCACGCCCGTCATTTACCGATAAAGAACAATTGCACAACCTTATAACCAGTTATTATGCTGTTACTATATATGCACTTCTGTACGATTTTATACACATTTTGTTGTTCTATCATTTTGATGTAAGCCTTTTGCAGTGGTTGGTGATTTTCTTGCCACCCCAAATGTTTTTTCTAAAAAAAACGAACCATTAATTCAATGTAATTCAAGGTATGAAATTGTTCTTTTCAAAAACAATCTCTTTTTAGATTTAGTTCTGGTCAATTTGCAGTGTACAAATTATTAGAATTATGTTCTGGCCCACTGACCATGAGCTCCAACAAAAATCATCCCGCGGCTGAATCTAGTTGCCTACCTCTGGCCTAATAAAAAGTATGAAGTTTACAAGTAATTCACAACAAATTCTTCAAGTTCTCCATGCTCCAGTCCGGCAGCTGGTACCGGTGCATCAAGGCTCAGACAAAAAGACTTCTAAACAGCTTCTACCCCCTGGCCACAAGGCTGTTAAATGGCTAACAACTACTGCTCTCCCACTCCCACAGACTATCCACACTGACTCTGTGCCCATCCACAGGTCTCTACCCACGCCGATACAACCTACGCTGCAGCTAAAATGATTATTGATTAGTATTACTCCATTAAACTGCTGCTCATTAATTATTGATTGCTATTAACATTAGTATTTATCCTGCTACTGGTCACTATTCCTCCTGTTTACATGTATATATTATCAAAATAAAGAAAGTTGCACACTCCATCTATAGTCTCCCAGCAATTAAATGGGTATATTTACCAACGTTTCTGCATCACTGTGCCTTCCTCAGTGTCCTCCCTTCCTTATGAATACTTGAACCAGGTTAAGTAGACACAGTGCAATTAGTGTAACCAATGACAGTAGTGAAGGGTGTGTCATAATGATTAAGTTAATTCAAATTAATTAGTGAAACTGTTAAAAAATTGTATGTGGCATATTAAATATATTATCATATAGAAAGATAATGCAATACTGTACATGATATTACTGTACATTTGTTCATAATAAGGGCCTGAGATCAAAGTCAATATTCAGACCACTACGGGTCAATGTTTTTAGATAGGATATCCAGTAAGCCTCCCTTTGTAGTAGTAGGATCTCGATGTTAACTCCTCTCCTTGATAGAGCAACATGCTCAATGCCTGTGTATTTGTGGGAGGAGATGGGATGGTTAGCTTCAACAAAGTGAGCTGCTACTGAATAGTCCCCAGGTGGTGAGGGTAGGAAACAACATCTCCACCCCGCTGATCCTCAACACTGGGGCCCCACAAGGGTGCGTTCTCAGCCCTCTCCTGTGCTCCCTGTTCACCCATGACTGCGTGGCCATGCATGCCTCCAACTCAATCATCAAGTATGCAGACGACACTACAGTGGTAGGCTTGATTACCAACAACGACGAGACGGCCTACAGGGAGGTGGTGAGGTCCCTCAGAGTCTGGTGTCAGGAAAATAACCTGTCACTCAACATCAACAAAACAAAAGGAGATGATCGTGGACTTCAGGAAACAGCAGAGGGAGCACCCCCCTATCCACATCGACGGGACAGTAGTGGAGAAGGTGGAAAGTTTTAAGTGCCTCGGCGTACACATCACGGACAAACTGAAATGGTCCACTCACACCCGGCCAATTGTCCGGGAGAAGAAAAAAAAATCACAAATGCCCAAAAAATGCTTTTTAGCCTATTCATTGATGGAAATACATTTGACTAGTCCTGCTTATCAGTCTGTAGGTTAATTTGCATAATTTGGTCAAATTAAATTGCCGCATGTTTAAGAGATAGTATATTCTTTATATATCTTGTCACACACATACAGCATACAGATACAGAGCCTTTGAGCAGAAAATGTGTCAGACAGCGCGAGAGCTGCTGCTACAGCATCTCAAATGGCAACAGAAGGCAAACTTCATCAGCACGTCACACACCCCTTTGCAATGAGCTGGAGGCTATGCATTTTGAAAAAATATACTTAATTGTTTGAAACCTGAACGTTCTAATACATATGAGGCATGTCTTACCTTGCATCAAAGTAGCCTATTAGATTTCCTCTCTTTCTAAATCTCAAACTGACATTTTGTCACATAAAACCTCTGGCATTTGTGGTGCCCTTTTGACAAAGGTGTTTTCCCGCTAATTGCATTATGGAACGAACATCATTGCTGTGCTTATAATGTGAAGAAAAAACAGTTAATCAAAATGTTAAGCTAAACGTTTTGATCTGTTGCATCAGACTCATTGCTTTTTAACATACACAATATATATGTGACTCGTTTCAAGAAACTAGGCGAATGTCGCGAGTCACTACTTCACAGGAGAGGCATTTGAAATAAATTTTTTGGGCAGAAATGCCTTCTGGAACATGTGAACTTTTATGTGCTTTAATAACAAACTTGTTTTCCATCCATAGATACGAATAAAATTGTTAAAATTACGAGCCTAATTGGTTTAGCCACAGAAAAATCCAGGAACCATCTCGCTAGCCATGATTGGCTGAGATAATGGATGGGCTGGACGTGACGGGAGATGAGTTTGGATTGGTCTGCCATGTAGCATGCTTCTATTTATAACGTGAGCTGTTCAGTATGTGTTGACAATCCTTTCCACTGCACCGTTTTTGAAAGATATAACAGCCATCGAGAACCACTTTTCTCAACAACAATTCCCTGAATTTAGCAGGCGCTGATATCAACAGATCAGTTGGAAGATGTGATGGGCCACCTTCTGTACACGTCACAGTCAGTGTGAACCGGAGTGACTTGACATATAGGACATATAGTTGGCCAAACAAGATGTAGCTCCAACAAAACAGAGTTAAATGTTCCAGTCTGCCGTGAAGTGTTCATCCATGTATACGGGTAAGAGTCTATCTACATATTCTGATATAACTTTCTAATTTAGTCAGAAAGTCATTTTATTGTAAGTTAAAGTGTACTGTTAGTTAGCTGCAAACGTTAGCTTGCTGGCTCTCGAGCTAACGTTACTTGAATGATCTCTGTACTAATATTATTTGAATCAGAAATCCATTTCCATTGCTCCTTATAGCCTAATGTTAGCAAGTTAACATTGAACCTAGTTGGTTAGCTTTAGCTACCTGCAGATTCATACTACAGCTATGACAATGTTTGTATTGGTAGTAGTATGAGTTGGGATTATGCCAGTTCATTGTTTAGCTAGCTAGCTACATGTCTAAACAAAAGACTCCAATTCGGCCCTATTATTACATGACCCATCTAATTAGCCAGGTGTTTCTGTGTACATGTCTAGACAATAGTGACCCATCCACTTAGCTAGATGTGGCTGGGGGTGATTACAGCCATCTATTGTATTTCATGAACATGTGTACATGTCTAGACAATAGTGACCCATCCACCTAGCTACATGTGGCTGGTGGTGGTTGTAGGATTTCCTTCACATGACCCATCAATTTAGACAAGTGTGTCTGGTAAGCGTCAGCTAATAATGATAAAATATTAATGATACAATATTTTTATCTGGACACTTTCTGTTTTTTGATATTGCTACTATGCAAGTAACCACTTCACTGTACTGTTTACACCCTCTGTATCCTGTCCATGTGACAAACTTAGATTTTATTTGAGCACACAGACATGGAATCTCCATAGTTGGTAGAGCATGGTGTTTGCAACGCCAGAGTTGTGGGTTCGATTCCCACGGGGGGCCAAGTACGAAACAAAAAAAACAAAAAAATGTATGAAATGAAATGTATGCATTCACTACTGTAAGTCGCTCTGGATAAGAGTGTCTGCTAAATGACTAAAATGGAGTAGAATGGCTTTACAGAAGAGCTTAATGACTTTCAATGTGGCACCATCATAGGATGCCACCTTTCCAGGTCAGTTCGTCAAATTTCTGCCCTGCAAGAGCTGTCCCAGTAAACTGTAAGTGCTGTTATTGTAAGTGGATACATCTAGGAGCAACAACGGCTCAGCCGTAAAGTGGTAGGCCACACAAGCTCACAGAATGGGGCCGCCGAATGCTGAAGCCTGTAAAAAAACATCTGTCCTTGGTTGTAACACTCACTACCGAGTCCCAATCTGCCCCCGGAAGCAAAGTCAGAAAATAACAGTTTGTTGGAAGCTTCATGAAATGGGTTTCATGGCGGAGCAGCCTAAGATCACTGTACGCAATGCCAAGCATCTGCTGGAGTGGAGTAAAGCTCACCGACATTGGACTCTGGAACAGTGGAAACGCGTTCTCTGGAGTGATGAATCACACTTCACCATCTGTCAGTCTGATGGCCTAATCTGAGTTCAACAGATGCCAGGTGAACGCTACCTGCCCAAATGCATAGTGCCAACTGTAAAGTTTAGTGGGAGGAGGAATAATGGTCTGGGGCTGTTTTTTATAGTTAAGACCCTTAGTTCCAGTGACGGAACATTACATTTACGTCATTTTGGTGCATTCACCTTATGATATCCAGTGGAACAACCACTTTACAATAGTACATCTATATCTTTTTTTTTTTTTGTGTGGGGGGGGGGGGGGGGGGTTAGAAGGATTACTTAAAGAGGTGGGGTTTCAGGTGTCTCCGGAAGGTGGTGATTGACTCCGCTGTCCTGGCGTCGTGAGGGAGCTTGTTCCACCATTGGGGTGCCAGAGCAGCGAACAGTTTTGACTGGGCTGAGCGGGAACTGTGCTTCCGCAGAGGTAGGGGGGCCAGCAGGCCAGAGGTGGATGAACGCAGTGCCCTTCTTTGGGTGTAGGGACTGATCAGAGCCTTAAGGTACGGAGGTGCCGTTCCCCTCACAGCTCTGTAGGCAAGCACCATGGTCTTGTAGCAGATGCGAGCTTCAACTGGAAGCCAGTGGAGTGTGAGGAGGAGCATATAGTGACACTGTAGACGATTCCGTGCTTCCAACTTTGTGGCAACAGTTTGGGGAAGTTCCTTTTTCAGCATGACAATGCCCCGGTGCACAAAGCGAGGTCAATACAGAAATGCTATTTCGAGGTCTATGTGGACGAACTTGACTTGCCTGCACAGAGCCCTGACCTCAACCCCATCAAACACCTTTGGGATGAATTGGAACGCCGACTGCGAGCCAGGCCTAATCGCCCAACATCAGTCGCAGACCTCGCTAATGCTCGTGGCTGAATGGAAGCAAGTCCCCGCAGCAATGTTCCAACATCTAGTGGAAATCCTTCCGAGTGGAGGCTGTTACAGCAGCAAAATGGGGACCAACTCCATATTAATGCCAATGATTTTGGAATGAGATGTTCGACGAGCAGGTGTCCACAGACTTTTGGTCATGTAGCGTACTTTTTTTTATGTAGCCTAGGTCTACTGGTTGTCGGAATTTATCTTCCACAGCTGTCCCAGAGCCTGTTTGGAATAAGCTCTTTATTTTCTAAACAAGCTGACCAAACCGATGTAAACTGTTCTACTATGGGGGAAGTAGATTGATATAGGCTAGTGATTTCGCTGTTTGTTACTCGTCTTGTTGGCTGAGGAAAAATATATGTGGACAGTTACTCTAACATCTTCAAAGTGCACATTGGTAAAAAGGACTGCACATGGTTACATCCGCGTCTTGCATGTTCTGTTAATATTGATAACCTAAATGTGATTTCTGTCATTCTGAGCACCGTGGGTAGAAGCCCTAATCAGGTTACGCACCCAATGCATATGGGTCAGGAAGATATCTAAAATGTCAGGTAAATTAAAATGTTGCCGGTCAAATGTCCGGTGCAAAATTTTCCTAACAGAAACCCTACATCAGAACCCCTTTGAGCTAACAGAAAGAAAACACCTTGAGAACCCGCTCTTTCATCAGTTATCAAACTAAATCAATCACTCTCTCTCCGCTATATGGTCCTAGTCGACAATTACCCTGAGTTATCACCCCTTCCTATGTGTTACCGTCATAATATGATATATATAACAAACAGCATGATTGCTTTTGGCAGCACTTCAGAGGGCCCAGGAAGACCGTCGCGGAGGGTGTATGGACCTGCAGACGCCTAGCTAAAAGAAGACACAGGGCCGGGCTGCGTGAAACAACGCAAGGTGTTTTTTGTTATTGTCTGTTTTCACTTGCTCGGGGAGATCCAAGGGCCAAAGTCAACCTGGATGAAAGTGTTTGAAACAGCTACATTACAAAATATGCATTATGTAATATCCATTAACATTAAATTAGAGTTTAACGCAGAATGACTTAGAGCTACACTCCTCATCATGTTGCTGTCATCACAGCAGGTGGCTACAAAGTCAAAATAGATGCCAGGTCCTATAAAAGGTATTTAAGAGCCGAAGTAGACATATAAATAATAACTGCCACATTTGTTTTCTTTTGTTTTTTTGTTAATGTGGCTAATTTTCTTCTCTACCCATTTCACCCCATCATGTTATGTTTCCCTCCTTTTGGAATCAAAATCTTTGTATTGGTGAACAACAAGCTTGAAAATTCCACCAATTTGGAACATTAGTTAAATAACTCTAGTAAGTGTTCCAAATTGAGCAGTCTGTAGTAGCCTAGAATCTACAACACCCCTGGGAACATTGGTGACCCATCATTCAGAGCCCCACCTGTTTTGAGACCCACCTGTTTTGCATGTAATTCTGGCATTATTTGGCATTACATGTCAGTTTAGCAAATGTAAAAAACAAAAATAATCCTTGAGTTAAAAAAGCCTAGCTCAGTGCTATCTGTGGTTGAGGGGCAGTCAGCGAAAGCACAGAGCTTAGGTGTTGTTAATCTTCTCTGGTTGTGCCATGATTGGCTCAGGGTTCTGTCACTCATTGGAACACTAAGTCACTGCAGAATCTACGGGAGAGCTAGGCAGTTCAAGCCCCCCTGGGGTGCTACCATAGATTTACCGTAAATTCCGGACTATAAGCCGCAACTTTTTTCCCAGGTTTTGAACCTCGCGGCTTAAACAATGACACGGCTAATATATAGATTTTTCCCGCTTTCAATGTTTTTTTTTTCTCCAAAAAAACACATTCTGTGACGTGCTCAGTTTTTTGGCGGCATGAAGCTTTCATTAGACCAATGAAATTGCCGAACGAGTTAAGGTCAAACAACTTTTTTGTTTACCGTTTAGATTAAATCGAGCGCTCTCAAACTTCCCATCATTCTGATTACGGTAGTCATTTTGTCACCCTCATCATGGCAAAGACACAGAAAAATGCATATGAAGCAGCTTTCAAGTTGAAGGCGATTGATCTGGCTGTTGGAAAAGGAAATAGAGCTGCTGCACGGGAGCTTGGTCTTAATGAGTCGATGATAAGACGTTGGAAACCGCAGCGTGAGGAATTGACAACTAAAGCTAATTTTTATTTTTTGTTACAAGCCGTGTTTCGTTAAAGCCTATTTATTTTTGTTACAAGCCGTGTTTCGTTAAAGCCTATTTATTTTTGTTACAAGCCGTGTTTCGTTAAAGCCTGTGTAAAGTTAATTTGTTTCAATGTACCGGTAGGCACCTGCGGCTTATAGACATGTGCGGCTTATTTATGTTCAAAATAACAAAACATTTTTAATTCAGTGGGTGCGGCTTATATTCAGGTGCGCTTAATAGTCCAGAAATTACGGTACAGTAAAAGTGTCCATCCAAGAAAGCTCAAGGTCATTGGCCACAGATAAAATGACATTAAATCATGTTCTCTCCCGTAGCTTTGATTGGACTGATAACCACGTTATCTCTCCCGTAGCTTTGCTGTCAACATCATATTTTCTAAATCTTAGCTAGCAAACTAGATAAGTAGTCATCATGAATGACGTCGACAATCTACTGCCAAAGCTGACCCTCTCATCTTCCTAGATCTATAGGCTGCAGTCGCATCTGAACCATCAGATCCTCTCCACCCTTTTAGGGCTGGGAGGTCTCAGGCTCTGCACACTCTAGAATTGCATCCTACCTGGCAGGCTGCTCTTACCAGGTGATGTGGAGAGGATCTGTGTATGCACCACGTACTCGCAATACTGGTGTCCCTCAGGGCTCGGTTCTTGGCCCTCTCCTCTTTTCTCTATACGCAAAGTCACTTGGCTCCGCCATATCCTCACATGGTCTCTCCTATCATTTCTATGCGGACGACATGCAACTACTTTTCTACCCCTCCCCTTCTGACACCCAGGTGGCGACATGCATCTCTGCGTGCCTGGCAGATATCTCAGCTTGGATGTCAGTCCACCACCTCAAGCTCAACCTAGACAAAAAGGAGCTGTTCTTCCTCCAAAGAACCTTGGCGTGACCCTGGACAACACCCAGTCATTCTCTGCAAATATCAAAGCAGTGACTCGCTCCTGCAGGTTCATTCTCTACAACAACCGTGGGTTGTTGGGTCTTTAACCATGTTTGCCAGTGACAGTCTATTCCCATTCAAATATTTTTTTTAAAACAAAACATTCAGGAATAGACCCATGTAATACCAGTTAATATTGCGAGGGTTGTTTAGTTTGTGCAATGTGCTGTCTGTGTCAGTATAATGTGGATCCTCATGATTGTATTTTCCATCCTTTATAGACCACATAATAGAACACTTCAAAATGGTAGGCTAACCACTGACTCTCAGCCCCTCGCTCTGTCTCTCGACTTAAAGACTAAAGTTAAGGCCTCAACATCTTTCTGAATTTATCTGAACTAAGATTTATTTAAATGTCTTTGCTGTCCATTTCGTGCAGAACGAATAGGCCTACCTTGTCAGAGCTCGTTGGCTTGCACTAGCTTATAACTAGAGCTAAGTGTTAATGACATATGAACAAAAATATTATGAATTTACTGAACATAAATGTAATAAAGTTTGTGTATGGTTCAAAAGTCAAAACTCATGTTGGCATTTGTTATTATAGAAGGAGAATGTGGTTCTTATCTAGTTACACAAATCCACAAGGAATCAGTAGAAACCATATTTATTTAAGCAAGTCCGCTATATCAGCTTTGGGTTTTAAAAAGGCAAGTAAATGAGGCTGAATGAACTGTTTCGCTGCCAGACGAGGCCCCACTGATAGCCAGGTGTAGTGGTGGTAAGGTTTCACTCCATGGTGCTGAAAGGAAAGCTCCACTGTTGGGACAAGCTTTACGTAGGCCCTAACAGTTTGTGGGCACCGTTTTTCACCGCTTTCGTGAATGTAATGTATTGTTTAGTGTTGTGTAGTGTAGTGGCGTCGCTGGTATGCATCTAAAAATATTGGTTGAATTTGACCCACCAAGATTTACATGCTAAAATTGCCACTGCCTGGGAAGAAGGCAGTTGATTACCAGCATCCCTTGCAGACAACACAACAGCTCATTCAAATTTCACACCTTAAAAGGGCTCAGTGGTTTCCCAGACCCAGATTAAGCGCTTTCAAATGGAGATGATCTACTGAAAGTGTCCAGGAGTGCAAGAGTAGCCTTATTAATCTGGGTCCCGGAACCCAGCCCATAAGGGACAATTCAGAGTTCTACGCCTAATTCTATATTAGGATATCGCTGATATTCTAGATTATCATGCAGCCTCAAGTGTAACAAAAACAGACATTTTATGCAATTTCCACTATCATCAGGACAAACATTCTGAGTTTGGCAACAGTGGACTCAAATAGTTTGGAAGACACAATACGAAGAACAGAAACAATCCATCAATATAGCCAAAACAATGTTTCCTGTTGGTCTACAATAAGTAGGCTATGGGGGATTTCTGCAGTGGGGATAAAAAAAATAAAAAAATTGTAATAATAGACAAACCAAATAGGATCTAAATGTAGTCTCATTATATGCTTAAGCTAGCTGTTTAATATGAGCTATGAGCTTTCTTTCTCTTAGAAATCAGAGTAAACTATTTATTCTACATTATTGTGATTTGTCGTGGTCTTTGCCTCATAGGGAAGGTAAAAGCAACATTGTGAGCAAGTTCACTGACCCGTGTTGATTCACAGAGAGAACACAGTAAGGAAGAAGTCATGGGTCTGTTACTCTGTTACACTGGTTCTATCACTTTCTCTTCTGCGATCTATGGTCAGGCAGAGGATACAGTAGAGCAGATTCAGGGCAGGCATCCACACGGCTGAACTTTCCAGTGCACTCAATCTGCCAAGTTGGGTCATTCAGGAGAGAACAGAAGTGGTGTAAGCCAGGCTGAGGATACGGAGAGATGCCATCTGTTGTGACAAAAGAGTAAAACAACATCCCAGGCTTCTTGGGTATGTTGGACAGAATATGAATTGTCTTGATGTAGGGCCATATCTTGACTTTATAAACACAGAAGGGTTAGGCTGTGTGTAAAGTAGATGGCACAGTGAGTGAAACTCAAGGCCAAGAGGTTATTCACTCTACAAGCAGAACAAGTCGAACTTATTGGCTCAACGTGGGAATTTCCACAGTGATGTTTTGATGTCTTTGTCGTGCCTACATTTAGGCTATGTAATGACCTTTGCAAATGGCTTTGGTGGGTGATTTGTACACAAAATGTCAACCATCTGGATGGTCAGGTTTACAAACAATTAAGGTTACAACTAGGGCTGTGGCGGTCATGAAATTGTGACAGACGGTTATTGTCAAGCAAATAACTGCCGGTCTCACGGTAATTGACCGTTAATTGACAAACACGTTTAGCATCTCCTGGCTTCCACGCATAGCCTACAAGCCACTGACGCAGACCTTTGGACTATCTACATTTTAAAAAGTCTAATAAATACATTTAATATTTAGTGGATTTGGCCTACACAATCACAATAAATCCATTATTTATTTTAGACAAGTCTAAATAAACATGATATGAAGAAAATGTAGTCCATTTCAAAAGAACAGAATAGCATACTTTGAGTTGTCCTTATGTTAGGCCCTGATCTGGCTATGACAAATGGCTGTGGGCACACTAGTTAATTTAGAATTCCGTGGAATTATTTTGTATTATTTTATAGTATGAAGAATATAATGGAACATAGCTTGCTAAAATAGAAAGGATATTTTCTCCAAACAATTTCAAAGTAAGTGCACACATGCGCATAGCCGGTTATTTAAAACATGAACATATGCTTTATTCTATGTTGAGCGGTTAACAAAGAAACTGGTCCTCCTATATGCTTCATTTAGAGGTATATATATATGCAACTTTAGTTGTGATACAAACGTTGGGCTATATGTTTGGATTTTTAATACATTCTAAGGCTGCATGATGGGACTCTAATGATGATTTGAAAAAAGTCGCAAGCTGCACACACTTCAGTCTCATTCACAATTTGACAAGCACTTGATAATATTCTCACCAGGTCTTGAATTTTCCCAGCGGCACCCCCTTGTGTAGCCGTAATGCCCCATAAAACAATCCATGCCTTTTGCGGCCAAAGTGGGTGTTGTGCCCGTCGGCTGAATATAATAATTATAATTCCCGGCTGCTGTACACCGAAGCACTTCGCACTCACATGGCTCTCTCAGATGTAGCCAATGCCCGTCACGTGATCGGGTCCTTCTCACAGGCATTTCAGCTAATAAGTAGGCTTCAAGTGAATGAAGACAGACACACCGGGGACGCTACTGCGCATAATTGAAGATGTTAGAGCTGTCCACATTTATCCTACTTTTAGTCAGCCAACAAGATGAGTAGGCTTAACGAACAGCAAAAGCACTGTCCTATTATCAATCTACTATCCCCCATAGTAAAAAAGTTGACCTATTCCTTCGGTGCAATAAATAAATATTCCAAACACTCTGGGACCGTTGTGGGATGCAATAGATCCCAAATTAATACAACCACTAGCATAAAAAAAAGTTTAAAAGCAATGAGGCTGATGCAACAGATCAGAACTTTAAGCTTAAAATGTTAAACTATTAGCCTATTTCCGGGTTGGCGCCCCCCCTTGGGTTGTGCCGTGGCGGAGATCTTTGTGGGCTATACTCGGCCTTGTCTCAGGATGGTAAGTTGGTGGTTGAAGATATCCCTCTAGTGGTGTAGGGGCTGTGCTTTGGCAAAGTGGGTGGGGTTATATCCTGCCTGTTTGGCCCTGTCTGGGAGTATCGTCAGACGGGGCCACAGTGTCTCCCGACCCCTCCTGTCTCAGCCTCCAGTATTTATGCTGCAGTAGTTTGTGTGTCGGGGGGCTAGGGTCAGTCTGTTGCATCTGGAGAATTTCTCCTGTCTTATCCGGTGTCCTGTGTGAATTTAAGTATGCTCTCTCCAATTCTCTCTTTTTCTCTCTTGGAGGACCTGAGCCCTAGGACCATGCCTCAGGAATACCTGGCCTGATGACTCCTTGCTGTCCCCAGTCCACCTGGCCGTGCTGCTGCTCCAGTTTCAACTGTTCTGCCTGTGGCTATGGAACCCTGACCTATTCACCGGTCGTGCTACCTGTCCCAGACCTGCTGTTTTCAACTCTCTAGAGACAGCAGGAGCGGTAGAGATACTCTGAATGATCGGCTATGAAAAGCCAACTGACATTTACTCCTGAGGTGCTGACCTGTTGCACCCTCGACAACCACTGTGATTATTATTATTTGACCCTGCTGGTCATCTATGAACATTTGAACATCTTTGCCATGTTCTGTTATAATATCCACCTGGCACAGCCAGAAGAGGACTGGCCACCCCTCACAGCCTGGTTCCTCTCTAGGTTTCTTCCTAGGTTCTGGCCTTTCTAGGGAGTTTTTACTAGCCACCGTGCTTATACACCTGCATTGCTTGCTGTTTTGGGTTTTAGGCTGGGTTTCTGTACAGCACTTTGTGACATCAGCTGATGTAAGGGCTTTATAAATAAATTTGATTTGATTCTTCACATTATAAGTGCAGCAATACACACAGGGCAGTAGGCTATAAGTGCAAATGTTCCAAAATGCAATCAATTAGCGGGAAAACACTTCTCGAAAGTGACGCTAAATGTGATTATGCATGTAATGCTTTATTATAAAGGTGAATTTTTAATGGTGGAAATTATCTTCCCCAAACTTGAAACTCATTCATAGTATGCCAGTTAGGTACCGGTTATTAAGCAAATTAATATGCTTTCATTTTAAGAAGTTATTTGGCCACTTTGGTTGTGATACAAACCTAATCAAAACATATAGGCCTATGGGCTAGGCTACATGAGGTGTGCGACTACGATTTCAAAAAGTCACAAAAAAAGGCATGTGCGGTTCCTTGACTTACTGCACAAGCTGGGTATCATTCAAGGGATAGGCTAATATTGTCACCCATCAGACTCTAGATGTAATGTAATCTACTCTAGATGTAATGTTCTTTACATACAGTGCACAAAATAATATATGTGTGAAATTAGTTTTGATTTAGAATGGACCATGATCATGCACCTGTCGAGGTATAGGGGTATTGTTGGAAAAAATACATGTATTTAAACAGTGAAAGGAGGACGCTTTTAACGTGGTTAATTTTCATGCCAGCCAGGTAGGCTATACTCCTGTTGTAAAGACAAGCAATGTGCTTAATATTAGGAAAGTTGATAAATAAATAAATAAATAAATAAATAAATATAGTAGGACTAGCCTATAGAAAGCAGATGGGATCCTCCTCTTTTTAATAGAGGCCATCACTCTGTTTTCTCCCGCAATTGCGTAGCATATAGAAAGGTTTCACAAAATGGGCTCATGGGCACTAATGAACTGTTTGATTAGATTTCAGTACATTTGCATTGACGTCAGAGTGATTAGAGGGACAATAGAGTGCTGAGTACCAGGCAGTTAGAAAGTTTGGTTGGCTACTAATGATCAGCAGCATCAGAGCTTGGAGAAGCCTAATTACGTGACTAAACAGTCATGTGGAATTTGAATGCCGTCATGACCGCTGGTGTGGAGGTAATACGGTAAGCTGTAACAGCCCTAGTTACAACTGGTAACTTCAGGTCAGAAACAAACCGTACTAGTGCAGAAAAATTCCACACTACAGATAATAATTTCGATGACAGCTGCCAAAGGCACATTGGACAACGCAACGTGTAAGAGCAAGAGAAGAAAAATATATGTATTATGATCTGGCAAAACCACAACCACCAATAAAAAAGGCAGCGAGATTCACTTATGCACTGTATGACAAGTCTTTATAAACCACAAACTCTCACTCCACTAACCATGAGGACGGTCTTGGCGGAGGAGTGTGAGTGGCGGAGGCTGTGGAAGGCCAGCAGGCCCAGCAGGCTGTAGAAGGCCAGGGTGGCCAGGTTCCTCAGGTCTAGAGGGCTTTCCACCAGAGGAATGGTCCCCATGGTCCAATCACAGCAGAGCTCCGAGGGGTTCAGAAGGAGCCAGGCATTCAATGGCAGCAGGTAGTTGAAGGTCAGCTGCCGGGCCGGAGTCGGGCTGACAGCCGCGGGGTTGTCAAACCTGGAGAAGAGAGGGGAGATGGAGGGGTAATGATGTTAGGGACCATATAGGATGGAATCACAAGCTCGAATATAAAATAAATAATATCTGCTTGCCTAAATGTCCATGTTCTACTTCTGGTCCTTGTTAAAGGTAACAATCCTTAGTGGAAGTGCCTACTATTAGGCACATTATTCGTCAATTGTGGGAAATTATGAATAAAAAATGTAGTACAACCGAGGCGAAAGGGTTATACATGCTAATGGCTGCTAATCTGGTTTTGTCCTGTAAGTGGCACTTCGTGCTCGTGTCAAGGAATGGGACCCAGCTTCTTAAGGGCCCTAGGATCCATGTGTACAGGTGTGGTCTGCCAGCCAAAAGGACGACAAACCTACATGGGATGGGGGGAGGTTTTTGTGGGAGGGAAATTGGAGGACAACTTAGAGCCAGCTGGAGCTACAGTATGCTTAGCAGGGCATCTATCAAGGTACAGCTACGTGGATAATGGAAAGGTGTTGATTCTGGTGGTACTGGTAGATATGAATAAGTATCTCAAATTAGTGGCAAGGATAGTGGTAAGTACACTACATGACCAAAAGTATGTGGACACCTGTTCGAACATCTCATTCCAAAATCATGGGCATTAATACAGAGTTGGCCCCCCCTTTGCTGCTATAACAGCATCCGCTTTTCTGGGAAGGCTTTCCACTAGATGTTGGAACATTGCTTCCATTCAGCCACAAGAGCATTAGTGAGTTTGGGCACTGATGTGGGGCAATTAAGCCTGGCTCGCAGTCCGAGTTTCAATTTATCCCAAAGGCGTTCAATGGGGTTGAGGTCAGGGCTCTGTACAGGCCAGTCAAGTTCTTACACACCAATCTAAAACCATTTCTGTATGGACCTTGCTTTGTGCACAGAACTAAGGGGCTTAGCCCGAATCATGAAAAACAGCCCCAAACCATTATTCCTCCTCCATCAAACTTCACAGTTGGCACTGTGCATTCGGGCAGGTCGCGTTCTCCTGGCATCCGCCAAACCCAGATTAGTCCGTTGGACTGTCAGATGGTGAAGCGTGATTCATCACTCCAGAGAACACATTTCCACTGCTTCAGAGTCCAATACACACCCTTACACCACTCCAGCCGACTCTTGGCATTGTACATAGTGATCTTAGGCTGCTCCTGTTCTAGTGCTGACGTTGCTTCCAGAGGCAGTTTGGAACTCGGTAGTGAGTGTTGCAACTGAGGACAGACGATTTTTACACGCTACGCGCTTCAGCATATGGCGGTCCCGTTCTGTGAACTTGTGTGGCCTAACACTTCGCGGCTGAGCCGTTGTTGCTCCTAGACCGTTCCACTTCCCAATAACAGCACTTACAATTGACCGGGGCAGCTCAGCAGGGCAGAAATTTGACGAACTGACTTGTTGGAAAGGTGGCATCCTATTACGGTGCCACATTGAAAGGCACTGAGCTTTTCAGTAAGGCCATTCTACTGCCAATGTTTGTCTATGAACATTGCATGGCTGTGTGCTCGATTTTATATCTGTCAGCAACGGGTATGGCTGAAATAGTCGAATCCACTAATTTGAAGGGGTGTCCGCATACTTTTGTATATATAATGTATCTCAAAATATGACCCATCATGATAACTGGGGAACTGAGTATAGCTAGCGATAATTCCAATGGTTTGGCTGACAATAGGAAAAGAGCAGTTTTTACATGGCTAAAGGAAAAGGATTACCATAGTTATTGTTTACAGGAAACTCATTAAATATATTCTGACAAAATGGCGTGGGAAAAAGAGTGGGATGTTATGATCCTATTAAAAAACAACAGATCTTGACGTTCAATCAGTTTAAATAGATCCTCAAGAAAGATGGATTGCAATGAATATACTGATGATAAAGTGATATGGCTCCTAAATGTATATGCATTTAATATTGACGATCCAAACTTCTTTGAAAATATTTATAATAATCTAATTAGTCTCCAAGATACAGACACCTATTATAATTGTTGGGGACTACAACACAGTTTTAAGTATGTCAATGAACAGTAAAGGCAATCATACTACCAACTATCACCCTCTGGCGCTCAGAGATTCTGAATATTATGGACACGTTGGAATTGACTGATATTTGGAGGCTTAAAAACCCAGATCTCGTAAAATATAATTGGAGGAGACTTAATCAAGCTAGTGAGATTGATTATTTTCTCATATCATTTCTATGGTGGCAAAAGTGAAAAAAAGTATTAATTGAGGATCGAATGCAAATAATATCATCAAATTATACCCCTCCATATAACCTTGACAGACTTTCAACTCGGAAGGGGCATTAGTTAAATTTCTAAGGTTTATTGACTGACAGTACTTCCTTGGCAAAAACTAAAGAATTCATATAACTTTTTCTTGCACAATACAGGTTCAGCAGACCCACTTATCACATGGTATGCCTTTAAATGTGCCTTTAGAGGCAATTCAGTTACATTTCCATAGCAAAAACGGTATCGGTCAATGTAGACAAGACAACCGAAATAGAAAATCTAACATTACAAAAAGCAAAACAATAGGAATTTATTGAGGAAAGATAGGGTTTCACTCATCTAAAACCAGCAAATTAGATGAAGTTTTTCCTAAACCTTTAATATAGAAACGCAACCTTTAATAACCTAACGCAACCAAAAATAACCTGCACCACGCAACAATTTCAACGACTTTACTGAGTTACAGTTCATATAAGGAAATCAGTCAATTTAAATAAATAAATGGGTCCCTAATCTATGGATTTCACGACTGGGGAGGGGCGTGCTGACTGCAGGAATGTCCACCAGAGCTGTTGCCAGAGAATTTTATGTTAATTTCTCTACCCTAAGCCGCCTCCCTTGTTTTTGAGAATTTAGCAACATGTCCAACCGGCCTCACAACCGCAGACCATGTGTAATCATGCCAGCCCAGGACCATCCAACTTCTTCACCTGTGGGATCATCTGACAGCTGATAAAACTGAGGCGTATTTCTGTCTGTAATGAAGCCCTTTTGGGGGGGAAAAACTCATTGTGATTGGCTGGGGCTGGCTCCCCAGTGGGTGGGCCTGTGTAACAGTATACCTTCCGTCCCTCTCCTCGCACCAACCTGGGCTCAAACCAGGGACCCTCTGCACACAACAACTGACACCCACGAAGCATCGTTACCCATCGCGCCACAAAAGCCGCGGCCCTTGCAGAGCAAGGGGAACAACTAATTCAGGTCTCGGAGCGAATGACGTCACCCGATAGAAACGCTATTAGCGCGCACCACCGCTAACTAACTAGCCATTTCACATCGGTTACACCTGGCTCCCAAGTGGGTGTGCCTATGCCCTTCCAGGACTAGCCATGGCTGCCAATTACATGCTCCCTCAAAAGTTGAGACATCTGTGGCATTGTGTTGTGTGACAAAACTGCACATTTTAGAGTGGCCTTTTATTGTTCCCAACAAAATTGTCCCCGGCACCTGTGTAATGATCATGCTGCTTAATCAGCTTCTTAATATGCCACACCTGTCAGGTGGATGGATTATCTTGGCAAAGAAGAAATGCTCACTCACAAGGATGTAAACAAATTTGTGCACAAAATTGGAGAGAATTAAGCTTTGGAACATTTCTGGGATCTTTTATTTCAGCTTATGAAATATGGGACCGACACTTTACATGTTGCATTTATATTGTTGTTCAGTATAGTTCCAAACGATGGACAAATCCTTATCTCACCAAAGGATATTTTAAACAAATGTTCTCGTCAAGTTGACCTTGGTCAGTCAATAGTCTGCTCTTCCCTCTGTATCAGGCTCGACTGTTAACCCGTCAACTTCTAGTGAATCGTTATTTTTATTTAAACAATTTACTACCTGTGATGTGCTAGATGCCTTGCTCAAGATTGATGTAAAACAAATCCACTGGGGCTGATATGTTTCATCTATTTGTGATGCAGCTCTCTGCCCCAGATTGCTGAATCATTAACACTTTTTTTTTAACCTGACATGTATATCTGGTACTATGCCCAAGGTTCTGAAGGCGGCCCCTGTAATAAAGATAATCTAACGTTTTACCTAATGATATATAAGGAGGGCATTTGCACAACATGTTTCACAACAGCACACAACAAAACTCCAGAGACATATTGAGCAACCAACTGATACCAATCACGACCACACCCAGAGACTGATGGCGGACTAAGCATTCACACAAAAATGTCAAGACATGAAAGCATCCTAGCCACACGAACTGACCACTGGTGTAAAGAACAACATTCCATGAATATCGCAAGCACCCAGACACGAATTACCAGAAATACACACACACTTGGGTGTGTTGGACTCCGAGGACAAAGGACACTGCCAAGGGCCAATGGGAAGTCGACACCACCTGGAGAATGGACCGTCCCTCCACTCATCGACCAGTCAGGAGAGCGGACCTACTAGACTCAACGTCAACACACTGTCATTTCATTGTATAAATTAGATGCACACTATGTTTCGGGGCTCTCTTCTGCTAGTTCCCTATGAGCTAAACGAAGGAGTCCGTGCATGCTTTGCCAAATATCTTTGTCTCATAATAAACTGCCTTACTATAAACTGAATCACCCGGTCCAACGTCTTGACTTGGTCTCCTTCTCAAATAACTAATCATCAACAGAATTGGTAGCAGAGGATGGTTTCAAACTCCTGAATTCGGTCCATTAAAGGTTGATGTGAGAAGAGACAAGTCCAGGACAATCTTGTAAGGACGGGTGACCTGTCCGCAGGAGTCATCGGCGATTCTGCTTGCCCCGGGAAACTGATCAACGAGCTCGATTAAAAAAAAGGTAAGCAGAGCCTGTTAAAACAAAATCTGCATATTGTATTATAGTCTTTATCCAAAATTTGATCAGTAGTACTGGGCGTGAGTATGAATTACTGTTAATATTATATAAAATTGTATAAACAAATGTTAAGGCTGAGTACAAGGATATTTGCTGTTATAGGCCTAAAAATGTATCCGTGAGTTTCTGTCCAACCAAAGTGGCGTTTGGTTTGGACATTAATACATAGTCGGGTACATGGGATATTGCATTCCGTGAGATTGGGACGGACTGAAGTGACTCTCAGTCCGGAGCATCAATACATAGTCGGGTGCATATAAATTAACCCAGAGATATCCGTGAGATTGGGGCTAACTGAAGTGGTCATCAGTTAGGAGCACCAATATATAGTCGGATAATTAGTTGTTAGGTCAAGTTGCATCGGTACACTGGGACTAGTCGAAATGGCGCTCGACTAGGCGCATCAGTAAAACTGGGATTGATCACGATTAGAACCGAGTAGCGTCAGTAAACTGGGATCGGTATAACTACTCAAGTAGAGTTAGTAAACTGGGATTGGTAAAACGTATCTGTGAGTTTCTGTCCGGCTGAAGTGGCGTTTAGTTGGAGACATTAATATACAGTCAGATACATTGGAATAGTGCATTCCGTGAAATTGGGGCGGACTGAAGTGACTCTCAGTCCGGAGCGTCAATACACAGTCGGGTGCATAGAAAATTTAACCTGGAAATATCCGTGAGATTGGGACAACTGAAGTAGTCATCAGTTAGGAGCGCCAATATACAGTCGGATAATTTGGAATATTGTAGTGTTGATTGAGCGTTTCACAGGTCTCCTTTTAATCAATTTAATTTCATTTGTATAATTTTTAAGAATTACTGAGTGAATTGTGGTAAGCCGCCGTGCTGTTGGTATTGTCCTGGGTTATTTCAACAATACAATTAACGAACTGTCTTAATAAAGGTTGAAGTGGTTGTTATTCTGCTACTGTAATATAGACAGTTCATTAAATTAAATTATAATTTTCGGAACTTTGTGTACGAGGGTGGGGCACCAGAGATAAGTCTGTGTCAGCACCGTGAATACATCGCTGGTTTTGACCAACGACGGGCTAAGTATACAAAGATAGAGGGACATTAGTGTGGGTAATAAAATGGCAACCATTCCACCAACCAAACTTAAATTTATCGAATATTTAGATCAGAAGATACAGGATAGAGCGGGGGGAAAGGAACATTATAAAGCAATAAGGTAGTGATGGAGGAAGGTTTGAAGGAAGCAGTTGAGAAGGGAATAGAAAGTGAAAAGGACAGAAACAGGAACCACATGTTTAAGAAGGAACAAAAACCAGAGAAAAGGAAGACACCGTCAGGGGCCCAGAAAACGTGGCGAGTGGAAAGGGGGTACCTGGTGGGAGTGAAAGACAGGTTTGTTGGGTGGGTAACAGTAGTACCAGAGCAATACCAAAGGCACGAGAGGATGCCAAGTCAGTCATAAAGTGGCTGCAAATCAGTAACAAGCACCTGAGACAGGTGGAGGAGAGATTCGGGATTGTACACAAATTTGGGTAGGTGTGCAGGCCCCAATCTCAGGGCCTCGTGGAACGCGCCACTCAAACCGTTAAGGCTAAATAGCTAAGGTATGTGCAGGTTTGAATATGCCTGGTCCACCAAGGGAGGGAGGTCATATGCCCGCCCTTGATGTACAACAAATTGTAATGTCTGTATGTGAGAAAACTGACGGAGCTTTCTGCAGCTCTCTCCACACAGATCCGCAAGGTCCAAGAGGGGGAGCTGTTGGGAGACTCGCCACCACTGAAGGTAAAAGTTGGGGACTGGGTGAGGGTCAAGGTCCACAAGAGAAAGTGGCTGGAACCCAGGTGGACTGGGCCGTACGAAGTGAAGGAAGTTACTTCACACTCTGTCCAGGTCAAAGGTAAATCAGGAGCACCTTGGCACCACCTTACACATTGCACTCCAGCCCCAACCCCTTCCAGAACTTTGACTGAAACCAGGGCCGATTTGCGCGCCCTACATAAATTCGATTCCAACCACTGAAACCTTAGTTGGGGAAAATGGGACAATGGCTTCCGTTTCCACGACCTAAGGCACCACGCCCAGGGTCAGGGTACCTCCCTCCCTGGGAGAGGCTGGGGATATCAGCTCCCCTTGTTTGTTATTTTTGTGAGTGTACACTACTAGGCTGATCACCACCGCTATTGACCCTGGTCAGGCTGATAGGGGCCTAATGTTTCCTTTGCTTCAGGTGAAAGACACTGAACCCGAGTAGGCATTCGAATAGTTTAGTTTTCACGCCTGCCACGCGGGAGGCCCGGGTTCGGATCCCAGCCCATGCACCATGGGACTAAAATGTAAGAAGATATGTTTTGCCTGGAGAGATACGGTTGCTAGCGTTTGTTTAAGATATAAATGTAACGTTTTGATAGCTTGATTAGTTTAAATTGAAAGGCTAACTAATTAGAAAATAATAGCGAGGGAATTTTGATATAATACGTTCTCTGTTGCTGGAAATGGCATACAGAGAAAGAGTTGAATGATGTTATTTTTATAAGTATGGCGATTTACATGGTACATATAAGGACATAGACATTTCATAAGTGTGAAGCCGAAAGAGAGATACAGTTGGAATATTGGTTTTAATCTTGTGATAGAGGAAAGGCAGAACGCTGTTTGAAAAGAGGTAATCGCTGGGCTATGTTTGGCGGGAAAGAAGCGTTTTGTTTTGTGATAAATTCTGGTTATTGATTCGTGGTATTGATTGTTTAGTAACACCAGTGAATTGAACATTGCAAGGAAAAATATCAAGTCATTAAAGTGAATTACAGGTGGAGTTAATTTTATAATTAACTGGGAAGGTGCACATTAAACACAGTTGTGTATAATGGCGGGGTATTCCTAGCAAACAGAATGGGCCGGTTTGCAGACAAACTGAAAGGGTTTTAGGGTTTTAAGCAATCTTGGGTCAAATTGGTTAAATAGTATGTTAAAATATGGGGTTTCATAGATTGAAGTACAGTATTGTATCCAAGGGTAGCGCATGTTCAATTAAGTTTAAAACTAATGATTGGGGGGAGTACAATGGAAGTATAAGCATTTTTAGGTTTTGTTTGTAGTTAACTTTTGGGTTTCTGAATCGGTGTAGTATGAGGAAATGCTGACCAAGTGGTTATTTTATGGAATATGGAGCGCTTAGCTCTTTGGGGAAAAATTCCTAGGGACAGGATATCTTAAAGGGGTAGACACACATGGCATTTTAAAGTTTTATTTTCTGAGTTTTAATTAAACACGTGAAATTCTTTTGATAGGGAATGTTCTGGGAACTTGAGATACGAAATCTAGATAAGGTTATTAGCTTTCATTTGTCTAATGTAGTAAGAAAGAAAAAAACGGTTCTGAAAAGGGGTTATGACTTTTTTGACCCCACTGGTGACTTTTCCTTTTGTGGTCTGATCAGCCGCAATGAAAAGCCACTGGATGGTGAATTTAAGGTCATTTGGGATACTAACTTTAAGGAAACTAGGAGAACTGATAATTATGATGGAGTTAAAGTTCTTAGACACAATTGATCATTTGAACCAATGAGAAGACAAAATGACGAAAAGGGTACAATAATTTTTCTTTGGGGAGTAGTTCAGATTAGTCATTTTGATCTGATTATGTTACGTGAATATCGTTTGATAAGTAGGGGTACTTTTTACATTATCTAGATAAGTTTATTTTCCCTTAGGAAGTCAGCTGTGGTTGTATTTAGTGGAAGAGATTTAACACAACAAGACTGTGGAATTAATATAATAGTAATATTATATTTTGTTGATAAAACAGGTTAATAATGGTAGACTTAAGCCAACAGGACAGGAATATATGACATCTGTAGGGAATCCAGGATTATTGAGGGTATCTAGATAAATGTAAGTAGCTATGTAATAAGACCATGAGACATTTAGTACTCCCCGGCACTGCTGAGACCTTGATGGGTTGGAAGTAGAAGGAGGAGAGCATAAACAAGGAAGAGAAGATAAAAGTAACATAGAATTAGATAACGGTTAGTGAGTGGAGACCAGCATAGTTAAATTATAAACAGGTGAGGACAGAAATAACACTGGGAGAGACAGAAAAGACATAAGAATAGAAGATAGCAGGATAATTTAGTTAGGTTCATTTAGTTAGGATATTAATACATAGAGACTATCGGCTCCATAGGCATGTATTATAGTTTTGATTTTAACCTCTATGGGCTAGGTGGGACGCTAGCGTGCCACCCGTGGTGCACTCCATCAACAGCAGGTGCATTTCAAGAGCGGCAAATTTGAATCCAAATAAATGTCAAAATTCAAATTTTTCAAACATACAACTATTTTACACCCTTTGAAAGATAAACATCTCCTTAATCTAACCACGTTTTACGATTTCAAAAAGTTTTTACGGCGAAAGCATAAATTTAGAGTATGTTAGGACAATACATTTACAAGAGTTGTGTGTAATGTTTTGTCAAGTCAAAGACAGGGTCACCAAAACCATAAAACCAGCTAAAATGATGCACTAACCTTTTACAATCTCCATCAGATGACACTCCTAGGACATTATGTTAGACAATGCATGCATTTTTAGTTCTATCAAGTTCATATTTATATCCAAAAACAGCGTTTTACTATGGCATTGATGTTGAGGAAATCGTTTCCCTCCAATAACCGGCAGTCAAGTCAGCGTCACAAATTAAATAATTAAAATTAGAAAACATTGGTAAAATATTATATTGTCATTTAAAGAATTATAGATTTACATCTCTTGAACGCAATCAACTTGCCAGATTTAAAAATAACCTTACTGGGAAATCACACTTTGCAATAATCTGAGCACTGCGCCCAGAAAAATACGCGTTGCGATACAGACTAGACGTCATGTTGGGGAGATCTAAAATCGAAAATACTATGTAAATAATCCATTACCTTTGATTCTCTTCATCAGATGTCACTTCCAGGTATCACAGGTCCATAACGAATGTAGTTTTGTTCAAAAAAGCTCATCATTTATGTCCAAAAATCTCCGTCTTGTTAGCACATGATCTAAGCCAGCCGGACTTCTCGTCATGAACGAGGGGAAAAAATATATTTACGTTCGTTCAAACATGTCAAACGTTGTATAGCATAAATCATTAGGGCCTTTTTTAACCAGAACATGAATAATATTCAAGGTGGACGAATGCATACTCTTTTATAACGTATTGGAACGAGGGTACCCAACATGAACTCGCGCGCCAGGTGTCTAATGGGACATCATCGTTCCATGGCTCTTGTTCGGTCAGATCTCCCTCCAGAAGACTCAAAACACTTTGTAAAGGCTGGTGACATCTAGTGGAAGCAATAGGAAGTGCCAAAATATTCCTCAGCCCCTGTGTTTTTCAATGGGATAGGTTTAAAGTCAATACAACACATCAGGTATCCACTTCCTGTCAGAAAATGTCTCAGGGTTTTGCCTGCCAAATGAGTTCTGTTATACTCACAGACACCATTCAAACAGTTTTAGAAACTTTAGAGTGTTTTCTATCCATAAATAATAAGTATATGCATATTCTAGTTACTGGGTAGGATTAGTAACCAGATTAAATCGGGTACATTTTTTTTATCCAGACGTGCAAATGCTGCCCCCTAGCTCTAACAGGTTAAGTTATGTTTGGTAAAATTCGCTAGGAAAAGATATGATAATTTAGTTGAAAGAAGTTGTTCAATCTTAAAGAAGATAGGACACTTGATAGAGAAATGCACAGGGTACCTAAGGATGAATGCCCCAGGGAGAATTGTACATGTGGTATATGAAAGGGGGCAATCCTACAAGAGAAGGGCTGACATAAGGATAATTTACTAACCTTACAAAAGACATTGTTAAGAAATACAGCAAAATTGATACATGGTTTGAGCCATGTATAAAAAGGGGGAGTAAGGGGGAGTATAGTAGAGCAGGCGATAGAACAGGATAGGATGCTACTAGAACAAAAACATTTTTTCTAGAATGTCCGTTCCAACATTTGGAAATGGACTTATTGAACTATTCCGAATTGAGGGGAAGAAGGGGTGTTTAACAATAACAGATAAGTATAGCAAATGGGTAGAAGTGTTCCCAACTTACTTGGTGGACATGATTATGGTAGCTAGAATATTAGGACAAGATATAATCCCTAGTGTTGATACTGGGATCTATCTCTTTAAATGATGGATGACAGTTTAGCTAATCAGGTAGAGCCTATAGAATGCCAGAGTTAGGGAGAATAGAGATACCAGAACAGGTAGACATAGAAGTTAAAGATATACTAGCAGAGCACATGAGAAGACTGTTTGTTAACCAAACCCGTATGTCCAAGATTTTGTGTCCAACAGGTGAATTACAGGAGAAGGTGATTCACTCAATCCAACTAGGAGACTGGGTGTGGATCCAGTCCCTGAGGAGAAAAGACGGGAAGCAGCCCTGTGGGGAAGGCCCATACCAGGTTCTGTTAAACCACTGCCTTTGCCATTAGAGAAGCTGAGAGAGTCACTTGGGTCCACGTTACCCACTGCAAGGAGGTATGTACTCATATGAGCACTGCTGATCACACACAGAGTTAGGAGAAGAACCGAGAACCAACAAGGTCCGGGGGTTACCTCCTTAACGAAGATTTCCTATTCCGACCGTTCATCACTGTGTGTGCTCCTAGAGGTGTGAGTATGGGGTGGTACCAAGCAGAGAGACTAAGGGCAGGAGAGGGTTGACGGTTTTTGGGAAGAGTAGAAACTCTGAGCTGCATCATAGTCTAATCTTTCTGATATATTCAGATCCACCACCTACTGGTACTAAACATAGGTTACCGTTGTCATTGAGAAGAAGTAAAAGATAAACTATATAATACACTGATGAGTGACGTACAGAATAAGGAATCAAAGAAGATCAAGATGTAGAATTTAAGGTAAACATTAAACAATTTCCTGGGGAAGCAGACAACTTTACAGGAATTGGGGTTGGCCAGATTGTACTCAGCCAACCCACCTCGGTTCACCTAAATTCCGGATGAATACCAGTGTTATAGATACAAGAATGGTACCGAGAACTAAGATGATTTTAATGGCTGAAAGTAATCGTTAATGTGACTAACTTAGGTTTGAGAGATGAATAGAACATTCTTAACCTCACAGCACCTATAACTGATGAAGGGTGGGCTAGTACCAGCAAAGGACGCATACGACAGAAATTACCACAAAGGGTGGTTAGGAATTGCGCCCTGGGGTTATTGGTCTAACCAGTTCGAGTTAGTCATCAGAGGCCAGTTATAGGAGGCTAAAGTAGGCACAGGAGGAGTTTTGACCAGGATGGGAGTAGCTTTACAAGATGGATGCTATTGGCATCCTCAGGGAAGTTCCAGATGAATACAAAGCTATGAATCAAATATGTGAAGGCTTTAACACTACATTATGTTGGTAGTTGACAATAAATAATAATGTGGATTGAATTGATGACATCTTTTAATTAACAGAGATTAATGAATGAAACAGGGGATGCAGTAAAGATGTTCTCTGACCAATTATCCGCCACCTCCCTCATGACCTGGTAAAATAGACTGACTCTAGATAGGTTACGGGCAAAGAGGATGGTGTAGGTAGAATGATTAGGTTCATTGCTGTACGTACATTTTTGATAACACAGATCATGTTTGGGAAATGGAAAAGTGTTGCAAGAACTGTATTATGGGCTGCTTTCACCTGTATGAGTGTATTTGGGTTGTGTGGTTGTTGTTTGGTCCCGTGTGTAAGAGTTTTAATCACCAGAACTCTAGAGAGATGGATAACGGAGCAGATGGTGAGCTACGGACCGAGTCAAAGTTCAGATCAATGAGACGACAAGTACCTACCGCCGAGCAAGCCTGTTTCCCTTTTTCTTTGTCACGTCTTGCAGACGTGAAGAGGGGGATTTGTAATAAAGATAATCTAACGTTTTACCTAATGATATATAAGGAGGGCATTTGCACAACATGTTTCACAACAGCACACAACAAAACTCCAGAGACATATTGAGCAACCAACTGATACCAATCACGACCACACCCAGAGACTGATGGCGGACTAAGCACTCACACAAAAATGTCAAGACATGAAAGCACCCTAGCCACACGAACTGACCACTGGTGTAAAGAACAACATTCCATGAATATCGCAAGCACCCAGACACGAATTACCAGAAATACACACACACTTGGGTGTGTTGGACTCCGAGGACAAAGGACACTGCCAAGGGCCAATGGGAAGTCGACACCACCTGGAGAATGGACCGTCCCTCCACTCATCGACCAGTCAGGAGAGCGGACCTACTAGACTCAACGTCAACACACTGTCATTTCATTGTATAAATTAGATGCACACTATGTTTCGGGGCTCTCTTCTGCTAGTTCCCTATGAGCTAAACGAAGGAGTCCGTGCATGCTTTGCCAAATATCTTTGTCTCATAATAAACTGCCTTACTATAAACTGAATCACCCGGTCCAACGTCTTGACTTGGTCTCCTTCTCAAATAACTAATCATCAACACCCCTTCACAAAAGGTGGTGACCCTTGTAACCTAAATAATTATGAACCCATTTCTAAACTTTCTTGCCTAGCTAAAATATTAGAATCCATGATTCATTCTCAGCTGAGATCTTTATCTTTGAAATATGTTATAAATGTACATCAGTCAGTTTTAGACCAGGTCATAGCACTACCTCTGCTGCATCCCTAGTTATAAACAATGTGGTTAACTGTATGGATAAAAGGCAACATTGTGCTGCCCTCTTCATTGACCTGTCAAAAGGCATGCGATACTGTTGACTACTAATTCACAGGCTTTCCTCAATTGGCCTAGACCAGGCTAAATTGTAACTGGTGTAAAAGTACTTGACAGATAGAACTGTGCATCTACTGATGGTGTTACTACTGACCCCCTGCAGGGGTCAATAGTGGGCCCTACTTACGATTTACATTACCAATATTGACTTGTCTGTAAAAATGTTTTATCAGCACTTGTATGCCGATGATACTGTTGCTATTACCCCCACAGTTGACCAGGCTCTATCTGAACTACAGTCTGCATTTATCGTATTACAGAAAAACTTTGACCTGAAATTAATATTGAATTCAGGTAAAACGAAGTATATGTTGTTCTCTAGAGCACATACAAATAACTGACGATTTCAACATACAGTTGAAGTCGGAAGTTTACATACACTTAGGTTGGAGTCAATAAAACTCATTTTTCAACCACTCCACAAATTTCTTGTTAACAAACTATAGTTTTGGCAAGTCGGTTTGGACATCTACTTTGCGCATGATATGTACTTTTTCCAACAACTGTTTACAGACAGATTATTTCACTTATAATTCACTGTATCACAATTCCAGTGGGTCAGAAGTTTAAATACACTAAGTTGACTGTGCCTTTAAACAGCTTGGAAAACTCCAGAAAAAGATGTCATGGCTTTAGAAGCTTCTGATAGGCTAATTGACATCATTTGAGTCAATTGGAGGTGTGCCTGTGAATGTAAGGCCTACCTTCAAACTCAGTGCTTCTTTGATTGACATCATGGGAAAATCATAAGAAAATCAGCCAAGACCTCAGAAAGAAAATTGTAGACCACAAGTCTGGTTCATCCTTGGGAGCAATTTCCAAACGCCTGACGTACCACGTTCTTCTGTAATTTACAAACGTACCACGTTCATCTGTACAAACTATAATACGCAAGTATAAACACCATGGGACCATGCAGCCGTCATACCGCTCAGGAAGGAGACGCGTTCAGTCTCCTAGAGATGAACGTACTTTGGTGCGAAAAGTGAAAATCAATCCCAGAACAACAGCAAAGGACCTTGTGAAGATGCTGGAGGAAATGGGTACAAAAGTATCTATATCCACAGTAAAACAAGTCCTATATCGACATAACCTGAAAGGCCGCTCAGCAAGGAAGAAGCCACTGCTCCAAAACCGCAATAAAAAAGCCAGACTACGGTTTGCAACTGCACATGGGGACAAAGATTGTACTTTTTGGAGAAATGTCTTCTAGTCTGATGAAACAAAAATAGAACTGTTTGGCCATAATGACCATCGTTATGTGTGGAGGAAAAAGGGGGAGGCTTGCAAGCCGAAAAACACCATCCCAACCATGAAGCACGGGGGTGGCAGCATCATGTTGTGGGGGTGCTTTCCTACACGAGGGACTGGGGCACTTCACAAAATAGATGGCATCATGAGGCAGGAAAATGATGTGGATATATTGAAGCAACATCTCAAGAAATCAGTCTGGAAGTTAAAACTTGGTTGCAAATGGGTCTTCCAAATGGACATTGACCCCAAGCATACTTCCAAAGTTGTGGCAAAATGGCTTAAGGACAACAAAGTCAAGGCATTGGAGTGGCCATCACAAAGCCCTGACCTCAATCCTATAGAAAATTTGTGGGCAGAACTGAAAAAACGTGTGCGAGCAAGGAGGCCTACAAACCTGACTCAGTTACACCAGCGCTGTCAGGAGGAATGGGCCAAAATTCACCCAATGTATTGTGGGAAGCTTGTGGAAGGCAACCCAAAACTTTTGACCCAAGTTAAACAATTTAAAAGGCAATGCTACCAAATACTAATTGAGTGTATATAACTTCTGACCCACTGGGAAAGTGATGAAATAAATAACTTAAATAATTCTCTACTATTATTCTGACATTTCACATTCTTAAAATAAAGTGGTGATCCTAACCGACCCAAGACAGGGAATTTTTACTAGGATTAAATGTCAGGAATTGTGAAAAACTGAGTTTAAATGCATTTGGCTGAGGTGTATGTAAACTTCCGACTTCAACTGTATGTACTTTGGATAGTGTCCAAATTTGTGTCCCTGCTTACAAATATCTGGGCATCTGGATAGATGACAATCTTTTTTTTTTAAGCATATTGATGAGTTAATTAAGAAGCTGAGAATAAAAATGGTAATCTTGTATAGAAATAGGCCATGCCTCTCGCTAAATAGTAGAAAGCTGATTACTCAGTAGAAGTTCCAATCGGTGCTAGACTACGGCAACAATCTATATGAACACAGCTGCCACTTCATTAAAAGCCTTGAGATGCAGTTGATCATAGCGCTCTGTGCTTTATTACAGGCGTTAGTTTTAGTACTTATTATTGCATTATCTACCACTAAGTTGGTTAGCCCTCTGATGTCACATAGGTTGACACATTGCTATGTACAAAAACTCCCGCTGTACCTAACATCAATACTAAACTTTAGACATAAGTTACGACACCTAGTCTAAGGGATGGATATTCCTTTGGTCTCTACTGAGTTAGGCAAGTCAACTTTTAGTTTTCTTGCACCTTATTTGTGGAAAAACCTTAAAAATGTTGTTAAATGTGATGTTGTGGTGCCTCTAGGGAAATACAGAAAGCTGATTGAGGACCTTATTACTGATGAAGGTGTTTGTTTTTTATGACTGTTTTTCTCACTGCTTTCATTATGTATTTATTTTTTGAGGTGTCTATTTTCTGTAATTTATGAAAACTGCTCAAAAAATACAGGGAACACTTAAACAACACAATGTAACTCCAAGTCAATCACACTTCTGTGAAATCAAACTGTCCACTTAGGAAGCAACACTGATTGACAATAAATGTCACATGCTGTTGTGCAAATGGTGGAAATTATAGGCAATTAGCAAGACACCCCCAATAAAGGAGTGGTTCTGCAGGTGGGGACCACAGACCACTTCTCAGTTCCTATGCTTCCTGGCTGATGTTTTGGTCACTTTTGAATGCTGTCGCTGCTTTCACTCTAGTGGTAGCATGAGACGGAGTCTACAACCCACACAAGTGGCTCAGGTAGTGCAGCTCATCCAGGATGGCACATCAATGCGAGCTGTGGCAAGAAGGTTTGCTGTGTCTGTCAGCGTAGTGTCCAGAGCATGGAGGCGCTACCAGGAGACAGGCCAGTACATCAGGAGACGTGGAGGAGGCCGTAGGAGGGCAACAACCCAGCAGCAGGACCGCTACCTCCGCCTTTGTGCAAGGAGGAGCAGGAGAAGCACTGCCAGAGCCCTGCAAAATGACCTCCAGCAGGCCACAAATGTGCATGTGTCTGCTCAAACGGTCAGAAACAGACTCCATGAGGGTGGTATGAGGGCCCGACGTCCACAGGTGGGGGTTGTGTTTACAGCCCAACACCGTGCAGGACGTTTGGCATTTGCCAGAGAACACCAAGATTGGCAAATTCGCCACTGGCGCCCTATGCTCTTCACAGATGAAAGCAGGTTCACACTGAGCACATGACAGACGTGACAGAGTCTGGAGACGCCGTGGAGAACGTTCTGCTGCCTGCAACATCCTCCAGCATGACCGGTTTGGCGGTGGGTCAGTCATGGTGTGGGGTGGCATTTCTTTGGGGGGCCGCACAGCCCTCCATGTGCTCGCCAGAGGTAGCCTGACTGCCATTAGGTACCGAGATGAGATCCTCAGACCCCTTGTGAGACCATATGCTGGTGCGGTTGGCCCTGGGTTCCTCCTAATGCAAGACAATGCTAGACCTCATGTGGCTGGAGTGTGTCAGCATTGATGCTATGGACTGGCCCGCCCGTTCCCCAGACCTGAATCCAATTGAGCACATCTGGGACATCATGTCTCGCTCCATCCACCAACGCCACGTTGCACCACAGACTGTCCAGGAGTTGGCGGATGCTTTAGTCCAGGTCTGGGAGGAGATCCCTCAGGAGACCATCCGCCACCTCATCAGGAGCATGCCCAGGCGTTGTAGGGAGGTCATACAGGCACATGGAGGCCACACACACTACTGAGCCTCATTTTGACTTGTTTTAAGGACATTACATCAAAGTTGGATCAGCCTGTAGTGTGGTTTTCCACTTTAATTTTGAGTGTGACTCCAAATCCAGACCTCCATGGGTTGATAAATTTGATTTCCATTGATTATTTTTGTGTGATTTTGTTGTCAGCGCATTTAACTGTGTAAAGAAAAACGTATTTAATAAGATTATTTCTTTCATTCAGATCTAGGATGTGTTGTTTAAGTGTTCCCTTTATTTTTTTGAGCAGTATATTTCAGGGCTCATTCGTAAAAGAAACCTTGGTGTCAGTATGTCTCCCTGATAAAATAACGGTTAAATATATTTTTTTTTATTCTCCAACCTCAGATGACGATGAGTTTCGTGATATCCTTCTCCCCCAAAATAATGTTAAACTATCTACGGCACACAAAACATTTTTGTTCAGGCCTAATTACATAGGATAATTAAAGTTGCAAATTGATTCCTTTCAGATGGGGAAAACTCCTGGCATTGACGGCATTCAAATAGATATATTAAACTTTTTATGAACCATTTTAAGATCCATTATTATCATGTTTTAATTACTCTTATATAAATGTCAAACTGCTGGACAAACAAAAAGAGGGACGATCTCTCCAACTGAAGCAGGAGCCAGGGGTGGCAGTACAAAGACCCAGTATCTTTAAAAAAATGGAATACCCCTCACCCTTCAATGTTGGGATGCTAAAATATTGTCAAAATGTACTGCTCATAGAATTAAAAAAGATTGTACCTGATATTTTTCTTCCCAATCAGACGGGATTCTTAAAAGGAAGATATTGGAGACAGACAACTATAAGAAATAATTGAAAACTATGAAAATGCAGGGAAACCAGGTATAATCTTTATAGCAGATTTTGAGAAAGCTTTCGAGACAGTACATCTAGAATCTGTTCATAAGTGCCTGGTTTAATTTTTTTTACATTGGAGAATCTCTCATAATATGGTTAAAAGTCATGTACAACAATACTTTGTCAAATAAAAAAACATTACTTCTCTGAGAACTTTGAATTGTCATTCTTCTCTGCAGATACTCTCAAACTGTCAGGTTGGATGGGGAGTGTCGCTGCACAGCTATTTTCAGGTCTCTCCAGAGATGTTCGATCGGGTTCAAGTCCGGGCTATGGCTGGGCCACTCGAGGACATTTAGGAGACTTGTCCCGAAGCCACTCCTGCAATGTCTTGGCTGTGTGCTTAGGGTCGTTGTCCTGTCGGAAGGTGAACCTTCACCCTATATCTCTTTGTACTTTGCTCCGTTCATCTTTCCCTCGATCCTGACTAGTCTCCCAGTCCGTGCCGTTGAAAAACATCCTCACATGATGCTGCCACCAACATGCTTCACTGTAGGGATGGTGCAAGGCTTCCTCCAGACGTGACGTAATCTTGGTTTCATCAGATCTGCGAATCTTGTTTCTCATGGTCAGAGTCCTTTAGGTGCCTTTTGGGAAAACTCCAAGCGGGCTGTCATGTGCCTATTACTGAGGAGTGGCTTCCACTGGCCATTCCACCATAAAGGCCACTGTTCTTGGGAACCTTCAATGCCGCAGAAATGTTTTGGTACCCTTCCCCAGATCTGTGCCTCAACATAATGCTGTCTCGGAGCTCTACGAACAATTCCTTCGACCTCATGGCTTGGTTTTTGCTCTGACATGCACTTTCAACTGTGGGACCTTATAGACAGGTGAGTGCCTTTCCAAATCATGTCCAATCAATTGAATTTACCACAGGTGGACTAATGTTGTAGAAACACCTCAAGGATGATCAATGGAAACAGGATGCACCTGAGCTCAATTTCGATTCTCATAGCAAAGGGTCTGAATACTTATGTAAATAAAATAGTTTCTAAAAACCTGTTTCCACTTTGTCATTATGGGGTTGTGTGTGTAGATTGAAGAGTATTTTTATTTATTTAATCCATTTCAGAATAAGGTTGTAACGTAACAAAATCTGGAAGGGAAGAGATCTGAGTACTTTGCGAATGCACTGTATATCAATGATCACACCAAGAGTCTAATTAAATCTGTCTTTTCACAGCTGCAATGAACTGTGTGTGATTCGGGCAGACACACACACCACACAGCTAGTGGGTAGGGTTAAGCTGCATTTATATTGGTATGACCTGGGCCAATTAAGTACCATCGCTTCTCTGTGAATTAGAGTTTGGAGCAGTCTGTCCGTAAGTCAAATGCATTTTTGTCCAATTCCCCGAATCTGAATTCCTTGTCGCACCGACATGCTATTATGGTACATTTGCTTGCGCCATGGGGTATCATTGACGACACCGCTGAAAACAAGCTTGGGTAAAGAGAGCAGCCCGTGAGGAGGACAGGGAAGGGGAGGAGGAGGAGGAGGCAGTGCCAGGGAGGGAGTGCCAGGACAGTGAACGTATCAGTGAATTCACTTGGCTGTCTGGTTAAACAATAATCAGGTCTACAGAGCTACCAGCAATAAACATAAACGGCAGTTCCAACGAAAACAAGCCGATTCAGTAGAATAATAGAATTCCTTGGAGTACTGATTTTTGAATGACTACTGTCTATAATAGAAACCGGTTGGGTCGAGCCCTGAATGCCATTTGGCAAAAAAATAAAAATACTTTGTTCCAATTACATTGGTAAACAGTTTTGTAATAGCAACAAGGCACCTCGGGGGTTTGTGATATATGGCCAATACAGAGTAAAGGGTCTGAATACTTATGTAAGGGTAATTTAAGATTTTTTTAAAATTATACATTTGCAAAAAGTTCTAAAAACCTGTTTTCGCCTTGTCATTATGGGGTTTTGTGTTTAGATTGATGAAGATTTATTTTTATGTAATCAATTTTAGAATAAGGTTGTAACGTAACAAAATGTGGAAAAAGGGAATGGGTCTGAATACTTTCCGAATGCACTGTATTTATGGTTCTACTGACTCAGGAAAATAATTTTTGAAATCATGAAAGAAAAAAATATTTCATTTGATTTCGAATGGCAAACCAGATAAAGTTAAAAACGGGCATAATTATATAACGAACATGAGTTGAGGGTTAAAACAAATAAAATATGAAGGCATTAAACAGCTCTCTTAACCTCTTAGAGTATGTCCGTGTCCTGTGGAAATCTCATTAGCATAATAAAAAAATCCCCCACTTTAAGCTAGAGATATGTTTTTTTGCATTGGCTCCGTCTCAATCCACTGCATCAGCCAATGTCGCACTTCCACATCTGCGGTGAAAGGTGACAGAGCTAGAGCGTTGTTTCTCAGACCATGAGACATCCAGAAAATCGGTCTTCTCACAAAATCATCTGTAGAGTCCAAAAGTACAAACTATTATTACTGTGGAAAGGTAAGATTCTCAAACATGTTGGTTGTTTTGAAGGTACCCCGGTGCCAGTTGAAAAACATTTAGGGGAGTATATACAGTGGGGGGAAAAAAGTATTTGATCCCATGCTGATTTTGAACGTTTGCCCACTTACAAAGAAAGGATCAGTCTATAATTTTAATAGTAGGTTTATTTGAACAGTGAGAGACAGAATAACAACAAAAAAATCCAGAAAAACACATGTCAAAAATGTTATAAAATGATTTGCATTTTAATGAGGGAAATAAGTATTTGACCCCTCTGCAAAACATGACGTAGTACTTGGTGGCAAAACCCTTGTTGGCAATCACAGAGGTCAGATGTTTCTTGTAGTTGGCCACCAGGTTTGCACACACCTCAGGAGGGATTTTGTCCCACTCTTCTTTGCAGATCTTCTCCAAGTCATTAAGGTTTCGAGGCTGACGTTTGGCAACTCGAACCTTCAGCTCCCTCCACAGATTTTCTATGGGATTAAGGTCTGGAGACTGGCTAGGCCACTCCAGGACCTTAATGTGCTTCTTCTTGAGCCACTCCTTTGTTTCCTTGGCCGTGTGTTTTGGGTCATTGTCATGCTGGAATACCCATCTGCGACCCATTTTCAATGCCCTAGCTGAGGGAAGGAGGTTCTCAACCAAGATTTGACGGTACATGGCCCCGTTCATCGTCCCTTTGATGCGGTGAAGTTGTCCTGTCCTAATGTTTCCACTTCCATGTTTGACGGTGGAGATGGTGTTCTTGGGGTCATAGGCAGCATTCTTCCTCCTCCAAACACAGCGAGTTGAGCTGATGTCAAAGAGCTCAATTTTGGTCTCATCTGACCACAACACTTCCACCAGTTGTCCTCTGAGTCATTCAGATGTTCATTGGCAAACTTCAGATGGGCGAATAATCGCACCAAATGTAGTCACCTTCTCACCAAGCTGCTTGGCGATGGTCTTGTAGCCCATTCCAGCCTTGTGTAGGTCTATATACTTATCTAAATACTTATTTCCCTCATTAAAATGCAAATCAATTTATAACATTTCTGACATGCGTTTTTCTGGATATTTTTGTTGTTATTCTGTCTCTCACTGTTCAAATAAACCTACCATTAAAATTATAGACTGATCCTTTCTTTGTCAGTGGGCAAACGTACAAAAATCAGCAGGGGTTCAAATACTTTTTTCCCCCACTGTATGGAGAGTGTGCAGTGACAAAAATAAGGTGTTAAATACATTGCAAAAAATATTAAATAACGTTCATCTTTGTCATATTTTTCAGATATAGGACAGACACTTCAGAACAAACTTCCTTTTGATTTTTTTTGGGGGGGGACTGTGTTCCATGTAGTGAGTCTATTATTCAAATGAGTTTGTATAGGCTAATAGCAGTACGGTCAAACATTTTTCAACCAAATCATTTTTGTACATATATTTTTTTGATACTCCAAGGGGTCTTAAAATTCAACATCAAATAGCTAAATGATCGTTGGTATGACCATCTTAAAACAATTCCATATGTTATCTTAGTAAAACAATTTAAAACGACGCATGGCTAATATATAAAATTACTAATATAAATCGGAAAATGTTTCACTTAAGGTCCAAAGGTCTGACAACTATGCTGCAAAAATAGTTGGGAAAAGATTATACCATGGCATCGGGTTTATACACCGATATACAAAACAGTTGACAATACCATGGCATTGGCTTTCTGAACTGATAAACAAAACAATTGACACATCAATACATTCTCTTTTCAATTTAAACTATTATATAAAATGTGCTCAATATATGGGACATTGAACAGTCAGTCCTGTGCAGACAGATTATTTTAATTGAATGCGCTGACAAATGCTGTATCTTTTAGTAATGGGGTCTGATGGGAGAAAAGGGGTGTGAAAAAAGGCCTGTCGTTTCGCACCAGAGAAGAGAGTAATGCCGTTCCTGCGAAGTCGGTTTGTGACCAAAGTTCATTTCTAGAGAATTATGATGTAACGTGTTTGTTTAGATCACTGTAGTGTGTCTAGACATGTGAAGCGTACACGTGAAGCGTACACTTTTCGGCATGCCTGATTAAATGTCATCAGTTCTAGGGGGGAATCACCTACCTCACGGTGAGATAAAAAAAAATCTTAGTTGTTTTTGTTGCCACTCCGATATTTCAACACTGTTTTAGGCTGATGAAGTTTGCCTTTTTGTTGGATTAAAATGACTGAGTCTTACGCTCATGCTGCAGTGCCACGGACAGATCGGATTTCTATTGGACGGAGTTGTGTACAGGGCGAGACTTGGGATTATGAACAGACAATTATTGGGTGTTTTAGTTACGGGGTTGGGTCATTGTGAAAATGAAGTGTTTATTTGTTGTCTTTGCCTTAACTTGGATACAATATAATTTTGAGTTTTGCACTATACTATTTCTGTTTTGATTATTTTGTTCAAATTTCATACATAAGGTATACAAAGAAATACAAAGGCTTCAGTTTCTGTATAGTTATTTTCTGTTTTCTATAGTTTGAACCCGTTTGGTTTAGCATTTTATTGCTGTGAATCAGGGTGCATGTTACAATCTCTTTTGGTAACTGTACTTTGGTGGCTCGCTTTTGGAGTCAACACACATTCCTGGACCTAAGTCATAATTGTCTGTGTTCTAATGAACCTACAAACAGTACTGTTAGGAGACATGGGAAATATGATTACACTGCCTTCTCACACTGTACATAGGATTCAGTCTCTTCACGTCACACTGTGCGATGTTAACAAATTAAAATATTGATATCAACCTGGCCAGATTGCATGATTTGCGTCGGTTTTGTTGTCACATTATGCAATTGGCTACGTCAACTGTAGAGGTGTATTTGCACCATCAGCGCAAGCCTTCCTCTAACCCTTATATTAATCTGACTATTCACAATAATTATTTAGAGTGCATACTCTGTGCCGGCTGTGTTCCTATTGGTCAGTCACCGGGATCGGCTCATACCGTCAGCCACGTTACAAGATAAAGGCTCAAAATTATACTGAACGAGCCAAGATGTCCGACAATAGTTTACAACCTAAGAATTTGCCCACAATGTGGATTTTTGTAAGATACGGCAAAATCGGGCTATAAAACGGCTAAATTCGTACAGTCTGTGCGGGCCTTTAGGTAAAGTATACATTATTTGCGCAATCTCAATAGAAATGATACAAATAGACTGGTTCAAGACCCTCATAAAGACATCACAGTAAAATAGGATGCTTTGCAAAAGAAAAGTGTACTGCGAAAGATAGGTGTCCACAGACTAACCTGAGGGTTGGAATTAAGATATGTGAGCAAAAATATCTGTAAGTAGCAGTAGAAGACTTATTGTTGTCCGTTTCTTTACATAAATGAAGGGCACTTTTCGGCATTTGCTGTATGATCGATGAGAATCTCCATATTGCAAATGTACGGTCCCTTACTAGACGTCCGCGATTGTTTTTAAAATTCGGCGCCGGACCGTGGGCCAGATCTTCCGGGAAGTCATCGAACGAAGTATCTCAGACATTCGGTTTCCGTTTCATAAAATGTTCACATTTCGGTCATTTTTCCTCTGTCCCGGTAAATTCCACCAGATGGCGAATGCAATCTTATTGCAAATGTACAAAACATCACCAATCACGACATGGCCATTTATCCTAAACAGAAAAGTCTTCGAAGGCGAAACTTGGAGAGCATAGGTTTGGACTAATGGGCTGTTAGCCCAGAAACAAGATGGCGTCGAGGCCTCAACGCTTTTTGAGTTAAGGCCATTTTTCTGGGATGAAAGCTCAAAAACGAAAAATAGAGCGCTAATTTGACCGCTTCACGTCAAAGTACATGAACCGACGGTGTCAGGATTTTTTTTTAAGAGAAATCGTACAATGTACAATTGGTGATGGTCAAATAAATGTTTTTTTCCCCCACAAAAAGTTACAGATCCAGTTGCAGCGTGTTCAGACGAATCCGTTAAGGTGGGTTTCGGAGCTCTGCGAGATTTCTATGATTTTCTGAAATCACACACACTCATTCAACCATCTGTAAATCAGTCAGTGTTAGGGACAGACGTTCCGCTAGCGGAACGCCTCACCACAATCCAATGGTATAGCGTGGCGCGAAACACAAATACCGCAAAAACTTCAATTTCTCAAACATATGACTATTTTACACCATTTTAAAGACAAGACTCTCCTTTATCTAACCACATTGTCCGATTTCAAAAAGGCTTTACAACGAAAGCAAAACATTAGATTATGTCAGGAGAGTACCTCCCAAAAATAATCACACAGCCATTTTCAAAGCAAGCATATATGTCACAAAAACCAAAACCACAGCTAAATGCAGCACTAACCTTTGATGATCTTCATCAGATGACACTCCTAGGACATTGTTATACAATACATGCATGTTTTGTTCAATCAAGTTGATATTTATATAAAATAACAGCTTTTTACATTAGCATGTGATGTTCAGAACTAGCATACCCACCGAAAACTTCCGGTGAATTTACTAAATTACTCACGATAAACGTTGACAAAAAACAAATTATTTTAAGAATTATAGATACAGAACTCCTTTATGCAATCGCGGTGTCAGATTTTAAAATAGCTTTTCGGTGAAAGCACATTTTGCAATATTCTGAGTACATAGCCCGGCCATCATGGCTAGCTAATGTGACACTCACCAAACTCAGATTTACTATAAGAAAAATTTGATTACCTTTGCTGTTCTTTGTCAGAATGCGCTCCCAGGACTTCTACTTCAACAACAAATGTTGTTTTGGTTCGAAATAATCCATAGTTATATCCAAATAGCTCCGTTTTGTTCGTGCGTTCAAGTCACTATCCGAAGGGTGACGCGCCGGCGAATTTCGTGACAAAAGATTTCAAAATATTACATTACCGTACTTCGAAGCATGTCAAACGCTGTTTAAAATAAATGTTTATGCTATTTTTCTCATAAAATAGCGATAATATTCCAACCGGGCGACGTTGTATTCGTTCAAACACTGAAAGAAAAACATGGAGTCGTCTCATGCACGCGCGCTCCAGTGTCATTGTTCTCAGCAGGACCACTCATAAAAACTCCTGCTGTTTTTCGCCCAGAGACTGGAGAGCTCTCATTCCACTTTCTGGCGCCTTCTGAGAACCAATGAAAGCCTTAGAAAATGTCACGTTACAGCAGAGATGCTGTATTTTTGATAGAGATTCCCTAGAAGGAGATCAAATTGTCAGACAGGGCATTTCCTGTATAGAATCTTCTCAGGTTTTGGCCTGCCATATGAGTTCTGTTATACTCACAGAGACCATTCAAACAGTTTTAGAAACTTTAGTGTTTTCTATGCAAATCTACTAATTATATGCATATTCTAGTTTCTGGGCAGGAGTAGTAACCAGATTAACCTGTTTACTAGCGTTTAACCTGTTAGGGCTAGGGGGCAGCATTTGCACGTCTGGATAAAAAAAATGTACCCGATTTAATCTGGTTACTAATCCTACCCAGTAACTAGAATATGCATATACTTATTATTTATGGATAGAAAACACTCTAAAGTTTCTAAAACTGTTTGAATGGTGTCTGTGAGTATAACAGAACTCATTTGGCAGGCAAAACCCTGAGACATTTTCTGACAGGAAGTGGATACCTGATGTGTTGTATTACCTTTAAACCTATCCCATTGAAAAACACAGGGGCTGAGGAATATTTTGGCACTTCCTATTGCTTCCACTAGATGTCACCAGCCTTTACAAAGTGTTTTGAGTCTTCTGGAGGGAGATCTGACCGAACAAGAGCCATGGAACGATGATGTCCCATTAGACACCTGGCGCGCGAGTTCATGTTGGGTACCCTCGTTCCAATACGTTATAAAAGAGTATGCATTCGTCCACCTTGAATATTATTCATGTTCTGGTTAAAAAAGGCCCTAATGATTTATGCTATACAACGTTTGACATGTTTGAACGAACGTAAATATATTTTTTCCCCTCGTTCATGACGAGAAGTCCGGCTGGCTTAGATCATGTGCTAACAAGACGGAGATTTTTGGACATAAATGATGAGCTTTTTTGAACAAAACTACATTCGTTATGGACCTGTGATACCTGGAAGTGACATCTGATGAAGAGAATCAAAGGTAATGGATTATTTACATAGTATTTTCGATTTTAGATCTCCCCAACATGACGTCTAGTCTGTATCGCAACGCGTATTTTTCTGGGCGCAGTGCTCAGATTATTGCAAAGTGTGATTTCCCAGTAAGGTTATTTTTAAATCTGGCAAGTTGATTGCGTTCAAGAGATGTAAATCTATAATTCTTTAAATGACAATATAATATTTTACCAATGTTTTCTAATTTTAATTATTTAATTTGTGGTGTTGACTTGACTGCCGGTTATTGGAGGGAAACGATTTCCTCAACATCAATGCCATAGTAAAACGCTGTTTTTGGATATAAATATGAACTTGATAGAACTAAAAATGCATGCATTGTCTAACAATGTCCTAGGAGTGTCATCTGATGGAGATTGTAAAAGGTTAGTGCATCATTTTAGCTGGTTTTATGGTTTTGGTGACCCTGTCTTTGAATTGACAAAACATTACACACAACTCTTGTAAATGTACTGTCCTAACATACTCTAAATTTATGCTTTCGCCGTAAAACCTTTTTGAAATCGTAAAACGTGGTTAGATTAAGGAGATGTTTATCTTTCAAAGGGTGTAAAATAGTTGTATGTTTGAAAAATTTGAATTTGGACATTTATTTGGATTCAAATTTGCCGCTCTTGAAATGCACCTGCTGTTGATGGAGTGCACCACGGGGGGGACGCTAGCGTCCCACCTAGCCCATAGAGGTTAAGAGCAGTTGGATGCCACTGAAGGAGTGTTGTATGGCATTGAAGCTCTGTAAATAGCCCACCCAATCTACCTACCTCATCCCCATATTGTTTTATTTACTTTTCTGCTCTTTTCCACACCAGTATTTCTACTTGCACATCATCATCTGCTCATCTATCACTCCAGTATTAATTTGCTAAATTGTAATTACTCCGCTACTATGGCCTATTTATTGCCTTACCTCACACCATTTGCACACACTGTATATAGACTTTCTTTTAATTTATATTGTGTAATTGACTGTACACTTGTTTATTCCATGTCTAACTCTGTGTTGTTTGTGTCGCACTGCTTTGTTTTATCTTGGACAGATCGCAGTTGTAAATGAGAACTTGTTCTCAACTAGCCTACCTGGTTAAATAAAGGTGAAATAAAATAAAATAAATACTTTAAAATTGCCCGAGCGGCACCAGAGCATCTAACTGTAATTAGTTTCATAAATTGTTCAGTGATGTGCATTAAAACTAAAAGTGGATTTTTTTTATTTGGTGGAGACTCGAGGAACCTCAAGAGTTAACCAACCCTGTGAAAGGATTCTGTAAATCACGTCAGAAGCTTGTGTAGTAGAGCTTTGTAAACAAAAAGGAATAGTGAAGATCTACGGGACTTTAAATGAGGACCAGCCAACCTTTTTAACTAGCTCATCAGTATGTTTTTTAAACATTACATCCTTGTCAATCCAAATGCCAAGATATGTATAGGCGGGAACCCAATCACTGGGATAACCATTCAGTAAATAAATATGTAGTCTATCTGAAAAATGTTTGCAAGAATTAGAGAACATATAGTCAGTCTAGTCCACATTATACAGTATACAGCTTTTGTAAGGAAACAAAGTCAGAATGCAGCTCTACCAATGCCTGGTATACATTTGGGGCAATGGCATACATAACAGTATCGTCTGCATACAGATGAATATTACAAGAGATAGACCAATATTATTTGTGTAAATGGTAAAGAGAACAGGTCCCAATACTGACCTCTGCGGTACACCTTTCAAAATATCCAGGAAACTAGACTTAACACCATCAGAAATCAGTGTCCTGTCTGACAGATATTCTCAAAAAATTTGCAAGAAGCCTGATCCAGGTCTATTTCATTCAACCTTTGAATGAGAATGTGATGGTCAAGTGTCAAAGGCCTTGGAAAGGTCTATAAATAATGCAGCACAATGATTTTTATGATAAGCAATTTAACACATCTAAAACAATAGTAGCAGCTGAAACAGTGCTATGTAAAACCGGTAGGGCTGTCCAACGTCTGTTCTTTCTTTCCAACTGAAATGTTTTTATGCGTGTTTTTCCATATGATACAACCTATATGTTTTAATCAAATCAACTACATTCACTGAGCTTGTTTTATGCTTAAGCACACGTTTTGATTAAATAATTAAGATACACAAATGACTAGAGGGAGTCCGACCTGCAATTGATTAGATTGTGCCGGGCCGTGCTCAGACTTGCTGGGCTGTGTTAAAAAAAGACAGCGAGTGACTGTGACTAACACCAGTTGTCTCTCTCTCTCCTTCCTGCTGCAGCGACCACCACAGAACATCAACAGTATTAATCGCTCTGATTGTGTTGTTGAAGCTGCAACATAATTACAGCCATTTCTGCCTGAAGAGTTCGGTTACCAAAATCCTTCATTTGTTTAGGAAAAACATTCCCCATTCCCTCAACCCTTGCTCGCTTTACATGACATACGTATGCATCGCATGCACGTGACAAAAGACCTATTCGCATGGGACTAGTATTACTAGAGAACGTTGGTTATGTAATTCTTACTCTAGAATGTCCATTATTCCACAGGATGATTCGGACAGGATTAGTTAATGCCAAACAGCCCCCCATGTAAATCTTAATTTCTTCCCAATAAATTGACAGTTGTCATGAAGTTGGCCTGATGGGGGGAGGTTTAAGACCCCCATAAATACCTTTCCCCTTTTCTCTCTCCCTACTCTTGGAATGTCCTTTGTTAACGTAGAGAGAGTCTTATAACATCAAAAGGGTGGGGAAAGGAACCATATTTCGGTAATCCAACCAGCTGAAAATATGCGTTGGTACTTAAAGAATATGATGCAAGATCAGTTGTCATCTGAGACATTATTACTAATGATGGAAAGTCTACACATTATAGTTATCAGATTCACATGGAATTGTTGTGCAATTTAAATGTTTAAATATGAAACTATTTGTGAAAAGATGAAATGTAATGTCATAGAGTAAACTCTACCAACTCAGTGGCCCCGCCCATGTGAACAGACAGTGTTTGTAAACTATGAAACACTGCCCTCTCTCCCAATCCTATATAAGCCCGTTGACTAAAATGTAACTTCCTGTTCCAAGGACGTGCGGGCTGGCAGTCCCCACGTTGAAAGGACAAAGACAACCTATAGAACTAAGCCAACATCAGCAAGAACCTAACACAACTGGCATCGAATTTCAATGTGAAGGTGACGACCTACACGATTCATTTCAACTACCGTAATTTCCGGACTATTAAGCGCAACTGAATATAAGCCGCACCCACTAAATTTTTTAAAAAGTATTATTTTGAACATAAATAAGCCGCACATGTCTATAAGCCGCAGGTGCCTACCGGTACATTGAAACAAATGAACTTTACACAGGCTTTAACGAAACACGGCTTGTAACAAAAAATAAGAAATTAGCAGTAAGCTTTAGTTGTCTTTTTGCACTGAGTCAATTCCTCACGCTGCGGTTTCCAACGTCTTATCATCGACTCATTAAGACCAAGCTCCCGTGCAGCAGCTCTATTTCCTTTTCCAACAGCCAGATCAATCGCTTTCAACTTGAAAGCTGCATCATATGCATTTCTCCGTGTCTTTGCCATGATGAGGGTGACAAAATGACTACTGTAATCAGAATGATGGGAAGTTTGAGAGCGCTCGATTTAATCTAAACAGTAAACAAAAAAGTTTGACCTTAAACCGTTCGGCAATTTCATTGGTCTAATGAAAGCTTCATGCCGCCAAAAAACTGAGCACGTCACAGAATGTGTTTTTTTTTTTAAAAAAACCCCATTGAAAGCGGGAAAAATCCATATATTAGCCGCATCATTGTTTAAGCCGCGAGTCTCAAAACGTGGGAAAAAGGTTGCGGCTTATAGTCCGGAATTTACGGTATACCAGCCAGAATATAGCATGAGCTTAAAGTATGGCAACTTGGTATGAACTTTGAACTCTTATTCACTAAAGAAGTGCTACCCCCTCCGCCCCTCTAAACATGGGCTCGGAGAGGACGGACAGAGTATCCATTCTACCACGCTCCAGTTCACCACTAGACAGTCTTCAGAGGACCAGAGATCCATGCTGGACAACACGGCCTCCCATCTATGACCAACTGATCGAAACGCAGCTCAGAGTAAATATTTATTGCATTTTCCTTTTCCAAATGGGCGGTTATTTAGAATGCATAAGATTCTGTATTTACGATAGAGTAGCTGCCTACGACCCGATAGAGACATAGCTTCTCCCTTTGTTCCTCAGTCTTCCCGCTCTTTCATTCAAACCCAACCCCCTTTCCTTTGTGTAACCAGCCGTCATGTTGGCTCCGTCCACCAGGGCCGTTTTCTTTATGACAATTTGTAATCAATGTATGATCCATTCTGTGTAGATGTAATTCTGTGTGATTATTTAGGTATTTAGTAAATAAATAATTAAACCACATTTTGTATTGCTGTTTCAACTTGTTAGCCAGGGTTCATGAAGATAACCAAGAATTTACAACTTTCAGATGAGACTAAACAAGCTGACGATTAAATATTGACTGCTATTGATGTAAAAGATTACTAGGTCTTTAAGAGTTTATTCGGAAGATAACAGCTCTATAAACATTATTTCGTGGCGCCCCGACTTTCTAGCTAATTACATTTACCTGATTAGCTTAATCAGGTAATATGAATTACAGAGAAATGATTTTATAGAATAGCATGTCATATCACTTAATCCGGCATAGCCAAAGACATGACACAGTTACGACTCAAGCCAGGACGTTTTTATTCTAGGCATGAAGATACAGTATTTCCACATGTCCAGGTGATGGGGCCACACTGATAACTCCAACTTGGTTCCCAAGTTTCTAAATCATACCAAACCATATTTCCTATAGGGTCGCCATAATATTTGAACTGAGGAAGTGTGATCATAATCATTAGGATATTTTAGAGATCCGCAGTATGTTCTAAATGACCCCCGAGCCTTCAGATGTGAGCTAAACAGTGCAATTGCACTTGAGATGCATTTTAAGGCTATGGATGAGAACGTTAACCAATCATTTCCAAACATTTAGGTCAGTTGTATGCTGCTGGTTTGCAATCGATTAACAGCAAGGGTTTTATTAAATAGGCTCAATATTTTTACTGATACATTTGGTAATATTCAATTCATACGCACAAAACATGTGAAAGTTGATAGATTATGCGCAGCACTTAGTTAAATTGATCAAATCAGTTATTGTTCTCTTACGCTAACTGCGAGCAACACCTGTCAAACTCAGGCAGTTCTCTCAAAACACAAGGATGTCAATTCGCAGGGGACTAGCATTATCAGAGGACATTGGAGTTCGCCAAAAAAGAGTAGGTTATTCTTGCTGGAATTGTTACTCTTCTGCCATGTAAAAATTACTGCCATGGTAGATTTGGAAGGGACAAAAATTACAGGTGTGACCTACAGCCGGATGTTGAAAATATGTCTAAGAGGTATTTTCCAGACGAAGTTACATTCAATTTAGGATCTGAAAGTGAGCACTGCTTATCAAAGGGCGGCATCAGCGTTCACCTAAAAAGCCCATATGCCACTGGTTGAGAGAAATTGTCATTGTTTTTCGGCAGAATTATGAGAGGTTTTATGTGTTGTTGTTGGTGGTGCGTAATGGTCAGTTTAGCTCAGAAAATGCCGCCCTCGTCAATCTGCCGCCACAGGTGGCTGCCTAATCCTGCCAAATGAGCGGGCAGGCCGTGCCTATAGCATATCATAATCACATCAATAAATTGGTTACAAACCGTAACAGGTTTTTTATTTTATTTCACCTTTATTTAACCAGGTAGGCCAGTCGAGAACAAGTTCTCATTTACAACTGTGACATGGCCAAGATAATGCAAAGCAGTGCGACAAAAACAACAGAGTTACACATGGGATAAACGTACAGTCAATAACACAATAGAAAAATCTATGTACAGTGTGTGCAAATGTAGAAGAGTAGGAAGGTAAGGCCATAAATAGGCCATAGATGTAAAATAATTACAATTGAGCATTAACACTGGAGTGATAGATGTGCAGATGATGATGTGCAAGTAGAGATACTGGGGTGCAAAAGAGCAAGAGGATAAGTAACAATATGGAGAGGAGGTAGTTGGGTGTGCTATTTACAGATTGGCTGTGTACAGTGATCGGTAAGCTGCTTTGACAGCTGATGCTTAAAAAGTTAGTGAGGGAGATATGTCTCTAGCTTCAGTGATTTTTGCAATTTGTTCCAGTCATTGGCAGCAGAGAACGGGAAGGAAATGCGGCCAAAGAAGTGTTGGCTTTGGGGATGACCAGTGAAATATACCTGCTGGAGCGTGTGCTACTGGTGGGTGTTGCTATGGTGACCAGTGAGCTGAGATAAGGCAGGGCTTTACCTAGTCAAGACTTATAGATGACCTGGAGCCACTGGGTTTGGCGACGAATATGAAGCGAGGGCCAGCCAACGGGAGCATACAGGTCGCAGTGGTGGGTAGTATATGGGGCTTTGGTGACAAAACAGATGACAATGTGATTACTCCGCAAACTGGATGCAGTCTGAGTGTTGGAGGCTATTTTGTAAATGACATCGCCGAAGTCAAGGATCAGTAGGATAGTCTGTTTTACGAGGGTGTTTGGCAGCATGAGTGAAGAAGGCTTTGTTGCGAAATAGGAAGCCGATTCTAGATTTACTTTTGGATTGGAGATGCTTAATGTGAGCCTGGAAGGAGTTTACAGTCTAACCAGACACCTAGGTATTTGTAGTTGTGACAGCAAAATGGATGCTGAGGAAGTGGCAAATAACCTCGAAACGGGGGGATATTTACAGTTTGCTCACGAGGTAAAGGGAAAGTCAAATGAATGGAATAAATGTGACTAGTTGTGGAAAATACTGGAGATCAAGAAAAAGGTAAGGAGCAAGCGCTATGTGCATATTATGTGTGCTAAACAGGTGCTGTATAGATTACAATATAATTGTAAGTATAAGCATACCAGAGAGTTGTAATGTTTTTTTGTCAAGCTTTTATTACAGCAAAGATTAAAAACAGTCACATTAATTTGTGAATAAAATTTCTGAAATGGAAAGCTAATTATTCAAACGCTCGCTTTATTTTATTATGTACTACTGTACATGAAGAGCAACAAATCTAAGCAATTTGAATGGCGACACCCCCTTCTCTGTCAGACCTAAAAACATTGTAAGAGACGCATACATTGTCAGCGATGCATGGACTTCTTTAACCAAGATTAAGTTATAAACAGAATATCTTCATTGGTTTGAAATCAAACTTCTGCCATTTACGTCAACCAGCCCAATGAAGCAGATGTGGGATTTCAGATCATTCCTCGAATGAGGACGTGGATTAAAACAAGAACAAATGAGGGTTAGCTGTTGTGGGCAAGGACTGATATCCTATCATTGGCAGCAGTCATTTAACTGTGGCGCCACGGCATGGCAAAACCATTGTCGCCACGCCCCAAAAATATAGAACATGGAGAAATATTTCCGCTGAGGTGGATTTTGAAGATGCTGGAACAGTCCACATTTACTTTTAAATATTCCTCTTGAGGCGCATTCAAGTTGTGAGTGCCAGAGAGAGGGAATTCCCAAAATGGAATATAAGCTGCAAAAATAGGCTAAATGTATTTAATAGGCCAACTAAAAACTTGTGTCAGCAGCACACGTTTACATTTTATATGGCCTGCGTATGTTCTAATGGACGAAAGCTTTAATTCATTAATGGTTGTTAAAAAGTGTACCATCTTCATTTAAAATGTTTCCAACCTGCAATGTAATTGTTCTGAACCACAGGCCGATCCACACGCTGAAAATGTTTTCATTACACCAGCTAGATTTTTTTTCAGCTCACCCGCTACTCTACTAATGACTAGCCCAATAGGGTAAAAATGCAGATAGAGAACCCCATGCTTCAGCCTATTTATTTATAGCCATTACACTGCATCAGATGGGCTACAGTTGATAATGATTACTGCGAAAAGCATACCTGATAATAATGGACCATGCATAGGCTATATGCATGGTCCAATATGTTAAAATAATTTTAACAAACAATTTAACCAATATATTATTTGCCTCATTTCTGGAACTGGAAATTATATTTTAGATATCAGCATAATTGTATTTTCATTCATTTTGGAGTAGAATGCCGCTTTAATGTTCTACCCATGGAGTCTGACTTCAGAAACCACTACTGAGAAGCGCTGTTTCAGAGACGGCAAGGGCCAGGGTGCCCTGATGAACGGCTCTGGACCAGTGCCGGCTCTGGACCAGTGCCGGCTCTGGACCAGTGCCGGCTCTGGACCAGTGCCGGCTCTGGACCAGTGCCGGCTCTGGACCAGTGCCTCTACTCTAGCTTTCCTCCTGGGGCTGACTGCTCAAGCCATGAATGAACTACCCTGCCTGCCATGATTGTCTATTGAACCATTGGCCTTGTTTTCCAAAATTGCACGTCTTTTTTTCCTGCTTAAAGCGATTTGAGAGTAAAAAAAAGTGCTATAAAAGTTAATACATTTTTAACAATACAATGGCTTCAGTATACATTTTTTTTTTTCCTTCACCACCTCCCATTGACCCTGGTTTGGTTCGAAAGAAAATAGCCTCTCATGACTGTGAAGGGGCTGGCATTCATGATTCACATACCTCAGGACCACGAGAGTTATGGAGTTATAGTCTACATGGCTCTAAGGAGGAGCACCATTCAGACGTCATCGATAAGGGATAAACCAACGACTGTTAGCTCACACACAAAGATGGTGATTATCCAAATATGCAGCATTATTATGTCTGGGAAATTGTTATTTTTCCGATAACACTAATTCAGCGATACAATCTGGAGACAGCCAGTGGATTAACTGCTGAAGGATTACAATAAAAACTAATCTTTAGGAATGTTATCGACATGATGCCATCAAGTTGTTCCGGTCTGTGCTTGACTGGAGATCCCTAAATAATGGATATTTAAAAATATTCCCAAGTTCTTCTGATGCAGTTGAGCCGGATACTCCCTGACCCTGTTAAGGTTAAAAACCCGGAACAAAAAACAATATTTCACATTCCACTGAGGAATAATACAATGACCATGGACTTAGTTTAAATCCCTGGATATCCTAAATATATCTGCTACGTATCCATATTTTGTCTGTGCGTGTGCCTGGACTCCCGGAATACAAATGTGTTCCATCATACCTGGCATGAGTAAGGAGGGGGTTGGGGGTTGGATTAACCAATACATTAAACGACCACCGGACCAGCCTCTTAAAAGCTTGTCTCAGCACAGCTATTTTCAGGTCTCTCTAGAGATGTTCGATCGGGTTCAAGTCTGGGCTCTGGCGAGCCACTCAAGGACATTCAGAGACTTGTCCCGAAGCCACTCCTGCATGGTCTTCGCTATGTGATTAGGGTTGTTGTCCTGTTGAGAGGTGAACCTTCGCTCCAGTCTGAAGTCCTGAGCACTCTGGTGCAGTCTCAAAAACCATCAAGGGCTGATGAAGAAACTGGCAATCATGAGGGACGCCACAGGAAAGGAAGACCCAGAGTTACCTCTGCTGTAGAGGATAAGTTCATTGGAGTTACCAGCCTCAGCAATTGCAGCCCAAATAAATACTTCAGAGTTCAAGTAACAAACACATCTCAACATCAACTTTTCAGAGGAGACCGCGTGAATCCGGCCTTCATGGTCAAATTGCTGCAAAGAAACCACTACTAAAGGACACCAATAAGAAAAATATACTTGCTTGGGCCAAGAAACACTAGCAATGGACATTAGACCGGTGGAAATCTGTCCTTTGGTCTGATGAGTCCAAACTGGAGAATTTTGGTTCCAACCGCCGTATCTTTGTGAGACACAGAGTAGGTGAACGGATGATCTCCGCATGTGTGGTTCCCACCGTAAAGCATGGAGGGAGGTGTTATGCTGTGGGGGTGCTTTGCTGGTGACACTGTCTGTGATTTATTTAGAATTCAAGGCACACTTAACCAGCATGCCTACCACAGCATTCTGCAGCGATACGCCATCCCATCTGGTTTGCGCTTAGTGGGACTATCATTTGTTTTTCAACAGGACAATGACCCAACACACCTCCAGGCTGTGTAAGGGCCATTTGACCAAGAAGGAGAGTGATAGAGTGCTGCATCAGATGACCTGGCCTCCACAATCACCCGACCTCAACCCAAATGAGATGGTTTGGGACCGCAGAGTGAAGGAAAAACAGTCAAAGTGCTCAGCATATGTGGAAACTCCTTTGAGACTGTTGGAAAAGCATTCCAGGTGAGTACCTCATGAAGCTGGTTGAGAGAATGCAAAGCTGTCATCAAGGAAAAAGGGTGGGTACCTTGAAGAACCTATAATATATTTTTTTATTTAACACTTGTTTGGTTACTACATGATTCCATATGTGTAATTTCAAAGTTTTGATATCTTCACTATTATTCTACAGATGTAGAATTTACTATGTAGATAATAGTAAATATAAAGAAAAACCCTTAAGTAGGTGTGTCCAAACTTTTGACTGGTACA